>NC_080065.1:156665520-157287728 GCF_949987535.1 Balaenoptera acutorostrata
ATTTTGAGACATAGTAACTAGCAGTAACTAACACCGTCACATAGCAGCTTAAAGAACAGGTCAATACCAATATCTTTGCTGTTCCCTTTTTCCTACCAGCAAAAAATTCTTGATGTTTGTTTGTTAATTGATGCCTCTTCTTCACAGTTTTACTGCATATGTATGTACTCTGAAAATAATGCATGGTTTTGCATATTTTTGAACTTTATACAAATAGAATCAAATTATTTATTCTTTTACAACTTGCTTCATTATTTTTTCTCAGTGTTGCCTTCTTGAGAGTTTGTGTTGATGCTGTAGCTATAGTTCCTTCATTTGTACTGCTGCAGTTCTGTTGTTTGAATACACTGCAATTTATTGATGAATTTTCTTGTCAATGGGTATTTGTGTTTTCTGTTTTCTGCTAATGCAATGAATGCTGCTGTAAAGATTGTTATATATATTAATTACATAGTCAGCTTCAGTAGACAATGCCAAACTATATTTTACAAAGTGATTGTACTACTTTATATCCCAACCACTCTGATCTAGATCCTCACCAATGGCTCATAATGTTAGACTTTTTGTCAGGCTGGTTGAGGTAATATACCTCATGCATATTTTACTTTTCACTCTCATGATTATTAATGAAGTTTAGTGTTTATGTTTATGTTCTTTCATCATCAGTGATATATATGTTCATGACTTTTGTTCATTTCCTCGCCATTTGGATTATTTTGTTCTTTTTTTTTTTTTTTTTTACTAATGGAGCTCTTTATAATATTTTAACACTAATCCTTTAGTTGTTTGAATTGTAAATATTTTCCTCAAGTTTGTGACCTGTTTTTACATGTAACTTTAATGTGTCTGTTCTCTTAGTTTTCATATCAAATTTTATTTTAATTAATTCACCCAATCTTTTGAAGAGGTATTATATTTACGTTGTCCAGAAAAGAGAAGTTAAAATGTGTTCTGTTCCAGTCCTATAATCTGTCCTACTATTCTTCACTCTAACAAATAACGATTCTTATTGGTTTTGCATCTTTCCAAATTTTCTGTATGCATGTACAATTAGGAATATATAAGTTCTTATCCCCTTTTATTTACATGGAATGTGGCATACCACACTCACATTCTACTCCTTGCTTTTTCTCATTTAACAATGTATTTTATAGCTATTCTCAAATCAGTATACAGAGAATACTTAATTTTTATAGATGAATAATATTTATTTTTTGAATGTATCATAATTTATTTAACTATTCTCTCCATTGTTGAGAGTCATTTGAGTTGTTTGCCATCTTCTGCTATTAAAAATAATGCTGTACAGATTAACCTTGTACTTGTCATTTTATATTTATGCAAGTATATCTGTAGGATACATTTCCAGAAGCAGAATTACTGTTGGGTAGAAGGGTTAATGTGTTTGTAATTTTTATAAATATTTCCAAATTACTCTCTGTAAGGACTGCACCAATTTACTTGTCCACCAGCAGTCTATGAGAGCTCCATGTTATTGCCTTCACAGGACAGTATTACCAAGCTTTTGAATTTTTGGCACTCCTATAGGTGAAAAATGATTTCTCAGTATAATTTAACATTCTCGTATCAGTGAGGTTAAGCATTGTTTATTTAAGAGCTATTTGGTCTTCTTTTTCTGTAAAAGAATTACTCATTTTTTTGGCTCATTTTTTTGTTGTTGGGTTATTGGTTCTTTTTTTCTCATTGATTTTTTTTTTCTTATTGACTTTTAAGAGCCCTTTATATGAGCCCCTTGTCTGTGTTGAGTTGCAAATATCTTTTTTCTTTTTTTTGAGTGTACAGTTTGAATTTAGTAGATACATAGCCATGTAACTACCACCACATTCAAGACAGAGAACCTTATAAATAATTTTCTCATGCCCTTTGATCCATTTTCCTAACTCTTTATCCAGGTAACCACTGGTTTTTGTCACTATGGTTCATCTCTTTTGGGTTTCTGTGTAAATGAAATCATACAATAACTAGTCTTTTGTGTTTGACTTTGTTTGCTTAGGATAATGTTTTTGAGAGTCAAACATATTGTATATATAAATATTTTGTTCCTTTTTATTGCTATGTAGTATTCCATAGTTTGGCTTTTTCTTTAGTTTGTCTAGCTGTTTACCACTTAATGGACATTTGAGTTATACTTGCAGTTTTTGCCTGTTATGAATAATGATGTTGTGAATATTTGCAGACAAATCTCTGTATGTACTTAAATTGTCATTTCTCTTGGGTAAATACCTGTGACAGTTTGCTGGGTCATATGAGAAATGTGTGTATAATATTATAAGATACTACTACGCTATTTTACAAAGTGTACCATTTTTCATTCCCATTAAGAATGATCCACATCTTCATCATCATTTGATATTGTCTTGTTAACTTTAGCCATTCTACTGGGTATCTAGTAGTAGTATCTCATTGTGGTTATACTTTGAATTTCCTTGATAATTAATGAAGTTGTGCTTTTTTGGCCATTCTTATATCTTCCTTTGTGAAATGTCTGTTCACATTTTTTGCCCATTTTTATATTGGGTTGTTTGTTCTTTTGAACATAGTCTTATTATTGAAATTGTAAGTGTTTTATATATTCTGTATACCGTCCCTTTTTCACATACATGTTGCAGATATTTTCTTCCTGTGTGTTTGTCTTTTCAACTGTCTTTCAAAGGGCAGAGTTTTAAATTTTGATGATCTGCCTTTTCAATTTTTTCTTCATGGCTTATGCTTTTTATATTTAAGAAATCTTCTGTAACTGAAGTCACGAATATGTTCTATATTTTTCTTCTAGACGTTTAATAGTTTTAGCTATTATGTTTAAGTCTGTGATCCACTTTGGGTTAATTTTTGTGAATGATGTGAGGTAAGGATAAGGTCCCCTCCCCAACATGTACAGTTATCAAGTTGTTCTAGCACTGTTTGCTGAGAAGACTATCTTTTTTCCTATTGAATTATCATGTACCTTTGTCAAAAATCGGTTGACCGTAAAAGGCTAAGGTCTGTTACTAGACTCTATTCTGTACCATTGATCTAAATGTCTATCCTTATGCCAATGTTATACTGTCTTGGTTACTATAACTTTATAAGTCTTGAAATCAGGTAATTTAAGTCTTTCAGTCTTGTTCTTCTTTCTCAAAATAGTTTTGTGTTCTACACAAATATCTAGTTAGTCTATCAGGGGAAGTCTTTGTTAGTCTATCTTTTGCTTTTCTGTATTAATTTTAGCATCAACTTGTCAGTTTCTTTAAAAAAAAAAACTCATTAGAGTTTTGATTGAGGTTGCCTCAATCTATATATCAGTATGGTCCATCTTAATATCCAGTTGATGGACATGATATATTGCTCCACTTATGTAGGTGTTTTAAAGTTTTCTTTGCAATGTTTTATTGTTTTCAGTTCATAGGTATTAAAAATCTTTCACAAAATTTATTCCTATATATTTTGGTGCTGTTGTAAATTTTGATTACTCTTTGCTATTTTATATAAGACCAGAATTGATTTTTGTCTTTGTGTCCTGTGATTTTGCTAAATTTACTTATTAGTTCTAATAGCTTTTTTTGTAGATTCTTTAGGATTGTTTTATATGATCATGTCACCTAAAATACAGTTTTATGTCTTGTCTTCATGCCTTTTATTTCTTTTTCTTTCCTTATTCCTTTTTCTTTCCTTATTCCACTGGTAGGACCTTTAGTACAATGTTGAACAAAAGCGATAAGAATGGATATTCTGGCCTTGTTTCTGTTTGTACATAGAAAGCATTGAGCCTTTTACCATTGGTAATAAATTTGATGAATTTCCCTTCTGTTTCTCAGGCTATTTATAATGAGTGGGGCATTGATTTCTTTGAATGCTTTTTTATGTACCTACTCAAATGACCTTTGTTTTCTTTTTTATTTTACTAATATAATGAATTATATTGGTTGATTTTTCTGTTAAACCAGCTTTCCATTCCTAGGATAAATCCTGCTTGGTTACGATACTGTTCCTTTATATAGTGTTAGAGTCAGTTTGCAGAAGTTTTATTTTACATTGATGTTCATGAAGGATATTTGTCTGTAGTTTTCTTTTTTTGTGATGACTTTGGTTTTGGTAACAGGATAATACTGGCCTCATAAAATGAGTCAAGAAGTGTTTCTTCCTCCTTCTTTACACTCTGAAAGAGTTTGTGTTGTATTGGTATTATTTCTTTCTTAAGAGTTTGATAGGATTCATCAGTGAAGCCAGTGGGCCTGGAGGGTTTATTGTTATGAATGAAATTTTGTTAATTGGTATAGGACTATTCAAATGTTCTCTTTCACCTGGGGTCAAATTTAGTCATTTGTGTCTTTCAAGGAATTGGTCCTATTTTTAAATTTACTGGAATAAAGTTATTTCTAATATTTCATTATTATTCTTTTAATGTCTGTAGGATCTGAAGTGATGTCTTTTCTTTTATTCTTCCTATTTTAAAAATTGAAGTATACTTGCCACATAATATTATTTTCAGATGTACAACAATAATTTGGTATTTGTATATATTAGGAAATGATCACCACAAAAAGTCTAGTTAACATCCATCACTATACATAGTTAAACATTTTTTTTCTTGTGATGAGGACTTTTGAGATCTACTATCTTAGCAACTTTCAAATAATGCAATACAGCATTATTAACTATAGTCACCATGCTGTACATTACATCCCCATGACGTTTATTTTATAACTGGAAGTTTGTACCTTTTGACCCCCCTTCATCCATTTGATAATTTTTGCCCTTTTTCTTTTTTCCCCTGATAGACTAACTAGATATTTATCAACTTTGTTAATCTTTTCAAGAAATCAACTTTTAGTTTCACTGATTTTCTTTCTTTCTTTTTTTTTGGTTTGTTCATTTTTTATTTCATAAGTTTTTTGGGGGGGCTTTATTATTTTCTGCCTTATACTTGATTTTATTTGGTCTTTTTTTCTAATTTTGGATGGAGGCATCACATCTTTAATTTTTAGATTTTTTTGTATTCTAATAAAAACATTTAAAGCTATAAATTCTGCTTTGAGCATTGCTTTAGCTGCATATCATGAATTTTGATCTTTTATTTTCATTATCATTTAGTTAAAAATATTTTCTAGTCTGTTATTTCTTTGTTAGTTTATGGATTATTCGAAGTATGCTTTTATTTCCAAATATTAGGGGTTTTCCTAGTTGTCTTATTGTTTCTGATTTCTAATTTAATTCTACCTTCGGCAAATATCATTTTGTATGATTTCAGACTTTAAGTTTATTGAGACTTGTTTTATGACCCAGCATATGGTCTATCGTGACAAACAGACCATGTACGCTTGAAAAGAATATGTATTTTACCATAGCCATAGTTGGGTATAGTAGTATGTAAATAGAAATTAAGTCAAGATGATTAATAGTATTGTGCAGATATTCTTTGTTTTTACTGATTTTTTTTCTGTTTTTTTGGGGGGGGCCTATTTCTATTATTTACAGAGAAAGAGGCATTAAATCTCCAAATATGATTGTGGAATAGTCTGTACTACTTTTTATTTTTTTAATTAAAAAAATTTTTTTTTCTTTTTGGCTGTGTTGGGTCTTTGTTGCTGTGCGTGGGCTTTCTCTAGTTGTGGTGGCTTCTCTTGTTGCAGAGCACAGGCTCTAGGCACACGGGCTTCAGTAGTTGCAGCACACGGGCTCAGTAGTTGCAGCACACAGGCCCTAGAGCGCACAGGTTTCAGTAGTTGTGGCACGCGGACTCAATAGTTGTGGCTCGCAGGCTCTAGAGCACAGGCTCGGTAGTTGTGGCACACAGGCTTAGTTGCTCCGCAGCATGTGGGATCTTCCCGGATCAGGGATTGAACCCGTGTCCCCTGCACTGGCAGGTGGATTCTTAACCACTGCACCACCAGGGAAGTCCCATATACTACTTTTAATTTTCAATTTTTGCTTCATTTAGACATTTATAATTTTTTGTTTTCCTTGTTAATTGATCCTTTTATCTTAAAATCCACCACATTTGATATTACTGTAGCCAGTGCCATCTTATGCTTTCTGTTTACATGGGATATCCTTCACCATCCATTTACTTCCAGTCTGTCTGTGTCTTTGTTTTTAAAGTGTGTCTCTTGTAGACAGTGTATAGTTCTTCCTTTAAAAAAAAAATCACTGCTGACCATCTCTGTCCTTTAATTGAAATGTTTGGTCCATCTACTAAATGGGGTGGAGGAGGACTATCAACTCAATACCATTTAAACTGCTTCCTTAGAATAAGGTTTTTCATATCACATTGGTAGTCTGTATTTAGGCCACTCGCTGTGTGAGGTCTGAATTGAGGGATTTTTCCTTCTCTCCTATGACTAACATGGAAATCAAGTTAGACAATTTTCTGTTTTGTCTTTCTTTGTCTAGGGCAGACAGTTCACTTTCTTGCTAAGGGTGTAAGAGTTTCTTGTTGGAGTCCTCTTATTGGGCATGCCCTAGGCTTTGTCCTTTGTCCTTCAAACAAGAAGCTCAAGTTCTCTAGTTGTTTCTATGCATATATCTCTCAGTTTCAGCCCAGACATCTATTTTGGCCTTTGCGGATTTATTTTACTTTCTTACCAACTCAGTAATATATTTGGTGCCTTTGTGCAAATTAGAAAAATCACCCAGGCAAGTATAATATGCTAGTATGGTGAGTAGAGTACAGGCTGGATTTCAGTCCCCGCTTGTCCCTTCAGTTCTTTTTGTAGATATGTGGTTGCCCTGTAAGCCTGTCTTATAGTGTTTTGGGTTTTGTTTTTTTGTTTTTTTTTGTCTTTCCTGATGACACAATGACAGCCTTATATAATATCTTTTCTGATTCATTTTTTATATTAATTCAGATTATGTTATAATTTAGTTCATGTTTAACCAACTACCTATAAAAATCACATTTTTTGTTTTTGGTTTTATATCACAATTAGTGTTTGCTTCTTAAAAGTAAAGAATTAGTAGTAACTTTCACTTCAATGTGGTCAACTACATGCTCTGAAAGGCCTTTGAGCTGCAAACAGTCAGATCCTGCATTGCTTGGCTTGAAATAAGTATATGAAATTTCTGAGGTTCCTACTCCTCCAGTCTGCTCTCCTGCGCTTCTCTGTCCCTCTCTCTTCTGACTACTTCCCCCTCAAAAAATGAACTTTAACCAGAATGAACTGATGGGTAGCAAACAAGGGCAAAAAAGGCAGTGTTGCCTTTAAAGGCAAATTATCAATGATTAAATTGGTGACAAAACCTTAGCCTAGTAGCAAAGTCAGTGTACTGAACTTGGGATTCTTATATTAAGTTGAGCCCTTGAGAGGGGATATACTGGTCTGAAACTGGTAGATCCCCTTGCCTTCCAGCAAAAAAGTAAATTAAAATCTTCTGTAAAGAATAGCAACCATACTTTAGTGCCTTAAGAATCCTGCAGATTAAGAGCAGTCAATTAACTCTTCATGATTTCAAAAATAACCAGCACACAAACAACAAAACAAGGTACCATGACTGAGCACTAACAAAAACAGTGAATGGTTTATTTGATTCAGATCTCCTCAAGGACTTAAGATATTGGAATTTTATAGGAATATAAAATAATTATGTATGAAATGTTTAAAGGAAAAAGAACTACAGATGAGCAAACAAGAGAATGAAAAATGACCAGGAAGATTGAAGAAGACTCAAATGAAACTTCTATTATTGAAAAAAATATTTTTTGTGATCTAAAATTTAATGAATTTTTTAAACAGTAAATTAGAGCCTGCTGAGGAAAGAATTAGAAAATAGGCAGTTAGATTTGAAGAAAATTTTAAGAATGTGGGGAAACAAGGAAAGTAACCTTTTTTTTTTTTTTTTTAAACTGGTGAAGGATTTATTTTTCTATTTTTTATTTAAAAAATTTTCTTTGGCCGCACCTCACAGCACGTGGGAATCTTTGTTCCCTGACCAGGCATCAAACCCATGCTCTCTGGAAGTGGAAGTGTGGAATCTTAACCACTGGACCACCAGGCAAGTCAAAAGTAGCTATTAAAAGAGAAGTTAAAGGATGGAATGAAAAGGTCAGATATGTCAAATTGGATCCCAGAAGATGGAATAGAGAGAATGGAACAGAAGCAATAACGGAAAACATTCTTCCTGAGAATTATTTAGAATTAATGAAAGACATGCATCTGTCAATACAGCAAATCCAAAATGTACCAGTCAAAAAAAAACAGCACTTTAGTCAAACTGTGTAGCTCCAAAGACAGAAAATCTCAAAAGCAGCTTAAAGAGTGTAAAATAGAGTGAAAAACTCACTTCTCAACAGTAAAAATGTAAGCCAGAAGATTGTGGAATATTATTCTCAAAAAATTGAGTCAAAGTAATGGCCATCGTATAACTGTATGTCAGCAAAAGTATCTTTCATGAACAAAGATACTGAAACCACTTTTGGACAAGTGAAAACAGAATTTTTACTACCAGTAGATCTTTACTGAGGTTCTTTATTAAAAGTTTTCATTAAACGTTCTAAAGATTATTTTTCAGGAAGAAGGGACATGATTCCAGAAGGAAGGAAAGGAACACACAGAAACTGGTAAACACACAAATCTTAACAAACATAGCCTTATATTTTTTAAAAAGTTATTGTTTTTAACTTGTGAAATTAAAAAAGAAACTACCATAAACAGTAGTACATGAGAGAGGGATGTGATAAGAATTAAAATTGTCTTAATGCTTTGTTTTATTTTGGAAGAGAATTAAGATGGTAAAATTTCAAGAGTAACAAAAGTGTAAGATATGTGATTAACTTCCATCACACAGTAGAGGAAAAATAATGAAATAGGTAAACATGCAAACTCAGTGTTTTAAAAAGCCAAGAAAAGAAAAGAGAGACAAAAAGAAAGACAGTAATAGAAAATAACATAGTAGGAGCATTTCATATACATTATTAATCTAATAAACATAAATGAATTAAATTTACAATCAAGCCAGATTATAAAGTTGAATATTTAAAGAATTATTCCAGTGAGCCAAATGCCCATTATAAGAGACATACTCAAAACTTTAAAACATAGAAAGTTGAAAGTAAAAGGATAAAAAAAATGTGCTGTGTAAATAACGAACCTAAAAGAAGTTGGGGTAGTTATATTAATATCAAACAAGACTGTAAGATAAAAAGCATTACTAGAACTGGAGATAATCGTTTGTATACTAAGAAGGTATAACAATTTCAAATATCTAGTACCTTGAAATAGTCTCAAAACATCAAGCAAAGGATGGTAATCCTATGGGAGAAATTGACATATGTACCATTATAATGAGGAGTTGCAGTACATTTCTGCAAATTGTTGATAAATCAAATATGGAAGTCAAAAGGATTTGAACAATATGATTAACAGACTTTATTGAATTGATGTATATAAAATGCTGGAACCAACAATTAGAAAATATTAATAGGACACGTGGCATGTTTTTAAAAAAATTGACCAAGAAGAACAAAGCTAGAGGCATCACGCTTCTTGACTCTGAACTATGTTACAAAGCTATAGTGATCAAAACAGTATGGCATTGGCATAGAAACAGATACATAAATCAGTGGAACAGTATAGAGAGCCCAGAAATAAACCCATGTCCACATGGTCAGTTAATTTATGACATAGAGCTAAGAATATACAATGGGGAAAGGACAGTCTCTTCAATAAATGGTGTTGGGAAAACTATATAGCCACATGCAAAAGAATGAAACTCTACCCCTATCTTGCACTACACACAAAAATAACTCAAATCGATGCAAGACTTGAACATAAGACCTGAAACCATAAAACACCTAGAAGAAAACATAGGTAGTAAGCTTCTAGACATTGGTCTTTGCTGTGATTTTTTGGATTTGACACCAAAAGCAAAGGCAACAAAAGCAAAAATAGGTAAGTGGTAAGTGGGACTATATCAATAAAAAGTTTCTGCACAGCAAAGGAAACCATCAACAATATGAAACGGCAACCTACCAAATGGGAGAAAATATTTGTAAGTCACATATTGATAAAGGGCTAATATCTAAAATATGTAAAGAACTCACAGAGCTCAATAGCAAAAAAATAAACAACCCAATTAAAAAATGACCAGGGGATCTGAATAGATATGTTTCCAAAGAAGACATGTGAATGGCTTTCAGGTACGTGAAAAGGTGCTGAACATCACTGATTCTCAGGGAAATGCAAATCAAAACCACCATGATATATCACCTCACACCTATTAGAATGGCTGTTATCTTAAAGACAAGATATAACAACTGTTTGCAAGGATGTGGAGAAAAGGGAACCCTGTGCACTGTTGCTGGGAATGTAAATTGGTACAGCCAATATGGAAAACAATATGGAGGGTCCTCGAAAAGTTAAAAACAGAACTACCATATCATCTAGCAATTCCACTTCTGAGTATTTGAAGAAAATGAAAATACTAACTCAAAAGGATATCTACACCCCCCTGTTCATTGCAGCCTTGTTTACAATAGTCAAGACATTGAAGCAACCTAAGTATCCATTGCTGGAGGAGTGGATAAGAAAGTGTGGGGGGTGTGTGTGTACACATAAACATATATATGTAAAATTATTATACATTATATAGTATATAAGGAATATCATTCAGTCATAAAAAAGAATGACATCTTGCCATTTGTGACAACACGGATTGACCTTGAGAGCATTTTAAGTGAACTAAGACAGAGAAAGACAAATACTGTATGATTTCATTGTATGTGGAATCTGAAAAACAAAACAAAACAAACTCGTAGATACAGAGAACAGATTGGTGGTTGCTATGGTGGGGTTGGGGAGTGGGTGATATGGGTAAAGATGGTCAAAAGGTATAAACTTCCAGTTATAAAATAAATAAATCATGGAGATGTAATATACAGCATGGAAACTATAGTTAATAATACTGTATTGCATATTTGAAAGTTGCTGAGAGAGTAGATTTTGAAAGTTCTCACCACAAGAAAATAAAATTCGTGACTGTGTGGTGGTGGATGTTAACTAGACTTATTGTGGTGATCATTTCCCAATATATACAAATATCAAATCATTTTGTTGTACACCTGAAACTAACATGTTATATGTCAATTATATCTCAGTTTTAAAAAGTTTACCAAGTATTAGTACATAAAGTGGGTCTCAACAAATTTCAATGACAGTATCATAGAGTCCAGATTTTCTTACCAATTTGCGATTAAATTAAAACTAACCTGTAAAAATAACAAATTCCATAAAGTTGGTAATTTTATAAACATACTTATAAGTAATTATGGAGTAAACGAAGAAGTCTTAGGGAAATTAAAAAACAAAGAAAAGTGGAAATACAACATGTTTGGAATTCAGTAGGAAATTTATTTCACAAAAACAAGAAAGGCTGAAATGTTGTGACTTAAGCATCCAAGTTGAGAGGTTAGAATGAGAGGAGCAGATCAAACCCAAAGAAAGGAGAAAGAAGGAAACAAAGAGCAGAAATTAAGGAACTAAAAGACAAAGATTCAGTAATATCAAAAAAATCAAAAGTTAATTCTTTAAAAGTACTAATAAAATTGACAAACCTCTCATGAGATAAGAAGAAAAGAGAATTCACAGATAACATTAGGATCAAGAGGGGAAATACAGTTACAGATACAGCAAAGGTTTAAAATATAAAATTATGTGTAGTAGTTTTTGAAGTCAACAAATTAGAAAACTCAAAATCAGTAAATTCCTAGAAAAATAAATTAAAAACACAAGATTTAAAAAAAAAAATACCAGAAGTCAAAGAAGATATTTGCAACACATACACACACACTAACCCAAGCAAGGATCACCATCTAGAAGAACCTGGAAATAAATCCTAGAAATCAATAAAACAAGCAATTCTTTAGGGAAATGATCAATACCTACAAATAAGCATGTCACTACTCATAAGAGAAAGGGAAATCAAGGCACATGAGATACCATTTTACTTCCAGTAGATTGGCAAAAGTAAATCTTCCAGGAGAATGTAGATCAAAGGGAATTTTTACATCCTTCTGGTAGGAGTATAAAGTATAGTCATTTGGAAATAGAATGGAAATCACTTTGGTGTTATCTTGAAAAGTGGAACATTTGAATACCTTCTGACCTGGCACTTCCACTCTTAGATATGTCCTTTAGAAAAGCTCTTCTAAACAAGGGGACATGGCATGAGAATGTTCATAGCCTTAGTGTTATTAAAGGCAAAAAAATGGAAAAAGTTCAAGTGTCCATTAACATGAAAATGGATAAACAGATCATAATATAATTATACAATGGAATATTATATAACATTTAAAAATGAACTACAGGTATACTTAAAGATGAATTTCAGAAATAATTAGTGGAAAAAAAAACAATTTTCAGAAAACTATATATAGTATGAAACGCTTAAATAAAGCCCCGAAACAAGTGAGACTAAAAATATATTGTTTAAGAATATATCTGTAAGTGATAAAAAGATGTCAAGAAGATAGTAAGCATCAAATACAGTCATGGTTACTTCTAGGGTGCAAGGTAAGGGGAGAAGCTAGGTTCGGGTTATGGAGGTAGGTGTGACAGTATTGGTGGTAATGCCTTGGTTGTTAAATTGGATAGGGGGTTCACAGGAGTTTGTTTTATTATACAGTCATCCCCCTGTATCTGAGGTTTCTGCACTTGCTAATTCAACCAACCACAGAAAATACTCCCCCCAAAATAAAATTCCAGAAAGTTCCAAAAAGCCAGACTTGAATTTGCCATGTGCCAGCAACTGTTTACTTAGCATTTACATTGTATTTACAACTCTTTACCTAGACTTTACATTGTATTAGGTTTATAAGTAATCTAGAGATGATTTAAAGCATATGGAGGTTACGAATAGGTTATATGCAAGTACTGTGCCATTTTATATAAGGGACTTGAGCATCTGCAGATTTTTGTATCCATAGGGATCCTGGAAATAATCCCCTGTGGATACTGAGAGAAGACTGTACTTTATATACATTACATATATTCTTTCATATGTATCAAATATTAGTTACAGTGTAAAAAGATTCAGTTGTAAAATCAAAGACTTGTTTTCCTACAAAAGGGTACTGAAAGAAAGTATAGCTGTTCTAAGATACATGAATGGAATTAACTGAAATGTAATAGTTTATTGGTATTAAATAGGTCTATCTATTGAATAAAATGTCAGACCCGATTTTTTTTTTTTTTTTTGACTGTGTTGGGTCTTCGTTGCTGCGCGCGGGCTTTCTCTAGTTGTGGCGAGTGGGGGCTACTCTTCGTTGCGGTGTGTGGGCTTCTCATTGGGGTGGCCTCTCGTTGTGGAGCATGGGCTCTAGGCATGCGGGCTTCAGTAGTTGTGGCGTGCAGGCTTCAGTAGTTGTGGTGCGTGGGCCCAGCAGCTGTGGCTCACAGGCTCTAGAGCGCAGGCTCAGTAATTGTGGCGCACGGGCTCAGTTGCCCCGCGGCATGTGGGATCTTCCTGGACCAGGGCTCGAACCCATGTACCCTGCATTGGCAGGCAGATTCTTAACCACTGCGCCACCAGGGAAGCCCCAGACCTGGTTCTTGATTAATACAAATTCAGGGAGTTTGTGTAGTTGTAGTTTTAATAAAACATCATTTCAAAGTTTCTAATATAATGCCTGATACATAGAAATGTTTAATAGATATGTTTTTTTCCTTTCTTCTAGTCAGAAGGTTAGTGAGAAGGAGTCTGTCTGACCTTTAAAAATATCTGTGGTCTATTCAAAAATAATTGTTTTATATTATGAAAAATGCCTAGTGTGGTTCTGGTTTGTACTGCTGTATATGGTAATGTTCAATTTCTTTTGTGTGAAGACTTCAGTTAGTGTTGAACAAAGAAAATTATATGCTCTCGTTATGTGTGCTTTAATTTAGATGCTTAATGGCTTTTAATGTTACAAAATAAGTTTATTATTATATTATGATCTCATTTGTATTATATTGTCTTGCTCTTCCATATTTGTGGTGATATGGTCATGGTTTACGAAAACAATAATCCCTAAGAAATAGGTCATTAACAGTAGTTAACAATTACTTGTGATCTAGGGTAATGACTGATTTCTTTGGGATTATTGCAGTTATAAACCATAATTACAGATTATTACAGCAATAATTATTTTGTTAAAGGAAAAATTGTTCTCTTCTTGAACAGCTGCTAAAACAAGTGCCTTGAACATTTCAGAATAAATTGAAAAATGAAAAACTATAGTGGAAATGTAATCTAAGATGAGATTTAAAAAAAAATTATAGATAGGAAACTCATGTATAGGATATTTAAATTTCTAAATGCAATTTAGATTTATGGATTTACATGGTTCTTTAAACTTTGTGGATATAATTCCGTAACCAATGTAACTTTTTAACATCTATTATTCTGAACGCTGTAACTCTAATATTCTAGAGTTTTAGGGTAAGGTTTAATGTGTATGAGAAATATCACTCATTCAGTGAAATAGGAAAATTGTATTTGATAGATTAATTTAAATGCCTTTATATTTCATTGCATTGTTCATTTCTAACACTAATCCTAATTTATTCAGTTAGTAGTTGTTAATTTTTAGAGTTAAAAATTCATGCTTTTCTGTCTCGTACAATAAAAATCACTGCTTTCTAAAACAGAACAGGGAAAGAGTAAATATACATCCTACTTCTCTCTGAATAAACTTCCATTCAAAATTTACCATAATTTTAGAAAAAATGCTCACAATTGATCACATGCTATCTTTGCATAGCATTCTTTGATATCAAAGCCTTAATTTCAAGGTCACAAAATAAAATGAATTAAAGAATAAAAAATTAAAATTTGAGAAATTCTTGTCCTATATTTAATATTTATTATTAGACAGTGATACTCATCACACTGCATTGAAAAATCATTTTTTCACTTTTCTCTCTCTCACCAGGTTCAGTCTGTTGGGCATAGTGTCTCTTTCTCCCTTCTCACCCTGCCTCATACATATTTAGTTATATCCCAGTGGACGGAACATGGCACATAGCAGATATTCAGCAAATGAATTTTCTGAAAATTCTTGAGAGTTTTTTTCAGTTCAGGGTTTTTGTTTGTAGACACAGCTAACTGTAAGTAGCTTTAATTGCGACAAGCCTCTTTGGTAGAGAGGGAAGAACTTAAAAATTCTTAAATATTGTGTGACTTCATTTTCTTGAGCAGCTTTAAAGTAAAACTTAGAATGGACATATAAATATTCCATATTGATATGTTTTATGGCTTTTGTAGCTATGATATAGAAGAACTAAAAACGGTATAGCTATTTAATAATAATAATAATAATAATAGCCAACATTTAGTCAGCCCTTGTAGCAGGAATTATTATGAGTACTTTACATGCAGAATACCATTCAGTGCTGTCAGAAGCCTATGAGCCAATTATTATTATCATCTTCATATTTATAAATGAGGAAATTAAAGCCAAAAAGATTGAGTAACAAGCATAATAAATAGTAGAGGCAGAATTTGAATCCAAGTTGTGCTCTTGGTGGCTAAATTGTACTGCCTCCATTTTTAAATATTGATCTTCCAACAGAGAAATATAAAAGTTTCATGTATAATCAGTGTCTGTTTTCAAGATGGCTTGTTTTATGAAGAGCTAGTAGGCAGGTGTTTCTACATTTACATTAGTTATAAACTCCAAAAGTAAGTTTGCTTATTTTAAATTCAGCTGTTCAACAAATGTTAATTTCATGTGTCACATATACTTGGTTTTAGGGTGGCTGGTTTGGGAATCGAAAGAAGTATGAATGCCCTAGAAATGATCCCAAAGGGAGATGCAGTCTCATCTGTAGTAAAAATCTGGGAGACAGGTAGAGAACAGTCAGGATTAGGAATTAAAATGTATTAAATAAACACTTAAGAGGTTGTTGGATCATCAAGGTCTGTCTAGCTGATTGACCACTGTGTTGTTCAAATACTTCCTTTAATCAGTCTTGAGAGGAAGTGGTACATATCTCATAATGGTATGAGAATGGACTCTTGGAAATCCATTGCCTATATTTGAATCATATACTTCTTAATAGGGATTTGTGACACTAAATAAATATAGGTACAGATAATACATATAATGTTTAAAATAGTACTTAGTGCATGGTAAGTACTATTTAAATGTTTGCTATTATTTTTAGTAATAGTGAAGCTTACTTAAAGCAAAATTAGTATCTAAGAATCTAAATAGATAAAATATATAAAGAAGGTTATTATTTAGATTTAAATAATATTTTTCATTTTGAGAAATAATTTGCAGTAAGATATTTTAAAAATAATGACTCTTATAGGGCAGGTAAGTTATTATACTACATTCACCAAAGATTATGGTCACAATGTTTTAGATTCGTATCAATTATATAAAATGTGTATGCCCCACACACATTGGAGCACAATCTATTAATGATAACTTTTGTAAGATTCTGAGAAATACAGTCGATTCTCCTTATTTGGTATTTAATGTTCTATATAGTTTCTGTGAACACTGAATTAGCAAATATTAAACCATTGCTCCTAGGGGAAATACAGGTTGGGTTCCTGCAGGCTTCTGGTCACATTTTCATCGACTGATCAGCATATAACCTTGTGTTATGTGTTCCTGCTTAAAGACACTTTACATTAATATATATCATCGATTCGTTAACATTGAACTCACAGCCAACAGCACTACAACCCATGCCTGGACGAAGCTTAACACGTGTATTTTCTCTACAAGGTACATAATAGCTTTTTTTTTTCACTTAGGAACACTAGGCAACACATTAGCACTACTCTTGTTGACTATTTTAAACAGTGAAATTATAAACAAGGAGCACAAAAGTACAAAAACAATGTGATACCAAAAAGATACCAAAAAGGGATACTTAGCTGTTTATAGTATGAGAGATGAAACAAGAAAGCAGATTGTTGTTTTGTTTTACCTAATCTTGGAATGTGAACATTGGGCAACTTAAATTATTTGCTGTTCTGCATCTGTCCATGAATGATCACAAGTATTGATTTGGGGGATTACAAATAAATTTTACCAAGTAGATGAATTTGCAAATAGCGGGATAGACTAGATCATACCTTGTATTGAATGTGCGTTAAGAAGCTGCTTTTATATAAGCAATAGAAATGTAACTACCATTAACATTCATTTTTAATAACAGCTCTACATTTTAATGTTTACTAAATTGATAATAAGCTGTTAACTTCTTCTTGCCTGTTTCATGCTGTATTTTCTATGTAATGATTTCTTAATTCAATAACCCATGTCTATTTGATAACTTATGTATGCCAGGCACTGTTTCAGGCTCTGGATATGCACTAGACAACCAAACAGAAAAAATAACAGCTATCATGCAGTTTACATTCTATTGGAATAGACAAGTAACAAAGCAAGATAAATAATAAAATATATATTATGTTAGAAAGTGATAAGTGCTAAAATTTAAAAAAATAATGAATCAGGAAAGGTGGATATGAAATGTTGGCAGATTGTATTCTGGTTATCTTTTGCCCAAAACTTAGTGGTTTATCAAATAACAATTTTATTCTTATCTCTCAGTGTTCTCTGGGATTGATAAGTTTCAACTGGATGGTTCTCCTTTGGGGCCTTTCAGGTGCTGTAATCAGGTGACAGCTGCAGCTGGCATCACCTGAATGATTCTTTACTCAGAAGTCTGTTCTCTTTGCTGGAATGTTTGATGAATGGGCTATAGTTGGGCATTTCTCTCTCCATGTAGTCTCTCTACATGGCTAGCCTTTAGGTCTCAGGATATGTGGTCTTCTTACATGGTGAATGGCTTCCCCTAAGTGAACATTCCCTGAGAGACTGGAGGAAGCTGCCAGTTCTCTTAAAGGCTAAGCCCAGTACTGGAATAAGTGTCACTTCTACCATATTCTTTTAGTCAAAGCAGTCACAGTCCAGCCCAGACTTACGAAGGATTGGAAAAATAAACTCTACTTCCTGATGGCAATTTCATACATGGAGGGAAGGAATTGATGGGTGTCTTGAAGACACGCTACCATACTCTAGGTATTGAAAATTGATAGGATAGCTGTGTAAGACCTGACTGAGAAGGTGCATTCAAAGTGAGACTAGTCAACATGGTTGTATCTTTTTGCAGGTACATTAAGCTGTGTGAGGGATAGGCAAAGAGTAGGTGGGGATTTGGATTTAAACAATTACGGTTTCGTAAGATGAGTATGTCGGAGGAAGAGAGAAATTGACATTGTATGCAAGACAGAGATTATAATGATTGACAGTAGAACTGGAGGTAGGTGAGCAGGGTAGAGAAGACATGAAGGGTGTAAGAAAGTGAAAAAAATGACAGATCCCAAAAAACTATTAGAACTGATAAAAGAGTAACAAAGTTGCAGGATACAAGATCAATAGACAGAAATCAACAGTGGGTTTATATATTATCAATGAACAATCAAAAATGAAGTGAAGATAGCAAGTCCACTTACAATAGCATTAAAAAGAATAAACTACTTAGGTAAAAACTTTACAAAAGAAGTGTTAAGTCTTGTACACTGACACTGTAAAACATTATTAAATCAAAGATCTAAATAAATTGGAAGACATCATGGTCATGGTTCAGAAGACTTAATATTGTTAAGAAGACAGTATTCCTCAAATTGACTTAATGGATTCAGTGTAATCTCTGTCAAAATCCCAACTGGCTTCTTCTCAGGAATTGACAAGCTGATCCTTAAATTAATGTGGAAATCCAGAAGACCCAGGATATCCAAAATAATCTTGAAAAAAAAAACAAAGTTGAAAGACTCACACTTCCTGATTTCAAAATATACAACAGAGCAATAGTAATCAAGACAGTGTGGTATTGGTGTAAAGGTAGATACTAGATCAGTGAGATGTAGTTGAGAGTTAAGGTATAAACCCTCCAATTTGTAATCAGTTGATTTTTGACTGTGGTAGGAAGACAGTTCAATGACAGAAGGATTGTCTTTTCAACAAATGATGCTGGGACAGCTGGATGTCCACATGCAAAAGAATGAAGTTGGAACCCTATATTTACACAAAAATTAAATCAAAATGAATCATAGACCTAAATGTAAGAGTTAAAGCTATGAAACTCTTAGAAGAAAACATAGGACTAAATCTTCATGACTTTGATTTGGGCAATGGTTTCTTAGATTTGACAGCAAAAGCTGAAATAACAAAGGAAAAATTAGCAATATGTACCACATGAGAATTAAACATTTCTGTGCATCAGAGGACACCATGAAGAAAATGAAAACAACCCACAGAATGGGAGAAAATATTTGCTAATCATATGTCTGACAAGAGACTTGTATCTAGAATATATTAAGAACTCTTACAACTCAATAATAAAAAAGATAAATAACCCAATTTTAAACTGAGCCAAGGATTTAAATAGACATTTCTCCAAAGAAGACATACAAATGGCCAATAAGCACATGGAAAATGCTCAACATTGTTGGTCATTAGGGAAAGACATGTCAGAATTACAACATACCACTTCATACCCACTAGGACAGATACATTAAAAAGATAATAACAAGTGTTGGCAAGGATTTGGAGAAGTTGGGCTTTCATACATAGCTGGTTGGAATGTATTGATAAAATGGTACAGCTGCTTTTGGAAAGTAGTTTGGCAGTTCCTCAAAATGTTAAAATATAGGTATCATATGACCCACCAATTCCAATTCTAGGTATATCTGAGAGAAATGAAAACATACCTGCATTAAAAACTGTACACAAATGTTCATAGAAGCACTATTTACAAAGCCAAAAGGTGGAAACAGCCCAAATGCCCATCAACTTTGGAGTAGATAAACAAAATGTGATATACCCAAACAATGGAATGTTATTTGGCCATAAAAACGAATGAAGTACCAATACAGGCTATAACATGGATGATCTTTACACATTACACTAAGTGAAAGAAGACAGTCACAAAGATCACATATTTTATGATTCTATTCATATGAAATAGAATGGGAAAAATCTAAGGAGACATAAAGTAGATTAGTGGTTGCTTAGGGCTGGAGAGAGTGGGTACAGAGTAGGATTTCTTTTGAGAGGGATGAATATGTTCTAAAACTAGAATGTGGTGGTGGTTGTACAACCCTGTGAATTTATTAGAAAACATTGAATTGTATACTTTAAGTGAGTGAATCGTATGGTATGTGAATTATATTTCAGTAAAGTTGTTTAGGTGATAGGTTCAAGTGACTGGAGGTTCCCAGTAGAACAAAGGATTGTTGGAGTTGGAAGATTCGTTTTTGTAGATATTGAAATCATTACTGGTTATGATAAAAAAAAAATACTGTTGGAAAGAGTGGCAGTGAACCAGCAGCCAACACGGTCAAAAAAATAAGGAGTAACAACCTGAAGGAGAGTAGATAATTGCAATAAGAAAGAGAATTTGGTAGTATGATGACATAGGATGTAAAGCTGAGTGCTTTTACAATGGAGAGAGAGGAGACTGTTCTGGAGGTAAAAATGAGGAACATCAAGTGAACATCTGGGTTCAAGGCCCAAGTTACAAGAGGTGTGGAAGAGAAATCAGCTACCACTTGAGAGGGTCCACAGAAGGAAGCGGGGTCATCAGGGGAGAGCATTATGTTATTAATAGGCGTTTATATTGATCATAAAATACATTTCAACTGCATATGGTAACTTAATATTGCTATCTTCAGTTTCCTACATGGGCCTTTTTTTGTGTTACTTTTTTCACTAATTATACATGTCTTGAAGCTTGAGTCTGTTTTATGAATTACTTGATCAAATTAGTGTTCTGTTTTACATTGGTAATGTATAAGGCTACATACTTAAGTCAGTTCTGATTTATTTATGGCTTTGTGATAGGTTAAGGGATGTGGATACTTACCAGGTTATATTTCTGCCTTACAGGAAGTTTGTCACCTCAAGAGACTTATGTCTCTCCAGAAGTTTGAAGGAATTGTTGATTAGTTGTAGTGACTAGTAGAATCCACAGGAATATAGGAAGAATGTGTTTTTCTTCCCACATTTATTTATCCTTCCTAGGTCTTCTAACAAGCATGGGCAGTCTCTTTTCAATACCTTGTAAAAAACACTTCAGTTCACTTGAAAAAGTTTCCCAATAGAGAAACATAGTTGATTTTAGTATTATAAAATAGCCGGCTCATCTTTGAAAAGTCAGTCCCCAAGATTAGCACAAAGTTTCTTTTTAGAAAAATAATTGGTTTGTTGTTAATTATTCATAAATGTCTCAAAAATCCTGGAGAATTTGATACATAGATCAATGAATCTAGAGAAGTAAAGTAATGTACCTAAACAAAAATTATTCAATAAATACCTCCATTTCTAAATTAGTCAATTTTGGCTGCCCCCAAAGTAAGATTTCTGAAAACTATAAGGTGTTGCCATTTGTGCCACTGTTATAAAGTTATTTAGTCATTTGCTACTACTGCCTGTGAGGTTAATCTGGTTGTCAAACAATGTAATTTGCATAGTGAAAATTTTGGATTTTTAAAAAATTATGCATAAACATGTAAAGGGAGTAAATGTATACCATCCATTATCTTCCAAGCCTGGGCAATTTAAAAAATGATCAGACTGGTACTACCATGATATTGACTATTCAGAGAAGGTACTGGTCATTGGATCATACTGGTACTTAATAACAGCCCTTGATGTTGACATAACATTTGGTGTTTTGTTATCAAATTTATGTTAATCAAACCTTCATGGTAGATATTATTTTCTCCATTTTGCAAATGAAAATCCTAAGCCCTAAAGAGGTAAGTAACTTATGCAAGATCACATAGCAGATTGGTAGAGCTGGGATTCATAGTTGTATCTGACTCTAAAATGTGTCATTTTCACTATTATACTACCTTGGTGAACTTAAAATCCAACTCTTCACTCTGTCAAGAACTGAGTTCACAGTAGTTTATCACTTGTTTGGAAGAACTTTTGCTAATTTTAGAATATTGTGAAAAATAAGCTTTGTTTCTATCAATACTTTCTAAACGATTTTTTCCTTGTTATATATTAGGACGTCTTGCCTGGCTGGTATACTTGGTTGGGACAGTTGTTGGAGGAAGATTAACATATACCAGTACAGATGAACATGATGCTATGGATGGAGAATTATCCTGTCGGTAAGTAGTAGCCATATAATTTACAGAAATTTATGAAGTACTTAGAAATTTAGTTACTGAGCTGCTATTATGAGCTAAAGCATTTTGTACTTGGCCTTTTGGAGAAGGTATTATTTTCCTTTTTACTGATGAGAAAACCAAGGCTTAAGTGATTTGTAAAAGTTATATCTCTAATAAGTAGTATAGTCAAATATATTCATATGAATAATATGAGTGAGCTGGTTTTCCATATATTTTAATTCATTTTTAATAACATCTTTATAACAAAGTAATACATGTTTTTGTTGAACACTAAAGATTCAAATGAAAAGAAAGTTATATATTAATTTGGAAATAACTACTTTCATTTGGTAAAGATCTTTGAGTCTTTTTAATTAATGTTTGAGAGTATATGTACATTACATGTGTATTTTTCAACTTTTTTTCAACAAAAGTTATACTGTAATATTGTTTTGTAAACTAAAATGGGGATACTAGTACTATATCTAATTCATTTTGGGCTGTTATAAGGATTAAATGAGTTAATAATTTTAAAATAATTTTAAAGTGCTTAGGACAATGCCTGGCAAATAGTAAGCACTATATTACCAGAAAAAAACCCCAAATAATTCTTTTTTAAAAACTCAAACATAATAATTATATAAACATTTTATCTAGACATGAAATATTCTAAGCTATACCATAATTTAAATAGATCCTTGCTTTGGGAATTTTAGGTTGTTTCTCAATTTTTCCTTATTATAAAGGTGAATATACTTTTAGCTGTATCTTTATGTAGATCAAAATAATTTTATTAGAGTTAAGTCCTAAAAGCTGAATAGCTGGTTGAATAGTATATAGCACTTTTAAAGACTTTCAATACACATTACCAAATGGCCTTCTGGAAAAGTTGTACCAGTTTGTCCTCTGAACCCAAAGGCCATGAGAAGCTATTGTTGTTTTTTTTTTTTCTTTTTGATTGATTGATTGATTGATTGCTATGTTGGGTCTTCGTTTCTGTGCGAGGGCTTTCTCTAGTTGCGGCAAGCGGGGGCCACTCTTCATTGCGGTGCGTGGGCCTCTCACTATCGTGGCTTCTCTTGTTGCGGAGCACAGGCTCCAGACGCGCAGGCTCAGTAGTTGTGGCTCACAGGCCCAGTTGCTCCGTGGCATGTGGGATCTTCCCAGACCAGGGCTCAAACCCGTGTCCCCTGCATTAGCAGGCAGATTTCAACCACTGCGCCACCAGGGAAGCCCCTGTTGTTGTTTTTTTGCAATTGAACACTAGGTGGTAGGATTCTTATCTTTGCCAGTTCATAGGTAACTAATGTCTCATTTTAATTTGTATTTCTTTGTTTACAAGTGGTGTCAAACATTCTTTTCCATTCCTTTTCTTGCCCTTTCTGTTTTCTCTTTGTGATTTTTTATTATATATAGATTGTATCATTCACCCGGTTTTCTTTTATGATTATCTTTCCTAATCCGTAAGAACTCAGTATATATCAAAGACTGTAATATTTTGCTATTCATTTTGAATACGTTTTCTCCATATGTTTTAATTTGTTTTAGAAATTGCTTTTTTTACTGGCTTTAAATATTTATATATTAAGATCTATGAATTTTTTCTTTCATATTTTTTTCAATGCTCATGTTTAGGGAGGTTGTTCCACACCTGGATAATAAAAATATTCTGCTATATTTTCTCCTGGATCTTTTATGGTTTTAGCTTCTTATATTTAATTTTTAATATATCCAACATTTATTTTGTTATGTACTTTTTCGACAGTTTCCACGTGTTAACCAGTTAATGTCAAACCCCACCCTCTACTGATTTGAAATGCTGCATATATCTTACACAAAATTCTCATGTCTTTTTCTAGGCCTTTCATTCTTCTCCACTGATCTTGGAAGTCTATTTGTACACCACTGTCACCCTACTGAAGTCTTTAGTGTGATATTCTCCCTCATTATTATTCTTAAATATATTCCTAACTGTTTAATACATTTGTTGCCATTTTGAATAGAAATTTCTCTCTCATTTCATACCCTTTTCAACCTTTAAACTACCTCATTTCAATGAAATTTGAATCTGAATGGAACATAAATATTTTTAGTTTTTCCTAAGATTTATTATTTCCAATATCAAACCACTTTAAAATATGACTGGGGCATTCTCAAAATGCTTTGATTAATTTTAAACCAAGTGAACAATTTGCTTCTGTACCATCTTTTAATATAACATTACATATTTAGTAAAGTGGGAATTAAGAATAATTTTTGCTATAGTTAGTCTGATTTTTTTTTTAATGTTTTCATCATCAAGTAGAGAATTACCCACTGGCACTATTTTCCTGAAAAATATATATAACAGGAAATAAACAAAAGTGGTGTGTATTTGCCAAGTAGAAAATTTTAATTTTTTCTTTAAGCGGCAAACATATTTAGCTCTAAGTAAGATTTGTTTTGTGTTTAGCCTGTTTTCCCTAGGAAACAAAGTCTTAGTTGAAGTTTATGGGCTAAGATTTTTTTGTGGGGTGGGAAAAAGGATACATTTTCAGGGAAGAAAGAATGAAGGCAAAGTGAGTAAAAGATAAAACAGGTTATGTGTTGATTAGTTGATGAAAATATTGTGACCAGAGTTCCTCGGGAACCTATTCCTGTATTACCTCTAGGAGCAGTGGTTCAGTATTTGCTAATTCAGTGTTTATGGCCATTTTGCAGCACATAACTACCATAAATAATGAGAATCAACTATAGAAGGTGGTGTATTACACACCTGGTTGCTCACTTTTACAGTTTTCCCCAGAAACCACATGGAACAGCTGTGCTTCAAAGCAGTCCATCTTGGTGGTGGGGGGGAACGGGGACTGAGGGCAAGTGGTTTATCTGTTCACTTATTTCTGCGTCCCGTTTTTTTAGTGGTTGAAATCTACTCCCGGAGTGTATAACTTTTCCATACTTCTTAGTTGTGTCCCCTGGCCTCTTTGAGGAGCTGCTGGGGGAGCCAGAGCTACTATTGGTCCTGTTGGTTGGAGGTAGGGGCTGGCTGGAGCTGTGGTAGGCCTTTCCTCCCCCTGAGTGAGGATTTATAACTGCAGGAGCTGTGCGAGTCTTTACTGGGACTACAAGGCAAGTGGTTGAGCCCAGGGTCAGGAGGAGAGGTGGTGGGGTTGGTGGGGGGTTAAACAGGGCCGAGTAGATTCAAGGTGGGGTATGTACCAGGACTTACATAATTTGCCTAGAAAAAACATAAATATATGTGTTTTAACATACTGAGATTTTAAATTAAATAAGAATGATGTTTTATGTAAAATTTTAAAATATCAATTTCACATGGAGAAATTCCAGGTAACTGGAACTGTCATACTAGTGCCGTCTGGTGTTGTTATATGATAACCTTTTTAACTCCTGGGAGGATGCTACCAAATTAGAAGTTGAGAAGCTCCTGCCAAAAATCTATGTGTTATTTTATCAGAAAAAGGTTGATATTCATAAAAGCTTCCAATATTGTGATAATGATATTTAAAACATGTTACTTTAACATTTTTAAATATGCTGCTTTAACTTAGCAAATAAGTATATTTGTGCTCGGGCCACACAATTCTGATTAAATAAAGATAATTTTATAGTCATTTCAGTTTCATTCATCATGACCAGAATGTAAACCTCTTGAGAGATTTCCCAGGGATTTTGTCTTATCCTGTATCCTCTCTAATTTGCTGGTGGCTGCTTCTTTTCGGCTCATTCCTCTCAGTTAGGCCACCCTCTGTTTCTGTTTCTTCATTGTGCTCTCACCTGTTCATCTCCCAATCATTCCTCATTATTCATTGAAGACTTTTGCAGCTAGCTCAGTGTTTTGCTCTCTGCCCCAAACCCTGCTGTGATATAGATGACTTCAACTTCTTTCCCATCCGGTAGTGTTGCTTCCTCTTCTCTACACAAGAAACTTCCAGTGGCTTCCTGTCACACGTGAAACAAATTCCAAATTCTTGCCATAGCCCAAAGTGTACTGTGCTACTTCTCAGACCTTATTTCCTATCCCTTTTCATTCAACTCAGCTACATACACTGACCTCCTTGCTATTGAGTATTACCAATATGTTTTCGCTTTAGGGCCTTCGCGCTTCTCTTCTGCTAGGAATGCTTTCTCCCAGATGTTTATGTAGTACTCCATCACTTCAATCAGGTCTGTACCCAGATGTCTCTACCTCTTTTGACCTCCCTATCCAAAATAACATCCTTATTCTACTTTATTTTTCTTCATAGTACTTATTACCTCTTGATGTTTATTTGTTTATTCCACTAGAAAAGGGAAGGAATAAGCTTTATCTGCTTTGTTCACTGCTGTATCTTTATCTCATCTGCCTGGCAAAACCTAAACTCTGAAGGAATTCAGAGTTTTAATTTGTCGAGTGATAAAAGAAATTGCACACTTCTTTAGATAGGTACCATTGCCAACTAAGATATCTTTTTTTTTTTTTAACCTTAACTGAGCCCTCAGCATGGCTCAGTGATTTGTGTTATTTTAGTAATTCTTATCTTCTGACTTCCAAACACTTATTGAACTGTTTTCCTTGCATGTTTTGTCCCACATGTACCTCTAATTCAGTGACTAAACTTAAACTCGTCTCTTCCATCTACTCCCAACCCTGACTCTCTTTGTGTGTCTCATCACTGTCAACTCAATTGCCTAGGCTTGAATCCTGGGACTTCTCCTTAACTTTTTCTTTTTACTCTCACCAACATCCGTATAGTCATCAAATTCTGTCACTTCTACCTTCTGCTTATCCGAATTAGTCCAGTTATTTCTATTACCCTTGCTGTTTTAACTCCTGTCATCATTTGCCCGGATTCATGCTACAGTTTTACTTGGGCACCTTGTTTCCTCTCTGGCTTTCTAAAATAAAGATGTGATTATGTCTGTGCTTTGCTTAAAGTCTGCAATGACTTTCATTGCTATTGGGATTAAAATCAGTGTGATTTATCAGGCTCTTCATAATCTGGGTCCTGCCTGTTTCAGTAGCCTCATCTCGTGCCACTGTCTTATAGCTGTATAGAACTTTTTTTCAGCTCTTAAATGAGCCGTGCTTTCCCCCCCTGCCCCACCCTGTCTAGAAAGCTGCACATGCTTTCCCCTTTCTCTTGACACTCTCTGCTCTGTTCCATCCTAGAATATTAGGAACTCTCGCTAATTTCTTTGTAGTGTTTATTATAGCACTTGTCATTCCTTATTCTAATTGCTTGTTTTACTGCCTTTCCCTGCATAGGCTATAGATTTCTGGAGGACTGGGAATATATATGTTTCGCTCAGTATTGTATTCTGAACTCCTAATATATACCTGCCATATTATAGGCCTTCAAATATTTGTTGACTGAATAAATACGTATGGAATTGGATATTAAGGGGAATATAAAAGAATTGATTATCCAAAAATTCATTTCTTTATACTTGAAATGGTGTACTTATACTTGGATCAAAATTATTTAATATTTATCTTTTTATTCCCTCCATGCTCCAAAGATAATTTAAGATAAAGGTAAAAATAAATGTAAGCCAATAAATTGAAACACAAGTGAATATTATATATACAATATAAGCTTTGGTCTTATGCACTTATTAGAGGTGACCACAGATCTTTGAAGGGCACTGTGGCAGAGACTACTAGTTGTCCTGTATCTCTTCTTTCCTTCTTTTGCAGTAATAGCATACCTGAAATGTTTTGCTGGACATTGGCCACCTGAATAAGACTAGATTTACTAGAATCTCTTGCAGCTAGGTATAGTTAAGTGATTATGTTCTGGGAAATTGAATGTGAGTGAATGTGGTATGTGTAACATATATGCACATGGGTGGAGCTGAAGAAGCCATCTTAGACTTAGACTAAAGTGATTGGGTGAGTGGAGGCAAGTGTAACAACAAGATGGAAGGAACCTGAGTCCCTGATACACCGTGGAACACCAGCTAGTCCTAGAGCATTGCCTTGAATTTTTGCTTGAGAGAAAAATAAACATCTATATTGTTTAAGCCATTGTTTTTGGATTTCAGTCACTTGCAGCTGAACTTCTTTTACAACTATCAAAGCTTATTTGACAGATGGATCATGTATCCTTCTGGGAACTCTTTCCTACTCTCCTGCTGGGGATTGTTGGGGTGCCTTTGCAACTCATATCAAGCTGGTGATTTGCATTGCCTCTTAAGCAAATGCAAATCACCAGCTTGATATGAGTTGTAAAGGCACCCCAACAAACTTGGCTATTGGTTTCATGTCTTCCTCAGATTTTTGGAATGTATGTTATTAAAAGGAAATAAAAGTAAACAAGCAATTGCATAGAATCAACAAAGAACCAGAGTAGGAAAAAGTAGGTCCTACTCATAAAGAATTTAAAAGCAGGATATGCTTTAAGTCACTTAAGAGGATCCAGAGATGAAGTTTGGTGTGTGTATCTATTTATTTATCTAAAAATTACTTCAGGAGTCTGTGCGTTCACAAATACACAGACTTTAAAAGTGAGCTTTGTCCCTCCTTTCAAAATCAGAGAATAAACACATCTTTTTAGGAAAAACAAACAAACCTGGTTGACTGATTCTTAAATTTGATCTTCATAAGCTTTCCTTCATGAATTTTAATAGCATTAAAGATATTTAGTAAGTGAAGGTACTTTTAAATAAGTAGCTTAATTTAGGAATTAATAACTATAAAAATGGTTACCAAAATATTATCTCATAACACTTTGGCAATAAATACCAAGTTTTTTAAAGAAGTTCATTCGCTGTAACGTAGACATTTTGTTCCTAGAACTCTTTGCTGGTAGGGAATAGGACAGTAATTATATTTCACTGAAATGTAAGTTTGTATTCAAAATGGGATTATTAAAATTTGGTGTAGCCTTAATTTTATACAATGTTTTGGAAAGTTATTTAATAATATGAAAAAAATAATTGGGCAAGATATGTTTAGTGAGACAGTTCAATGGAATAAAATAAAAGGTCCAGGAAGTAATATGAATGCATAAATGGACCTAATGTATGTGATAAGGGGTAATTCAAAATAGTGGGCAAAAGACAGACTATACAAGAAAGAAATGGTGTTGAAGCAGCTGGGTAGCCATCTGCGAAAAAATGTTGATCCATATCTCACCAGATAGGTTCAAGATTAATTTCAGTGTATCATACAGGTGAATGTAAAAAGATGGAACAAAAACACCTCAAATTTGGGTAAGACCTTGTTATTATATAAAATCCATAAGAGAAAAATTGGTAAGGTTTTCTGCAAAAGAAAAAGAAGAAAAACATGCATGATATTAAAAAAACACCATAATCAAAGTCAAGAGACAAATGAAAAAGTGGAGAAAAATATTTACATCTCAATCACAGGCAAAGGGCTCAGTTTTGTAATATATAAAGAATTCGTAGAAATTAGCAATAAAAAAATAACCCAACAGAAAAATCAAAAAAGGATATGAGCAAAAAGGGCACACAAAAGGACATATGTATGACTTAAAAATATGGAAAATTTTGACTTTACATTCATGAGAGAAATACAAATTAAAACTTCACTGAGATACCATTTTTCAGATTCCAGTAAATTGTAAAGTTTAATATCACCCTGAATTATCTATATGTATATAGACACTCTCATTTACTGATGATGGGAGTATAAATTGTTTCAATTTCATTGGAAGGCAATTTTGTAATAGCTATCAACATTGTAAATTCATATTCTTTAGTAATTTGATTTATATTGGTGTATATTATAACTGAACATGTGTGCAGTGATGTGTACAAGATTGTTAATTGCAGCATTTTTGTAACAGCAAAAAATTATAAACAATCTTAGTGTCCATCAGTGGGGGAAAGTATGAAAATAATGTGGTATGTTCATATAATGATGTTCAGCAGCTGTAAAAAGAGAATAAGGAAGCTCTTTATATCTGACATGAAAAGATCTATAAGGTATATTATTAAATGAAAACAGCTAGGTTTAACAATATAACAGTGTAGTATGCTCCATATGTGTAAAAGCGTTGGGAGGAGAATGTATAGTCATACATACATTTAAAAAGTCTCTGGAATGACACAAACTGTTAACAGCGTGTGTGTGTATGTTATTGTGTGCATACATGGAAGAGTTGGGAGGAGAATGTATAGTCATACATACATTTAAAAGTCTCTGGAATAACACAAACTTAACAGCGTGTGTGTGTGGGTGGGTTAGGGCTAGGCATAGCCGCCTTTGCACAATGAGAAAAAAGAAGAATAGGTGCTGTTTCCTCCAGAACTTCTACTTCTGTTCCTTAAAAATTTTATTATGATATGGTAATTTTGTTAGCACCAGGCAGTTGGCAACCATTCACTGGAAAATTTTAATGAAAATAGATAGATAACAGAAGGATTTGGGGGTGGGGGGAAATTCTAGACTAAGCTTTTTATTCTATTAAGCTTTTTCTCTAGGAAATTTAATTTAACCTTTAGTTCATTTATGATTTTTTGATAATAATAGTTGCATACTTGTATTAAAAATATTTGATTTTGTTAAGATCATCTTGTAATTTATTTCAGGTAAAATTTTTATTACTCATTAAGAAAGCGATACAGCTTGATGGGTGTACCTCTTTTTTTTGTATTTTGAACCATATGACCCCATATGAAAATATGTTGTAATGAAAAAGTAAAATACAAAACTACACATTCAATATCATTCTTCTTTTACTAAAATATTCTATATACATAAATATATAAGTTAATACCTGTGTTTATAAAATAGTTATAATTGTAGATATTTACTATATCTATATATATTATATATGTATATGTCATATATCTATATATAAATGTTTAGTAAAATAATAAATGCATGTCCATGTAGGTTTGTGTGCATGTGTTAGGAAAAAGAGCTAGAAGGAGTTAGACCAAATTGTAGTATCTCTTTGTGGTAGGATTTCAGATGATTTTTTAAAATATTTTCTTTATAAGCATTTGTATTTTTCCACTTTTTATATTATGTAAAATTGATGATAAATGTTTTAATGGTATTTCTCTAAGAATTTTTACTGAAGCTTCTTTTTTCCTTCATGAAAAGAGTTTTTCAGCTTATATCTTTAATGGATACCGGATTGCCTCAGTGTTCTAATGAGAAAATAGAACTTGCAATTCTGTGGTTCTTGGATCAGTTTCGTAAAACATATGTTGGTGATCAACTTCAACGAACCTCAAAGGTAGGTTTTTACTAGAGATTAAAATTAATGTTATTGAAGATGAAGAAAGGTGTTCACATATAACAGCTTTAAGCTGAATGATATATTTGGGCAATTTCTACATAAGAAATTTAGTTGATCAATTGAAGTCAATTGATTAATTGGTATTGAAAGCAATGTGAGATTGCTTGTTTTATGCCTAGATTTACCGTTGTCTTTGAAGATTGATTGGCAGAGTTAGTGAATGTTTTTTATGTGGTTAGTCAAGGTTTAAAACATACGATTTACTCTTTTAGTAGTTCTGAGGGTTTTGTGGTTTTTTTTGATACTTATTTATGTGGTTTCCAGTGTATTTTCCACTCATTCCTTGGCATTTTTACATGATAAATGATGAGGACAAGAAGAGTAAGACATGCCTTTGAGAGGCTGCAGTTAACTTAGTGAAGGGAACACTTCTACTATGGTAATTGAAAGTTTAGCATTAGCAAGTTCAGGTGAATTGATCTTAAGGCATTAAAGTATTATTGAGGGCATTTATGTGAACGCTAACCAGATATTTAGTAGTACTTGGACACTGAGTAAGATCTATGAGGGTTTTTTTTTTCTTTTCTTCCTAGAATAATAACTCTTTCCAAAACCTTCTCTGTTGGAAGTCCTAAGGTATTCTTGTCTCCTTTGGATTTATAGTTTGTATTAGTAATGTTAAGAGATTAAGTTCTAGAATAAGCTTTTTATATTGAACTGAGCTTTTTTTCCCCTGGGAAATTTAGCTTAACCTTCAGTTCATTTATGGTTTTCTGTTAATAGTAGTTGTATAGTAGTATGAAAAGTATTTGATTTTGTTAAGATCATCCTTTAGTTTACTTCAGGTAAAATTTTCTCTGCTTTTTAAGAAGGTGATATAGTTTGATGCTTTCTTTGTGAAATACATTGTGATATTTTATTGCCATTTAGGATTTTTTTTCATTCAGGATTAATATCAAAAAATTTTTCTTAGAATTAAGCGGACATTGAATGAGACCACTAGGGAGAAAAAGGAGTAGCTAGATATAACTGTTTTAGGTTGACAGTAAGACAAATTAGAATCAGACAAAAATTACATGGTATAAAATTTATACAGGATACACATTGAATTATGATAAACTGTCTTGTTTTAAATGTACCCAGAGAGTTTATTTTGCTTTTGCAAAAGTGAATACTCTTGAAACATTGCTTATCTAATACCCATTTGGTCTGGGTCCTAAATCAGAACAGTGTAATATGGAGTGGAAAAGCCTTAAACTTATTGTGGTTAAAGCACTTGGAAATAATTATGTAAAATGAAATCAATTGTTTTAGGGCAGTGGGTTTGAGAAGTTTTTTTTCTGAAGATTCTTATATGTATATAACTTTTAATATAAGGTAATTGTGAAAAAAGTGAATTATAAAAGATAAGTTTTTCTTTTTTTAAATTGCTTACATATTAGGAAAAAATAAACACATCATCAGACTGGTGTTGATTCTTTTATTTTAATTTTGCTCTAACATTTTTGGTGCATCTTATCCTATTTTCAAAGAGAATAACCTGATTTTATTTCTGAGGCATTCCTACTGCATAAACTTGAAGTGAAGCCAAAGCTTTCCACTTTTCTTTTCTTTTTTTTTGGCTTGTCTGCTGATCTGCCTTAGTAGGAACTGTTTTGGGGGTCCTTATTGTGTGCCCTGGCACTCTTCTAGGAACTCTTCACATTCTCTCTAGGTCTTATAACAAGCCTGCAAGTTTGGTGTTATTGTTCCCATTTTACAAATGAAAGAACAGACTGTCTAAGACATTTATAAGTTCTCTACATACTGTTTTTCTGTCAACCAACTAAGGAGGACTAGATGGAAAATATTTTTTGGTGAGAGCATTCCGGATTATGGCAAAAAAAGGGAGAGCATTAGGTTAAAGTAAGCGAATAATGTTCAGTGTGTACTTACTTTGTACCAGGAACTTTCCTAAGCTCTCCTAAGCATTATGTCATTTAATTGGATCATATAGAGTATGACTTAAAGTTCTTCCCAGTCTCTTTTCTATGTATGTCATCAGTTTCATGCTTCACTACTCCATACTTGTATTGCATACTTTATGTGTACTAAATTTTTTTCAGCTCCTTTAACAGTCTACATTCTCTTTCAATTCTGGACCTTTGAAAAAAAAATGTTTCCTTTGCCTGGGACACTATTTTTTTAAATTCAGCTTCCACTTCCCTACCTTACTTAGCTAACTTCTACTTTTCTTTCACATCAGATACCCCATCCTTTAGGATGCTCTTCTTAACTTAAATTCTGGGAGAGTTCCTTTTCTCCTACTTTCCTTTCACATCAGATACCCCATCCTTTAGGATGCTCTTCTTAACTTAAATTCTGGGAGAGTTCCTTTTTTCTGTCCCCTATTTTAGGATTATTATACTGCATTGTAATTATTTCTTAGCAAAACATATAGAGACTATAATTTGGGTTAGGACTGTTCTGTCTTCTTTATTATCACCTCCACATGCTTGGCATATTGCTTGTATGCTTTCTACTAGATAATGGTTGAATGTATATATTTAGTAGAATTTCATAGGAATTGGGTCTAGATATCATGTATAATACTTTCAGGTAACAAAGGGTATATTCTTGAGTTGGAAAATGATGCTGACTTTAGTGAAATTGTTTGACAGGTTTTTTTAAAGATATATTAATTTATTTATTTTTAAGTTATTTATTTTTGGCTGCATTGGGTCTTTGTTGCTGCACACGGGCCTTCTCTAGTTGCAGTGAGTGGGGGGCTACTCTTTGTTGTGCTATGCGGCCTTCTCATTATGGTGGCTCCTCTAGGCACGCGGGCTTCAGTAGTTGTGGCTCGCGGGCTCTAGAGCACAGGCTCAGTAGTTGTGGCGCACGGGCTTAGTTGCTCCACGGCATGTGGGATCTTCCCAGATCAGGACTCGAACCCGTGTCCCCTGCATTGGCAGGCGGATTCTTAACCACTGCGCCACCAGGGAAGCCCTGTTTGACAATTTTAAGTAAGGTATACAATTAATAAGCATCTTAAAAATTCTATAAAAGCCTTCATATGCAAAATAATATAATTTATAGAAATAAATGCTCCAGGAACCAAGGTGGGAATCATTGAAGTGATTGTATAGAAGTATGTCCTATAAGTGAGAAAGAGAAATCATAAATAGTGGCTGTAGACATTAATTGAGCAATTAGTCTGTGCCAAAGACTTTGCTCAGCACTTGACAGGCATCTAATTTCATCTCACAAAAACTCCATGGAAATAGTTATCTTTATTAACATCACCACCACTTTTTACAGATATGGAAACTGAGGCTTGGAATAGTTAGTTAATGTGATTAAGTGGTTGAACCTGGATTTGAACCCAGGACACCTGATAGAGCCTTTGCTGCTAACCACTTTGCTGTATTGCCTCCTGTTGGATCTTTGACTGGGATATTGAATGGGCCTTTCAAGCTCAGCAGGTTCTAAAAAGAAACATTGTCTTCTAAAATGCTTTCTACCTACTTTTCTATTTTGAGGAAGAATGACTTTGAACCCAAAATTTCCACTTTGTTCTTATTTCTTATGTCTAATCTGTCACCTATTCTTGCTGATTTTATTTCCTAAATATCTCTCAGTTCCACTCTTTTCTCAGGGCCCTTCCTTTTTATTCTTGTTACTGCTTACATTTCTCACTAGATTTCAGAAGTCTTCTGGTTGTACTTTTGTTTCCTTTTTGCCTTCTTCCAGCCCATTTTCCATACTGCCACCAGAGTAATCTTTTCTTCGGTAGAAAACCAGAGAGAATAGTGTAATGAATAGTCACACATCCATCTTCCAGCTTTGTCAAATCTGAATGCTTTGCCATATTTACTTCAGATCTGTATATTTTAAAATTTAATATTGAAAACATATTGCTCTGATTCTATTTGCCTCACTTAGTGCCCGAAAGTAACTACTACCCTAAATTTAGTGTGATTTTCATGTACGATATCGTTCTTTCCCACATTTCTATATATTTATTAACAAAACATAGTATTATTAACTTTATAGAAAATTATTAGGCAGAAACTTGCCTTTTTTGATCAACATTGTTTTTGAGATTTATCCATGATGATACATGTAGTTTTTGTTTGTTTGTTTGTTTGTTTTAAAGAACAGGTGTCATTCTTTTTTTTTATTTATTTATTTTATTTAGTTATTTTTGCCTACATTGGGTCTTCGTTGCTGCACACAGGCTTTCTCTAGTTGCGGTGAGTGGGGGCTACTCTTCGTTGCGGTGCATGGACTTCTCATTGCAGTGGCTTCTCTTGTTGCAGAGCACAGGCTCTAGGTGCACGAGCTTCAGTAGTTGCAGCGCATGGGCTCAGTAATTGTGGCTCGCAGGCTCTAGAGCACAGGCTCAGTAGTTGTGGCGCACGGGCTTAGTTGCTCTGTTGCATGTGGCATATTCCTGGACCAGGGCTCGAACCCGTGTGCCCTGCGTTGGCAGGCAGATTCTTAACCACTGCGCCACTAGGGAAGCCCTGATACATATAGTTTTAAGTATTTTAATTATTTAATGGTATTACAATATATTACTGTGCCATTATATATTCTTTTTTTTTAAATATAGATTAGGTGTTTCCAGTTTTAACATTTACAAAACATACTGCAGTATGTATACTAATACCTATTTCCTCATGCATATGTATTAGTTTCTTGAAGGTAAATACTAGGAGTGGAATTGCTGGGTTGTGGAATGTTCATATCTTCAGCTTTACAAGATATTATCAGGTTGCCCTCCTAAGTGTTGTAACAGTTTATTCTTCTTCTCCCAGCAGAGTAGGTGTGTGTTGCTGTATATTGTCATAATACTTGCTTTTGTCAATCTTTAAATTTTGCCAGTCTTCAGGGAACACATTTCTTCCTGTGCCATTTCTCTGCTTAAAATTATTATTGATTTCCCATTATTTACAAAATAAATTTCTTCTTATGGTCAAACTTCACCTACCTTTGCAACTTTTTCTTTTGATACTGCATTCTATTCTATGACATGATGTATATGTGCTGCTGTGTATTTATTTCCTGCTTGCATATTTCAGTTATCCAATGAATATTAATAAGTAACTACTATATATTAAGGCCAGGGATACAAAGGCAAATAGGATGGTCCATCTCCCCAGTAAGTTTATTAATTAAAGAGGGAAGATAGCAAATAAAAAAATAGAAAATTTATCCACGTTTATATTGAAACAGTATATAAATAAGGAAAAGACAAACTTTTAAATAAATGCTGCTGGGATATTTTGTTATATCTATGTAAAAATTGTATTATTCACAGCATATAAATATCAAATCCAACTAAGTTAGAGGACTCTTAGTGTGAAAAGTAGAAAATTATGATTTAGGGATAGGGAAGGATTTTTTTAAGACATAAAAAGCCCAAAGTGTAGATACAAAGGTTGATAAATTCTACCCATTTTAAAAGTAAAAACTTCTGTGGATAAAAAAGATACAATAAATAAAGTAAAAAGACAACCTGTAGACAGGTTGTAAGATATTTGTAATACATGTAACTTAAAGAGAGTCAATATTCAGTTATATAAACAATTTCTATGAATCAACAAGAGAAAAACAACTCAGTAGAAAAATGGGCAAAAGATGTGAATAAACAATTCACAGAAGAGGAAATCACAATTGCCGATAAATATGAAGAAATGTTCATCCTTTTGCGGACTCGGGAATGCAAATTAAAGCTACAGTGAGTTACCATATTATACCTGTTAGCTGGAAACAGCTACAAAGTCTGACAAGTGTTAAGTATTTGTCAGGAAGTAAAATAGCAAACACTCTACACTGCTGGTGGAATCCAAATTGGTAAAATTGCTTTGGAAAACAGTTTAGCAATATTTAAGAAAGTTAAAAATGCATATACTCTTGGATCAGGGAACAGAAGTTCTAAGAACATACTTTAAAGATGCTCACATGTGTATGGATGACATATTTAAGAATATTTTGGATACAACATTGTAAATCAACTGTACTTCAATAAAATTAAAAAAAAAATATTTCAGGTATACAAACAATTGGAAAACTTAATTTTAAAAATACCACCTACTTTAATACCCCAAAAGCCCTTCATAAAATAGGAATAAATCTAATGAAAGATGTACAAGACCTGTACAGTGTAAACTCTAAAACATTGTTGAAAAAAATTAAATGAGGCCCAAATAAATGGACATATATGTACTATGTTTATGAATTGGAGACTCACTCCGTATCATTAAGGTCACTTAAGTAAAGTAAGTGGTAACAGTGTTTCATGAAATAGAGACTATCGGTAAAGAAATGGAAATTTTTAAAAAAAGAAACAAATACAAATTCTGTAGTTGAAAAGTACAATAATTGGTATGAAAAGTATACTAGAGGGGCTCAACAATATATTTAAACTCGCAGAAGAAAGAGTTAGCAAACTTGAAGATTGACTATGTCTTAGTTTGGGCTACTATAATAAATACCATTGACTGGGTGGCTTAAACAACAAAATATTATTTCTCACAGTTTTGGGGGCTGGTAGCCGAGATTAGGGTGCCAGTGTGGTTCGGTTCTTGGTGAGGGCCCTCTTCCTGATAGTGTACTCACATGTCCTTCCTTGCTCCATGCCAAAAATGAGAGAGTGGTTCTTTGTCTGCTCCTCTTTTTATAAGGGCATTAATCTCATCATGAGGGCCCCACCCTCATGACCTCACCTAACCTTCGTTACTTCCCCCAAACCCCACTTACTAATACCATTCCTTTGGGAGTTAAAGATTTAACATATGAATCTGGGGGGAACACAAACATGTAGCCCATAACAGATGGCTAGAGATTGTAGTATTCAAAAAACAGACAAAAAAAGAATGAAGGAAAATGAACAGAGCCTGAGAGAACTGTAGATCACCGTTAAGTACACCAACAAACATACGGAGTACCTGGTAGGAGGAGTAACAAAGAGGACAGCAAGAAAGGAGCAGAAAATATATTTAAAGCAATAATGGCTTAAAAATTACCACATTTGTTGAAAAACATTACCCATCAAAGAAGTGTAACAAAAAAGGTCCACACTAAAATCACACCATAGTAAAAATGCTGAAAGACAGACAAAGAGAAAAATTTGAAAGCAACGAGAGAAAAACTACTCCTCACATACAAGGGAACTCCAATAAGATTAATAGCTGACTTCTTTTTAGAAACAGTGAAGGCCAGAAGACATTTGGATGTCATAATCAAAATGCTGAAAGAAACTGGTAACCAAGAATTCCATATCCAGCAAAACTATCTTTAGAAATGAAAGGAGAATTAAAGACATTTTTAGATAAACAAAAACTGAGAGAATGCATTGCTATCAGAGCTGCCTTATAAGAAATGCTAAATGAGGTACTGCAGGCTGAAAGCAAGTGATCTCAGACAAATTCGTACAGATCCACGGAAAAAGCCAAGAGCACTAATGAAGCTAATTAAGCAATTAAAAAATAGAGTACTTCTTCTCTTAACTGATTGAAAAGCAATTGTATATAACAGTTACATATTTTATATACATATACACTGTATCGATAGCATATAACATGTAGAGATGTCGATAGCAGCACACACAAGGTGGGTGGGGAAAAAAGAAAAAAGAAGGTGGGTGGAAGCAAAGTTGTGGAAATGACACAAGATGGTAACTCAAATATAAGAATCAATAAAGAGAACTAGAAATGGTAAATAAGAATGTTTATCTAGCAAACACTTTAAACATTTTCTTGCTTTTTTTTCTCTCAACTTCTTTAAGAGACAAAATTACGTAAAGAAATAATTACCATAATTTATTGTTGGGTTTGTAATATGTAGTTGTAATATGTTATAACATACAATAACAATATTACAAAAGGGGAGCAAAAAGAATAGAGCTATGTAGGAGCAACATTTCTTTATCTCATTGGAACTAAGTTAGTATAAATCTGAGGTAGATTCTATTAAGATGTATATATTGAGCCCAAAGGCAACCACCCAGAAAGTTACCAAAAAAATGTATAGTGAAAAGAGTCATTAAAGTTTTTAAAATGTTACATTAGAAAATATTCGCTTAATGCAAAAGAAAGCAGTACAGGAAAGCTAGAGGAACAAAAAAGACAGTAGACATTTTTTAAAAAGTAAAATGGCTGACATAAATCTAACAATATCAATAATAGCATTACATTTAGAATGGATTATATAATCTAACCAATAGGCAGAGATTGTCAGATTAAAAAAAAAAACAATGTCCAACATGCTATTTACAGAACACACTTTTTAAATTCAAAGATACAAGTAGATTGAAAGTAAAGGGATGGCAAAAGATATACAGACAGCAACCATAAAAAAGCTGGAGTAACTATACTAATATCGAACAAAATAGACTTTAAAACAAAAAATGTCACTAAGGATGAAGAGGGACATTTTATAATGATAAAATAATCAACCCATGAGGAAGATATAACAGTTACAAACATATTACTACCTAAGAACAGAGGCAAAAACTGAAGTTTCTGTTTTTTACATGAAGCAGAAACTGACAGAAATAACAACATTAGTTGAAGAATTTAATGCCCTAGCTTCAATAATGAATGGAACAACTAGACAGAAGATCTATAAGGAAGTAGTAGACTTGAACAGCACTATAAACTAACTGGACCACAGACAACTATAGAACACTCCACCCAACAACAACAGAATATACTTTCTTCCCATGTACACACAGAACATTGTCCAGGATGGACTATGTGCTTTACCATAGAACAAAACTCAGTAAATTTAAGAGGATTGAAATAATACAAAGTATGTTCTCCAACCACAATGGAATGAATAGAATTCAGTAAAAAAGAAATTTGGGAAACACATATGTGGAAATTAAACAACACTTCTAAATAACAAATGAGTCAAAGAAGAAATAAGGGAAATTAGGAAATACTTCTAGGTGAAAGAAAATGAAGACACAATATACCCTAACTTATAAGATTCATTTAAAGCAGTACTTAGGGCTAACTTTATAGCTATAAACACCTACATTAAAAAAGAAGAAACATCTTTAATAGCCTAACCTTCTACCTTAACACACTGGAAAAAGAAGAAGCTAAACCTAAAGTAAGCAGAAGGAAGGATATAATAAAGTAAGAATAGAAATTAATGTAATAGAAATTATAATTCATCAGAAATTAAATCACTATAATTCAGGAAAATTCATTTCAATACTATAATGACATACCACTTCACTCACCCCTAGGATGGATATAATCATAAAGACAGATAATAACATATTGGTAAAGATGTGGAGAAGTTCGACCTTCATACACTGTTGGAATGTAAAATGGTGCAACTAGTTTGGAAAACAGACTGGAAGTTCTTCAAAAAGTTGAACATAGAGTTGCCATATGATCCAGTAATTCCAGTCCTCTGTATATACCCAAGAGAAATGAAAGCACACATCCACATAAAAACTTTACACACTATTCATAGAAGCATTCCTAGTAGTCATTAAGTCAAAAAAAATCCAAATACCCATCAACTGAAGAGAGGATAAATAAAATGTGGTATATCCCTAAATGGAATATTATTCAGTCATAAAAAGGAGTGAAATATTGATACATGCTACACCATGGATCATCCTTGAAAACATTACACTAAGTGAAAGAAGCCAGTCACAGAAGAACAAATATTGTGTGATTCTACTTACAGGAAATTTCCAGAATAGACATATCTATAGAAACAGAATGTAGATTATTGTCTAGTAAAGGTTTCTTTTTGTGGTGTTGAAAATATTCAAAAATTGATAGTGGTGATGGTTGCAAATATCTGTTAATATACTAAAAACCAATTAATTGTACACTTTAAATGTGTGATTGTATGAATGTCTCAACTACTACCAAAAAAGGACTAAAGCTCACTTAAAATGGGGAAAAGATTTAAACAAGCACAACTAAAGAAGATATCTAAATGGCCAATAATCACATAAAAAAATGCTCAACATTGTTAATCATCAGAGAAATATGAAAGAAGTATCATTTCACACCTGCCAAAATGGCTAAAAATGAAGACTGATAAACCCAAGCCTTGACGATGATGTGCAATATATGAAACTCTATGGTATGTTGCTGATGGCAGTGTAAATTGATGTATCCATTTTGGAAAACTATTTGATGAGTCTACTAAAGCTGAACAGAGCTTACCCTATAGTTCATCAGTTTCACTCTTAGGTATTTACCCAGAAGAAATAAGTTTATATATCCAAGTGACTTATATAGGAATGTTCATAGTAGCTTCATTTATAATGTCCCCAAACTGGAAACCTGTGTTCACTAACAGTCTAATGGATAGATAAATTAATGTGTACCACATGGCAGTAAAAGAAAAGAAAAATATTATGATACATGCAAAAATGTGGGTAAATTGATGATAATCAATTTAGGCATGATGATGAATGAAAAATTAGACACAAAGTATACATTATGATTCTGTTTAACAATTTAATGTGCTATTGATTGATTTGTGAATATCAGTCCATCCTTAAGTCCCTGGAATAAATCCCACTTGATCATGGTGTATGATCCTTTTTATATATTGTTGGATTCAGTTTGCTAAAATTTTGTTGAGGATTTTTACATCTGTATTCATCAGAGATACTGGCCTGTAAAAAAATGTTTTTGTAGTGTCTTTGGTTTTGGTATTAGAGTAATGGTGGCTTTATAGAATGAATTTGGGAGTGTTCTGTCCAGTTCAGTCGTTTGGAGTAGTTTATGAAGGATCAGTATTAGCTCTTTGGTAGAATTCCCCTGTGAAGCCATTCGGTCTTGGACTTTTGTTTGCTGGGATTTTTTTGATTACAAATTCAATTTCACTTCTAGTGATTAATCTGTTCAGATTATCTGTTTCTGATTCAGTCATGGAAGGTTGTATGTTTCTAGAAATTTGTCCATTTCTTCTAGGTTGTCCAGTTTGTTGACATATAACTATAGAATTCTCTTAAAAGTTTTGTATCTCTGTGGTATTGTTTATTTCTCCTCTTTCATTTCTTATTTTGTTTATTTGTGTCCTCGTTTTTTCTTGAGGAGCCTGGCTAAAGGCTTATCAATTTTGTTTATCTTTTCAAAAACCAGCCCTTTGTTTTATTGATTTTTTTTCTATTGTTATTTTTGTCTCTATTTTATTTTTTTCCTCTCTGATTTTTATTATTTTCTTTCTTCTGCTGACTTTGGGCTTTGTTTGTTCTTCATTTTCTAATTCCTGTAGGTGGTAAGTTAGGTTGTTTATTTGAGATTTTTCTTGTTTCTTGAGGAAGCCCTGTATTGCTATAAACTTCCCTATTAGAACTGCTTTTGTTGGTATCTTATAGATTTTGGAAAGTTGTGTTTCCACTTTCATTTGTCTTGATGTATTTTCTGATTTCCTCTTTCATTTCTTTATTGACCCATTGGTTTTTTAGTAGCATGTTGTTTAGTCTCCATGTGTTTGTTTTTCCCAATTTTTTTCCCATAATTGGTTTCTAGTTTCATACTGTTTTGGTTGGGAAAAGTGCTTGATGTAATTTCTGTTTTCTTAAATTTGTAGAGACTTGTTTTATGGCCAGCATGTGATCTATCCTGCAGAACATCCCATGCGCACTTGAAAAGAACATATTTTCTGCTGTTTTGGGATGGAATGTCCTGTAGATATCTGCTAATTAAGTCCGACTGATCTAATGTGTCATTTAAGACCACTGTTGCCTTACTGATTTTCTGTCTGGATGATTGTCCATTGATGTAATGGGGCATTAAAATTTCCTACAATTATTGTGTTATTGTCACCTTCTCCTTGTATGTCTATTAATATTCACTTTATATATTTAGGTGCTCCTGTCTTAGTTGCATATATGTTAACGAGTGTTATATCTGCTTCTTATATTGATCTCTTTATCATTTTATAATGCCCTTCTTTGTCTTTTGGTATAGTCTTTGTTTTAAAGTGTATTTTGTCTGCTGTGAGTATTGCTACCCTGGCTTTCTTGCTTTTATTTGCATGAAATATCTTTTTTCCATCCCCTCATGCTCAGTCTGTGTGTGTCTGTAGCTCTGAAGTGAGTCTCTTATAAGCAGCATAGAGATGGGTCTTATTTTTTTATGTAGTCAGCTACCCTGTGTCTTTTGATTGGAGCATTTAGTTCTGATAGGTATGAACTTATTGCCAGTTTGTTACTTGTTTTCTGGTTGTTTTTGTAGTTCTCTTTTCTTTTTTTCTGTTCTTTTCTGGTTTGATGATTTTTTTGTTTGTTTGTTTGTTTGTTTGTTTTAGTGGTATGCCTGTATCCCTTTCTCTCTAGTTTTTGTTTATCTATTGGAGGTTTTTGACTCGTGGTCATCGTGGGGTTCATATGTGTTGGCCTATAACTATATCTACTTGTTTTAAACTGGTATTCATTTAAGTTCAAACTCATTCTAAAAGATCTATATTTCTTTACTCTCCTCTCCCACATTTTGTGCTTGTGATGTTGTATTTTACAGCTTCATGTTTATCCCTTTAATGTTTATTGTAGTTATAGTTGATTTTACAATATTTTGTCCTTTGATCTTTGTACTAGCTTATTTAAGTTGTTGATCTCCAGCCTTTACTGTATATTTGCCTTTACTAGTGAGTTTTTTTTTTTCCTATCCTATAGATACTTAATTCTTGTTATATCCTTTTCTTTGCACTTTAGAGAAGACCCTTTACATTTCTTTTATGGGAGGTTTAGTATTGATGGTGATGGGGTCTTTTAGGGTTTTTTTTCTCCTCTGCTCAGTGGCTGTCACCACCCTACTGGGGGCAGGGGCAGGTTTCAAGTTGCTGAAATAGAAGCCCTGAGGATCAGGTCTGAGCTGGCTCTGTTCCCTCTGTGTGTGTGCTCTCCCTCCTCCCAGCACTGGCACCCTTGCCCTAGAGGGGAGCAGTGCTGGAACAGCAGGGGCTGGAGCAGGCGCTTGGTGTGGATCTGGGCACAGGATTGTGGCAGTCCCAGCTGTAGTCAGAGTCCTAGACCACTTATGTCAAGCTGTTTCCGTAAATGCCAGTAATGCCTGCCCATGTCCCATTCGGGTTTTGTTCAGGGTTCAAGCCGCCTCTGTCCCTCACAACTGAGCACTCCCCTTAGCCACTGCAGCCCTAGCCCTAGTGTGGAACCATGTCGCAAAGCAAGCAGGGCCAACGTGGGCGCTTAACTGAGGTCGGGCCTTGCGTTGGGACGATCACAGGAAATTTGTAGGAGTCTAGGGCAGTTTCACTCTGCTTTCTCCACTTTATTTCAAGAATAACCAAGTGTGTGCATGCCCTCCACCAGCAGAATCTAGGTTTCTTACAACCTTCCTGTTATTCCCACTGGTTTTCTAACCAGCTAAGGGAACTTGTATTGGTGGTGTCAGACTGCAGGGCTGGAGCACCCACTATGTGACTTGAACCTCTCACTCCCTAGAGAGGATCCCCCTCCTATTCTTTGTCCCCTCCCAGGGACCCAGGTCCTGACCTGATCGTTTCTCTTTCCTTCCTACTGGATCTCATGTGGATCTTTCTTACAGCCTTGGTTGTACAAGAGTCAGCAACTCTCCAGTTATTTTAGTTTTCAGTGAGAATTTCTCGAATGTAGATGTATTTTTGATGTGTTCATAAGTCCCATGTCCTCCTGCTCCACCATCTTGATCTGAATCCCCCATTGTAATTTTTAATCCAGTTAAAATTGAATTGTAAATTTTAAAATGGGATATGGAAGAACCTTTTTTATAGACACATACACACACAGAGAGATCTTGGCTTCTGAATATTTATCAGTAGGTGGAAATTTTGAACTTTGTTTTTAATTCCCTTTATTTATTCAAGCCAACCCTACCCATAAACATCAGTTTTGCTTTTGTTGGTTACAGAAATCTCACCAGTAAGTTGAATTGCAAAAGTTAGTTAAATTGTGGTCATTTAGATCTTGGAATGTACTTTCCTTTAAAAATAGATCTACAAAGAACTATTTAATCAATGACACTGATAAGTCACAGTATTAATAGAAGTTTCCTGAATTTTGGCCTCCTAAACTAGCACACCAGAAGTTGAGGAGGAAGCAAGTTCCCTTTCCCTTTTAGGATTTAAATTTTCAAATAGACAAGTTAGTCTTAGAGTTTTTCTGTCCTTTTCTTCACTCCCAGTTTTGACATCCTATACAGTCAGTCACCACCAGAGGGATTTCATTCTTTGAAATGATCTGTAACTCTCTTTTCTCCATCACCACACTACGCACAGCAACACACATGCACACAGCAACACACAAACACACACCTCACAAATTTCATTTTTTTCTAAACACTTGGCATCTGCTAGGTGTCAAAAGGGAAGACCCCCAATTAATGGATGAATGAATTATCCTAGGAAGGATTTGCCCTCTCTAAAGAAGATATTTATTAGTGCCAAAGAATTTCAAATAGTGTAACAAAGTGAAGTAAGTAAAAAAATCACTCTGTTTGAGGTAGTTACTTAGATTGAGGCATTATATGGTCTGGGAATGCACTCTCATCTTATTTCTACTTCCATCTCCCCTTTTTTTGCCTTCATCCTCCTGAATTAGCTATTTTCTAAAAATTTGCGAATTGCTTTTCAGGAAGGTTCTCAGGGCATTGTTATGAAGCCAAAGGGAATAAAGGCAACATAGTAATTTATAAATAGGTGACCATGCATTCAGATTTGCCTAGGATTGTCCCAGTTCACACTTGTTGTGCTAGCATAATTGATAGTTAATTGCTCCATCTTTTGTTCTCAGAAGTGTCCCTGTTTGGATAATAAGTTATATGGTCCCTTTATGTACAAGCCATATGCTCATAAATAGGATATTGTAGTAATTCATAAATGGGAAATAACTTTATTAAGGTCAGGCAAAGTGATCCTTTTCTTTTGCTTCTCTGGCTCTCCATACCTGAGTAAAAGCCTTATTTATAATCATCATGAACTAGTGATATATAAGCACATTGTATCCTTGTAATTCTGTGGAATACTTGGAATTTGTACTAAGACAGTAAGTGACTGTTGATGTATTTTCAAGTTATCCAAAATAGAAATGGGAATATTTCAACTTTCAAGTATCATCTTTGTATATGGATTTCTAAATTGTGTTTTGTAATTACTTTACCTGTTATCCAGCTTTTCTCCTGTTGAGTACCACATGAAGCAGCAGATGGCATTCTCTCTCTACAACTGTTAGATCCTCCTGTGTAGAATGTTAGTAACAGTTACTGGTAAATCGAGTAGGGAAGCACGTAAATAAAAGAAAAACATAATCGTAACGGTAACTGAAGTAGACTGCTGTAACTATAATTGCAATCCAATGTTGAAATAACGTACTTGCTGCTTTTCCAGGTAACTTCGATATATTTCAACTTTTGGCAAAACAATTTTTGTATATGTATTTAATAACAGTTTTAGGAGAAAGTATTTAAGAAATCACATGAAAACTGTTTTGTGCATAGGATTTTCACTTTGGTGAAAAATAGGTAGCAGCTTTAAAACATTTAAACAGTAAACATTTAACATTAAAAAAATATTCTAGTGTAACAAGTATATCATGCAGGTTGTAGGGGGAAGAAAGTACCTTCAAAAATCGATTGTTTTTTTTGAAGTTTGAGTAGAGAGAATAATGATCTTTGACTTTGGGATTTTTAGAGAATAATGATCATTGACTTGGGGATTTTTTTTTCTGTTAAGTGTTTTAAAACTTTTTTAAAAGTTTCGAACTTTCATTTTGAGTTGCTTTCACATTTCCTGTGTAAATGTATCATAATTTGTCTCTGTGATAGAGTGTTTTCAGAGCTAACTACGTTTTCCTTCTTGGAGAATGGTTAGTGCTTATAGTCCTAGTTAATGCTTATAGTGCTGGATTGTTTTATTGCTCAAGGATTTTTTCTTTCAATTGTCATATAATACATCTAATACCTATATAATACATCAGAATTCAGACAGACCCTTTTTTAAAAAACATGATTTCTCTACCCCCATTCCCATGTAATTCATCTTACTTGATAATATTTATTAACTATTGAAAAAACACATTCTATGTCTCTGCTTAATAGAAAGTTGAGCAAAGCAGCCTAAGGCCTAATTTTTTTTTTTTTAATGTTTTTGCTTTATAAATGGATTTGCCAAGTTATGCTTGGCACTCCACTCCCTAAGTGCATTTAAGTGTTGATTCAAGAGCATTAAGTACTAGACAAGGAGGTTTGCAGCAGAAAAATCTAAAGTTAAAATCTTAGCAGCTGTTAATAATTGAAATTATGATGTAATTTGGAGAAATACAGGATTTAAATTGGAAAAATAATGGGCTTAGTTTATTATTTTTAAACTGACTCCTATGTATTATTTATCATACCAAATCAAATATACCATTATTTGGCATATGTAATCATGTAATTCTTTATACATGTATTCCTTAAACACTTATTGTCTTCCTTGTGCTTAGCACTATGCCAAATCCTGGAATACAAAGATAATGATTATTTGTAAAAACTTGATAAAGTATATGCTTATACACAGAGTATTTTAAATCTATATTTTCTTATTTTTTCCATTTATTTTAAATGATTATAAATTCTGAAGCATTTATAGAATTTGACATTTGTGGACAAAATGCACAAAGTAAAACTACATGTGCATTTGGATTATGAATGACATATTTTGGATTGTTCTCATTAATTTTTTAAAAGGCAGAAGATAATACTTTCTTTTGGTGGTGATTTTTTTGCCTCAGATACATTTATCTGGACATCTTTTGATGTTTGAAGTTTTCCTAATGATTCTAAGAAATTGTTGTGATAAAAATAATAAATGAAATAGTATATGGATGTGACTAAGATGTATCTTTGAAGCGTTTTCAGCACTAAAAAACACTCAGTTTAAAGAGGTTTTAGTTTTTAAATTTTACAACTAAAAAATTTCTTTTCTCCCCACATTGGTCTGTAGTTTTTCTGAGTAGGCATTGGGTCTTGTGGAAATCATACACAAGATGATCTTTCCCTACGAATCAAAAGGTGAGGCATGCAAATCTACTGAATTTACACTAGAAATGTGTTCACCTGTGATGGTGTTGCTAAAATTGGTTATGTTCTTTATTATTTAGTGTCAAAGTAGTTATCAGTGAGAATCTCCTACTTCATTCCAGAAAGTATTTTCTTTTCTTCTGTTGATAATTGCTTTAAGTGGCTTGCTTGAAGGGAATCTGGATGAGAGAGGATCCATCCTACTTCTGCTGCAGAAACCCTGAAGCTACGTAATATTTGTAAATAATCCATCCCACATCTTTGTTTCTTTTAGCTTCAAGGAATGCTTAACACCTATTATATATTATAATGACTGGACGATCAACTGGAATGATAAGAAAAGTTATCTTAGCTACAAGTTTGTAAATAAATATGGTTAAAATATTTCCAAAAGAGTTTTAGGCTTTAAGATGGTGATTCTGTCGCATCAAATGTTTTCTACAAATCTGAATGAGGAATATCGTGGATCATTCTTTAATCGTTTATTTAATAATTCTTTAAAAGTTCTCTATATTAATTACTTAATCATTTATTTACTGATATGTTATTCTTTTTTGGTAGTATAAGAAAGTAATCGTATTATTTCCAAGGCATGTTAGTATTTGGAGAATAGGTATGTTTAGCCTGAGAGCGAGCCTGATATTAAGTAGTTAAACATTTTAATAATATATTCGTGTGTGTGTTTGTATTTTTCTTCCTCAAATATATATTGTTCGTTGCTAATTCATGTTCTTATCTGATAACTAGGAAGAAAAATTAACAAGGTAAGCTTATTGAAATATATACATGAATGACAATCCAGAATTGCAGGCTATTTATTAACTTAATAGTGTGATTACAATGATGTAAAACAAACAAAAAACAAGTATTAGAAAAGACAGAAGAAATATAATTAAAAATTGCTGTCTCAATATTTAAATGACAAGCAGTGTTTTCTTTTTGTTTTTTTTTGATAGTTTTGAATGTTTCCTACTGGTTATGTTATATATATTTGGAAAATCTAGTAAAGTCCAATTAAACATGCTTAACTATGTTTGTCTAAGTCTGAATGACACTGTCTTTGTTCAAATGATACTTTTAGGCAACAATTTAATGCAGAACATAGTAGGCGGTTTATTGGATGAATTTGTTTAAATGTGTTGTCAAAACTTATGCATTTATACTGTATTCTAAATAATATAAATTTAGTTTCTACTATATATAGATGGATGCAGTGTGCATTTATTAGATTCCTACTGATTTTAGAGAATGTTGTGTGCTTATTATATTCCCGCTTAGTTCTATCAAACTAGCTATCTCCAAGTTATGTAATGTTAAGCCTCTTACCACCATGTGGCTGTAAACCAGATAAATAGAAATGTCAGTAGCATGGATTATAATAGCTAATGTTTATATTCCATCTGGTACATTTATTTTTTTCTCTCTGTGGAAAGGCCAAAAAAATTTTTTTAGCTTAAACAAAGGATAAATGAGCATTCTGAATAAGGCTCCTTTACTGTCCTCATGATTAATGATTACTGAACACTTTTGAAAGATTAGTGTTTTTTTAGAGCTGCTAAAAAAATATACTGTTTTATTTAATTACAAGAAAGTAAAGGCTCTTCACACTGACAGGTGGTGGAAATTAGCAGGCAGTTTTGAAATTGTGCTGTGCACGAGAAATTAGATCTCATTTTAATTCTGCTTTTCTCAACTAGCAAATGAGGTTAATGCCATACATATTCAGCTGATATGGATGAAGAAATTGATATAAAGTAGATCAACATAGCTACAGGGCTAGATTAATTTATAGGTAAAGAGGCAGTGATAAATGAAAGTAATGTAGTAGTGGTCACTAAACTCCTCTGCCATGAGGGATTCAATAGTGTTAGTTGCTCATTAAAGGCATTGTCGGGGTGCATCAAGTAGAAATTTGAAAAGGAATAACCAACTAACCCCTAATTATCAAAATACAGAAAATACTAATTATACCTTAATTAGCTTTTCTTTTAATGTACTGAAATTTGTTACTTTTTGTGTGGCACAAATGGATAGTTATATCAACAATAAATAGGTTGTTTTAATAACTTTCTTTTACCTCTGGGAAAACTACACTCCAATTTTTAATATGCAATAATGCTTCTCTCTAGCCTGTAGGAGATGAAAATTATTAAGTAGCTTTATTTTTTTGAAGATTTTACAGCAGCTTTGGGAAAAATTATTTCACTATGCATCAATTACTTTTAATTGAACTGAATATTTTTCAGATTGTACCGAATGCCTCTCATTTAAGTTTAGCAGTTAGAGTTTAAGAAAGCATCATAATGAGAACTGCATATATCCTCTGTCATGTGTTATAATAAGATAAAGATGATTATTTATTTTGAATTTTTAAAAAGCGTCCCAATTAGAAATTATCAAGGTAGTCACCTTATTATTTTCTGGTAGGCAGTGTTAGAGAAATAGAGCTATGTATTTTAGACACTTGACTTTTGTGATTTTTTTTTTTTCTTCCCCAAAATAAGGTAGCTATCAAACAATCCAGTTGAGAAAGGATTTATCTATTTAGAATAAAGATGCAGTGCTGGAGTGGGAAGCAGCTTGGGCTTTTAGTCAAATAGGCCTCAGACCTGATCTGTGCTCCTCCTGCTATCTCTTAACTACCCTTGGAAAATCCATTAACTTTTCTACGTATCAGTTTCCTCATCTATCAGCAGGAGAGATACCTTTTACAGAGAATTGTGAAGATGAAGTAAGATATGTGAGAAGTATTTAGCATAGAATTTAATACAATGCAGATACTTGAAAGAAAAAAATTTGTTATTGATAAGAAGATAGGGCTAAATTTTAAAAAATTATCTCTATAAATTCATGTAATGGGGAAATTCTCCATGAAAGAATTTAATGTAATCAAATCTTTAGAATATATAATATAATTTCTGACCTTTTTCAGAATATGACTGACGTATCACAGATTGATTTTTTTGTGTGTGGAGAATTTGGAAATAGTTTGGCTTTGGGGCACATAGTTACAGTCATTGTAATATTGGCAGATAATCTAAGTTCATGTTTTTTTCCTAACACCAGGCAGAACTGGGAATTAAAACCACACAGTCTGATTCTGAAATCCCTCTAGAAGGAGACAAAAGTGTGACTTCTGGCCTAAATCAGATCTATAATTTGTTCAAAATCTCTATTTTTATATCCTCTTTTGCTTTTGATACTTGTGTTGGATTTGTGTTTCTCCCTCCCTCTTTTGCTTTTCCTCCACTATCCTTTTTGGGTCATAGTCATTCAATACACTGACCATTAACTAGGTCTGTGACACTAAGCTTCTCCAACTTTGTTTTCCCTGTTAGTAAAATAAGAATAATAGTATTCACTGGTCTTTTTGGTAATGAATTATATCAATATGTTATGCCAATATCAATTATATTGTATCTTTTGTCAGAAAAATCAAATAAACAATTCAAATAGGCATAAAAGAATGGATCACCAGAAGAGAAGAGAGCCGGAGGAGCATTTTACAATTTATCAAGATATGGATTCTAGTACTGCCTTAAAACATAAGCACTGTCAGCCTACATTTTAGAATTATGAGCGCTAACTAAATTAATATATATGAAAGTAAGTTGTAAACTATGAAGCGTTCTGTATATCTCCATATTACATGAAAAATGACAATACTACCTTTCACCTGCTTACCTGCTCTCAAACTAACCAAAAAGAACAATTCAAGTGTGATTGTGATGAGAAGGAAAATGAATGGGTTTGTTTTCATGGAGGGTTAGGGGAGTGAGAGAAAATGTTAGAATGGAACAAAGGAGGTGAGATTTTTATGTTCATCAGAAGAGGAAAGGATTTTAAAGGTTAGAAATAGAGAATTACAGCAGTGGTCTCAAACTGAGACCCCAAATCAGGAGCAATAGTCCACCTGAAAACATGTTAGAAATGCAAATTCTTGGGCCCTACTGTACCTGACCTAATGAATCTGAAGCTCTGAGCGTGGGCCCAAGCAATCTTCGTTGTAACAAGCTCTTTAGGTGATTCTGATGTTCACTAGTTTGAGAACCACTGAATTATTTGCTTGAAGACAGATGCTCTCTTAATTTCTATTTTTAATCATCATAAGGACCTAGGTTTGTTTGCAACTCATCCCCACCCCTGCCTCTTTTAACCTGAATATGTGGTCTTTTCTTGCTTTTATTTTAACCTAAGCTCTAAAGAAGGGTAAGGGGAAAATGACCGCTAGTCCATTATCTGTTAAACGTTGTGCTAAAATAATCTAGGGGAATGTATAAGTCAATAGGATCTACGTTCTCCTCTCCCAAGAACTAAAATATATACTTATACATTGTTATACAAGGTACATATGTAATAAACCATGAGTATTCCTAATCTTATCCCTATTTTCAACATTTCTTTTAATATTATAATTAATGCTAAAATGAACATTTTTTTAAAATATATTTTTGAAGATAAAATTATTTTTAAATAAAATTTCTCTTAATATATTGATTTTTTTTTTTTTTTTTTAAAGAAAACTACAATCTGAACTAATGCCTTGAACATAGTTCTCAAATGTTGTGACTCTTCCCTCTTGGCATTTTATGTATATTATATTGCTGGTGATCTATGGGCTCATTAACTTTTTAAAATTAATACGTTTTAAGAAAAGTCCTTCAGACACTAGCCAGATTAGGTCAGAAGTCACACTCTTTTCTGCTTCTAGAATCAGATAGTTTGGATTTAATTCACAGTCCTGTCTCTTAATAGCCTTGTAAATTTTGATGAATATATAATCTCTCTAAGCCATTCTTTCTTCATCTGGAAAATGATAATAATAGTACCTACCTCTTAGGAAAGTTTTGAGATTAAATGAGAGTGCGTATAAAATAGTTGGCACAGTGCCTGATACATAGTGCCCAGTAAATATTAACTGCTATGATAATGATGATGATGGCAACTACAACAGCAATGTGACTCTCACTTTTCTGCTCCAATTTGAACAGTACACAGTGTTTTTAGAGTTACAAAATGTTAGAGTCTGGAAGAGACTACAGATATAATTTAAATGAGCACTTTCTAAGATGTTTTCTACAGATCACAAGGGTCTTGATAAAAGAATTTAACAAGTTAATAGCACTTAAAAGGATTTTTTGCCATAGAAATTTGGAAAAGCCCATGTACTACATATTTCTCTCTTAGAAATTTATAATACATGTTAGCATATTAAAGGTTCTAAGAAGGCCTTGCCTTAAATGATCCTTAGCATTTATCAGAATTACTTAACCATAGAAACCTTTTCTATGGGGAATACCTACTTAGGTTTTACAGAATACATTCTGGGAAATGCTTTCTAGAAAAACCACTTTTATAGATAAAGAAGCATCTCCTCGATCCCATTCTATAGGCATTGATGACTTACCTAAGGTCACACAGCTATAGACTGAGTTTGGAACCCAAAACTCTTTCTAGTCATGTTCACTTGTTTTTCTAATCCGGTTTGGATGTAGAAAGGAAAGTGTTTTGAGTAGAAAATTGGAAATGATTCTGTTATATGGGATGGCAAGGAAAGAGGAATGGGAGATAATTCTAATATAGTGCCTCTCATGTGTCTCTGATTTTAAGAGAATTCAGGATACTTGTTAAAAATACAGATTCTCATACTCCCGGGCATTTTGATTTATAGGTATGAGGTAGGTTATCATTACTAGGTCATATGTTAATAGATTTAGGATTTCCAGACATGAAAATTTCCAGATTGGTAAGTGTTATCTTTCTATATTGGCAGAAAGATGATGAAAAATAGACCAGATTCTGTGACAAGAAAGGCACATAAACCTCACTTCCTGTCCACTTACATCTTAAAGTCATGTATGTTTGGGAAGAATGTTATTGGTTTATTTATTGCTTTCCCCTTAAATACTCTCTAGTAGTCATTTCATTAAGGAGTTATAGAAATCTGTTTCTTAAGGTAGCTGTGGAGTCATTCAAAGCCTAGCAAATTATCGGTAAGCTATATTAAGTTCTCTATAATAAATTAGTGATTCATTAAATTTATTTACTTTTTGACCACAACCCTGTTGGATTCACCTCCAAGGGACAGACTATAATTTAAAGTTAAACCTAGGCCTTCTTATGTCAGAAAACATCTAAAAATTTCTACATGGAAAATTTTGGGAAAATACAGATAATATTTGGAGTAATAGCACAGCATTTATAGCTGATACCTAGACATGTCCTATAAAGACACTAAGAATTCTCAGTGAAATAAGAATTAGTTCTGGTATGTGTTAAAATGTCTGCTTTCCAATAAATATTCATAGTTAAATCAGCCAATTTCAGGAAGTCAGACATTATTTGGAATAAATATATATAAACTGTATATTGTCATAAACAAAGATTTTGATGATCTTCTTTGGGGATTTTATGTATTACAGGTGAAATGTTTCTGAAATTTGTTATATGCATACCTTTTCTTTAAGACCTTGAAGTTTATGACCAAGTTACATAAACATGTTTGCATTTAGCATTTTTATTATCAATACAAGTTGTCAATTAGAATAGATTCTCGAGGTATTAAAGTGAAGGTATGTTTGTGAAATTTGACTTTCAGAGTAATAATGCTGTTACCTGTTGTTCTCCAGCTTATTTTGCAACCTACTTTTCCTTCATGTTTTGCTTCAGAGAAACCAAATAAAATATAATTATAATATCAAGGTCCTTAAAAATGTTCACATCTGTTGACCCAGTGTTTTATGTACAGAAGTGTAGCCTGAGGAAATAATCTGAAATGCAGGCAAAACTTTGTGTACCAAGGTATTCATCCCAGTAATGTTTAAAAGAGTAGAAGATTGATTAAATAAGTTATGATACAGCATTTGATAAAATATTGATCAGACAATGGAATTTGTTTAGACTGAAAGTTAAAAGTTTTTGTAGACCCCTGTACTCCCTCTTTCTAGGCATAACCACTGTATCATTCCATACTTTTTTCTTTTCTGAAAAATTTTATTGACATGATATGCTTTTGATAAAATGTTACACTTTTTATAGGACAACAAATTATAAATACATAAATATTTTAAAAATTCATCCAAAAAGAGTAGAAGAAAATACATTAAAATGTTAATTAATAATGCTTGTCTCTGGGTCTGTATACTTTCTTTTTTTAAAAAATAAATTTATTTATTTATTTATGGCTGCATTGGGTTTTTGCTGCATGCAGGCTTTCTCTAGTTGAGACGAGCGGGGGCTACCTTTCATTGTGGTGCACAGGCTTCTCATTGCGGTGGCTTCTCTTGTTGTGGAGCACGGGCTCTAGGCACGCAGGCTTCAGTAGTTGTGGCACACGGGCTCAGTAGTTGTGGCTCGCAGGCTCTAGAGCTCAGACTCAGTAGCTGTGGCGCACGGGCTTAGTTGCTCCATGGCATGTGGAATCTTCCCAGACCAAGGCTCGAACCCGTGTCCCCTGCATTGGCAGGCGGATTCTCAACCACTGCACCACCAGGGAAGCCTCTGTATACTTTCAATTACCCTCCACAGCCCCTCAAGTAATTTAAAAAAGCTTATGGATAAAGATAATCTTTCTATGTCAGAAAGGCTGGGAATCTAAAAGTCTGAAAGATAGGGTGCTTGAAGGACCCTCTTTCTCATTCTTACTAAATTAAGATGATAGTTGAAGTTATTTTCTCCTAAAAAGCAAGGCAATGAGTGAAAAGATAAGGGCACTACTAGTAGACATGATGACAGTGAAAGAAAAGAGGAGTGGAAAAATCGTTTATGGAAATGTGAATTCATAGAGTGGTTGTAATAATACCTGAACTTCAGAGAAAGCAAAAGTGATCTTCATGAGATTGGTTAGTTTGGTCATTTGAAATCAGGAATTTATTTCATTCATGCTCTGCTAAACAACTTTCAACCACTATACTAAGTGAATATGAAGAAAAGTTTCTTTTCCGGAGGATTTTGATGTCATAATTATATTGGGTTGGCCAAAAAGTTCGTTCAGTTAGTGACTACGTTGTTCAATAAAGTTCTTCGTGAAAATGAAAAATGTCTTTTATTTTTACTTAAAACCGAACAAACTTTTTGGCTAACCCAGTAACATGCCAAAGGTTTTCACAAATAGAAAGTGGTGAAGCCAGAATTCAGACCTAGGTTGGTCAACCCCCAAATTACTTGCTCTATATGTAGATGTATCATGTTTAGGATTCTAATTTCCACCTAGGACATACTGTCTGATTGTGGAACTAAAAATATGTATCTAGGCTTCCCTGGTTGGGCAGTGGTTAAGGCTGTGCGCTTCCACTGCAGGGGTATGGGTTTGATCCCTGGTCAGGGAAGTTCCTTCCGCATGCCACGAGGTGCGGCCAAAAAGAAAAAAAGAGAAAAAATAAAAGATGTATCTCAAGTTACATTGTCATTATTACTACTCTTCTGATTGGAAAGGGATACTTTATCTTTTGCTAGCTTTACTAAAGAGAATAAGATTTCTCTGTGTTCCTATTTATTCAGTAGCTTCTAAAAAATGGAAAAGTTAGTTGCTAGGCAAAAGAAAAAAAAGAACAATTTGATTTAAGTCCAAAAATCCTCAATATGATGTTTCTGGAAAGGTAGTTCCTCAAATTGTGGTGTACATAAGAATCCTGTTGTGTGAGTTTGTTAAATGCAGATTCCCCTACCTCTCAAAGATTCTGATACAGTAGATTTGGGGCAGGATCCAGAAATCTCTATTTTAATAAGTACTCCTACTAATTTTGATGTAGGTGATCCATGAACTACACTTTAAACAACTCTCGTTCAGAAGTTCTACCTCCTAGTCCTTACTCTGGATATACTTTTTATGTCTTTACAATTAACTTGATTAGTACAGATGAAAGTTGAGGGTTTTCACATTACTTTCTTATTTGCAGTATGCTATGAAGTCTGCCAAATGCACATAAATTTGCTGTATTAAATCTTATGCTGTTTATCATTTCTTAGTTCTTCATTGACTTTGGAGAATTTTATTGCTGTGTGCATACATTTTTGAATATAGCATTTTGAACATAATTGTCAGGTTGGAGGAACTGCCATTTCAAATAATTAGGAACACTCAGGCCATTTTGGGGTGGAGCCCATTTATAAACCTTGGGCTTTTGGCTTTTTAAAAAACTATTTCATTCTTAGGCATATCCATGTAAAATTACCAAAATGATTACGATTAGACTTTACGTTGTCATGGTATTTAAATGTGTGTGTTCATATAATGTGAAAAGTGTATATTCACATAAAAATAGCATCAGTACTAAAAGTAGTATAGGTCTTTGATAGCAATATTTATTTAGTTTTAAGCCCTTCTCGTTCAACAGTTTAATAGTCTTCTTGAGGTCCTTGAGGCATTTTAACTACTACTAATTAAAAATGGACCTCCTGGCTGGTCTGTTTTATTGTGCTTTTACTTGTGTCTTGGATGTCTATCCAGATGCTTTTGCTGATGGGAAATTAAATCATCTATTACAGTTTTCAATGAAAAAAAAAAAATGTCAGTGGGGCACAGGTCTTGGAGCTGTGGTTTTTAATTTGTATAAAATATTTTTTTATTTTGGATTGGAAATTCCAAGTTTTTTTTAAAAAATTATCATTTGTGAGTATTTTTTTAGATATAGAAATGTTCATGAACCTAGATAGAATATAACATATTAGAATACTTTCAGGTTTTTATTTAATATTTATATACTGTAATGGCATTGTAAAGTTTAGAACTGGAAAGGCTCTTGATAAATCATCTGCTACCTTGAGGCAGTTAAATTTTGTTTAACCCTATTTTAATAGTGAGGCCCTGTGAGAGTAAATGACTTGCCCAAGGTCTCATAGCTAGCAAGTGTTAGAGAGAAAACTAGCATCTAGGGTTTATTTTTCGAATGTAATGATTTTATCTAATTATTTTCTTGGATCATTACATTAATACATTTTCACAACTTCAGCTTATGTCAATGTTCACCATCATTAAGTTTTTAAAGATATTTCTATAATTGTAAATAAAATGCTAGTATTTATTGTAGGTTTAACTTTTTGCCATTTGATAATATTCTTCAATAAAATTAAGTAATTATAAAAATAGCCTGTTTTGTCAGTTGGATAAGCTGGCTTTATTTTATACTGCTGATAAAGGCACATTACGTTCAAGCATTGCAATTATCACTGAAATGCGCATCCATTAACTGGAACATTAGGCTGAGTATATAATTACTGTCCAGAGCCAATATCTTTGAAGCTGCATCTACACAATGCTATTAAGCTATAAGCAATATTTGTAAACTAATATTTAAATGATTCAGAATTGATACCATCTTTTTCAAACATAAAAATGAAAACTGTATATTCAGTTTGGTTTCTCATGTGCTTAGAAAAATATGATGGGAATTCCTAAAGGTGATTGAAATATGTGACTTGAGGTAGATGAATTTTAATACAGTTGCTATAACCTAATACATATTAATGTTACTGACATCATCTTTTTCCCAAGTTTTTTTATTGTGATAAAATATACATAACATAAAATTTACTATCTTAACCATTTTAAGTGTACAGTGGTATTAGATACATTCATATTGTTGTGCAAACATCACCGCAGTCTGTCTCCAGAACTTTTTTCAGCTTGCAAAACTGAAATTCTATACCCATTAAACAGTAACTCTTCATTCTCCCCTACCCCTAGCCCTGGCAACATCTGTTCCACTTTATGTCCATGTGATTTTGACTATTCTAAGTACTTCATATAAGTGGAGTCATACATTTGTTTTTCTGTGACTGGCTTATTTCACTTAGTTAATGTCCTCAGGGTTCATCGATGTTGTAGCGTGTGTCGGAATTTCCTTCCTTTTTAAAACTGAATAATATTCCATTGTGAGTGTGAACCACATTTTGCTTATCCATTCATCTGTTGATGGACACTTGGATTGCTTCCACATTTTAGCTATTGTGAATAATGCTGCTATGACCATGGGTATACTAATATCTCTTCTAGACCCTGCTTTGAATTCTTTTGAGTGTATACTCAGAAGTGCAATGGCTGGATCATATGGTAATTCTATTTTTAATTTTTCGAGGAACTGCCATACTGTTTTCCACAGTGGCTCTACCATTTTAGACAAGATCGGGCACGTTCAGGGTGGTATGGCCGTAGACTGATTCTGCCGTTTTACAGTCCCAGCATCAGTGGACAAGGGTTTCAGTTTCTCCATATCCTTGCCAACATTTGTTATTTTTTTAAATTGAAGTCTTTTATCCATATAAAATAAAATATATGTATATTCTATTCACAGTAAAACTGAAGTGGCTATGTAATCAAGCTTTTTAACTCAGAAGGTCTTTTTGGGGCTTATCATTGCAAAATTGCTTTTAAATCTGAATATTTATGTTTACTATTGAAATCTATCTGAACTTGTATTTCCAACAATAAGCACCACTTTTCTTTACTGTTACAACATTTAGAAGGGTGTTTTGACAACTGTTGCATATAGATGCTTGACAGTATCCTACAATGTACCTTTACAATTTGTGTAATTTGTATGTTGCAGTATGACATTACTTAATTTATTTGGCCCTACTAAATTCTCATGTCAGCATCTTGGCTTAGATGTACATATCTAAACCGTATGACGAGGAGGACAGAGTCAAGACACTTGCTGTCTAGTTTTGTCTCTACCATTAATGCCACATTTTGTAGTGAAAAATATTGTAGTTTTAAAATCTGGTTAACTTGGTTTTAATGCCTGTCTTTATCATTTAGTAGGTCTGTGGCCTTAGGCAATTTACCTAACTTCTTTAGATACCAGTTTTCCTAAATAAAACACTATAAAGCGTTCTGCAGGGTTGTTTTGAGGGTTAGAGATAATAAGTATAGAGATTCACACAGAATTGGCGTTCCCTAAATCATACCTATTAACATTGGTTTAGTTGGGTAAGTTACAGTCTAAATCTCAAATTTAGCCCATGTGAAATGAAACAATTAAACTGGACAAAGAGAAATGAGTCTGAAGATCCTTGAAATAATATGCTAATATTTTCATTTTGTATACTTCTGTGAAAAGATTTGTAGTGTTCATCAGATTATTAAAGCAGTTTATGAATCTCCCAAAAGGATAAATATTAAAGTAGGTGATCTCCAAATTATCTTCTAGTGATAAAATTTTGATTATATGCTACACAGCCCACCTCAGTGTGGCGAGAGTTAGGGAAATTCTTTCTAAAAAATTTTTTTTACTCAAGACCTTTGTTGTCAGAGGTAATCATTGTAGTTTACCTTAGATTAGCAAATTATACCCAAAGTAAGTAGAGAAAAGGAAATCATTAAAATATGAGTAGAAATCAATGAAATATAAAACAGGCAATCAATGGGGAGCACCAATGACATGACAAGATGGTTATTTGAAAAGACTAATAAAATATATTAAATTCTGCAAGACAGATTAAGGAACAAAAAAAGAGAACCCCACCCGACACACACACGAAGTACCAATATCAGGAATGAAAACGGGCATCATTATAGATCCTACACACATTAAAAGGATAATTATGGAACCTTACAAGTAAGTTTATGCCAATAAATTTGACAGCTGAGAGACAATGACAAATTCTTTTAAAAACAGAACTTACCAAAACTAACAAAAGAAGAAATGTGAAATCTAAATAGCTTAATATCTAATAAAGTGAATAAAATTTATAATTAAAAATCTATTCACAGAGGAAATTCCAGGCACAGATGGTGACCTCCATGAAACACTGGGGAAGGAAATAAAACCACTCTAACACAAACTTTCAGGAAAGAGAGGAGGAGAATAAATTCCCCATTTCTTTTATGAGTCTCATATAGCCTTAATATCAAAATCCAGCAGGGAAATTTCAGGAAAAGAAGATTGCAGACCAACATGCCTCATGAATATGGACACAAAAGCCCCCAGTAATTTCTAACTTTATACCAGTTACTGTACCTAAAAAGAGTTTAATCAATTTAAGGTTAATTCAATTAATAGTAGATAATATATTTCGTATGTTTGTTTATTTAATTTGCCATTACATAGGAATGTGAATAACTATTGATGTTATTACCCAGTTGGTAATCAGAAATGACCAGGGTGTTATATGAGGATAGTTACTTAGTATAGTTTTTGGCTTCTGTTGTCTCCCTTAGTACTGTTCTAATAGGCAACTACTTCTGTTTCTTTTTATATTATTCATCAAAAAGGAATTGAATAGATAGCTAGTGGGAAGCAGTCGCATAGCACAGGGAGATCAGCTCGGTGCTTTGTGGCCAGCTGGAAGGGTGGGATAGGGAGGGGGGGAGGGAGACGCAAGAGGGAGGAGATATGGAGATGTATGTATATGTATAACTGATTCACTTCGTTACAAAGCAGAAACTAACACCCCATTGTAAAGCAATTATACTCCGATAAAAACGTTAAAAAATTTTTTTTTAATTTTAAAAAAAGGAATTGAATTTTAAAAAAGTTTTTCATGGTAATTATGGGAAATTATTTTTTAATTACACATTTAACAAAATTTCAAATCTACAGAAAAGTTTAAAGAATATTATAACAAATGCCTTTATACCATACATTTTGCCACATTTGTTTTATCTCTCATTCTATGTCTGTATGACACATTTATGTACACATTACATATAAACTTTTTTCTGAACCATTTGAATATGTTACACACATCAGGACAGTGAACCCTTAAGAATACTTTTCATGTATCTCCTGAGAAGAGGGATGTTCTCATATATGAAAATACCATTATCACACTCAAATATAATAATGATATAAGAACATTTAATATATGGTCCATATTTAAGTTTTTCCACTTGTCTCAATAATGTCCTGTATAGCTTTTTTCTAATGCTAGAAACAATGATCATGTGTTGAATTTACTTTTTTCTCTCTAATATAAAATCTTTTTGCCACCTTTCTTTTTTCATGATATTGCCATTTTTGAGAACTTCAAGCCAGCTGTTTTGTAAAAAGTCCTTCAGTTTGTATTTTTCTGGTTATTGCCTTAGTGTTAGATTTGTTTAAACAATATTGCCAAGAATACTACACAGCTGAGGAAATAAAATTCTTAGTAGAATATTTGCAAAAAGAGCACTTTAGACCAACAGTGAACTATGGAACAAATAGATAAAATGACAGAAACGGCAAAGTTTACAAGATTATACTGCAGACGCCAATTCTGCATTACAGTGTTCTTGCCTGCCTTCACTTACCTTATGAATGTTCCAGTTACTCCACATCTTTGCCAACATTGTCAATCTGGTATTGTCAGCCTTTTAAATTTTAACCATTATAGTGTATGGTGGGATTTTACTATAGTACTAATTTGTATTTTCCTAATGACTAATGATATGGAGCATCTTTTCATGGACTTGTTGGCCTTTCATATATCTCACTTTGTGAAGTGTCTCTTCACCTCTTTTGCCTATTTCTTATTGAGATATTTATTTCTTATTATAGAGTGTTGTTTATAAATTCTGTATTCCAGTCCTTTGTCAGACATATTTATTGCATTTTCTCCCCCTCTGTGATTTGTGTTTGCGATTTACTATTTGCTTTCTTAATGATGTTCTTTGAATAAATATTTTTAATTTTGATGAAGTCCAGTTTATCTTTTTTTTTTTCTTTTTTGTTTCTTACTTTTTGTATCCTAAGAAATCTTTACCTTTGCAAGGTCACAACTCTTCTCTCCTATGTTTTCTTCCAGAAGTATTATATTTTTAGTTTGTACATTTGTATCTATGATCCATTTCAAGTTAATTTTTGTCTGTGGTGTGAGATAGAGTAGAGGTTCATTTTTTTTCCCATATGGATATCAGGTTGTTTCAGCACCAGTTTCTGAAAAGACTGTCCTTTCTTCCATTGAATTATCTTGAGCCCTTAGTAGAAAATTAATTGGTTATATATCTTTACATCTATTTCTGAAGTCTCTATTCTGTCCTATGGTGATCTATAAGACTATTCTATGCCAGTATTATAGTGTTTTGATTACTGTAGCTTTTATTGTCTTAAAATCACATAGTGTAAGTCCTCTAAATTTGATATTGTTTTAAAACATTGCCTTGGCTATTCTGGTTTTTGTCTCTCTTTACAAATTTTACAGTCGGCTTATCCATCACTAAAATATAACACTATTTTTTGGAATTGCATTAAATGTATAGATCTATTCAAGGAGAACTGACGTTTTAATAGTATTGAGATTTTCTATATTCTTCCTGATTTTCTGGCTCCTTGGTTTTATTGGTTATTGAGAGAGAACTGTTGAAATCACTGACATATATTTATTTCCTCTTGCAGTTCTAGCTGTTCTGGCTTCATGTATTTTGAAACTCTGTTATTAGGTCCATAAACTTTTAGGATTGTTATGTCCTCTTTTTTTTTTTTGACTCTTCTATTTATTTTTGTTGTTGTTGTTGAAGTATAGTTGATTTAAAATGTTGTTTAAAAAGAATGTGTATATATATGTAAATGTATAACTGAATCACTTTTCTGTACTACAGAAACAGAAATTAACACAACATTGTTATGTCCTCTTGATGAATTGACCCCTTTATCATTATAAAATGACCCTCATTCATGGCAATATTCTTTGCTTTGAAATCTACTTAGTTTGATATTGATATGGCTACTTTCACTTTCTTTTGATTACTGATACCATTCTTTTACTTTTAACCTTACTATGTCTTTATTTTTTATATAAATAAGTTTGTAGGCAGCATATGGTTCAATTTTTTTTTTAATCCTAGATGGTAATCTCTACCACTTAATTGAGCTGTTTAGACCATTTACATTTAATGTAATTATTGATATGGTTGGATTTAATGCATTATCTTGCTTTTTTTCCTGTTTGCTTCAACTGGTTTTGTTCCCCTTTTCTTTTTTCTTTGTTTTACTTTTTTGGCCTTCTTTTGGATTGCTTTTTATTATTCCATGTTATCTCCTGTTTTGACTTATTAGCTATAACTTCTGTTTAATAGTCATTGATCAGGGTTTTATAGAACAAATAGAATACATCTTTAGTTCATCATAGTTCCCTTTCAAGTTATATCACACAACAGTGTACTTCCATTTTCCCCCTTTTGGCCTTATGCTATTGTTGTCATACGTTTTACTTCTACTTATATTATAAGCCCCACAATACCTTGATACTATTTTTGCTTTGAGCAGTCAATTATCTTTTCAAGAGATTTAAATAATAAGAAAACAAGTCTTTTATATTTATCCATGTAGTTACCATTTCCAATGCTTTTGATTCCTTTGTGTAAATCCAGATTTCCATGTGACATCATTTTCTTTCTGTCTGAAAGATTTCTCATAAAATTTTATGTAGCACAGAAATCCTGATAAAAGATTCTTTCAGCTTTTGTATGTCTGAAAAAGCATGTATTTTGTTTTCTGTTTTGAAGGATATTTCCACTGGAAATATCATTCTAGGTTGACAGTTTTTTTCTTTTTAATACATTGAAGAAGTTGTGCCACTGCCATCTCACTTGTCATGTTTATAATGAATAATCTGCTGTAATTCTTTTCTCTTCCTGTGTATGCAATTTGTCCTTTTTCTTGCCTTCTTTTAAGATTTTATCTTTATCACTGGTTTTAAGCAATTTGATTATCATGTGCCTTGCTGTTGCTTTCTTCATGTTTCTGTGTTTGGGACTTGTTGAGCTTCTTAAATCTGTGAAATTTTAGTTTCTTAGAATTGGGAAAACTTTAGACTTTTATTTCTTCAGGTATATTTTTCTGTCCCTCCCTTTTCTGTCCTTTGAGGACTCCAGTTATACATGTTTTGGGCCACTCAGAGTTGTCCAACAGCTTACTGATGTCTTTTTTTCTCTATTTTATTTTGGATTATTTCTATTGCTGTCTTCAAGTTCACTAATATTTTCTTCCACAATGTCTGATCTGTATTAATCACAGACAGTGTATTTTTCAGCTCAGACATTTTAGTTTTCTTCTCTGTACAGTTTGGGACTTCTGTGTATTTTTTATGTCTCTGCTTAACATCTTTAACTTTTTGAACATATTATATATGTTATCGTAACTCTTTTTTGTCTTTGTCTACTGATTCTGCATTTATAGAATTTTTTTCTTTGCATTCCTAATAATTTTTTTTATTGGATGGCAGACATTTTTGTATTTCTATAAATACTGTTGAATTTGGTCTGGGAAGCAATTAAAGTACTTGGAAACAGTGTGATTCTTTCAGATCTTGCTTTTAAGCTTTGTTATGCAGAGCCAGAAAAGCGTGTTGTCTAGGACTAATTTTGCCTCAATGCTAAAACAAAACTTTTCTGAGTATTCTACTCAATGTACCATGAATTATAAGGTTTTCAACTGTGGCTGTTGGGTATAGGACCTATTTGGGGGCCCTCTGTGAACCCCAGGTACTATTCTCTCTAGTCCTTTTAGTGTTGTGTTTTTTTTTTTCTTTGACATCAGATAGTTTCCTCAAATGCATGTATGGATTGATAAGTACTCAGTTGAAGATTCAGTCCTCTACACATCTCTGAAGTTCTTTCTCTTTATAGCTCTCTCTTTTCCAGTACTCTTTCCTGCAAACTCAAAACTCTAGCTGCTCTGGCCTTTTGGACTATCATTTTCTCCCTCAACCTGGGGAGTCTTCTGGGCTGCACCAAGCTTCCACCTCCCTGGGCCAATCCCAGGGATCCCTGTTTTTTGCTTCCTGACTCTAATGTCTTGAAAATTATTGTTCCATATATTTAAATTGTCTGGATTTTTAGTTATTTCAGGCAGGGGGGTGAATATAATCCCCATTACTCCATATTGGCAGAAGTCCTGGATTTTATTTTTTCTGTATTTTTTTTCTTTTAATCTATCTGTTTCTTTATATTTAAAGTGGTTTTCTCACAGGCAGTATCCTATCTCACAGTCACTGCATTATACTTAATGTGTTTAGACTAGATATCAGTAAACCTTTTCTGTAAAAGGCCAGATAGTAAATATTTTAGGCCTTACAGGCAGTTTGTGTCACAACTGCTCCACTATGCTATTTAGTACAAAGCAGCCATAGACAATATGTAAATGATTTGACATGGTTGTGTTCCAATAAAGCTATACTTATGGATATTGAAATTTGAATTCCAGAAATTGTCATGTGTCATGAAATAATATTATTAAACTTTTTTTCAACCATTTATAAGTGTAAATGCCATTTCTAGCTCATAGGCCATAAAAAAATAGGTGGCAAGCTGGATTTGGCCTGTGATCTGTAGATCACTGACCCTGGTTTAGACTATTTCTCTTTAATATAATTATCGATATTGCTGTTATCTTGCTGTTTGTTCCATCTGTTTTTTTGTCCCTTTTTTCCCCCTTTCCTGACAGTTTTGGATTAATTGAGTATTTTAAAATTATTCCACTTTATCTTTACTATTGGTGTGTTAGCTATACCTCTTTGTTTTATTTAACAGTTTTTCTGTGGTTTATAAAATGCATTTCTAATTTACCTACCCTGAAATGATATTATAACACTTCATATATAATATAAGAACTTTATAACAATATACTTACATTTAAACCCTTCTGTTCTTTAACTTCTACATTTATAAACCTCTCAATACATTGTTATTATTTTCCAGTTGTTGTCTTTCAGAGAAATTGAAGAATGAAGGGGAAAGTTTTTATATATACCTACATATGTGTTATTTGACACTTTTTTTCTGTAGTTCTAGATTTCTTTATGGTATCTTCTTTATTTTCCATGTGAAAAACTTTTTTTTTTTTTTTAACATTTCTTGTAGTTCAGGTCTGATGGAAACTAATTCTCTCAGCTTCTTTTCTTTTGCCTGAAAAATTCTTTGCCTTTACCTTTAAAAGATATTTTTACTGGGTATAGAATTCTGGTTTGACATTTTCTTTCCTTCTGGTATTTAAAAATGTGTTTCATTGCCTTCTGGCTGTTGTGGTCTCTGACATGAAGTCTGTGAACATTCTGAAACTTCTTCTGGAACTCTGCCCTGAAGGTTCAAGTTACTTCAGATTCTGAACTCTTGTATTTGCCTCCTCAACTCAGTGAGACTGTTGTACTATACTTAGAATTCCCCCCTCCTTCTCTACAGTCCAGAACGCTTGTTTGTTTCCTTCTTATAGGAATCCAAGTCCTGTACTGCCTGTTTTCCATTTTCTCAAAACTGTTGCTTATTATATTTAATCTAGTTCTCTTGCTGCTTAAGGTAGAAGGGTGAGCCGGGTGCCTGTTACTGCATCATGGCTAGAAGAGCAAGTTCATTCTTTTGGGAGGAAAAAAAAAAAATTCATTGAACTGGGAACAACATCTCTGCTTTAGATACTAGAGATTTAAAAATGTGAACTGTACAGGCTTGATCTCTAGTCTCATGAAACTTACATTCCAGAGGAAGCAGAGAGAAATATTTAATAACTAAGCAAATCCGAAAGGTAATTTAAGATACTAGATAAGCACTGTGAAGACAGTAATGCAGGATGGTATGATAGAAAGATGGAAAGAAGAGTCTACTTTAGATTGGAAGAACATGAAAGGCCTTGCTGAAGTAGTTAATGTTTGACATGAGGCTTGATTGATAATAAGAATTGTCAAACTATGGTCTGAGAGCCAGTGCCTGTTTTGTAAATAAAGTTTTATTGGAAAACAGCCACACCTATTCCTTTATGTATTGTCTGTGGTTGCTTTTGGGCAACAATGGCAAAGGTAGTAGTTGGCCCATAAGCCTAAAATATTTATTATCTGATCTTTTAAGAAAAAGTTTGCCACACCTGACCTAAAAGAACTACCCATTTATTGCTTGAGCTGAGATCACCAATGACAGTATTTATAAAGCTGGTATATACTTTTTTACCCTTATCTTAATGAACTTTAAATGAATGAGCATTCAACATAAATGACCACTTTCTCCTTCTTGAAACAATTTTTCTTTTTCCTTAGCTTCTCTGACACCGTGCTTTCTTGTTTTAATCTCTCTCATAATTCCTTCTCAGCTTCTTTGTATACTAACTTTCCTAAATCTGACCTTTAAACATTGTTTCTTAGGGCTGGGCTTAGGTCTTCATATCTGTCTTCTCCGTTCTCTCCCTAGTCTCATCGCCTGTGTCTTTAATTACCATTTATTTACTGAAGAGCCCAAATACATATCTCTAGCTGGGCCTGTCCTCTGAACTTTAGACTTGCGCATCCAGCTGTCTACTTGACATCTGTTTACCATCTTAAATTCAGGAGCCTCTAAACAGAATTCATGACATCCCCTGAAAAAGCTGCTTTACTTTTAGATTTCTCTATTCAGTAAATGGCATCTGATGCTCACGTCTATAACCTAGAACTCACTGTAGCCATTAAAACCTTTCAGTTCTCTGTCCTAAGTATTTGATTTTATATAATTTTATATGTATTAGCATGTTACTAGTCGAGGCCACATCTCCATGACCTCTGTGGCGATTTTCTAATGGTCTGCCCATATCTATTCTTGCATCCCCCAAAATTATTCATCATATACGTTAGCCAAAGTGATTGTTTTACAATGAAAATTAGTGTTTCCCATTGTTACTAGGATAAAGACCAAATCTTTTCCATGGCTTATAGCATCTGCTGAAGAAACTCTCTGTCTCCCTCTCCAGTCCTATCCTATACCAGTTTCTTTTTCTTTTTAAATTTCTTTTCTCTAGGTACTTTGGCATTTTTTCAGTTCCAAAATTCTCCAGATACTTTACCAGGGCCTTTGCATGTATTGTTTCTTCTCCCTGGAAGGATCTTTCTCTGTTCTTTGCCTTGCTAATTCCTACACTGTTTTCTCTGGACTGCCTTCCCTCATCCTTCCTTCCTATCTTAGGGCCTCCAGTTATATGAAGTCATATTACTTAGTCTTTAGTCTTCAACGCACTTATCACACTGTGATTATTCACAGCTAAAATTAATGTAATTTTGTGTCTGTCTTGTTCACCATTGTGTTCTCAGCACCAAGCATATTTTGTGACAGTCAGTAAATATTTGTGAAATGAAATAATAAATGAGTATATTATGTCTTTCAATTATCACAAAACCCCTGAAATTTATAATTTCTCTTTGAGAGGCTATTAAATTCCTTGGGAAAAATTTAGTAAAGAATAATGATAATAGTTGCCATTTATTGAGCAACTTTCATGTGCTTCCTATTCACTATGCTACCCTACAACGTAGAGGTAGACTTATCCTAATTCTTATGTGGGGAAATTGAGGCTCACAAGGGTTATTTCACTTGCCAAGAGTCATACAGCTAGTACATGGGAGAGCCATGATTCAGACCCAGTTGATCTTTCTCTAGAGGCTCTTATGTTCTTACACTTTGTGTTACAGCCTCCTAACCAGATTATTACTGGGAAAACTGCAATTTGTAACTTTACCACAGGCTTCCAACTAATTTTTCCTTTTTACTCCAAAGGGATTAAAGTTAATATCTATACATACTAGCTCATATATTCATTATTTGTTAATATTTACATAATGATTGTGAAAATACATGTACTTCTTGGATTAACAAACATCTATAAAATACTGAATGCTGAAATTTAGTAATTTGGTTTGGATCTTTGAAGGCATGCTCTAGAATAGTTATGCAAAAATTACACCAAGGCTACAAATGAACTTACTCCATTTGGCATTCAGTGTTTTTCTTAGTTGTCGTAGTTTTGATCCTAAGTTGAGAAATTACTCACATATTCGAATTAAATTATGGAATGTTTCACATTTTCTCTACCTTAGAACATGTAGTAAAATTTGGATGGATCTTTAAGAGTCTGTTTCTTAAAGAGTTTATCATATAGGGCAAGGCACTGCTTTGAGAAACTGCAGCTTAGCTTCATTCTGTTATTACTGCATGGTTTAGGAGTCTTAAAGATTCTGCTATTTCTATGATAAATCAGTATCATGAAGAATTCATTTTTGTCTTTTCTTTCAACATTGGTAAACTCATTTCTGCCATGAAGCATCTTATCTCCTTGTAATGCTCTTAAAGGGAATTACCCTTGATATTTTGGTAGATCTAAACACTTTCCCCCTTCTCCTATTTGTGAGCTTTGCAGAGAGTATTATAGCTCTTTTCTGGAATTTTCTACATTTTAAAAATCCCCTTTATAAAAAACTCATCTACTTGTACATACAATATAAATCTGTAACAGAAAGACAAATATCACATTATATCACTTATATGTGGGGTCAAAAAAAAGATGCAAATGAACTTATTTACAAAACAGAAATAGACCCACAGACATAGAAAACAAACTTATGGTTACCAAAGGGAAAAGAGGGGAGGGATAAATGAAGAGGTTGGGATTAACACATACACACTACTATATATAAAATAGATACCCAACAAGGACCTACTGTATACCACAGGGAACTATACTCACTATTTTGTAATAACCTATAAAGGAAAAGAATCTAAAAAAGAATATATATATGTTCATATATATATATGTATTACTGAATCACTGTGCTGTACACCTGGAACTGATGTGACATTGTAAATCAACTATACTTCAATAATGTTTTTTAAAAATAAAAAATAAGAAAAACAGCAATAAAACCCCCTAGAATCTGAAAAAAAAAGAGTCTGTAAAGCATTTGAACTAACCCCAGTAAGATCATATTATAATTAATAATAATAATAATATTTTGGTCATCAAGCCTTGCTTCATAATAATTTCACACTTAAGTTTAAGTGCTAAACTTTGTAGCTTCATATAGTGATTTTCATTACAGAGATCATTTTTATTATTTGCCATTTGAGCTATATAGAAATATAGACTACTAGACCTAGTAATTCCTGTTTATTTTGTAGAATGGGAGGTGAGAACTAGAATTGAGGAAGGGATTTTGATTTCATATAAATTTATCAGCTATTAATTAGTTAGCCTATTAGATTTTTATAGTAGCTATTGAACTTTTGCAGCCAGTCTTCTTTTGAGTATACTTTTAAGGTAGCATTTATTAGCTTCTATATCATCTCACCCTATCATCTCATTCATGTGAAATGGAGTTTTTTGCTTATTGATTTTTTTAAAAATAAAAACTAAGTGATACCCATACATACAGAACATTGAAATTCTAGTCTTGCCCATGAAGAAAAACAGTTAAATTAATATTAGACATATATGGCACTGCAAATAAAGCTAAACAAATTTTTATAAATAAAAAACAAAAATTTACTGTGTTTAGTAGGGCAAAATAGACATCATGAAATCCTGGAGTTTGCTAATTATCTAAAATAAAACTTTGTGTATCTATAAAAAAGACTAACATGATAGTTTTGAGTATAGATTCTTAAAAGAAGTAAATCAGTCTTGGAGAAAATAGTATTTTTAGAATTCTTTTTTGAAAACATCAATAAAGATATTTTATACCTATGGAAAACTTGATTGGAACATGTTAGAGACGTATCAAATACTGGTCTTTGGAATGCCAGATATTTGGGCTCCAGAAAGATATATTCTTTTAAATCACCATTAGAGTAGCTATAATATCTGAAAATAATTTAATGATTTGGATTGGCACTGCGTTTTTGACATCCTCCTTATCTACTCTTAAGCATTTTTAGAAATATTCTAGAACTAACTACTTTGCCCATGAAAACAAACTTTTGATCATTGATCTTCCCCAAATCAAATTCAGCGGGGCCATGAAAATAATCAGTTGTAATTAGCATCTTTATTATTATAATATCTATTCCAAAATGATTTAGACTTTTGATACCTTTGTCTCTCCCACTCTTGCAGAGACTTTCTTTGCCTTGTGTACAGAAAAGAGGTAGCTAAGTGGAGAATATGCATACCTGACTTTTTTTCCTCTCCTAAGAAAGGAGAATTCATCCACTGCCACTGTACCTTTTTTTTCTTTTCTTTTTTGTCTTGCACAGAAGACTGACATCTTCCTGTGAAGGGCTTGTGGCAAACCTATCCAAGTCGGGTTTCTTCCTCCTTGAGAACGATCTGACCCATCATCATCTGAACCAGGGATCACACTCTAAGGGTCCAGGTGAGGGCAAGTCAGTCTATATGTTAAGCCAATTTCTTTTCTGGTCAGGTAAGTCACACTCAGGCATTATCTCACTCAGCATCAGTCAGCCTTAGTTTTTTGAAGCTTCCTAGACCTCAGAGAGATATACAATTCATCTATCCATTAATTCTAGGACCCACCTAAACTATTAATGATTAATCACATCATTTAAAAATTCTCTTTGCTGAATAATGTAATCATTTCAGGATACTTACTCATTTTAAATTCCAGAAATCTTAAAAGGAGTATGTGTGTATGGTGAGAGAGAAAGACATATTGAAACAGGTATTTCTAGTTGCAGTTTTAGTGCTGATCCTTGTTTCCATTTTTATTGAACTTGTAAGAGTTTAGAGCAACTTAAAATCAATCTAGCAGATATAATCTTGTACCTTTGTAATTTTAATAGCTTTTAACTGTGTTTGTAGATGTCTTGAATCCAGCGGCGGATTCAGAATATTAGAGCTAACATTTACATGCATGGTCATCATGAAAGTCTTCGTTGGTTTGCCATGGATTCTTTCACTTAATGTCAGAACGATTAAGGGCAAAGACAAGAATTTCCCTGTTCTGTATCCAATTTCCATAAGCTAGTTATAAGCAGAAATTTATGATTGCTCCTCAGGCAAGTGGTCTTAGCTAACTGAAGTCTGACTTTGCACCTTGATGCTATATTTTAAGCTGGGAGGTGAATTAGGTCTGTGGCTATGAGGCTATTTTCAAGACAACTCATTTTTCAAAAGCTTTTTTTAATTGGGGGGAAAAGATCTTCCTTGTATTCTGACATTGATAATCTATCCTTCAAAATGCACTTGTAGGGACTTCCCTGGTAGTCCAGTGAGACTTCGCCTTCCATTGCAGGGGGCGTGGGTTTGATCCCTGCTCAGGGAGCTAAGATCCCACATGCCTCATGGCCAAAAAAAAACCCAAAACATAAAATGGAAGCAATATTGTAACAAATTCATAAAGACTTTAAAAATGGTCCACATCAAAAAAATCTTTAAAAAAAAAAAGAATACAATTAAAATAAAAATCTAAAAAACAAAATGCACTTGTACATTATATATAATTTGTTTTATAGGTGACCTTTTATATACTATAATAAATTACTTGTCAATCTTATAAAACATTAATTTGTTGCATCTTGATAATGACACTGTATGCATTTAATTGTGAGGAAAACAGAAGTAGTTCTACTCTGATATACCTTGTCTCTGCCGTTTGCCAACACAAAGATAGGAATAAATTGGGCTTTTATTTCCTTCCATTGGCTAACTCTCCAGGTGACTCATAAGTTATAAACTGAAGTTAATATACTTCAGTGAAGTTAATACACTTCAGTTTGCTACAGTAAAGAATGACTCCTACTTAGTGGGAAAAAGCAGTTGTCTTCCTCTCTGAAATTTTGTCAGCCAAGAAGCTAAATGGTTGTATTACCCTTTAATATTGGCTTTTTGAGATGCATTTTTTGGTGTTTATTACTCAAAAATGTCAGTACAAAAAAAAAAAATGTCAGTACTAGTTTTGAGCAAGACAACTTTTCTTTGGCTGGGAAAGCAACTTTTTCAAGCATTTATTATTCAGAACCACCTGATATTTTATGACTGGAACCTAAATAAAGCAGTTGTTTACTTGATTCTATAGCAGTACAATTAAATTAGTATGGGCTTACACACGGAATTTGTTGAATACAGATCCTCTGTTTTTTAATCCCCTTATGTTTAGTGTAACGTGTGCAGAAGAACTGAAAATATTCACTGGTGTTAAAAAATATTTCCAAGATAATCTGTCTTGAACAGGAAAGTTATTTATTTAACTCTGCTTCAGTTGCTAACAAAAAGTTATTTCCCACTAGATCGTAAATGTTAATATGATTAGGTTCCTATATGTGCACTATATGAGTACATGAACATATCCTAACCCAATCCTATAAATCTATAAATTAACTTAAATATTTAGAAATCTGAATTACCTTACTTAACCAGGAATGTCATACACATTAAAATGTTTATTAAGTATTAGAATCTGCATTGTAATGAAGTCAGTGGCCATGTTTCAAAAGGTTAGGGAGTAACACAGATTTCCCATGCTGCTCTTGGGCTGGGATAATCAACTACATTGTTGAGGAATTGTAATTTTGAAGAAATAGCAAACTATGAATGAAACTTGAGTATTTGACTGCCTTTAGAAGTATGTATATATCTAAAGAGTATAAGTTTTAAAATAATACCTTATATTTACCCTTCTCTACTCTTTTACTTATGTAACCAGTAGTTTTTTATGTAGATGCATATGTGAATTTTAGACATTTCCATATTTATATCAGTGAAATCATTGCAACATCTGTTTTAATAAACAAATGAACTGAGATTTAGAGATTTAAAAGACCAGTTTTTAGTCTTTAAAATATCATAATGGTGTCACCTCTTAATTATCTACACAGAGATTTAAAGAATTAAATGTATAGATTTAGATTACCCATGATAACATTTCCATTCTACACCAGTTAACATATTTCAGACACCTGGTATGTGTAATAAGGGACATGCTAGCTCATTTCCCTTACTATAAGCAAAACAAAATTAGAAAGGCAAATGTGCTATGAAAAATAAGTAATTGATGAATTCCAGAACCACATAATGTGACTTTTAGATTCTTCCGTGCATTGATAGGATTGTTCTGCCCTTTCTAAGAAAAAGGCATGCTACTGACCCCACTATAAGCTTCAAGTTATCTTTTAAGTAAAGTATGTTAAGTTTGGAACAAAGCATAGCTTAGACATAGGCATTATAGAGATTACATACTGAAATTGGGGGTTCCTTTCCTTATTCTCCCTTCCCAGTTAAGATTTGATTGCATTACTCAAATAAGTTTTAACAGTAAAATCATGTTTTGTGTTTCTTTGTTTCCATTTTCTGTGTCCTCTGTAGGACCAAAAAACAAAAACAAAACAAACAAAAAACAATGAATGTTATTCTTCTAAGAAACCCTTTTAATGCATCCAAGATGTCAGAAACAGTCCTTTCATGCCTCCTGAAGAGTGGCAGCATGAAATTGTATAGGAATATTCTACCTAGCTTTTCTTTTGGTGATGTCTTGCCATTAACTCATAGAAATATGTATTGTACTATTATCCCTACTGTACCTTCAAGTAATTGATTGGATTGCCTGTTGGCTACTAATGTCTTACATTAATAACCAGAGAATATTTCAGAAAGGTGGTGCCTGCTTCATAAAATGTATCTGTGGTTGCTAAAATCTTATTTGGCTTGAAACAACTAAATTTAGTAGACTCTAAAATTGTATATTGTTAGAATATGATACTTCAAAAAACTATGATTTACTTTCAGTTCTGAAAATATTCAGAAGGGTTTGTTATCTCTTGCAGACCTTTCTGCAAACTACTAATGGGATGAACACAATATATCACTTTTATAATAGTGAGCTATTAAAGGCAAGCATAAAGCAGTCTGAAGCCCATAAGTGCTGCCAACAGCTCCTGCTTTAATGAATTCCCTTTTAGATGTCCATTAAATGCTCGTGGCAAATGTACTCATAATGGAAATGGCAAATCTAAATGGGTAGATATGAATAATCCATGGAGTTTAAATTCTGTTTATGATCATCTTCACATTTAGTTTTCAAGACAACGCAGTTTAGTTTTCATTACAGTTTGGAATAAAGAGGACAGGGAGTAATTGATTGCTTCAAGCAGATTAAAACCAATGGTTTTCTTTTCAAAGAACCAGTTCAATGCAGTAATTCCAACTTTAAACATTGATTTAGGGTACTCAACACAAAATGTTTTGTGCTGTGTGAACTTTTATATAGAAAGACTAGTATTACTTTTATTTCCCTATATATTTATACAGTGAAATATAGAGGTTGTTAGTAGCATGTGCATGACTTAATAGTGATCTATATTAAGTCATTTTGATATTATTGCAGTCATATAATGAATCAATGAGATTCCCGTCATCACTGTAATATTGTTTGTAACCCATTAGCACAGAGAAATTACAGCCCATCGTACATCATTACTGTGACTGAGGCTTTATTACCATATTCTCAAATTGCTTGCTTGCTATAAAACTAAATAGACACAAGACAACTATAGGTGGGTATAGGCTATGCATTATTGTGCTACAGTAATGAGGGATTATTGTACAATAAATGGGTGAAACTTATGAGGAAAATAAACTTAGTAGTAATAGAAAACTGGAGACGCTTTTTGCTTTTTTTATTACTTAAAAGGTCAAATATACTTGTTACGCTCACGTTATTGTTTATATATTACATGAATCGTAGCCTTTAAATATTTTGTAAAGATTTTTTTTTCCAAATGTATCTTTTCGAAGTCTGTAGTCTAACGCACTTCCAGTGCTCAGGGCTGGACTTGGAATCTGCCTTTTGTCACTTGCGAGATTAGAAATTTTACTGCTGCTAAGCTTGACATTTTTGTGGGTGGGTAAATACCCTTTAAACTTCAGGCTATTTTTCAGTACTCTATATATTTTATTAATAGTGTGAGTAGGTCAGTAGTCTTCTGACTCTTCAGTTGAAATAATAAATGTATGAATGCAACAATATTCTAAGCAATGAAGAGAGGTAAAATATGGAACAATTGCCTGGGGCCTGATTGTAAAAGACCTTTGATGTCTCAAAGAGGGAAATGGAAGAAATATATTGTCTCTATATTAAAGAAAAAAAATCCCTCGACACTAAAACTTGTTAGTTAAATTGTGCATATGTTCATCCTCTCTCTGTTGAGTCTTGTTTATGAGTTATAACATTGAGACCATTATTTAGAACAGTAAAAAGCCCAGTGCGTTGACTTTTGGGCTAAGATCATTGCTTGGATTGAAAGTTCTGCTCAGTGCAGAGTGGCTTTCTGATCTCAGCTTCATTGTGATTTGGCACCATGACAATTTAAATAACAAATAACAGTATAAAACAAAAAACAGAAGCTGGCATAAATATATTCATGATTATAAAGCACTATACCTATAAATTCTTAGCTAAAGCAATAATAACCACCTGCAAAGTTAGAAATGACAACATATTCTTCCAAGAGAGATAACTTTGTTCTTAGGTTATAATATTCTCACAAGCCACTTAGGCATTACTCTAATGCCTATCATGATGTAATTACCACCCTCTTTGTAAGTCATAGTTTTTATTTATAACACATATAGTGGTTGTGGTGGTATAAAAACTGAACACTTGTCAAAGTATGTCTTAACTGCAGTGAGACATACTCCGTGAAACGAGAGTTCAGAATTGGCTGAGGGGACATAGGCCTAAACTGTGCCTCCCCTAACTCTAGTATATTCTTAAAATGTAAGAAACTGAAAAGCCTCCTAAATAACTGACTTCATTCCCTGCTTGCCAGGTTACACAGCCATTTTGAACTATATGAATATTTTTGTGACTTTCTCTTGATTCACGTCATCACTTCTTGGGAGCACTTTCTATGTTAAAAACAAAGCGAAGAAGCAATACAAAAGCAAAATGCCAGAAATAAGAGAGAGGTAACGTTTAGAGACGTTAGAAAGATGTATTTTAAATCTTTGAAATCATCTATCTGTGACTCATTTTACACTTAACATAATTTCAAGCAGGATTTGAAGTTGTATTAAATTTGTTACCTGCTTCCAAATCTTTTGGGGAACATGGGAGAACATGAATAAAATAACTTTTGTTGGTTTTAATAGTCTAGTTGGAGAGATACTAATAAATAAAAAATTACAAAAATAATAGTAAACAATAAAAATAAGCATTAAGAGCTAAGAAGAAAAAGTGAGATATGGGAGATAGGGAGTGCTAGGTGGGGTTGTTTTAATATAGGATATTTATAGAAGGCCTTTTTTTTTAAATTAACTTATTTTTTTGGCTGTGTTGGGTCTTCGTTGCTGTGCGCGGGCTTTCTCTAGTTGTGGAGAACGAGGGCTACCCTTCGTCGCGGTGCACGGGCTTCTCATTGCAGTGGCTTTTCTTTGTTGCGGAGCATGGGCTCTAGGCAGCATGGGCTCAGTAGTTGTGGCTCATGGGCTCAGTAGTTGTGGCTTGCGGGCTCTAGAGCACAGGCTCGGTATTTGTGGCACACGGGCTTAGTTGCTCAGCGGCATGTAGGATCTTCCTGGACCAGGGCTCGAGCCCGTGTCCCCTGCATTGGCAGGCAGATTCTTAACCACTGTGCCAGCAGGGAGGTCCCCAGAAGGCCTTTCTAATGAAGTGACGTTTTAGCAAAAATCTCAATAAATTGCAGAACTACCATAATGGTATCTGTGATATAATACCCCAGAACAGTGAATACAGAGTTCTAAGACAGAAGCATGTTTGGTGTGTTTGCACAACAGCAAGACCAGTGTGGCTCAGCGAAGTAAGTAAGGGACAAATAATGAGAAATTAAAAACAATGCCTTAGTAATTTTTAAGATTTATAATAATGAATTTAATACCATTAAAGATTTTTTCTTTGGCTAGGTTTTTGCTCTTAGAGAGGTAGTTCAGACTCAAATGATGCTTTCAATAGCTTTCTTAATATATTGTAAATGACTTACTTTTTAACTGTTTAAATATGCTTTTAACATATTCAGTCTATCACGTATATCTTCTGTGGGGATCTAGATATTTTTGATAAGTTATGTCAAACTCTCAGAATGTGAGCCATGGACTACCCTATATATTTAAGAGCTTATAATTTGGGAATATTTGTACTTTTCGTGCTGGTATAGATAGGTTTTCAATTTATTTCTAGCACTCAGTAAAAACAAACATTATTTAATGGCCCTTCCAAAGTAGTCCAGAGCTCCATTAAAGCTTGTGAAGTCTTGCTATTTTATTTATTTGAGTTATAGACAAATTGAAATAGATGAGATGTAGAGTTTGGGGGATCTTTAATCCTGTAAAAGGGGTCCTTGAATTGAAAAAAGTTTTGAGAATCATTTGCCTTCTTCTAAGGCAGAAGGTGTGGAAGAAAAGGAACCAAACATGGGAAAACTGAGGTAAAAAGAAGACTCTAAGAGAAGTCTGAGGTTCCAAGAGAAAGAAGAAGCTAAAAATGTATATAAGTTAAGTTTTGACACAGAGAAGAGGAAGCTGCTAAGAATTTTTCTAGTTGTATCCTGCATTAGTTATGTGTTGCTGTGTAACAGATTACACATGTAATTACTAAAAACTTTTATGAATCTAAGGACTTAAAAACCCCTTCTAACTGATGGATTAATGGATGGATAGAAGGATGGCAAGGTATGTAATGATGCAAAATACAGCAACTCTTTAATTATAAAATCTAGAATGTGAATATATGGCTGTTTATTGTACAGTTCTTTCAACTTTTCTATATATTACAAATTCTCATAATAAAATGTTATCCTTATAATACTACTTCTAGCTACTGCTTTTCCAAATGCAAAGTGACATTTTGTAGTGGCAAAGAATTGGTAACTTTTTCTCCCCAGCCTAAACAACATGCACAAGTTATTGTTAGTAGTTAGCATCTTAGCAAGCCTAATAGCATCTAGCTCTTTCTGTCCGTATAATATGCTTCCTTTTAAAGGGAAGCAATGATTATACCTCTGGCATACTCCTGTATATGACAAGAGCCTGAATCACAAAACATATTTAAACAAAATATTTGTTATGTAACAGCAGCTACCAATTACTTAGTGTCTGCAGTGTTTCAGGCACTGTGCTAGGTACTTCTGTTCTCACTTTAATCCATATAAAAATCCAAAACTGTAGGAAATTACGGATGAGGAAACTATGCTGTAATATTTTTGCTTCTTAGTGGTGGTTCTTGTAAAAGTCTGTTTAGTATTGAAAATCAGTATATATAGTTTTGGATTCTAGTGTATTATCATCATTAATTAGTATAGTCTATGAAAAATGCCTATCATTTTTGCTTAGACCATTTGCAAAGGCCATTTTGCAGTGATCTTTCATAGGGTCTTATAATTTCTTGAACCTCCCATGACTCATGTGTAGTTGAAAGAGCCATATCATTTGGAATCAGAAAGCTATGTTTTAGGTCCCAGCCACATCTCTTAAAAGCTTTGTGACCATATAGGGAATGTGAGTGAAGAATATATACAAGTTCTTTTTAACTATTTTTGCAGTTATTCTGTAAATCTGAAATTATTTGTAGATAAAACAGAAAATAAATAGCTTTGTCACTCCTCTAAGCCTTAGTATACTATTTTTGAAAGTAGGAAGACCTGTACCTAATAATACCAGAGGAACCTAAAGAGAGCCTGAAGTGTGAATGCAGATACAGATATCTCAAACAATTTTCAGCCCTATTGTAGGTATTCAGTAATTTTCACACATAGTTAAATGCACAGCACGTGTTCATTGAGAGCGGCAATATGATCTTGTAAGAATATCCTCAGTCTTGGAAAGCCAGCTAACTAGATTCGGATATTAATTCTCTCACTGGATGACATTGAGCAATTGACTCAATCCTGTCATTCCTCAATTCTTCCTACAATGGTATGAAATAGTGGAAAATATTCAATATCTAAAGGCATTCAAGCGATCCCCTAGAAAGCTACTGTAAAAATTCAGGGTAATATATTACATAATATTTACTAAGCAGCGAGCCGTTTCAGTAATTGTTGTCACCCATTTGCTTCATTTATGTACTGTGATTTCTCAGTTTTTTTAATCATCACTGGGCACAAAGCAGCATCTCCCAGAAACAAATAAAGAAGCCAAACTACCACCCCGCCTTTCACAATCTAACTTGTGATAAAATATGAGAACATATTTTTATTTGTTGAAGGAAGTCTTATATATCCCAATTGAAATCATTTTTGAAGTACATCATCATATACAGATGCTATACTTAAATACATTTGTTGTTTTCAGTATTATTGAAATATTTGTGGTGAAAGAGATGATTAATTAATGCTGGTGAGTTGTTTGGATCAAAGAGGAGTTCTCCCTTTGCTAATATTTTGAGGATGAGCAGGAACATCAAGAATGATTTTAGTACAGTAGCACTCACATTTGAATCATCTTTGGATTAAAAGGTTCTAACTAGTGTCTTTTTTGCATTGCTTTTCTTAATTATAACTATAAATCAAAACCATATAAAATTACAGAGAGCTAAATGTTTTGTAAGAACCATTTAATGACTGTAATAACCAATCTAGAGGGAGGCATCATCTTTTTGTCAGGGAAACCAAAGTCACAGAAAGACCCCTACTCTTAAATTTTTGCTTTGTCTGAAGGGAGTATATATTAAGATGTTTGGAGAAATAGTTACATAAAGTCTTTTCTGCAATATTTTACAAGAGGATATAGTACTTTGCTTAAAATAAACTAATAATAAGACTGTAGCTAATGGACACAAAAGTGGATGAATATGGGATGACTTCAAAAAAGAGATATAGTTGATGTTATATATTGACTGGTGACTGCTTTCCTGTACTTAGCATTAAACAGTTTGTACCATGCAAATATCAACCTCTATCAAATGAGTGACTACAGTATTTTCATACAGATGTTCCTATAATTACTTTTTAATAAGTAAATCTTTTTGAGGCAAATACATAAAATGAAGTATTCTTCTTAAAAAACAAAAAACCTAAGGTCACTCTTTTCTTAAAACATTTTATTCTGAAGATTTCAGGAATATACATAGGATAAGATAATGGTTTCAAACTGGTTTATAATTAACTGTTTCTTAAATAAATCTTACACAGAAGTTAATAGTTCTGATGGAAATGAGGATACAGTGATTGCAGGGAGCCAGATGTTCCAGTGGCTCATTTCTTACTGTCTCTGTGGTGACCCTGATGTGTCTCTCTGGCATCCTAAGGCTCTGAGGAGTGCATTTTGAGAACTGTGGACATATGTAGGAATTTGTAATTCTTAGGCCATATGCTATTCCTTGGGCTATTGAACAACTCTGCCTTGCTGTCACTGTTAGATTACATAGGCTAGCCAGTAGCAGCTATAGTTGTTCAACAGGAATATGTATATTGCATAAACAAGTTATTGTTAGTCAGCATGTTTGTCTAATCAGTACTAGTAATTAGGTATGTCATATGGGCTCAGACACTTGTGATTCTCAATTTCTTTATTGTATGTAGTGAGAGAGAATTGGGTTAGGACAAATCAGAAGCTCGTTCCAAGCACCTACCATTCTGTCATTCGATAGAGAGTCTAGAACTTCCCTTACATGAGGTAGAGAATAAGTCTTAGCCATAGACCATAACTCTGAGGGATTTAAACTCAGATTGGCAAGATAAACCTATCTGACATAAAATGAACAGAGACAATCTAGTAACAAAATGTTAATAAATTGTTTTGGACTTTAAGAGCCAAAATTATAAAGAGACAAATGTATGTAGAAAGGATCTATTTTTAAATTCTTAATTAAAAAAAAAATCCTGTTTGAGGATTAAGTTAAATAAGTTATCTAAGTTAGATAAACCAGCAAATTATGCACTTACGTATTTCCTACTAAGAATTAGAAATCAGTGCTGTTGCTCTGTTTTGATCTTAAACATGGTCTTCCAAGCAGGTGTAGGAAGGTGTTATTTTTTCTCATGCTGTCTATGAATATTAATATTATGACATTTTTACTTTAATGCCTCCTGTGAAACCTGTATTCTTACACATCTAAGGAGCCAAGCTATAGCTTTAATAGCTCATATAAATTCAATTGGCATATGGCTTGAACATCAAGATTATAGAGTGACAAATTTTTCCTAATTGTTTATGAGTACAAATTAGTATTTTCTTAAGTCCATTCTTAAAATGTATTTTTAATATAGCTATAAGGTCATATAGATATATTTCAGCATATTAAAGAAATATTTTAGTAATCTTTATGTTGAAATTTTATTTTACTTTACTAGCAGTTTTAATTCATTAACTCTTATTTTTCCTTGCAATAATAATGTATTTCCAAACCATTATAAAATTTGTAGAGAATCTTATATTTAATATTTGACTGTAATACCCAATTTGGGTTTTGCTTTGCTCACAAAGGTAGAGAGAAATCCAAATTTACTCATAATAAAAGTATTAGAGAAACTGTCAATAAATTTACTGTTATAATTGAATCATACGATATCTAAATTGTTGATAATATGATCTGCTCGTTAAACAATAGTGTCTGGAGAAAATGATGGATTAATTGACTGATGGCTAAAGTTTCCCTCAAATATAATGGTTTACCCAGTTTGATTTGATTTGTGTAAAATAACTTTCTCTAATAAACAATTTGCTCAGAGGCAATAGAAGAAATGAATGGTTATCAAACCAAACTTAATTAGTCTATCCTAGATTGATATTACTTGGGGAGTCTTCGTTTTAATTGTGGAGGGCTGGATACAAAGAGTTTGGTTCATTATTTTTTCCTGTATAAACACTATTGTGTAACTACCTATGGAATAATAACATGTGAATTCATTTTAATAAATGCTTGTAAAGTGAATTAGCTAATTATGCCAGGCTAAAAATGATTCCTTTAATTATTTTGGATATTTAACTGGTACTTCAATTTTATTATTGTTAGTCTGTAAATGTGATTTGTATTAGCTCTGCCAAACTAATTATAATGTATAACTTAACAATTTGAACAGTTTTATAATGCTTATAATGTTCTCTTGTGCAAGAGAAAACATTATTTCTAGTTTGCATGAAGATAAAGGTCTGACACAAATTTAGACCAAAAGAATGGCTGTTTGTGTTTAAATAGAGAATTTTTAAAAACCCTAAATATCCAATATAGTGACTGACATCATTATATGTATGAGAAGAAAGAACATATTTCATTCAGGAGAAGATAAAACCAGTGAAACCAGTGACTCGATTTATCTTAAGATGGTATTAGTTTGGCACTTGAAGACATGATATAGCATAAGAGATTTGATTATTATTTTACAAGGTAGAAGCATTTTCTTCATGACTTTACCATAGACAGAAAGAAGAACTCTATCCACATTCTCAGAAAGATTTATACTAACAACTCATTATGAATGTTAAAAACAATATACTTCTTTTTTTAATTTAATTTTTATTTTATATTGGAGTATAGTTGATTTACAATGTTGTGTTAGTTTCAGGTGTACAGCAAAGTGATTCAGTTATACATATTACATATATCCATTCTTTTTCAGATTCTTTTCCCATATAGGTTATTACAGAATATTGAGTAGAGTTCCCTGTGCTATACATTAGGTCCTTGTCGATTATCTATTTTATATATAGTAGTGTGTATATGTTAGTCCCAAACTCCTAATTTATCCCTGTCCCCACCTTTCCCCTTTGGTAACCATAAGCTTGTTTTCGAAAAGTCAATATACTTTGTAATCACTTCCACTTAGCAAGCTAATTCTAATTGTCTTTGAATCAGAATTTTTAAAAAGGCCTTAGTAGTGAAAAATATAGCATTTTTATTTAGTTTTTCTGGGAAAAAAGCAACTACCATGATCAGGACACAGAATAGTTCCATCACCTAAGAAAAACTTTCCTCATGCTGCCATACCCTCTCCCATTCCTAACCCCTGGCAACCACTGATGTGTTCTCACTCACTATAGTTTTACCTTTTTCCAGAATGTCATATAAATGGAATCATATAGTGTTTGACCTTTTGAAACTGGCTTCTTTCACTCAGCATAATGCCTTTGAGATTCATGCATGTTTTTGTAGTATCAGTAATTTGTTTCCTTTCTGCCCCTCCCCAAATTAGCAACACTAATATCAGGTTGTCAGATTAATATAAATGATCTACCCATATGGAAACTTAGTTTCTCCTTCAGCATATCCCCATCATAACTAGAATTTGATTTTTGCCCTTATTCATGCATATAGTTCTGTCTTTTTTAATGTCTGTATTGTAATTTTATGGATGCATTATACTTTGTTTAACCTGTCTCCAACACAGATGCATAGATTTTTTAAGATATTATATTTAAGGCTACAGTAGGCATTCTTGTGCATGTCTTTTCTGCATGTATATCTTCCAATAATTCCTAGAAATGAAATTTCTGGGTAAAAGAATGAACACAAAAATTTGTATGGATTACAGTTTGCCTTCCCAAAAATGTTGAACCTATTTGTACACACTCTTATTTTGCTCTGTCATTATCCTTTGTAATCTTTGCAAGTCTAGTAATTGAAAATATCTCACTTTTAAATTGTATTTCATTAAATATTAGTGCATTTGAACTCAATATTGTTTAAATGTCAGTTGTCTCCAATTTGATCTCTATATTCAGTCCAATACTAATTAAAAAAAAAAATCCCAGCAAGGTTTTTTTGTTTTGGGTGGTTTTGTGGGGGTGTTTTTAGGGTCTGTTGTTATTTGCCATTTTAATAGGATTATAGTGTATCTCATTTTAGTTTTAATTTGTATTTTCTTAATGGGTAATGATGCTGAACATTATTTCTTGTACTTAATTGTCTTCCATGTGTCCTCTTTGGAAAAATGTCTGTTCAAGTCTTTTGCCCATTTTAAAATCAGGTCATTTGTTTTCATACTGTTAAATTTTGAGGGTACTTTATAGATTTTGGATACAAGTTCTTTGCTGGATATGTGATTAACAAATGTTTTCCCTCAATGTATAGCTTGTCTTTTCATTTTTTAAGTGTCCATTAAAGAGCAACTGTTTTTAATTTTGGTGAAATCTAATTTACCTTTTTTTTTTTTATGGATTATGTTTTTAGTGTCATGCATAGTTAAATGAGCAATGTGAAAGAATTCTTTGCCTAATCCCAGGACATGAAAATAGTCTCCTAAAAGTTGTATAGTTTTGGGATACAAAACTTTTGGGATATCTTTTTTCCATCTTTTGCTTTAACCTATATTTAAATGTAAATGCATTTTACCTTAATATGGGTTTCTGGTAGACAGCATATCATTGAGTCCTGATTTTTTTGTCCATTTTCAGAAGCTCTGTCTTTTAATAGGTATATTTAAACCATTTACACTTATTGATATTTGGATTTAGGTCTACCCTTTTCTTGTGTTATGTTTGTTTCCTCTACTTTTAATTCTGTTTCTTCTTTCCTTCCTACTTTCAGATTATTTAAATATTTATAGTATTCCATTTTATTTTATCTATTGAGTTTTTTACTATAGCTTTTCAAATTTGTTTTCATGATTACTCTAAGGATTATAATATGCATATTTAACTTTTCACAATCTATTTAGAATTAATATTTTACCACTTAAAGTGGAACGTAGGTCCTTTTATCCTCCACTGTTTGTGTTGTAGTTGCATTACGTATTACATCTACATACATTGAAAACCCCTAAGATAATGTTATAATTTTTGCTTTGAACCATTAAACATATTTTATAGAATATAAGAGGAAAATTCTATTTATCTTGATATTTACTCTCTCTTCTTTCGTTTGTGATGTTCCAGGTTTCTCTCATATCATTTCCCTTCTATCTGAAAAACTTCCTTTAACTTTTCTTACAGAGCAGTTCTACTGACAATGAATTCTCTTAGTTTTCTATCATCTGAGAATGTCATTTTCACCTTTTTTCATAAAGAAATTTTTTTTCTGGACATAGAATTCTAGGTTGACAGTTTTAGCACTTTAAAAATGTTTCACTTTCATCAGACTGCATGGTTTCTAATGAAAATTCCACAGTCATTTAAATTGCTATTCCCCATCATTTTATGTGCTATTTTTCTCTGGCTGCTTTCAGAATTTTTTTCTTGGCCTTCAGTTTTCGCAGTTTGGTTATAATTGTATAGGTGTGAATTTCTTTATGTTTATTCTTCATAAATGTGTAGGTCTGTGTTTTTTGCCAAATTTGGGAAGTTGTCAAACATTACTTTCATTTTTTTCTTTCTTTTTTCATTGAGGTAAAATTCACATGACGTACAATTGAGCGTTTTAAAGTGTACAATTCAGTGGCATTTAGTGCATTCAAAATGTGAAAATACTACCTCTCTTTAGTTTCAAATATTTTTCATAGCCTCAGAAGAATATTCTGTACCCATTAACTCACTCTCCATTCTCCCCTCTCCCATCCTGTGGCAATAACTCTAATCTGGTTTCTGTCTCTGGATTTGACTATTCTGGTTATTTCATATGAAAAGAACCATGCAATATGTGTGACCTTTTATGACCGGCTTCTTTCCCTTAGCATAATGTTTTCATTATGGATCATCCAAGTTGTAGGATGTGTCAGTACTTTGTTTCTTTTTATGACTGAATAATACTCTGTTTTATGGATATGTATATACACCACATTTTATTTATCTCTTTATCAGTTGACAGACATTTGTGTTGTTTCCTTCTTTTGACTGTTATGAATAGTGCTGCTATAAACATTTATGTACAAGTTTCTGTGTGGATATCTCAGAGAGAAATAAAATGTATATATAAAATATAAAATAAAATTAAATATATATATATATATATGGAGTTGCTGAGTCATATGGTAATTTTTATGTTTAACTTTTTGAGTTACCACCAAATTGTTTTGCACAATGGCTGCACCATTTTACATTTCCACCAGCAATGTGCGAGGGTTTCTTTTTCTCCATATCCTCATTAACACTTTTAATTTTCTGGTTATTTTATGTATACATGTATATTTGGATTATATATTATGTATATAAGTAATTATAACCATCTGGTGTATGTGAAGTGATCTCATTGTGGTTTTGATTTTCATTTTCTTAGTGACAAATCATGTTGGACATAGTTTCTTGTGCTTGTATAGCTTCCTTGGAAAAGTACATTCAAGTCTTTGCCCATTTTTTAATTGGGTTTTCTTTTTCTTGTTGAGTTGCAAGAATTCTTTAAATAATCTTGGTACTAAACCCTTATCAGGTACATGATTTGCAAATATTTTCTCCTTTTCTGTAGGTTGTCTTTTCACTTTCTTGATGATGTCCTTTGAAGCACAAGTTCTTAATTTTGTTGATGTTCAGTTTATCTATTTCTTCTTTTGTTGCTCTTGCTTTTGTGTGAAATCTAACAATTCATTGCCAAATTCTGAGGTCATTAATATTCTGTGTTTTCTTCTAATAATTTTATAGTTTTAGCTCTTATATTTAGCTTATTGCTCCATTTTGACTTAATGGTGTAATCCAACTTCATTCTTTTGCATGTGGTTAACCATTTATCCCAGCACTATTTGTTGCAGATATTATTTTTTCCCCTTTGAATGACCTTAGCACCCTTGTCAAAAATCATCTATCCATAGATTTTTGGGTTTATTTCTAACTCTAAATTCTATTCCCTTGGTCTATGCTATGGTCTGAATGTTTGTGTCCCCCCAAAATTCATATGTTGAAATCCTCATCTCCAAAGGTGGTAGTATTGGCAGGTGGGACTTTTAGAAAATACTTAAGTTCTGAAGACAGAGCCATCATGCATGGGATTAGTGCATTCTAAAACAGCCTCCACAGAGATCCGTAACCACTGCTGCCATATGAGGATCTGGAAGAGAGCCCTCATCAACCCATGCTTGCACACTGATCTTGGACTCCTCCCTGGAAGCCTCCAGAACGGTGAGAAATAAATTTCTGTTGATTATAAGCTACCCAGCCTGTGATAAAAGCCCAAACAGACTAAGACAGTCTATACGTCTCTCCTTGTGCCAGTACTGTACTGTTTTGATTATTGTGGCTTTGGGGTAAGTTGTGAGATTGGGAAGTGTGAGTCCTCCAACTTTGTTTTTCAATATTGTTTTCGCTATTCAGAGGCCCTTGCAATCTTATATGAATTTAAAGATCATCTTTTCCATTTCTGCAAATGAAGGCAATTGGAAATTGTATTGAATCTGTTTCTTAACAATATTAAATCTTTTAATCCATTAGCATGGAATGGCTTTCCATTTAATTAGGTATGTAATCTCTTTTAGCATTGTCTTGTAATTTTCAGTGTACACATCTTTCACCTCCTTGGTTAAATCTATTCCAAGATATTTTATTCTTTTGGATGCTATTGTAAATGGAATTATTATCTTTATTTCCTCTTTGCATTGTTCATTGCTGGTGTATAGAAACCTAACTGATTTTTGTGTATTGATTGTGTGCCCTGCAACTTTGTTGAATTTGTTTAGTAGCTAGTATATGTTTTCTGAACATTGTAGTATGTTCTCTTTATAGAATCATGTCATCTAAAAATAGAGATAGTTTTATTTTTTCCCTTTGCAATTTGGATGTCTTATATTTCTTTCTCTTACCTAATTTCTGTAGGTAAAACTTTCAGTACAGTGTTGAATAGTAGTGGTAAAAGTGGGATCCTTGTCTCATTCCTGATCTTAGGGGGAAAGCTTTTAGCCTTTCACCATTGAGTATGATGTTAACTATTTTCCCCTTTGATTCTGTCAGTGTTTGCTTCATATATTTTGAAGCTGTTGTATGGTGCATATGTGTTTATAGTTTTTATATCTTCTTGTTGATTTGACCCTTTAATCAATATATAATGTCTGTCTTTGTCTCTTGTAGCAATATTTTGATTTAAAATCTATTTTATCTGATATTGGTATAGCCACTCCAGCTATCTTTTGATTATTGTTTGTATGGAATATCTTTTTCCATCCTTTCACTTTCAATCTATTTGTGTCTTTGGGTCTAAAGTGAATTGCCTGTAGGCAGCATGTAGTTGGATCATTTAAAGTCATTCTGGCAGTCTCTGTCTTTTAATAGGTGAGTTTAATCTATTTACGTTTAAAGTTGTTACTAATAATGAAAGACTTAGTTCTGCCACTTTGCTGTTTGTTTTCTATATATCTTATATCTTTTTTGTTCCTCAATTCCTTCCATACTGCCTTCTTATGCATTTTATTGATTTTTTCTAGTGTCAGTTTTGACTCCCTCTTCAATTCTTTTTCTGTAAATGTTTTATTTTCTTAGTGATTGTCATGAGGATTACAGTTAACATCCTGAATTTATAACCATCTAGTTTGAATTGATACCAAGTTAACTTCAATACCATACATGAACTCTTCTCTTATTCCGCAGCTCCTGCCTTTTATGTTGCTGTTGTCACAAAATACACAAAATCTGTATAGAATATGCCCATTCACATAGATTTATAATTATTTTTTAGGCTTGTTTCTTTTAAATCATATAGACAATAAAAAAGAAGAGTTACAAACTGAAAATAAAATAATATTAGCTTTTATGTATATACCTATGTGATTAACTTTACCAGGGATCTCTATTTCTTTATATGGCTTTGAGTTGTGGTCTAGTATCCTTTCAGTTAAGCCTGGAGGAATTTCTTTAGTATTTCTTGTAGGGCAGGTCTACTAGTGATGGCTTTTTTTTTTTTTTTAAATCTGGGAATGTCTTAATTCCTCCTGAATTTTTGGAGGACAGTTTGGCTAGATATAGAATTCTTGGTTGACAGCTTTTTTTTTTTGCTGCATTGCGTCTTTGTTGCTGTGCTTGGGCTTTCTCTAGTTGCGGCAAGCGGGAGCTACTCTTCATTGCAGGGCACGGGCTTCTCATTGCGGTGGCTTCTTTTGTTGTGGAACACGGGCTCTAGGCATGCTGGCTTCAGTAGTTGCAGCACACAGGCTCAGTTGTTGCGGCACGTGGGCCCTAGAGCGTGCAGGCTTCAGTAGTTGCAGCATGCAGGCTCAGTAGTTGCAGCTCACAGGCTCAGTCGTTGCGGCACGTGGGCCCTAGAGCGTGCAGGCTTCACTAGTTGCAGCATGCAGGCTCAGTAGTTGCAGCTCACAGGCTCTAGAGCACAGGCTCAGTAGTTGTGGTACTCGGGCTTAGTTGGTCCATGGCATGTGGGATCTTCCTGGACCAGGGATTGAACCCGAGTCCCCTGCATTGGCAGGCAGATTCTTAATCACTGCGCCACCAGGGAAGTCCCTGTTTGACAGCTTTTTTCTTTCAACATTTTAAATACATAATCCCAGTGTCTTCTGGCCTCCATGGTTTTTGATGAGAGATCAGATGTTAATCTTACTGAGGATGTCTCATACTTGACAAGTTATTTTCTCTTATTGCTTTCAGGATTTTTTTCTTTGTCATTGTCTTTTGACAGTTTGACATAATAATGTGTCTCATGGTGAATCTCTGTTTGGAATATAGTATGTGCCCAACTAAGTATTTACTGATTGATTATACCACCCAGTTGTTAAGGGCATGTGATGTTAATAAAGAGATTTATCTGCAGTTTTAGGTAAATGTGCATTAACAAAAGCAGGTAGCTTTCTGAGTTTCCATTTGAAATGAACCTCATACTTGCATGTGTATGTATCTTTGTATATCTCTATGTCTTTGTAATGATATGTACCATCTTGTACCATCTAGGTTTATAAGTATCTTATTATTATTTGTATACATTTTCTTCTAAAAACTAAAAAGCCATCAAGATTTTTTTAATGAATAATGACTAATGGAAATATCATTTGATGTTTAGTAAAAATGAATCATCTTGAAATTTATATGCTCACAATAAACATGACCATTTAAGCTTCATTTCATTTGAATAAGCACTTTAAAAGTTTGAGTGCTTATTCTATTAAAGAAATCATGTATATATATTTATATCCCAGGGACAGAGAATAGTGAAAGTATTTTATGACCATTTTTAAAGAATTATGTGATTTTTTTTTTTTGGTAGAGCATAGAAAAGTTTATCTTATCCACTAGAACATAAGTACAAGTTGTAAATTGATGTTAAAATTAAAAGCTCATTAGATTACAGATTTAGGTATTCATGGCCCCATTAATGGAACTTTGGGATCAAGAAAGAAATATATGCTCTAGTCCCATTGCATAAAAAGTGGGACACATTTTATACAGTCTGATATTCCTTTTTTTGGGGGTGGGGCTCTGTTGGGACTTCATTGCTGTGTGTGGGCTTTCTCTAGTTGCAGCAAGTGAGGGCTACTCTTCGTTGTGGTATGCGGGCTTCTCATTGTGGTGGCTTCTCTTGTTGCGGAGCACAGGCTCTAGGCATGTGGACTTCAGTAGTTGCAGCACATGGTCTCAATAGTTGTGGCCCACAGGCTCTAGAGCACAGGCTCAGTAGTTGTGGCGCACGGGCTTAGTTGCTCCGTGGCTTGTAGGATCTTCCCAGACCAGGGATCGAACCCATGTCCCCTGCATTGGAAGGCGGATTCTTAACCACTTCGCCACCAGGGAAGTCCCTATACAGTCTAATATTCTAAAAGGCTTTACAAATTTCAATACTATCTCTAATCTTAAAATTAGTTTGATTATGTTGGATGTATAGTCATGAGGAAATGGTTCAGATAGTCATAGAAACTTGAGGTGGAATCTTCCTTAAAAATCCCCTAGGATATGGTACCAAGCCAGGGGTCTTCCCTTAGTCTGCAATTCCATTAATGTTTGAATTTAGCATTTTGATGTTCTAAGTGATGGCATTTCTTCAACTTCCCCAGATGATTTCTCATAACTTAATATATTTTCCTGGCATCTAGCTTTCTCTAGTAAATCAACTCTTGACTATTTAGAAAGCAAATTTATTTAACCTTTTTTCTTTCTCCTCTGGCTCTAGAATTACTGTTGAGCTGTTGCACAGTTTCTTAGCACACCATTAAACATGCAATTCAAACCACTGTATTCCAATATTCAGTTTGGTTTAATTCATTCTTTATTGGGCACTAATATTGTGTCAAGCCCTATGTTCTAGATACCAGTGAAATAGGAAATGCGATTTCATACCAGATCCTGAGAAATTCTGGTTAATAAGTGAGACATACACACCGATAGTTATAAACATTCCATGCAACACATACAGTGGCATCAAGATTGGATGTTGTACAGAGGAGATGGTTTATTCTGTCTGGGTCAGGAATGGGGGATGGATTCGTGATCTAAATTCTGAAAAGCCACAGAAGAAAATGGAAATAAAGCCAAATATAAAGTAATTTTGAAAAAGCATCATGGTGATAGAGTGATTAAATAGAAAAGGAGATAAGAATAGGCAGATTTACCATGATGCTGTTGAAGCTTAAGCTTTGCAAAAGGGCCTACCAAACCTGCTCTGCCCCTCCTTATAAGAGATAAGTAACAATATTTTTGTCAGGGATATAAAATAAAAGAGAGGAAAAATCTTACAACTTAGTAGATAGACAAAATTTCTAAAAGATGACTTGAAAAGCTGAAGCATATTGGTATTTCTCCTTTCTGTCTTTACCAAAAAAAAAAAAAAATAGCCCTTCTGTATGCCAAAGCAAGCAAATTCTATTTATTAGAAAACCAAATTTCAATAAGATAGATTATCTTAGAATGTTCATATTTGTAGGGGACTTTAAATGAAATTTGGTTAGTTCAGTCCTATCATTTTACGGGTGAGGAAACCAAGATCCAACAAGATTAATTAAAGAAAACAAATCTGTTTGCCATTTTTGTTCTTTTTTCAGTATACTCAGCATCCCTCTCTCTTGGGTATTTCAAAAGAAACTGTTAGGGCAAATATATTTTCTTTTTTGGAATTACCTCTACTGTTTGCTTGTATCTGTAATCTGAATAAATACAATGTTGAAGCTGGAAAAAGTCATGGAGATCAGCTGTTCTTAAACTTTTGAGGAGCAGAAATCATTTTGAAGATTGGATAAAGTTCATTCCCTGTGCCCCATTCATTGCCCCCGGACTTAGGTGAGTAAATAATTCCTGCCATAGATGGAGAAACCTAAGATTCAGAAACAGAGAGAATGATTTTTTTTCAAAATCCCGAAGTGGCCAATAGCAGACAAAATTAGAATGGTCTACTTATACATTACCCCTAACAGTTAACTTTTTCAAATTGTAATAAATTGATAAAATAGTAGTTTGTTTCCTGTTTGTCTCACCTCTCCCCTCCCCCACAAATTGAATGTAGAAATACTAGTATACCTATCTGGAGAGTTAGTTTCTTCTTCAGAATATCGCCAACATAATTAGAACTTGATTTTCACTCTTATTCACACATGTATTTTTGCCTTTTTAATGGCTACATTTTATTCCAGTTTACGGATGCATCATACAGTTTAACCTGTCTCTAATATAGATACTTAGATTTTTGAAAATATTATATTCAGTGCTGCAATAAGCATTCTTGTGCTTATCTGTTCTATAAGTATATCTCCAACAATTTCTAAAAATTAAATTGCTAGATGAAAGAATAAACATGAAAAAATTTTTATGGACTGCAATTTGCCTTCCAAAAAGATATAACCAATTTGTACCTCACCAAAAAAATAAACAGTTGTTATTTTTCTGTAACTTTGCAATTTTTATAGTTCTTTGTAATCTTTGCCAATCTAGTAATTGAAAAGATTTTACTTTAATTTATATTTTATTAATTATTAATGCACTTGAACTTAATATATTTCAAACAGCGCAGTGTGACATTTAGATTCAATGCAGTCATGGTCCAAATCTTAGCAAGGTTTTTTTGTCGTTATTGGCAAGCTGATTCAAAAATTTTGTGGAAAGGCAAATGAACCCTTTCAGTTTCAGAAAAAATTGAAAAAGAAAAAGTTGAAAACTGATACTACCCAATTTTAAGACTTAATATAAAGCTACAGATGGCAAGCCAGTGTATACTGGCTAAAGGATAAGCATGTAGTTCAATGGGATAAAGAGCCCAGAAATTGACCCACTGATAGGTCAACTGATTTTTGGCAGAGGTTAAAGAGAAATTTAATAGCAAAAGGATAGTCTTTTCAATAAATGGTGCTGGAACAGTTGGACATCCATACGCAAAAAGAACCTTGACACGTACCTCACACCTTATACAAAAATCAATTCAGAATGAATCATAGACCTAAATGTAAAATGTAAAACTATAAAACTTCTAGAAGAAAACATAGGAGAAAATTTGTGTAACCTTGAATTAGGTGATGAATGCTTAAACCTGACACCAAAAACACAATCCATAAAATAAGAAAAAGTTGATAAATTGTACTTTAAAATGTTTGCTCTGTGAAAGACACTGTTCTAACAAGAGAGAGCCACAGAATGGGAGAAAATATTTGGAAATTGAATGTCAGACAAAGAACTTGTATTCAGAATATACATAGAACTCTAAAAATTCAACAGTAAGTGTAGTAGGCAGAATAACGGCCACCCCAACCATGATCTACGTTCCTAATTCCTGAAACTTGTGAATATGTTGCTTTATATGGCAAAGAATTATGGTTGCAGATGGAAATAAGTTTGATCATCTGACTGTAAGATAGGGAGAAGACCCTGGGTTATCTGACTGGGCCCAATATAATCACAAGTGTTCTTAGGTTCTTAAAAATAGAATGATGATGCAGAAGAAGCAGTCAGAGTGATGTGATGTGGAAAGGACTCAATCCACTGTTGCTAGTTTTGAAAATGAGGGGTGAGGGCTATGAGCCAAGGACCACTTGCAGTCCTTGAAATCTACAGAAGGCAAGAAAATAAATTTTTCCCTAGAATCTCCAGAAAGAAATGTAGGCCTGCTGATTCCTTGACTTTAGCCCAGTGAGACCTGTTTTGGACTTCTAACCTACAGAAATGTAAGATAGTAAGTTTGTGTTGTTTTAAGCCATTACATTTGTGATATTTTGATACAGCAGTAAAAAACTAATACAGTAAAATAATAATAATAATAATAATAAAATGGGCAGTAGATCTGAATAGATAATTCACCAGAGAAGATATGTGGATGGCAGATAATGATATGAAAATATACTCAACATCATTTATCATTAGAGAATGCAAATTAAAACTAATGAGATACCACTACAAACTTGTTAGAATTGTTAAAAGCAAACAAAAAATTTGACAGTACTAAATACTGACAAGAATCTGGAGCAACAGAGACTCATTCATTGCCAGTGGGATTGCAAAATGATATGGCCACTTTGGAAGATAGTTTGACAGTTTCTTATACATCACTCCTAGGTATTTATCCAAGTGAATTGAAAACTTATGTTCACATAGAAACCAGTATGCTAATATTTATAGCAGCTTTATTCATAATCACCATAATGCAGGAACGAACAAGATGTCCTTCAGTACGTGAATGGATAAACAACAGGTGAGTCGTACATCATACAATGGAATAGTACTCAACAATAAAATGGAGTGAACTGCTTATTCTTAACAACAACATGGATGAATATTGGATGCATTTTGTTGAAAACAAAGCCATAACTTAAAGGCTATGTATTGTATGAGTCCATTCATATGACTTCTGGAAAATGCAAAGCTAATAAGATGGAAAACAGATCAGTGGGTTACCCAGGGGGCAGGGAAAAGAAGGAATGGTTGACTACAAAAGGGGCACACAGAGGAATTTTTAAAGTGATGGAACTGTTGTATATGGTACTAAGATGTTGGATGTGTGACTCTATGCATTTGTTAAAAGCCACTGAACTTCAACTGATATAGATTAAAAAGTCAGCCAAGATGTCAGGGGATCCCAGGATAGAATTGAGACTTTCTAGTGAACTTTACAGTGAAGAAACTGGGTCAAACTCTACCTTACTCAAATAATCAAGGTTAAAATCAACAGTGATAAGTCAAGTGGCATTACATCTGTAGTGTTCTTCCCATAACCCATAACCCCTGTCTGATCATAAGAAAACATCAGATAAACCCAAAATGAAGGAAATTCTGCAAAATACCTGACTAGTGCTCTTCAAAAGTATCAAGGACATGAAAAGCAAAGGTAGTCTGAGAAACTGTCACATACCGGAGAGACCAAGGAAATATAATGACTCAGTACAAGTGAAGTCGACTGATTCCTTCCTATAGCAAATAAAAGTCATTAGTGGGAAAACTCGTGAAATACAAATCAAGTCTGTAGTTCAGTTGATAGTGTTACTGTAACAATGGTAATTTTTAAATTTTGACAAATGTACCTTGATTATATCAGATGCTACCATTTGAAGCTGGATGAAGGATATCTGAGAACTCTGTACTATATTTGCAACTTTCCTATAATCTTAAAATTATTCCGAGACAAAGATGTTTGTTTACAAAGTATACATTCTTTCAAAATATATATTTATGCAGGTGAACATCTCTTTGTTTGTTGATCATTTTTTTGGTGAGTTGCCTATTATAATTTTTGCCCACGTTTTGTTTAGGTACACTTTTTATATGTGATTGCAATTGCTACATCGACTTGTTTTAGGCTCTGTATAAATTTTATCAGTAACTAAAAAAGCTTGTGTTTTTATTCATTTTCACACTTTTTTTGAGACTGTGTTCTAACAGGAAGACTGATTGTAAATGTTTCCTTTTGTTGTCTTCTCTGCCTTAGATGCTGGAAGCTTTTTCATACACTGTCATTTAATCCTTGTTAAATAATATCCTTGTTAAAAAAAATACCAACTTTTCGGGTAAGAAAACCAAGGCTTGGAGGTTAATAACTGGTCAAAAATTAAAAGTGAGGTGGAGATTTAAATTTAGGTCTTGCTCTAGTTCCCTTTCTTTCCCATATGATAAATTGCCTTTTCTGCAGTATAGTAGGAAAACTTCAGGAAAAAATGTTTTGACTTCTTAAAATCAAATAACATACATTACAAAATGTAAAACCAAAACCCATATCTTCTATTCTACTTGTAAATGTGGGTATTTTGTTAAAGAAGGTATATTAGAGAAAATTACAAACTAGATTGGTCAAATGAACAAATTGTTCATGTATCAGAAAATCCACTGTAGTCTTTACTTTTCATTAGGAAGCAAAATACCGGTAAAATAATATACCCCTGGGTTTTAAGGAGTTTGAACAGCATGATCATTCATTGCAGTTTGTTGAATTTCAGGAAAGACTGTAATAATGCTTCTAAATTTGGACATAGACTTTTAAGACTGTGATTATACTTATTTTATCAGTTCAAGTAAAGCCACCCTTTCGTTTAAGATATTTTCTTTGCTAAAAGGCAGTTTGGGTAGGCTTCAGAACCAGCCATTTGGTTTGAGTACCAGCTCTGCTTTTTATTTAATTGTGTTATTTTAATCTCCATGTATATAGCATATTATGTATCTCATCCTTGTAAGTTATGTTAGTATATCTGCATAAACTACCATGTTGAAAATCTGATAACATAAATGCCTTTATATACTTTAATCCTTTGTCTGCGACTCCAAAGGAAAAAAAAGACTTTCAATCTCAATGTAATATAATGAAATAATCTCTAAGAATCTCTCCTTGATACCTAGATTCTGTTTCCACTGATAAAAGACAATCTTTACTGTTGAAAACCCATAGTCAGAGAGGAGCTTCATATGCTCATACAATAATATCAACTAAATATAGATCACATTTTTAAAACTTAAAGAAATAGACATCAGAGTATCTAACATAGAGATTACTGGTTCAATAGTATTTTCTTATTTTGGCACCTGCAAAAATTCACTTAACTGTCTTGGATCCTAAATATCTTCCTATGGATAAAGTATAGCACTGCCTTCCCTGGGATACACTAAATAACTTTTTCCTTCTATTAATTATTAAGGACTGACTTAAGTGTCAGCTTCAAATAATCAGGATAATCTGGTGTCCTAGATGCCAAAGGAGATTGCAAGAAGAGTGTTAAAAATGGGGTGTCAGGTAGCCTTGAATATCAAAGTAAGATGAAACCTGAGATTAAGGTTGTTAAATCTGCCTGTGAGGGGTTCTTTGAAGTGATGGTGCAGACAGCAAATGACATATTACATTGTAATTGTTTGTTCACATCTATCTACCCTTACAGACTGAGTTCTATTATAGAATGGCCTGTTTCTTTTAAATCTGTATTGGCAGCACCTAATATTGGGCCTAAGCTTAAGTGTAACATTAATTTTTGAGAAGGGAAAGTGTCTTGGAAAAGCTCCATTTTTTTCTTTACTCTTACATTACACTTCACTTCATCCTTACAGTTCAATTCAGTTCTGACACTATCTACTTGGAGTTAGCATCAGATTCCCCAAGTTAAGGGCTCAGTCCCACAAGACTGCCCCCTCCCTTCAGACGCCAATGACAAGTCCCATGCAATCACTTGTACTTCTGACTGAAATGGAGGTTCCCATGACCCCTTCTTTGGGTTTGATAATTTGCCAGAATGGCTTACAGAACTCAGAGAAGCACTTAGGTTTACCAGTTTATTATAAAGGATATAATAAAGAATACAGATGAAGAGACACCATATGGCAGGGTATCGGAAAGCAGGGTGGAGCTTCCATGCCCTCTTTGGCTATGCCACCCTCCCAGAACCTCCCATGTGTTTGGCATCCTGGAAGCTCTCCAAACCCCGTGTTTTTGGTACTTTTATGGAGACTTCATCACTTCGACATGACTAATCATTAACTCAGTAACTCAATATCCACCCTCTCATTCCTGGAGGATGGGGAGTAGGGCTGAAAGTTGCAAGCTTTTAATCACGTCTTGATCTTTCTGGTGACGGGCAGCCATTCTGAAGCTCTCCAGAAACCTAGCAAGATTTGCCCAATTAAAGCAAAAGACATCCCTATCACCCAGGAAATTCCAAGGGATTTAGGAGCTCTGTGTCAGGAAACCAGGGTCAAAGGCCAAATATTAGAACAAAAGATGCCCCTAGTGCTCTTATCATCTAGGAAACTTCAAGGGTTTTAGGAGCTCAGTTCCAGGAACTTGGGGCAGAGACCAATATGTATATATTTTCTGTTATTTCACAAAAGAGGAAGGAAAGAAAACGGATAGTAGCTTGTGGGGAACTAAGGTCATCACAAAGATTTTTGTTTCTTTATTTGTTTTTATAATAGGTGACAGGATATTGAGAGGGGGAAGGGAGAGATGGAGAAAAGTCATAGGGCCTTGATTATCTCAGCCAAGTGGGAGGCAGTCAGTCCTCCACTGAAAATAAAGGGCACCAGACTGGAGTGAGGACATTGAAGAAAGTGGAGAAAGGTTAGAACAGAAAGTAAATTATGGTTTAAAAAATAAATAAATTGCAGGTAGCTGTAAGGACCCAGCTGAGGTGAGAGCACTGATGAAACACTCAAGCCCATTTTAGAGCTGAGTGTCTAAATAATAATGTGAGAATAATATTAGAATAACTATTATTGCTGTACCTCAGGAGATTCTGTGTCTTTTACTCTCCAGCATAATACTTCATTTTTTTTTTTAATTTTATAGCTACTTTATTTATTTATTTATTTATTTATGGCTGTGTTGGGTCTTCGGTTCGTGCGAGGGCTTTCTCTAGTTGCGGCAAGTGGGGACCACTCTTCATCGCGGTGCGGGGACCGCTCTTCATCGCGGTGCGCGGGCCTTTCACTATCGCGGCCCCTCCCGTTGCGGGGCACAGGCTCCAGACGCGCAGGCTCAGTAGTTGTGGCTCACGGGCCCAGCTGCTCCGTGGCATGTGGGATCTTCCCAGACCAGGGCTCGAACCCGTGTCCCCTGCATTAGCAGGCAGATTCTCAACCACTGCGCCACCAGGGAAGCCCCATATTTTATAAATTATATTAATTTTATAAAAAATTATATATTTTTTTATTTTTATAAGTTGCTGTCTTCTTTCCTTGAAAGTAATCCTACTGATAGTTGTGCTATCTCTGTGAAGGTATGACTGATGAGGTCATATCTAAGCAACATTACCCATGTGGTCCATAAAGCTCACCTGTGGATTATTTTCTGCTTTATGACTATGGAGCCTTTAGTGTGATTTAGGGTTCATTTCACTCAGCATATACTACCTAGACACTATGTGTCTGGCACTGCCTTAATCACACAATGCTAAACCTCCAGAACTGACAGTCTAGTGAGGAAGGGAAAATATATACACAGTTGCAATGTTATCTAAGGAGTGCCTTCAGGTAGTATTTTATTTTAAAAGCATGTGATGGGTAACCCAAGGCACTGAATTTCTAATGCTGGAATACCAAGGAGTTCAGGAAGTGCTACTGGACAACTTGGAGGAGGTGGGGAAAGCTGTAACAAATGATACTTAATTTGCATCTTCAAAGCCTAGTTTACCAGGGTAACCTGGGAGAGAAGGGATTACATACTAGTATTTCTCAACCTTTTTAAATCCATGACCCTCCTTTGATTAAAAAAAAAGTTCATGTCTGTCTTCCACATTATTTTGAAATTTCAACTCAAATGAAATATAGCTAAAAATAAATCCAAACAAGGACTAAACAATTGAACAAAAATGTTCAAACTATAAATTCACTTCCCCTCTCCCTACTCTTCCTGTGTCACCCATCATGCTTTAGATGGGAGGGAGTTTATTGATGCATCTGTAATTACTTGATAAGCAGGTATGGCACCTCTATGGTATATATACAACTACTACATGATCATAAGGTTTCTCTCAGAAGGCAGAGGTTTAAAAACCATAATTGGCATTTACGAAGGCCAATTGTATATATGAGTTCCTTGTGCAATATGCCTCTAATACAGGATCACAGAGTATTGCTTTCCATTCTGCTTTTGACCTAAGTTGGTTTTCCGTAGACTGACATTTTACATTAAGCCTTCCTTGACTACTCCTTCCTGTGCCCAGAGTGGTTCAGCTTCCTTTAATGTGCCTTCTTAGAAACCTGTGCTACGGATTTGGGCACTTATCATTTTTACTAATAATTGCCCTTTTCATCTGTGTCCCTAAAAGCTTGTAAACTAATAGAGAGCAGAAATTGTGTTTTTCCTACCACCGTTTATTTCCCAGAATACTGTCATTGCCAAGTAGGCAATGAATATATATTTGTTAAATGAGTAAATATAATTAAAAGTCATATTAGCATTAAACAAAATTATACAATGAGACAAGTTTATCTGTAGTTTTTCTTGCCCACCTCTATCACTCTAGCATCTCTAAGTTTTTCCTCCTGCTTTTTTTTTCCTTCAGGGAACCTATGTCTACATATTGCCTTGAGCCCCCGGGTATCAAGGCAATGGTGGAAGGGTGAGGATCTGATTAACATTCTAGTACAGAATAAAAGTTTGCTTCTGTATTTTACATGTGTCATTATAGTGTTTTCAGGTGTCTTTTTAAAAATGTTTGTTTATAGAAAAAGTAATATAGTCATTTGGTACAAAAATGCAAAATACAGAGAGGAATGCACTGTGACAAGTGATTTCCCTGTCCCCTCCATCCCTCAGCCATCAAATTCTGGCTCCTAGAAACCATACTTATCAGTTTTTTGTGTATTTTTATGGAGCTATTCTATACATATTCATATTGTATGTCTTCTAACTTGTAATATCTTCTTTTAAAGGTGTTTCAAATATATATGTAATCAAAAAGCCAGGTGGTTTGTCCTGTAAAATTTCTCACAGTCTAGATATTGCTGATTATATTTTGGTATATTCTTCTGTCCCTGTATTTCTTGTATATTAGTAGTAAGATATAGAGACCTCAGGCTTGATTTTTTCTTTGTTTTGTTTTGTTTTTGGTCAAGACTGCTTCATAAGTTAGGTTGTATACTTACTATACTTACTTTGCCTATTCTGGATATTTCGTATAAATGGAGTCTACACAATATGTAATCCTTTGTAACTGACCTGTTTCATTTAGTATATTTTCAAGGTTCATCTGTGTTATAGCATGTATCAATACTTCGTCTCTCTTTATTGTTGAATAGTACTCCTTTGTATGAATATACCACATTTTATTTGTTCGTTCATTCATGGAGGGACATTAGGATTGTTCCTAATTTTGGCTATTAAGAATAATGCTATGAACATTCATGTACAAGTTTTTGTGTGGATATATATTTTAATTTCTCTTGGGTACATACCTAGGAGTAGAATTACTCAGTCAGATTGTAACTCTATGTTTAACATTTTAAGGAACTGCCAAACTGTTTTCCAAAGTAGCTGCACCATTTTACATTCCCACCAGAGGTGTATGAGGGCTCCTGTTTGTCCAAAACCTTGCCAACATGTGTTGTTGCCTGCCTTTTTTATTCTATTCATCCTAGTGGATTTGGAGAGGTATCTCATTGTGGTTTTGACTTACATTTTCCTGATGGCTGATGATATTGAGCATCTTTTCATATGCTCATTGTCCGCTTTTATATCGTCAGAGAAATATGTTTTCAGATCCTTTGCCCATTTTAAAATTGGGTTATTTGCTTTTTTATTATTGGGTGTTAAGTGTTCTTTATATAACCAGGTACAGGTCTCTTTTCAGATATATAACCGTGTAGATATTTTCCTTCATTCTTTGAGTTGTCGTTTCACTTTCTTGGTGGTGTCCTTTGAAGCATAATAGTTTTTAATTTTGATGATGACCAGTTTTAATTTTTCTTTTGTTGCTTGATCTTTTGATGTTGTAACTAAGAAGTCACTGCCTAATCCAAGGTATTGAAGATTTACTCCTATGTTTTCTTCTAAGATTTTTGTAGTTTTAACTCTTACATTTAGGTCTTTGATTCATTTTGACTTAATTTTTGTATGAGGTGTAAGTGTAAGGGTCCACTTTCATTCATTCATTTTTCCTAATACCACTTGTTGAAAGAGTATTTTTTTGCCCACTGGATGGTCTTGGCACTCTTGTTGACAATCAGTTGATTGTAAATATGAGGACTTATTTCTAGAATCTAAATTCTGTTCCACTGACCTATATGTCTGTCCTTATACCAGTACCAAACTGTCTTGACTGCTGTAGCTTTGTCATAAGCTTTGAAATCAGGAAGGAATTGTTATTCTTTTTCAAGATTATTTTGACTATCCTAGATCCCTTGGATTTTCATGTGATTTTTAGGACAACTTGTCAATTTCTGCAAAGAAGTCAGCTGGGATTTTGACAGCGACTGCACTGAATCTGTAGATTAATTAGGGGATTATTGCCATTTTAACAATATTGTCTTCCAGTCTGTGAAAATGGAATGTCTTTTCATTTATTTAGGTCATTTATTAGTTCTAATAGCTTTCAGTGGATTCCTTTTCTATATGCAAGATCTTGTCATCAGCATGAAGCGATTTAATCTTTGTGTTAACAGTGTCTGTCAGTAATAGTCAAGGACAGTTTCATTCCCTTAAGCCCCTTCTCCTTCATGTTTTCTTTCTAGTTCTTTTTTCTCCTTACAATACTGTCTGCCTTCTTTCTTTGTAGCTCCTTCTTAGTCCATTTCCTTTCTGCATTTAGACTTTTCTCTAGTAATCCGAATTCACCTCTTCTTTCCTCCTTTGTGTTCTCTCTGCTGGAATCTTTATCCTTATGGCTTTTCCTCTTCTCCTCTACTTAACCTCTTTTTCTTGCACTTGCCACTTTTTTTCTCTCTAGTGTCTATCTTTATTGCCTGCCTGATGGACATTGACACTGTTCTCTCAGGAGAGGTGATTGGAGTTATTTCTGAGGTCTAGACTATGCTTACCAGAGTTATTTTTTATAGAAGTAGTTGTAGCAGCTATTTTTAGCTTTATTGAGATATATGTTACTTACAATAAAATAAACAGATTTTAAGCATTCAATTTGGTGAGTTTTAACAAATGTATACATCAGTGTTTACATGGTTTTATCACCAAGGAAATTTCCTCATTTCTCTTTCTAGTTAATGTCCCTCTTCCCCCAGCCCATGAGAGGAACACTTTCTAATTTTTATCACCATAGATTGTTACCTGTTTTTAGATTTTATATGAATGAAAACATACAGTATGTGCTGTTTCAAATCTGATGTTTTTTCACTCAATAAGGATTCATCCGTGTTGACATGCATGTAGTAGTTCGTTCCTTCCTTTTAATTACTGAGTAGTATTCTGTTATATGAATATAACACTATTTGTTTATTCATTCTCCTGCTGATGGACACTTGAGTTGTTTTCACTGGTTATGTTTTTAAAAATAATAGTAATGTTTTAAAATTTGTTTTTAAAAAGACAAAGGAAAAATATCGAAAAGTGAAAGCTCAGCTCCCTCCCCGCAGAGGTAACCTCAACATACAGTTTCATATTTTCTTTCAGACAGTCATATGTATATCCAAGTATTTTTATATGTCTTTGTACTTATTTTCATACAAATGGAATCATCTGTGTATATAGTCCTGAACCTCAATTTTTTTCCCACGTAATATTTCTTAAACATCATTCTGTATTAACACATGTGTATTACTTCATTCATATTCTTAATTGTCAAATAGTATATATGTAATATACTTCTTTCCCATTGTACAGATATACAATAAATTCTTTAACCAGTCATATTTAACTAATGGATAATCAAGTTGTTTCTTTTTTTGCTCTTACAAATATTTCTACATTGAACATCCTTATATTTATATATTTGTGCTATTTGCTCAGTACATAAATGCTGTAAGATAACTATTACATAAGAGAAATTGCTATGTCAAACAATATGTACATTTAAAATTTTGATAGAAATTGCCAAATTGCTCTCCAAAAGTGTTGTATTAAATCTCAGCAACATTGCCCTTTCTATACAACACTTAAGGACTGTTTTTCATATGTGATTATGGAGACTTTCATCTGTTTACAGTTTATTTATTTAACAATTATTGAAGACCACCAACAGTGTCTGACAGTTTTTGTTCCCACACAACTTGTAAATATCAGGTCATGTTTATCTTGCCAATCTTACCAATGAAAAATATTATCTTACAGATACTTTAATTGCATTTCTATACTTATGAATATTCTTTCATATCTTTATTCTTCATGTAGTTTTCTTTTGTCTGTAAACTACCTAGTTTGTATTGTTTGCCCATTTTTCTATCTCATTTTTGTCCTTTTTCATGCTGATTTATAAGAGCTCTTTGTCATGTGTTATAGTTTTTCCTAGTTGTTTGCGTCTTGAATTTGTTTGTGGTGGTTTTTTAACAAAAGAAAATATCCTCTGTTCCTTGATTGTGTTTATATTTTTAAAGTAAACTGTTGTTTAACCCAAAAGAATAATTCTAAAGAATTAATGGGATCCTAGCAGTTGAGTGAGAAAATTATTTTGGTTGGCAGAAGGGATACCGAGAAATCTGGGAATTTCATCTCTCTAAATGAACTCTTCCTTCAAAGACCTGTCTCTACAATAGTGGAATATTTGATATACCGTCAGTTTTTATGCTGTGAGGATAAAGTTTGTCTTCACTTTATTTCTAAATATATAACAATATGTTATAGGTAAATGTCAGTATATATACATTTTTTTCTGTAATGGTGCAATTGGTTATTTTGTCATTTGTGATACTGCAGATCCATCACTCACCTCTACTGAGTTTATTCTTCATTTGGGTAATGACTTCAGAGAATTTTTTTTTTAATTTATTTATTTATTTTTGGCTGTGTTGGGTCTTCGTTTTCTATGCGAGGGCTTTCTCTAGTTGCGGCAAGCGGGGGCCACTCCTCATCGCGGTGCGCGGGCCTCTCACTGTCGCGGCCTCTCCCGTTGCGGAGCACAGGCTCCAGACGCGCAGCCTCAGCAGTTGTGGCTCACGGGCTCAGCCGCTCCGCGGCATGTGGGATCTTCCCAGACCAGGGCTCGAACCCGTGTCCCCTGCATTGGCAGGCGGACTCTCAACCACTGCGCCACCAGGGAAGCCCTCAAAGAATTTTAATATCCTAGAACTGTAGCATTGGAAGGATTCTCATCATAAATTTCAGGACAACTAAGAAGTTGTCTGCATTCACCCATCAAGCACATAAATAGAGACTTTTGCTTAATTCATAAGTAGAATAAACTCAAGTATTGTCAATGCTTTATTTTCTTCTCTTGAATATTTATTGAGACTCTAGCTAAGATCTTATCTGAAGGAATGTGAAAATAAAAAACCTGAAAGACCTGCTTAATGGATACTCATCGCGTAACAGACATGACACTGAGTTGCTAATATTACCACATCTTCTGGTTGGTCCAGTTCTACATAGAAGGTGAATGCTTTCTATGAGTTAGACACAAAACTAAGTGCTTTACCTATGCATTTAAATCTCTGACAGTAGGTCCTATCATCCCTATTTTAAAGTTGAAGAATCTGAGGCTCCAAGAAGTAAAATATCTTGCCAAAGTAACAAATGATAACTATAACCTCCTGTTGGTCCCATCAGAAACTTTAGAGTTATGCAGTGGCTTCTTTTATCAAGTAAATTCCACGCTGTGTCTACTACTCTTAGTCCATGGGGAACTGACCCCATTTCCTGGCCTCAGGAATGCAGACTTGACATAGCCCTGGCCAGTCAGATCACTGTATTCCCCTGGCCACGATTATTGGTTTAATATGAGCATATGAAACAAGCCAAGTCCAAGGTTAGTGAGGTTTAATTTCTGAGACCTTTTGAAACTATTTGGAAAAAGAAGCTCTCTTTCCACTGAATTTGTAGCTAGGAAAATTTAAGTCTTAAGATGTTAAGGGCTACTATGTTCAAAAAGCCAGTTTGAGAGTGAATGAAAGGAGTGAAAAGAAACACTGAGTTATGAAAAGAGACCAGATTCTGACACTATTTCTTTAGCCCCTGGATCCAAGGATTCAAATACGCTTACAAGAAGATCTAGCAATGTTTATTTCAGATACTGAGCAAATACTCCCTCCATCCACGCTCCCTGCTTTAAAACCAAAGACCATGCTGAAGTTGTAGAACCAACTGGCTCCTAAAGATTTGAAGTGATATTGGTAATATTCTCTCTCTGTCTCTGTCACTGTCTCTCTCTCCCCTATTCCTCCTCCTTTTTTCTCTCTCTCCCCCTCTCCCCCTCTTTCCCTCCCTCCTTTTCCCCCTTCTCATTTCTCCTCTCTTCCATTCCCCCTCCTTTTTCCCCTCCTTCCCTTCCTCCCTCCTTCCTGCCTTCTCTCTGTCTCTCTTTGTCTCTCTCTCTCTCTCTCACTCACACACACACACACACACAGACTTATGTCCAGCTTGACCACTAATTCTAAAATAGGAAATGACAACGAATATGCCAGGAGGAAGGGGGAGTGTTCTGACCTGTTGCCAAACCTTTTTTTTTGCACCTCTACACTGCACCTATATTCTGTAATGGTCACTGCAACCCTTTTTTAAAAACTGTTTACATGTCTGACTTCTTGTTTGGATTTTACTTGGTGATTTGATATGAATTTTTAATGTAAAAGCACTTAGCATTAGGAGTTTGACATTTTGTCTGACCTTAATCACCAGGAGGATCATGAGAGGTTTATTCAGTGGGAAGAGAACTGTTACAGCCCTGACAGAAATGATGGGAAATAAGTAAACAGACTTTTAAATCTTCACCAGAAATCAATAGGGTTTAAAGATGATGGACGTTGGTGTTTTTTGCTGCTTAAGGACTTCAACCTTTTACGGGAAGATATCTTCTCAACGTGTCAGCAGTTTTTTCCCTGTACACAGTGAATCACTGCTGCAAATAGAGCATTCTGCATAGCACACTCTTCATCATTATTATATGGAAGAAACTGTATATTCCTGCCCATGGTAACCTAGAGCCTTTTGGGGCATTTTTGTATGAAAAAAGAGGGCCGTTTCTCACCATTTTGTTTTTTGTCTTATGTGTAATTCATGCTCCAAACTTTTTTCCTCAACACAATAATAGCAGTTTTTATTTATAGAGTACCTTTTAGCTATGTGATATGAAGGTAGATGATATGATTCCATTTTATAGATGATGAAATTGAGGCCCAGAGGCTCTGCCTAAGGTCATCCAACTAGTGATATAACTGGTATTTAAAATCTTGGTCCATAGTATTTGAAGGTTATGTTTTTACCACTCTTTGAACTGCATCTCTGAAGACACTCAGTAGGTATTCTCACCTTTGACTCTATTTCTTTAGCAGTGGTATCTCTTATTTCTTTCTTTCATCTTTTCCCTCAGTCAGTAAAACTGACTTAAGTGACAGATCTCCGCATCATTTAATCAGAGGATAAGGGCTATACCATGGTCATTGAATAAAGAGATATGGGTTGAGAACTGCTTCCCAATATACTCTGCAGATCTGTTTTTCATGAATGATTTACAAGATATTAGATTGATATAGCATTTAGCAGTATATTCACAATAAACAGAATCCGATGAAAGTGTTCAAATATTAACAAAACATGTCATGCAGTGTCCTTTTTTTCAAGGTATAGAATTATATATTTCATTTTTAAAATGTTTTTATTCTAAATACTTTAAAACATGGAAAACTTGCCATTATGGAACAGCTGACTTTCCAGGTATTCAAGAAACTAAGATATTTATTTTGTAATTTGGAAATATTCTTTCTAGTTCAAACTAAGAATACTAACTCAATTTTTTAATAATAAGTAATCATGAAATATATATTGGTAGATAAACATTTTTACATAACATTTCCTGAGTTGATGTGAATTTAGCTTTAAAGACACATTACTTTAGTTAATTGGAATTTTAAAAAGAAAAGATGAGATAGCTCTTTACCAGTTCATTGTAATACATGTTAGATATGTTGAATGCAAATACCGTCTTATGAAAGGTGCAACAGTCTCTTAACTTTTGGAATCCTCCATTTCCTTATTTAGAAGCTGAAATAAACTAAAATTTTTGAGGATCCTTCTAACTCTAAAGTTCTATAACTCCTTAGGTTTAGAATATTGGTTTGAAGTCATTTTTTTTCTATCACATAATTTTTCACAGTGTTCAAAGTAATTTTTGCTGTAGCATTTTAAAACGTTCCACCCTCACCCCTTAAAAGCTGATCTTTTTCTAATATCTAATTATCTTCTCTGAATTGGTATACTGTGTTGCTCCCCTGACTTGTTCTTACCTCAGGAAGAGTGACTTGAAACCTTTGTTTCTCATATGAAAAAAAGATAAACTATTGTTACTCCAGGCCTTCTAAAGGTGCTGATCAAGGAATAACTGATCAACCATTTTCTTATGTTCTCTTTACACTGACTTGGGACCTCATAAAAGAGTGTTAGTAGAAATCAAGAACGCTTCGTTCTAGTCTGACCCTTATCCCTAATTTTTTGGTCATATAACCTCTTGAGGCCCTAGTTTTCTTGTCTGCAAAATGGGGATAATAGGACCTACTAAACAGGATTATTGTGAAAATTATTTGAATTAACATGTATGGAAGCATTTGAACTCCTAAATAAGCTGCTTTGTCAGACAACAGTTTATTTAGGTGTTTTGCTAGTACAAGTTCTTGTTACCTGGGTTTGATATATAACCTCAAATTCTTATACTGCAATTTTTTGGGTATGACCAGATGTAACTTCTAAAAATAAAAAGTACTGCTGAGTTTATTTATTCACTTAAATAAACTCTCATGGTTTTTATCCTTGCCCCTGTTATTAAGTAAGCATGTCCATTTTTTAAAAGACTATAGCTTCCTCAACATGACAGGGATTACAGATTAAACAAATGAAGAGAGGGCTTTTCAGTATAGGGTGTTCTGTTTATCAAGTTCCTTTTCTTGTTTGTCTTTGAACTTTTAATCCTCTCATTAAATATAAAGTCATTTCCTAGTTACTTTGCATTTAAATTTTGCATTGGTTACTATAGGTTTTTATGTTTAAATATTTGATTTTGATGAGGTCATCTTTAATCATTCATTTTATTAACATCTGTTTTGGGGACCAGAAATTTTGCCAAAGAACGTGCTTTAAATTTATTGAAGTCAGTGGGAAAATATGATTTGATACCTAAAAAAGTAAAGCAAAACCAATTTTTTTTGCTCCAAAATCTTACTGAATGTTAAGTCATGGTCAACCATGATTATGCCTGTGTTGGTCCTACCTACATACATTTGTTCCTTTTAAAGAACACATATGTTTCCTCTTTTCTAATACTTCATTCTTAAGTTATGTAAAATAGTTTTCATCCCTAATTAAATGACTTAATAACAGTCATCAATTCCTATCAAAACAGAAGTTATTTTCCCCAGAATTATTATCAATTTTTTTCTCTTTTCATGACTCTTTGTACATTCTTTTATTGCAACAATTATATTGCACATTTATGTGTCCGACCTACACACCATCAGGAGTTTCTTACGTTGTGAAATCTTATTTACCTTTGATATCTAGTCCTTAAGCTCTGTGTTGGGCATTTAGTGAACTCCCAATAATATATTGAATGATACTTCAAATTTTGTTGAAGATCCAAAAATGCTTAGCCAAATTGATCTATGACTATATAGACAAGTTCTGTTACCATGATTCTTACAACAAAAATGTTCCCAATTTGTGACTGATGGTCTATAATGTCATATTTACTTCCATAATAAATAGTCACCTTTCATAATAGTGTCACCATAATAAACTAAGATTAAAAGGATTTGCTGAGACTTCTCTCCCAACCATTAGGATAAACCAGGTATAAGGTTCTACCTCCAGTTAGCTACGTGACCTTATCCTGTTAAGGTTTTATTTATAAAATGACGGCTTATACTGGATTATTGCTAAGGTCTGTCGAGCTAAAGAAATTCTCAACCAGAAGAGCTTAACAGTATCTGTCACCTACACTTATTTTTGCTAAGAGGCTTCTTTCCATCATAGTGACACAGTTATTCTGAAACTCATCTAGCTTCTGAAAAAACCTAGGAAGCCCAGCTTGTTCTTAGCCCCACAGTAGGAGTGCTTGAGGAACCTGAACTGCATACTACCAGGTGCTTTTTACATCCTGAGAAAAATTGTTATTCACTTTTGATCTCTAGTCCTTAAACTCAGTGCTTGGCATTTGGTGAATGCCTAGTAATGCTTAGTTTGTTTTGGTTCCATATAATGGAAAGTACTTATCTGTATGTAATGTATACGTTTCTGTCTTTGAATTTGTGGGAAGGCACATGTATTGTAAAGTCAGCTTCCTGCCATCCCTACTCTCAACCAACATCTAAGTCCCTGCCACTGTGGTTTAGTCCCCAAAATTTGTTACAGAAGGTATAAACACTTTTTTAATATATCATAGACAGCTAATATGTGTTTATATATGGCCTTGTCCCTGAAGGACTATAAGCTACTTGAGGTCAGAAGCTCTACTTTATTAATTTTTTATCTCCTTCTAGTGTTTATTACTATTTAGTACATATTGGTCAATTTTGTTTACTAATTTGATGATTATACAGAATTGCAGAATTATACAGAATTTTCAGAAGTATTACTGAAAAAAGATCACTGCCTTTATAATGATCCCTCCCTACAAGAAGGAACATCCACAACTCAGTTTTGTGTGATAGCTTTTGTAAGAGGGGAACTTCTGGAGAAGCACCTGATGATTGTCATTGTCTATTATGTTATTTCAGGGATAAAGGACAAATATAGTCATAATTGCTATAATTTTCATGAACCCTAAACAGTTCTATATTTTTTAAATGACTGTAGAAATTTATTGGTTATTTTCAGTTCAGTTTTTATGCAGTCTAGCAACGTGATCAGATTAAGTGTGTATGTGTCATGCATTTTTTCACTTGTAGCAATAATCCCCTATCTGCATCAGTCTAATTTAGTGCTTTGGGCAATGAAGTAATGCAGACCAAATCAAAGCTGAGCTTGAGCCAAGATGATGAGTTGGAAAGATTCCTGGTTTTGTAATTATATAGACCTGAATCTCCACTAATTGAGGTATAACATACATAAAACACTAAACATGGTACTTGATCATGGTAAGTTGCTCCATAAAAGGTAGCTAATTTTATTTTAGTTTAGCAAGTATATTGCTAAAAATAGTCATTAGGTGTGAAAAGTATTTTAAAGACGTGACGTTCACTGCCTTCAAAGTACAGATTACCAGCATATAACATATCTTGGCATATGTTAGCTCCATAGTAGGTTCTGAAACAGACCAAGGAATGAAAGAACCAACTAACTTTGTTGCAGGGCTGTGTGCTTTTTTATTTAATGGGAGATGATGGTCATCAGATGCCAATCTAGATGGTGGCAGCCAGCATGTGTGTGATTTTTAATTGTGTATGTTAGGTGATTAGAGATTTCTGCCTTAGGCAAGTCACTGAGTACTAGATGAATTCAACTTCTGTTAAATTTTCTCTAGTGAAAATAAGGCCAATAATGACTATGTTGCAACGTTATTATGAGGATTAGTGATTATATCTAAAAAATAACTACAAGTGGCTAGCATTTTGTAAATTTTTCTATAAATTGAACGTTTTATTTTTATTCTCATTATTGCTGACATTGCTGTTGCCATCATCATCATCTTTATGTAATGATCTATGTGTTTAAGGTGGGTTTCTGCCTTTGTGGATCCTCCCACTATTTCTATGTTCCTTAGAAACAGATCCTTTAAATAATCACAGAAACTCTAGGCATCTGAGAGCAAAAATACTTCATCAGATTCTGAAGGCTCTTAACTTTATACCATTCTACCTAAGCCTGCCTTCTAACACTGATTCTTCTGATCTTTCAGAACTATGCTCTCTTGACATAGAGGAATTACAGAAGTTTACTATCTGGCTGATCTTGGTATATGGTACTATCTGCAATTTACCCAAGAGAAATACATTCACTTTTGCAGTCTTTATCTGATTGTCAATCCTACTTTACTCATATTGGCGATTTTCTTTGTATTCTGTCCCTACTTTTCTTTTCCTCATGATAATTTCATTTAATTTCACATTCTTTTATTATTTTTTCAAAATTCATTAACCCCTAGTAAGGTCAGTTATGTGAATTACAAATTCTCACTAAGTTGTTCATAATGCTGTGGAGGTGTGTTATTTACTCCATCTTGTTTTCTTTACTCTCTGTCCTCTTGATGTACTTGTTGTGATGACCTTAATCATGTTTAGAATGGCTCATGGAAAAGAGAAGGTTGTGACTGGAACTGACATGGGCCATAGACTTTATTTATATGCTTGTGTAAGTCTTTTCTATTTTATCATCTTGAAGCTGAACTTATTTAAGACATTGCTAGCTATAAATAAAAAGCACAGTTCTTTTCATCTGGTAGGTGTATAGTCCACCAAAGGAAATCCATTGTGGATACTGATAAGGAAATACATAGAAATTGAGAAGGGTTTTGGTAGTCCAGTTACCTTTGACAAGTCATAAGCCTTCTGGGCCTTAGTTTTCTCCAGTCCAAAATGGACATGTTAACTGCCTTTTCTATTTCAGTGGATTGTGTAAAGATCAGATGAAATAACGTGAAATGCATGTAAAAGGACTTTCTTTGTCATTCATGAAAAGTGTTAAGCTCTTTATGATTATACAGTGTTGTTGTCTTGAATACTTTGAGGAAAGAGAATAAGTGTTGGTATATTTATTAACTTGTTTTTGCCTCTCTTCCAAAAAAGATTTGAAGCAGAGGTCACTAATGAAGTCGTTGAATTGAAGATACTATTATTGGCAAGAGGAATGAAGTGAAAGGAAATCTGAGGAGGAAAATATTTTGTAAAGGTGTTGAATTAGTTTGCTGCATAGGCAATAAATATTTAGGAGACACATCCTCAGAGATAGAATTAAAGTACAAATTGGATTGTTATTGTTGGCAGATAGGAGTGGTTTTTAAAAGAGTAGTAATATGTTGTAGATCTGGAGAGGTATTTTCTATAAAATGGTAAGATCTTAAAAAGAAGAAGTAAAGATTAGATATGATGAGAAATTGTTAGTTAATTTCAATTTGAGTACTTGGAGGAAATGCTTCAACTTAACAGGGAAAGAGTAATTTTAGGAAAATAATAATGTGACCAGGATAGGGCCTGAATTTTGAATCTGTAAAGAGGCTAAGTTCTTATTAACTTTTTTTTTTTTTCTTATTAACTTTTTTACAGGTCAGTGTCTACCTTAAAACGCTAGTTTACCAACAAAAAAAAGTTACGGGTGGAGGAGAGTGAAGAGGGCTATTTATGAATTATTTCTGAGATCTAGTGAAAATTCTAAGTATGTGGTAGAACTTTTTGAGATTCATACCGTAGCACAAAAGGAATTATGATGGTTTTAGATAATGTTTTGAAACATTAATTGTGACCATGTAATTAAAGTTTATGATTCTTGACCTCGTATCTTATTTTGTAAACTGATGTTTTATAAAAGACTATATTACTTTCTGCTTCAAGTTGCTACTGAATCATGATAACTCCTTTTTTTATCAATAGTTTCTCTCTCTTTAGTTCTTTCCTCCCAAACTATGTTAAACAGAGTACCTATACCACTACTTCCTAGCTCCTTTTCTTTAGGCAAGTTCCTGAGCTCTCTGAGCTTTAGTTTTGTCATAAAATGTGGATAATAATACGTACTTTTTATAGAGTTGAAGCAAGGATTGAGATAATATTCTTAGCATGATAAACTGACACATAGAAAGTACTCATTAAGAATTAGATGCTTCTACTGTTGTTGGTGGTGGTATTGCTATAATTATTATAACTGTTCTTATTATCATCGTTGAATACAGTTATTTTTTCCCTAGTGGTCTACTAAATCAAAGAAAAATCATTGGGAAATAATCACAGGGGATGTGTTTATATAAGTGGTGGCCACGTATTATATTTTACAGGTTAGTAAACTTTGCTTCTTAGCATATTATGAATATCTTTGAACTAAAACGTTCGGAGAGGAAAGAAAGATTTTCTTTATTTGAAAACATCCTTCTGTTTTACATCTTAGAATAGCAAAAACCTGTATGTACTTTTTAGAATCAGTCTCTCTAAATGATAGCCCGATACAGAAACCAGGGTTCTTTACAGCAGGCCATTCTGAGGTTGGAGGTATCGTTGGAAAAAAATGTAATTAGGATTCACCACAAATTCTTACATTTCTCAGTATTTTATCTATTAAGTAGTCACCCCTGCTTGTTGCCCTTTAGGCATTCAGTTGAGGTGCATTAGTAAGCTGGGTGAGCAAACTGTTGAGCATATCTAATTGGGCTCCTAGAGAAAATGGCTGACCAACGGTTTTGAATACTCAAGAATTCACATATTGAATGCCTGTCGAGGACCAAATCTGTTGTGAAATCATCATTACCCTTAGAATCTTGTATTTAATGATGAGACTGGTAAGAAATGGTACAGGGAGATAAACCTGTGACCGAGGTAAAGACAGGCCTGTAGCAGCCCTTAAGAGGGACACCTGCCTTGGGCTTGAGGAGAGCAGGACTCGGGAGAGAGGAACCAGAGGACTTAATGATGGTAATATCTGGGCTTTGAGGCCAAATGGGAGGTGGCTGGGTAGGGAGGTGGTAAGGGTCCAGGAGGGGATAAATTTTCCATTTGGGGAACTATTAGATGGCAGAGTAAAGAAGAAAATATAGGCCATGAAGGGAGAAATGAGATTTTTCTGCTGTGACCTTGGAGGGTCTCTTTTGTGCAAGAACTAGTCAGTTCAAAGGAGGAAATGATTAAAATGGAATTCACTAAACTATTTTATTCTGTTGACTTGATCAGTCAGTTTCAGTAAAAATGCTTGCGCCTCATAATCCATTTGGGCATGGATTTGTTTTTGTTACTCTTTTATAATGTGGAAGATACTTTCAAATTTCTCATGTGGTTCTCGATAGTGGTTGTACAATATAATCACATGGGGATTTTTTTTTTTAAATGCCAGTGTAGATTTGTTGTAATGATTCCAACAGAAATTTTTAAATGTTGGGGGATGGGGGAATAGATTATACAAGACTAGCAAAATATTGATAATCATTGAAGCTTGGTAATGGATACCTGAGGTTCATTAAAGTATTCATTATGTTTGTGTATGTTTGAATATTTCCATACTAAAATAATTTTTAAGTAAATTTAGAAGAAGTTTTTCTCAACAACCACCACCAAAAAAATACTCGTGCCTGGGCTGCTCCCTAAACCAATTAAATAAGAATTTCTTGAGATAGGACTAAGGTATCTTTTTTCTTTTTTATTGAAGTATAGTTGATTTACAATATTGTGTTAGTTTCAGGCGTACAGAAAAGTGCTTCGGTTATAATATATATATATATATATATATATATGTATGTATATATCTATATTCTTTTTTTCAATTCTTTTCCATTATAGGTTATTACAGAATACTGAATATAGTTCCCTGTGCTATACAGTAACTTCTTGTTATTTATCTATTTTATATAAAGTAGTGTGTATCTGTTAATCCCATACTCCTAATTTATCCCTTCCCCCCCTTCCCCTTTGGTAACCATAAGTTTGTTTTCTATGTCTGTGAGTCTGTGAGTCTGTTTCTGTTTTGTAAATAAGTTCATTTATACTATTTCTTTTAGATTCCACATATAAGTGATATCATATGTTTGTATTTCTCTGTCTGACTTACTTCACTTAATATGATAATCTCTAGGTCCATCCATGTTGCTGCAAATGGCATTATTTCATTCTTTTGTTTTTTTAAGTTTAAGTTCAACATGATCCTCGTATGTAGCTATGGTTGAAAAACCTCTGCTTTATGAGATAAACTAAGCAGGAATTATTGTTCTTATTTTACAGGTAGAGAAACTGAGACCCAGAAAGGCTAAATGTTTTGTTACAAGGCCACATAGATAGTAAAGAGCACAGCAATTGCATTGTCAACCTCATATATTCTAGTGCTCATTTTATTATACCACTCTGCTTCTACATTGCCCATCGAAGGAATGATTTCATTGCTAGTAGTTGTCATATGGTCTGTTCAAAACCTATGCTGTATTGAAGATATCTTAGTCCTACCACTCTGTTTTAGAACACACTAGCTCCTCTTCCTCACACTGGCAATGAGTATTGGGTGCAAGCAGTGACGGTTGCTAAATTGGTTTTATTTGTGAGTAGGTGCTCATAATTCAGCCTGCCATTTTCTTTTCTTTTCCTGCAAATATGGGGACAGTGTAAGTACCTCTTGGAAAGAAAAGATGCTGATATTTTTCTAACGCCCTGTGCACTGGGGCAGTAAATCTACATGCAAATTAAAGATTTTGGTGACAAATGATAACTCTCATCATCACTCTAATCTCTTCTTAACTTTCCTGGGTATTGTTAATTCATAACGTAGTTTGAATTGACTTACTACTATTGATTTCATATTCATTAGAATGAAAAGAGAAATCTTGCCTTTGCAAGGGAAATACAGTTATCAGACACTTTTTTTCTCAGAGAATAAAAGGACCTGGTGGGATATAAACTGTGAGAATGACAGTTAAATTGACGTGAAGGTTAATGCTTGCTTGCTACATTGATGTTGGAGGATCAGTCGCTTGTCAGTATGCTGCTATAATACATGCAGTACATCTTCATTAGGAAGGCGTATAGCAATCAGTTTCAGGTTTCCGGATGAGCCTGTGGCCAGGCCATAATTAACCTTTTGAACCTGGAATTGTAACAGAATGTACTATTGGCTTGGGTTATCAATTATGGTCAGAGTCAATTGATACTTACTCAAAGAAGGCTTATTGGTGATGGATATTATAATCTACTCATTTTCCATTGTTTGATTAAAAAATAAAATTGACATGACAGAATATTCCATTTTTTACTTTTGGAGAGACCAATTTTTGTAAGCCAGATGCTTTGCCAAACAAACAGTTATATTAGTAACAGTTTGGATTTTCTTGGTTTTGATTTGGTTTTCGGTCTCAATTTTCAGTATTGTTTTCAATTTCTTATGCATGAAGCAGTGTAACTGCTAAGGAGGACTTTTTAAATACCTTATCTGTCAAAGTATAATAGAAAAGACTCAGATCGCATTTCATCATACTTTAAACATAAGTTTAAAAGATTAAAGTTCAGGTGCAATCATGTTATTAAGTTTTTTGTGTCTTGTACTTCTTTTTCAATATTTCACTCAAATCTAATAGTATTATCAGAAAAATGGCTGATCAAGTTTCACTTATTTTGGAAAAACTTAACAGAATATTTGTTAATCAAATAAAACTGAAAATAATATTTGCCAATCCAAATCAAGGGAATGTTGCTATTTTAATGTATTTCAAATTGCCTATTACAGTTTAAATATAACTGCTCAAATTTAAAAGCTATGTGCTTTTTAGCTATATTTCCATTTATTATATGTTATTTTTATTGTCTAAGTTTTCAAAATAATTTTCAATTAAAGTTATGCAGTGCTAATATGTTTGAGAAGTTATTTCTAGAAAAAAGTTACACTTAGGTTTTACTTGTAGTTGCTGCTGTCTATGCATATTGTTTTGAAATTGTCATCTATGAATCTGTCTTGAGACAATTTATTTTTATTTATTTATTTATTAACATCTTTATTGGACTATAATTGCTTTACAATCGTGTGTTAGTTTCTGCTATATAACAAAGTGAATCAGCTATACATATACACATATCCCCATATCTCCTCCCTCTTGGCATCTCCCTCCCACCCTCCCTATCCCACCCCTCTAGGTGGTCACAGAGCACCGAGCTGATCTCCCTGTGCTACGTGGCTGCTTCCCACTAGCTATCTGTTGCACACAATGCGCTTTCTGCCCATAATTAATTTTAAAATAAATTGTCTCGTAGAGAATGGAATTGAGGACACAGGGAGGGGGAAGGGTAAACTGGGACGAAGTGAGGGAGTGGCATGGGCTTATATATGTAGTATATATAAGTAGTATATATGTAGTATATATAAGTAGTATATATGTAGTATATATAAGTAGTATATATGTAGTATGTATAAGTAGTATATACGTAGTATGTACAAGTATGTATGTAGTATATATATGTAGTATATATAAGTAGTATATATGTAGTATGTATAAGTAGTATATATGTAGTATGTACAAGTAGTATGTATGTAGTATATATATGTAGTATATATAAGTAGTATATATGTAGAATATATAAGTAGTATATATGTAGTATGTATAAATAGTGTATATGTAGTATGTACAAGTAGTATATATGTAGTATATATAAGTCCATGCCACTCTCTCACTTCCTCCCAGTTTACCCTTCCCCCTCCCCGTGTCCTCAGTTCCATTTTCTATGAGACAATTTATTTTAAAATTAATTATGGGCAGAAAGAGCATTGTGTGCAAAGGTGTTTTTTGCAATATTTTTATAATAGTGAGAAATTGAGAAAAACATAAATGTCCAATACTAAGACATTGGTTGAGTACATTGTGTATATCCGTTTGAAGAATTAACATAATCATAGGGTAGAAATTTTAATATTCTGAGGAAATAGTTATGTTATCTTAAATTTTTAAAAGTAGGCTAAAAAAATTGTATCCCTAAGGGTAACAGGAGGGTTTTTTTATCCTGGAAAGAAATATACTAAAATGTGAAGAGTAGTTGCCTTGAGGTGGTAGTATTACACGCCTTTTTTCTTATTTATATATTTTATTATATAAAATATTTATTATAGTATTTATATAAATTATATTTTAAAGTAAATTATATTTTTATAAGTAGAACTGTTTCTGAGTATTATTACTCTTATCTATCAGGAAAACCATAGTTTAAAAATTAATTATAGGTCTCTAAAATTAATGTTTTTGTAATCTGTTCGTCTGTAGCACAAGATAGTATGTAAGGCCTGACTGCCTGGTTCAAATTCCAACTCTTACTTTCAAGCTGCGTGACTTTGGATAAATTTTTAATACGTCTTTATGCTTCAATGTCCTCATCTATAATAGGATAATAAAGTACCTATCTTGTAGGGTTTCTATAAGATTAAATTAGTTACTGTATGTGAAGTTAAAATAAGTAAACACAGTCTTCTGGGCACTGACCCTCTAGTGCTATACACACAGCCTGCTGCTTTACTAATAGCTGATCGCTAGCTCTTTAGCTTTCATATCTATCTTCCTTCTGTAAATCTCTACTTATTTATGTCTCATGGGCTCTTTCAAACTCACCATTCACCTTCTCCCCAAACATCTCTCACTCCTGCTAGTGAATCATTGTCACCTCAGTCACAATATGAAAGATGTGAAAGTCATTTGGACTCTTCTCTCTTCCTAAATTTTCTTGAATATTTTTGCTTTTTTTCTTTCCCTTCTGCCACATTCAGACCATCTTTATTTCTCATCTGCTAATTCCAGTCTTGACTTTCCTATCCCCAAACATCCTAGACAACACTGCTAGGGCATTCTTTCTGAAGTGTCAGTCTTGCGTAATTCCCCAAGCTTTCAAGGTGAAATCTAGAGCCCCAGGGACCTAACCTCTCCTCTGGACTATATTCATTTCACCTCACACTGGCTTTCCTGAATTATTTGCAATTCTTTGAACATGCTTTGCTCCTTCAGTACTTCTGTGTCCTCATGCATGCGCTTCCCTTTCTATGGAATGCTCTCCAACCTTCCATAATAACTCTGGATTAGATATTCCTCCAAATGGACTTAGCACATGGCACAAAGCAGTAAAAGCATTTATGATACTTTATGTTAATTGTCTGTGTCCTTTTCTCTGATACCCTTTAGATTGTGAGCCTCTTAAATTTAGGGACCAAGCCTTATTCTATATGTCTTTTTAATATGCATGGACCTAGAGATTATCATACTAGGTGAAGTAAGTCAGACAGAGAAAGACAAATACCATATGATATCATTTGTATGTGGAATCTAAAATATGATACAAATGAACTTACTTATAAAAGAGAAACAGACTCACAGACATAGAAAACAAACTTAACGGTTTCCAAATGGGAAAGTGGGTAAGGGAGGGATAAATTAGGAGTTTAGAAATAGCATATACAAACTACTATCTATAAAATAGATGAACAACAAGGTCCTACTGTATAACACAAGGAACTATATATTCAGTATCCTGTAATAAGCCATAACGGAAAAGAATATGAAGAAGAATATGTATATGCCTAAAACTGAATTGGATTTCTCCTCAGTAGTTTTTAAAAGTGTAAAAGAGTCTAGAGATCGAAAAGTTTGAGAAATATTATCCTATACTGTTATCCCCAGATTTCAGAAGAACCTTCCTTTTAGTATACATTTGGGGCCTTTTAAATTGACTTCCCAATTTCAGAGAATCCTACAATTCTGTATAAGAATAATACTTTCTTATAAGTTGTCAAAATTGTTAGCAGTAATACTTGAGACCTTTGTTTATTCTTTGACCCTGTTTGCCTTCTCAAACAGCTTACAGAACAAAATACCAGGATATCATGATTCTGGTGTACTTGAATCAGATTTCCAAAGTTAGCTTTTATGAAATATGGAGAATAATTACATTATAATTAAAGCAGATTGTGTTTTAATGTTAACCATTAAATTTTAGTATATGACTGGTATTGCAACTAGAATGTTACCACTTCCAGAAGTTTATCCAACCACAAAAAGCAAATATCCTCTTTTTTATCTTATATAATGAAATTGCTGAATGTTTTAAATAGGATTTGTCTATTGTGTATTTTCCAGTATTTTAGAAGCATGATAGAGTACAGACACACTAAATGGTTTCTAAAAGAACTGTTTATTTCTTTCATTTAACAGTTATTAAGCATGTATCAACTCTGTGTTTAAATACTAGGGGAAAGACTAGCTGTAGTCTTGGTTCTTAAGTTAGATGGGGGAGGTAGAAAAGAGAACAAATGAAAGCTATTTTTGCCAAACTAGTGTGAAACTTCTCAAAAATAACATCTTTTTTTATTCTTGATGAATGATGTTTGTCATTGATTTTATGTAAATTAAAGGTTGTAGCCTATTTTATGAGTATAATTTAATCAGTAATAAAATCTTACTTCTACTATGAAATAGAATTTGAAATCTAATACAATATTAAAGTATTTTTAAAGTATTTTAAAGTATTTTTAAAACAATGATTAAATGTTCTTTATCTAATCTCCCTCAAGTTACAAAGAGGTAGTATTGCTTACTTTATTTATATAGTGGAGCCGGAAAATGTTTGCCAGAAGACAAAATTGATTGCCAGGTTGAGCTGTACATATGATCATCAAAAGAGAACAATATCCTAAATATCCCAGAAAGTTGAAAAACATTTAGGTATAGATTTTACATATCCATGTATTACAGTGAGTACCCCATTTATGCTGGGAGAAGTGGTTTCAGTTTTCATTTTTGCAGCTAGGAATGTTTTATAGGTCTACCTACTTACATACTTACTGCTCAACCTAACAGTATTCCAACAAGCCTTACTAGTGTTTCATGGTCAGAGGGACGTGGGACTCCTGTATGGCAAATACCATTTGCCTAAACATAGGTGACAGTTTGCCTAGGAACAAAATTCAAAATCTTTTAAAACCTGCTAGTTTTTACTATTACAAATTTTATTCTAATGAAATGAGAGCTAAGACTAGCTAACATCTTTTGAGGTACAGAGAGTCAAGCTAACCTAGGACAGCATCTGAACCCTGGCATTATCATCCAGGATATATAGAGTTTCTAGAGCCCAGTAAAAATGAACAGAGGTACCTTTTAATGAAATCATGGCTTTAATACGAATTTTTTAATGCCATGTGGATTTATAGTTTAACTTCTTACAGAGAGTATTAAAGGCAAGTAAACTTAAAATTTCTTGGCTTGGTGTCACTGTTACAGGAGGAGATACAGTTAGAAAAGTATTCCATATCATATTGCTAATTGCGGGGAAATTTTCTTTTAGAAAAGAACATTTGTTTTCTATAACGCCATCTACTACTGAAAGAAAGCTCAATAAAATCTTGACTCATAAAAATAGTGTTATCCCCCCCCAACCCCGACCTTGGAAGAATGGCAAGTTCTCCCCCACCCCCTTCTACTAAACAGAGAGTGTCTGGGGTGACTTGAGAACTTATGTTTATCAAAATGGTAATGGAAGGTGGAAGGAGGGGGAGAAGTGTGACAAGCATGAGAATGATAGCTAACACTAGTGTAATGGCCAGAATGGATTCCAGTCCTGAACAGTCACTAACTGGCCTGTGAATTTTAAGAAAAACTTAGAAAGTGAATCGCAATGATGAGAACTCTGCCTTCTAAACTCATAAATGTAGCAGTGAATATCATGTTTGCTGACTTATTGTTTCAGCAGATGTTTTTTGATTCTTTAATTAGCCCTGGCCGTGCCTTCAGTGAGTTTATAATCTAGCTTGAAGAGATTAGATTTTTACACTAGTGGATAGTCTCAAAAACAGATGTCTCTGTCTCTTTATCCCTCTTCTCTAGCACAGAGCCTATCCTGTGTCATAGAGGTGTTTCTTTTGTTTTTTTAAATCACTCACCACATGGTGATGGAAAGGGGGAAGAGGGAGGAATAGATAGAGAAACATAAAGCGAAAAGCCTAGCAGTCCTTGTTTCTGAAAAGTAATCAAAGCGAAAATGCAATTTATCAACCTCACCTCTGAAATTACAATGTAAGTCAGTAGAAATCAATGCATAATTCTCTTGCCACACATTTCTTGCAAAAATGAGATATAGCTCTGCTTGTGCCTGGCTCACATAGCTGGGTCATAATTAAGGAAACCTGTGTGGGCTTAAAACCTAGACGAGAGTTTCCCTTCCTTCTACTTCAACCTCCTCTTGCCCCAAACCTGTCTCCACCAGTTACTTCAGTCTGGCACTGCTGTTGAACCCATAGCACCATCTAGGGGTCAGGGGAGGTGATGGAGAGCAGTATTTCTGGGCCTAGGCATTCTCAAGAGCTTACAGCCTTAGTACTTTTAGAACTCTTCTCCCAGTTTCCAGTTAACAATTCTGTAAAATTATGTCAGAAATAGATGAATATGAGGTTTATAGAGTTTTCTCCTCATGGCAATCTAAGAAAGAAAGTTTACACACATGTCAGAAGACAGTATTGTACAATGAATAATATCATACAAGCTTTATTCCAAATCGACTTGGGTTCAGATCCACCATCTGGGCTTGTAAGGGTTTTTCTATTATAATGTGTAAAGTGGTTTGGACATAGTAGGCCCCTAGAAGTGAGTCATATTATTATGTTTCAGAATCATATGGATGGAATTAGATGGAGCCAAAAAAAAAAAAAAAAAAAAAGGTCAAATTCTACTAAAATAATGAAACTATTTTATTCAACATAAGGAAAGAAAATGAACATTAAGCAAATGTATTTGGTGTCAGGGCTCTGCTTTTTTTTAAATTTATTTATTTATTTATTTTTGGCTGTGTTGGGTCTTTGTTTCTGTGCTAGGGCTTTCTCCAGTTGCAGCGAGCGGGGGCCACTCTTCATCGCGGTGCGCGGGCCTCTTACTGTCGCGGCCTCTCCAGTTGCGGAGCACAGGCTCCAGACGCGCAGGCTCAATAGTTGTGGCTCACGGGCTTAGTTGCTCCGTGGCATGTGGGATCTTCCCAGACCAGGGCTCGAACCCGTGTCCCCTGCATTGGCAGGCAGATTCTTAATCACTGCGCCACCAGGAAAGCCCAGGGCTCTACTTTTTAAAAGAATCATATGTATAACTGAATCACTTTGCTGTACACCTGAAACTATCACAACATTGTTAATCAACTGTACTCCAATATAAAATAAAAAGTTAAAAGATAAAAAATTCAAAAAACAAAAATAAAAGAAGAATCGTAGGCTGTGGTCTATATCTAAATCACAAAAGGTGTTAAAATCACATTAATAAGTATTCTGGTTACAACAGAGTAGAACTATGTCATCGTCAAAGTAAAGCTGACTGAGGCTTCAGCGTGTAATTAAATTGCACTTTGCACAAGAGCATTAAAACAATTCTTGTAACACTCTCCTCCTCCACCACTTTTCTCCTATCAAAACACAAGAAGCCAGTAAACATTCCCTTCTTGGAATAAGCAACAAGAGAACCTGCAAACAGATGATAAGAAAATGTCATTCATCATTTTCATTTTCTTTGGAAATTGTGCTTCTCTTCTGAATATACCATAATTTTTTTCTTTTCCTTACCTTTTTATGCTCAATCAAAATACTTTAAAATACTGTTTTGTTTGTGGAAAAACACCCTTCTGTCTCTTAAACATATCTTGTGCTTTTTAGTAAGAACCAGTTGGGGGATGCAGATGCATCATCGTAAGCAACTGTTACCTTGGCACAACTGTATTACAAATTATGTTGTGAAGTTGATAAGCTAGTTTCCCTACTATCCGTTTCTTTTGGTGAATGTAAATTAACAGTGTGATACCATTTTATTGATACTGGAGATACAGTATGCATGTTTTTATTCATACAACTTTTTTGAGAAGTCTACAATGTTGAGTATGTTCTTAGACTTCTATCTCCAAAATCCTCTTGCTAACTCTGCTAGTTACAAGGGCATGCAGTTTTCAGCTATACAGTCTTGGGTTCTACCATTTAGTGGCCTTTGGGCAGATGTCTCAAACTCTCAGACCCTCCCTCAGCTTTCTTGTTTCTAAAGTTAGAATAATAATAGTTAATTCATAAGACTGTTGTAAGGATTAAAGGAGATTACATATGATAAGCTCTCAAAAAATATTAGGTCTCTTTCCCTATAAAATAAAACATTCCCCTAAAAAATATTATGTCCCTTTTTTTCTTGACTACCTTCACCCATTCTGCCTTCCCCCATCCTATCCTCCACCTCTGGCAACCACCAATTTGTTCTCTATATCTTTGAGGTTTTTTTGTTTTAGATTCTACATATATGTGAGATTGATCATACAGTACTTGTCTTTTTCTGTCGGACTTACTTCACTTAGTGTGGTTCCCTCAAAGGCCCACTCATGTTGCTGCAAATGGCAACATTTCATTCTTTTTTATGGCTGAATAATATTCCACTGTGTGTATATACCTCATTTTCTTTATCCATTCATCCATTTATGAACACTTAGCTTGTTTCCATGTCTTAGGTATTGTAAATAATGCTGCAGTGAACATTGGGGTGAATTTTTTTTTTTTCAAGTTAGGGTTTTTTTTTTCCTTCAGGTAGATATCTGGAAGTAGAATTGCTGGGTCATATGGTAGTTCTATTTTTGATTTTTTGAGGAACCTCCATACTGTTTTCCATAGTGGCCGCACCAATTTATATTCCCAGCAACAGTGCACAACAAACGCAACAGTGCACAACAAACGCAACAGTGCACCTTTTTTCCACATCCTCGCCAATACTTGTTATTTCTTGTCTTTTTGATAATAGTAATTCTTACAGGTGTGAAGTGATACCTTGGTGTAGTTTTGATTTGCACTTGCCTGTTGGTTAGTGATATTGAGCACCTTTTCATGTACCTGTTGGACATATGTGTGTTTCCTTTGGAAAAATGTCTATTTGGATCCTCTGCCATTTTTTAATTGGATTGTTTGGTTTTATTTTCTACTGATTTGTGTATGAGTTCTTTATATATATTGGATATCAGATATACGATTTGGAAATATTTTCTCCCATTCTGTAGGTTGCGTTTTCATTTTGTAGATGGCTTCCTTAAATGTTGCTAGGCATTTGAAGTGATTCTAATTTGTATCTAGTACTACTGTTTTCTAGATCCAGGAATGGCTTCCAATTAATATTCCTTTAAGTGGAATAACGTTAATTTGTCTAGCTCACTGCTACTATATTGTACATGTACAGCTTGGGAAAATGTGCTGTTTTTGCACATTTTCTGTTCATTCAAATGGTTTATGAATCAAAAAACAGAGGCCTATCATGTTCTAAGATCCTGTAATTATTACAAAATAAAGTATCCATTTATTAGGCAAGAATTGTCTACAGTGTCTGCAAGAGTAAACAGACCCACTCACAAGAATAAGTGTTGCCTTCAAATTTATACTAAAGTATGCTGAAAAACATGTATACTATAGCTGTGATAATGAGCAGTACAGTAGAGAGAGGTGATTTATGATACCTGTTTCTGACAGCTATAGTGCTGAGATTCCCAGGGTATCTGATCATGGCATTAGCATGCTGACAGCTCAGCATTTAGAACATTATAGTAATTTATCCTGCCTATGCTGTCACCTGCACTGTCAGAGTTTCTTTTTAATGATGGTATAACTATTTTGTTTGTTTGTACTGCATTCTTTTCATTTGGCTAATGCTCTCTCATTAGATTGAACCTAGTAAATGAGAGTAATTAAGTGCTTCCTATAGCTCAGATGCAATGATTAAGTTGCAGAGCTGCTACTGATTATGTTTTGTCATTTATCTCTATTAATCTGAGAATAATCCAGATGATAAACACATGTAATTTTTTGCTAATGTTCAATAGATGAAATTTATAGTTTCTCAGTGGAGCCAAGCAGTAAGTGTATATTCATATATAAATGATAAGTTGTTACATGTGAACTTGCTTTTAATCAGCATACAAGTTACAACTAGAATTAATAAAAAGGGAAAGATACTTTTTGTCACACTGAATTTACTTTTTCCTGAAATGTCTTTCTTTATTCCAAAAAAAGAAAAAAGAGAGAGAGAGAAAGAAAGCAGGCTTAAATCTTTGTTACAAAGCAAGTGGTCTCTAACTTTTCCTTTCTTTGAGTTATATGCAGGGGCAAGACTAAAATTTGTTTTAATGTAGTGTATTTGAACTCATGGGATTAATCAGGTTTTGCCTTTTAATAAATTAAGCTAAAATGTGGAAATAATGTGGAGCACATATAATTTTTTGAAAGATAATACACAGTTATATATTATTTATTTATATCTGACAGTATTTTCTGTAAGGAGCTATACAGTTTTCATAACTCTGAAATATTATGAATATTATAGTTAATCCTACTAGCTTTTTAAAGTTTTTGTAAACAATGCCAAACCAACTGATATTTTGTTTGTAATTGAGACAGTATATGCCAAATTCCTGCATTTTAATGTAATTATTTGCAAAAATGTATTCCTAACTCTTTACAATTTACTTACAAAATGATAGTTCCAACAAACTTTCAGATGTACTAAGAGAAAACAGTATTGTTTTTAGGAAATTAGATTTTTGTGACACTGTTTTCATAAATGCTTTAAAAGATCATAGACTCGCTTAATCTGTGAATATTTGTGTGCATAGGCTACCCTTAATCTTCAGTTCATATACGGACGGTAGAAAAATTGACAGGAACCTGGTTATGGTATTTAACAGTTTGTGCTTAAGTGTATGACCGGAATCTGGTTAGACTGTGATTTATCATACATTGGAATAAGAACATTAACAGTTCTTTTTCTAAAAAACGAGCATTGTTGTCCTTGAGCTTTCAGCATGTTCCCAGGCACTGTAGTGCTGGGAACAACACTCTTATAATTCACTTAAGAAAAAGATCTTTTAAGCATCCATACACATAATGCCTACACATTTAGATCATTTGCGGAATTTCGTATGAACGAATGGTATCACCTAAAATTAAATTTGTGAAACATTGGTGTTAGGCCTACTTCAGTGAGTTAGTTTTAATAGAATATTATTTTTTGAAAATAAAGACATTGCATAATTCTTAAATGGAATTTGATATTTTTAATGATTATTCATGTATTCTTTGGATTCCTTTCTAAAAGAATAAATGATTTTTAAAAGGTGGGTTTAGGCTAAACAGAGAAATGTTCCTCCCCTTTAGGTATAGAAATGGCTTCCATGCAGACTAATTGGAAATTGAGACTATCATAAATATTGGACATTAAGTTCTCTAGCAGTCTATTCAAATTGGTTTTCCCTCATTTTTAGAAGATTTAATATTTAGCCTCATAGAGATGGTCACCTTTTAGGGATTACATTTTTAATTCTATACTTAAGGCTAGATAATTTGTTAATGTTAGTATAATAGAGGAATCTGTGTTTTTGAAATTGTGGAAAATGTCTCTGATAGACATTGTCAGTTAAGTAAAGGACCAAAAGCAGAAAGTCCGAAGTTCTTTCTAACTCAGACAATGTTCCCTAGTAGTTATTTCATCGGATAAATCTCTCTTTCTTCTGCACACTGAGATATTAGGATGAATAATGGTAAGTATTAGGCCAATGAAATGCTCTTTGAATGTTAAATTATAAAATAATAAGCCCCAAAAGAATAAGCTTTAAATGTCATAATAGGTTTCCTATCACTGTGTACTGATTTTTTTTAAAAAAGCACAATTTGAATAATATTTAGGAAGGATTGTTAATTACTTTAGAAGGTATTTCTTTTTCACTAAAGGATGGGAATGATAGTTTTGATGTAAGAATCTTTTCATTGACGTGAATGTTTTCAGTTCACTAATATAAATTAAATATCTATTTGCTCTTTCTGTATTCCTGACGGTGGATTCCTAAATGCCCTTTCTTTAAGATCCTGGTTTTTAAAATTATAATTCTTAATCAGTCCCCACCCCCACCCCTTGTCCCCACAACAAACAAAGAAAAAGTCTATTTGAGTTGTTAATGTTGAAATCACAAGTTGTAACTGTTCCTTTCTCCTTGGTTAAAAAATAATTATAAAAATAGGGGAAAGAGAAAATTCCTTTTTTCCCCTTGTTGGTCAGTTCTGTAGAAGTAATTTAAAATACCGTGCATTGAATTCTTTGATCATTTCTCCTGGGTGGATAGGGAAAGAAGTCAAAGCTGAGGCAATTGCTTCTGGGCTCTCTTTCTGTGTGCCTGGTAAATGAAACACAAGGAACCTCACCAAACTACATGACTAATGGCAACCTCCAGTGCCGCCTGCAATCAAAGATTAATTTGCTTTATCAAGTTTAAAGAATACTGGGTGATAAATCATGTCAAAAAGAAATAATCAGTCAAAGGCTGATGTTCTTTTCTACATATGAGGACAGGTGCTATGAGGCAGGCATTTGCCACGTACAGTTAATTTTGTTCTTGTGCATTTATGTTCATTTTAGTTTCTATTCAGTTGATTCTTGAATCAAATAATTTCTCTCATTAAGATCAACTAACATTCCAACTGGAAGGCTATCGGATTATGGATCCAAAATAACATTCTTCCCCTTTAATTTGTATAAATATTTTCTCATGTGAGGATTATTAATAAATGTTTACTTTTTTCAAACATGAGTTAGCTGATGCCAAATGAGTAGTGAAATTGTTTTCTCCTTGTCAAGATGGCCAAGAATATTAACTGAGTATTCATATTTGTAATAGATACCTGTATATAACATATCTACATATTTATATAAAATTTTCGTTTTACCCAAATCTCCACACCCTTTTCTTCTTCTTTTTTTTAGAGAGAGGGAGAGATAGCTGGAGTCTCTCTTTAATCCTGTCCTCTGGGTCCATAATGTAGGATCCATTTTAGGTAAGATTGTATTATAAAGAGGTGGTCTCCCCAGCACTTTTAGCACATGCATTTTGAACAGTATCTAAAACCAGTCTTGTGTTTATTCAGAGGCTGTCAGGACTCTTCTTAAAGTGAGACTCAGAGTATCATTTTAGAAGGGTTTTTTATTTCTAGTTATAGTCACGTTCAACTAGAGTCTCTTTAAATGTTTTGGTGTATGTAGATATGTATTACTTCCTACCCTAGGTCGTTTCTACTCCCTCTACCTTCAGTGACTAATTAGAAATGGAGAAATTATTAATTTTGCATTTGATGTATATAAAATAGAAATGTATTGTAGGCTTGAAACTTGGGGCTGTGAAGTTATATAGTTTGAGCAGTTGTAGGAAATCTTATTCCTGACGTGACTCTTCATTTTCTTTTTCCTCATGGTTTCTCCCAGTCTTTCACTCCAGTCTTTCTAGATTTTGACCCTTTTTCACTCCAATAAATTCTTGGCAGTGCAGGCGGACTTATGGCTTTTGTTTTTCTTTTCTTTGGTTTCTGATTCCTAGGAATTATTTTAAAATATTTATAAAGTTCCCTTTTCAGCATCAATAGTATCCTAAAGAGAAAATATCTTGTCAGCTTAGCTGGGTTTTTTTAAACTTCTTTTTAAACTGAGTAGGCATTTAACTTGCCTATACTTATATTTTTCATAAGAAAGTATTTATCATGATCTAATTTATATCTAAAATGAGAATGGGACAAGGTAATGAGGACCCTTCTAATTTGAAAGAATTTTGTAACCTAGGACATACCTATTTTGGTGTTAACTGAGTCATCAGTGATCATTAATAGTTTGTATAATAGCACTCTATGCTAGCAAATTGCTATAGAATGAACTGCATAGCAGAGTAAAAATAGGGTTAGATTTGAAGACTGAACACTTCTAGCTAAGGTCTAACTTCAGCATTTGTGTAAAACCTGATAATTGTAGTTGCTTTAGGGGTGCTGTTGAGACTAACAATTGTATTTCTCAGTGGTCCCTATATGAAACCACATGAGAGAAATTTCTTTTAAAATTTAGCACTAGGATATGACTCTGTGCTTAGGAAATGCATATATATTCCTCTAATGGATAATAAAGACTATAAAATAATATTTACTTTTCACTTTGGACATCTGGAAATTTGGCCCCAACTTATGGCTCAACTATACCATTGTGTGAAACCTTATAATCTGCTTTTATGAATTTTGATAATTCTCCTCCCTCACCCCCGCATCTACACTGTAATATAACTTTATATTATACCAGGTCCTCATGTTTCATTTTAATTCCTCTTTTACTTTTTTAATGTCTGGTTTTCCTATATATCACTCCAAATACTATATATAATGAGTTACTGTGTAAATAAGTAAAGCTGCCCTGACTCTGTCACTAAATATCCGAAGAAGTCATTTCTTTTCTTTTAGAGTTTCAGTATTCTCATTTATAAAATAAGTTAATGAATCAGATTGCCTCTGAGGCCATTTTGACTCAAATTCTAGGAGTAAAAGCAATAGGCTTTTAGTTTCTGTTTGGGACTGTAGAAAGCAGGAAGATGCATCACTCCCACCCTGACAACAACAAAAAAGCTGGACAAACTGCAAGTTTATGACTTTTCTTGAACCTGTCAGAGAGCTGAGGTTGCAGAGCAACCAAACAACCTAAAATCTAAGAAGAGATAGGTGCCTACTAGGAGAGAAAGAACACAAGTACTCTTTTACCTGAGGCACATACAATGAACACCATTAAGAATGATTGGGATAGAATAGTTCAAAGAATTGATGGAGGTACACACTATTATACATAAAATAGTTAACTGATAAGGACCTACTGTGTAGCACAGGAAACTCTGCTCAATACTCTGTAAGGACCTATATGGGAAAAGAATCTTAAAAAGAGTGGATATATGTATATGTATAACTGATTCACTTTGCTGTACAGCAGAAAGCAACACAATGTTGTAAATCAACTATACTCCAATAAAAATTAATTTTAAAAAATTAAATAAAAAAAAAAGAATTGGTGAAGGCCCAGTATGGACTGGCAAGAGAAAGTAGAGCCCCCAACAGCCTTAGATATGTGTAGACTTTGTACCCTCTTTCAGGTTCTTTCTTCACACACCCCACCAGACAATCCCTCCTACCCCAAAAAGATATTGGCAAGAGTCCTGAGAAAGCATCCTTCAAAGTGCAGCCCTAGATGAGGGGAATAACAGTAGGAGGGGCACAAAACTTAACCTGAACCCTTCTCCCCCATCTCCCCTGCCAAAAAAAGGTATTAATTTACAAAGTAAGAAAGGCAACCAGTGAAAACTTTTGGGGCGGGGGGGGGGGGTGGACAACTCTGCTCAGTCAGAGAACAGGGACAGGAATATGTGCTGGGCCCAGAACCACAGCTGCAGGAGAGGCAGGAGCACTGTGAAGGTCATATCCCCGTGACCCAGAGACACAGTGCCTGCCCAAGACTGACACCTAATCAAAACAACACAGAACACTCTCACCCATTCCCTATCAGCAGACTAACAAGTGTCAGTTAACAAGTAATAATGGAATATTGCTAGGAGAGTTACAAGAACATTAAGACAGATAATATCTGAGGCACAGCACAAAGGAGAAACCTAATACTAGGGGTGGAGCAGACATTGAGAAAATCCCTCTTTGAGAGCCGGCTCCCACTCTAAATAAAAGGTATCACTAGAGTAATTTGAAGCCTATGATATACTGTGGGTAATTATACAACAAAAAACTCAGACTTAACCCAGCTTCTAACTATTAAAGCTCCACACAAAAGGCCTAGCAGAAAGACACACGCATTTCCAGAAGCAAAAAAAAATCACAAAAAGTCTGACTTTAAACAAAACGTTACAAGAAAGGAGAAGAAAGAAGCAGCCTACAGCCAAGAGACAAAGCAAAGAACAAAGCGAGACTCAGCTATGATGCAGACATTAAAACTCTATAACAAGGAATCTAAGGTAACTATGATTAATATGTTAAAGATTCTAATGATAAAGGTGGACAACATGCAAGATCAGATGGGTAATTTCAGCAGAGATGAAAATTTTAAGAAAGCACTAAGTATAAATGCTAAACATGGAAAATTCTTTAACAGAGATGAAAAATGCCTTCAAAGGCCTTATCAGCACACTTGACACAATTGAGGAAAGAATCAGTAAACTTGAAGATTGGTCACGAGAGATTACCCAAACTGAAACACAAATAGAAAAAAGCATGGAAAAAAATTAAAAGAACAAGCCATAGCTTTTGAATGGTTGTTCTTTTACTTTTTTTCATGAATAATACTGTCAGCCAAGTTGACCTAATTGACATTTATAGAACACTTCATCTAACAACAGAAGAGTATAATTCTCTCACATGCACATGATATATTCACCAAGATAGATTGTATTTTGGGCCATAAAACAAATGTTAACACATTGAAAGGCATAGGAATCCTGTAAAGTATGTTTTCAGACCAGAAAAAAAATTAAACTTGAAGTTAATAACAGAAGGCTATCTGGAAAATTACCAAATATTTAGAAATAAAACAACTACTTCTAAGTAGTCCATGGATCAAAGAGGAACTCTCAATGTAAAAAATATTTTGGACGGAATGAAAATGAAAATATAATCTAAAATACTGTAATTTTTGGGATACTGCTAAAGAAGTACTTAGAGTGAAATTTATAGCATTAAATGATCATATTAGAAAAAGAAGAAAGGATTCAAATCAGTAATCTAGAACAGGGGTTAACACTTTTTCTGTCAAAATCCAGATAGTAAATATTTTAGGCTTTGAAGGCCATATATGGTCTCTGACACATGTTGTTCTTTTTTTTTGCTCTTGTTTTGTTTTTACAACTTTTTAAAAATGTGAAAACCATTCTTAGTTCAAAAGCTATTACAAAAAGGTCACAGGCCAGGTTTGGTCCTTAGACCATAGGTTGCATACCTCTGATTTAGAAAATGAGTAAATTAAATTCAAAGCAAGGAGAAGGGAGAAAATAATAAAGATAAGAGCACGAATCAATTAAATTGAAAACAAAAACAATGGAGAAAATCATTGACACCAAAATCTAGTTGAAAAGACAAAACTAATAAATATAATTCTAAACTGTCCAAGGGGGGAAGAAAGACAAATTAACATCAAGAATGAAAGCACGAAGGAACTCCCTGGTGGTCCAGTGATTAGGACTTGGTGCTTTCACTGCTGTGGCCCGGGTTCAATCCCTGGTCGGGGAACTAAGATCCCACAAGCCACGCAGCATGGCCAAAAGAAAAAAGAAAAAGAAAAGGAATGAAAGAAAATATGGATATCAATACAGATTCCACAGACATTTAAAAAGGTAATAAAGTAAAACAGTTTGACAACTTATTTTAAATGAGCCATTTCTGTGAAAGACATAAGCTACCAAAATTTATTCAAGAAGAAATAGATAACCAGAATAGTTTTATATCTATTAAAGAAGCTAAATTTATAGTTTCAAACCTTTCAATAAAGAAAACTCCAGACCCAGATTATTTTACTGGAGAATTCTACCCAACATGTAAGGAAAAAAATAATCCTAATTTTACACAATCTCTTCCAGAAAATAGAAGAGAAAGGAATACTTCCCAACTTATTTTATAAGGCCCGATTCCAAAACCAGACAAAAATACTACAAAAGAAGAAAACCAATGATCAATATTCTTCATGATCATAGACTCAAAAATTCTCAACAAAACATTTGTAAATCAATACAACAGTGTATTAAAAGGTTAATAACAGCACAACTAAATGGAATCATCCCAGGAGTTCATGGTTGGTTTAACATTTAAAAATCAAAGTAATTCACCTTCTTAAGCTAAAGAAGAAAGACCATATGATCATCTCAGCAAATGCAGAAAAAGTTTTTAACACCCATTCTTAGTGAAAATGCAGTCATCCAGGAACAGAAGGGACCTTCCTTATTCTGGTCAAGGCAGCCAGTGAAAACCAACATCATACTTAATACTGAAAGACTGAATGCTTTCCCTCTTAAGATCAGTAACAAGCAAGTCCAAGTTACTATCTATCTGTTTACTTGGGCTCTTACATTACCCTCCTAACTTGAATCCTCACTCTATTCTTGTCCTCCCACCCCATGCTTTCAGCCTATTTTATACATTGTACCCAGAGTAGTCTTTTCCAAAAAATTAATCTGATTCTATCTTTCCATCTATTTAAATAGCTTTACATTGTTTGGGGGATAAAAACCAACTTCACAATGCTACATGCCCTTATTAATCTAGCCCCAGCCTACCTTTTTAACTTCATGTAATCCCTACTTTCCTAGCCAGCCCAATGGCCTTCTTTAAGACCCTCAGAAGTACCATACTCATATAACTCCAGGCCTTTGTGCACGTCACTTCTCTTGTCTGAAACCCTCTTTTCTGTGTCTCTCAACCTCATTTTCACCCAGTTAATGCCTACTCACCCCTCAGCTCTCAGCTTAAATATCTCTTCATCATAGAAGTCCTCCCTCATCTCCCAGACCAGGTGGTTACCTTTTTTGTATACTGTCAGAACATTTGACACTTCCATTATAGCAGCTCTCACAGTTTGTAATAATGTTTATATGTGTGATTATCTGATTACTATCTGACTCTTTCACTAGAACTGTAACCTCAGTGAGGATGGGGATGTGTTTGATTTTGTTCATACCAGCATCTAGCACAGTGCCTGACACATGCTGGAATATTCGTCAAGCTCACATATATCAAATTCAGTTGAACGTTTATTAAATGAATAAAAGAATAAGCTATATGTACTGTGCTAAGTGGTGGAACTGGAACTGTGGCTGAATACACGTGCCCAACATTAGATTAGTCATTTCTTCTGTGAGCAGAGTTTGGGCTATAAACAGCAGATGTCGTATTATGTCCTAGTTTAAGAAACCCTAATCCAGATACCTTTCGACGGTCAGTCTTCTGTTTCTCTGTTTGATACAAGTCCTGTTGGACTCAAGGATCCCTAAGTAGAGGTATTAGAGTTTGGTTGACTACAGTGAGGCCCAGAGGAATTTTTTGGAGTGACGGAAATGATTGATATAGATATACTGATATATATATCTTGATTGTGGTGGCAGTTACACAACTATTGCATTTGTCAAAACTCATAAAACTGTATGTTTTTGAAAAGGGTATATTTTATAGTATGTAAATTATACCCAATTAAAAAAAAATTCCTGAATATTTTGAGGCAGGCATTTGCTCTGTACCCAAGAACCTCTTCATCATGTCCTTACCTTACTGTGGAAGTTGCATTCACGTGTCATGAAGATATGAAAACCAATTCCAAGTCCAGAATATTCCTCACAACCTGTGTCTTCCCCCTGCCTTCTATCCCAGTCTCGTTTCATAAAATTGAATGAATGAATGAAAAGCAGAAATTATTGTTGGCTACTTGATTGTATTAGGAGAGCTCTCATGCCATTCTCTGCCCATGACAGGCTGTCCTTGCTCATCTCCACCTGATTCTTCCTCCTATTATTCATTTAAGAAATACTGGCAAAGTTCCCCAAAAGTGTTTCTTTGCTTTCCCTCCTATTTCCTCTACTGGAACACCCACTTACTGAAAATGAATGTATCAGAGAGGCCCTTTTATTGATGATTTCCTGAATGAAGCCCAAGACAAGATCCCTTCCCAGTAAAAAGAAATATTCAGACATAGGAGTTCAACTAAGGAAGGTTGTGTTTAAAGGTGGTTTATCAAGGATGAAGCCAAAAAGTGCAAAGATATATACTTTGATCTAGCAAAAAGCCTAAACTGGAGAATTGGTTAAATTAATTTAGAGAAGACTAAAATCAAAATAATTATTTTGCAGGACTAATTTGCAGGAATATCTATTTTAACTTTTGCTACTGCCAACCCTGAATCCAGTCACCCAATTTTTTAAAGGTTGTGTGCTTAATTCAAGAATTCATTTTAAAAATTATGAATGAAGACCTAATGCTGAATAATACCTGCGTCATAAATAGTTGGCATATTCATCATGTATTTTATATACTTCCATTTTTTGCTAACTCTTTAGTTTCTTTTCTATTTAGTATATATTGTGTAAAAATGTATAATATATATTGCTTTGGAGTAAAATCAAGACTAAAAAATTCAAATTTATTGGTGAAATATCAAAAGGTTGTAAGTTGTTTCAAATATACAAGGTCATCATTAGTGCAGAATCTTTCTTATATATTGATATTGGAAATAGAGGTGTTAAATTCCTCTGTGATATGGCCATTGTTTGCTTCTGGTTTTTAATGATAATAGAGCTGCTATTTTTGGTTTCTGTGCTCTATATCTCTATTAGAATGTTTGTAGAGACTCTCTTTTAAGGTAATAGGTGATTCTTGAAAGCAAGACTGATCTCTTTTTTCATATAATTTTCTGTTAAAAAGTAGTTTCAATTGTTCAGACTGTAATTGAGGAAAAAATATTGTTAGAGGCCAGCTATACAGCACTATGTCACTAACTGAATGTCTAGTAAATGTATGCTCCTGTTGTGTGGTGAGGCCTTGGAATCCAGACCATGATCCCTGTTGGTGTAGTCTGAACCAAATGTTTTACCTGCCGTTTATAGAAAGGATAATGTTTTATGCCCATCATGAATATGGAATTATTTTGAATTTGCTTTTTCAGTTATAATGCAAATTTTGGGTATATTCAGTCGTAGTCTTTTCATATTAATAAATTGCCAGTGGTAAGATGGGTGGTACTGAGTGTTACCTGTGACCAAATAAGTGACTTTTTTTCTTAGAACTCTAGAAAAGCTTGTCTTTTATAGTTTATTAGTATTCATTAGGGAATGAAATGTAGACTGTTTTTAGAGGCCTACCATGTGCCAGTCAGTATGCTAGATACTTTATTTACTTTGGTCCTTCTAACAACTATGTGAAGCAAGTATTATACCAGTTTTAGAGATGAGGAAATTAAGCCTCAATAAATGACCGTCACTGATAGCTAATGAAACATACAGCAGTGTTTCAGACCTAGAGCTCTTAACTACAAAGAAAGGCACATGACTGAAATTTTTATAGGTGTTTACCTTTTCTTTCCAGGCATAAGTAATAAAGGCCTAGTTTCTTAAAAGACTATTAAACAATTCATTTTTTATTTTTAAAATTTATTTGATCAATTGCAACATTTTGTGTTTAAAATGAATGATTGTCGAAAACAACCTGATTTTATCTAGTAATCTAGTAGGGTAAATGGCTCCATAATTACTCAGTTTTGTAGCACAGTTAGTGAGTCCAGATTTGCTGTACCTACAAAATAATTCACTATGGGAAAATACGGTTCCAAATTGAGTTTTTTGTTCCTAAAGGACAGTAGAACAATGGAATTTTTCTACTTAATAATCTTTGTATGTGCTGCTTTGAAAAACTGAATAACATCATAGAATAATAGAATATTAAAACTGGAAGAAAACATAAAATGTGTAGTCCACAAGTTTTCCAGCTTGCTTTGTGCAAAGTTTCCAGCAATGGGAGGAGGAGCTTGGCAAGTCACCTTCCCCTTCCATGAAACAGCACTCTGCTTTAATCGGTCTCTCATGTTAGTCTTCCAGGTAAGCTCTTATTTGAGGAAATGGTTTCATATCTTTAAAACATTTTTTTGCCATTCCCTAATTTTACAAACGGCAGTTTAAGGCCCAGAGAAGCAAATTACCTCTCCAGGGTAATGTCCCTTGCTGGACTAGTTTATTCATTCCTTCAGTAAAATTTAGAATATCTGCTATGTTCCAGTCACTGTGCTTAGAGCCCACGGACTAGTGGAAGAAAGAGATGGACAAACAAATAATTGACAACACAGTTTGACAAAGGAAGTTTATGAAGTGCCATATGAAAGAAGTCAAGAGAAGCATCCCATGAGAAATTACATTTGAACTGGCTCTTAAAGATGGAGATGATTTTGCCAGGTTGAAAAGGGAAGGATGACTATTCCTGACCGAGGCAACAGTGTATACAAAGCCATGGAGGTATGAAAGCACGACATGATCAGCCCATGTCACGGGGCTTGGTGGGGTAAAATTCCACACTAAGTAACAGAAGTTAGGGGAAAGGTTATTACCATAGTTGGGAAGGGCCAGATTAGGAAGAGTGCTCCACAGCAAGTTAAGGAAAGAAAGTTTTATCCTGTAGGGAAGTGTGCCTTTGAAGGCTTTTAATTAGGTAAGAGGAGTGATTGATCATTCATGTATTTCAAAAACGTTATTCTGGGGGCTGTTTCTTAATCCTAGAGGGAAAAAGATACAAACTATGTGTTGCCTTTTAGCCATCTCAGCCTCTTTCACTTACTGGTACCTGCAGATGGTGCCCTCAGCCTCTCCCCCAATGGCAACAAGAGTTCATTATATGTTCTGTTAACGGCGTTTTGTCCTTTAGAGTATCTGCCTGCCACAACACAGCATAGATCAGATTTGGAGGACCTTTTCTGAGTGTTTGACTCTCTGTGAAATCTCTTTCTGTGTTTTGCTTCACTATGAAATGACGTTATCACTTACTGTGAGACAGGATAATTTGTAGTTTCCTTTGTCATCATCTTTTTTGGATGTCACAGACCATGGAGTGCTCTGCGTTGGTTCATAGAAACTAAGAATGGGAAGGACACATGATTTTTATATTATTACTTCTCTTGAGTATTCTCACTTGTGATGGATTTTGGCTCCAGGCTTAGATGGCGAAGTGGCCTGTTGGGAGAACATTTCATGTTTCACTTGACTTTTCCTGTGATTAAATACACTATTAAATGATGTGCGTGATGCTTGCATGATATTGAATCAGAAGGGCTATTGTTTTATCAAGAGATGCTTTAGCATATACTGTGAAGACTGGACATTAAATACCAGGGCTTCTATAGCATGTGAAGAAAAGTCAAGCCAGATTTCTTAGTAACCTTAGCAATGGCTCTTAAGAAACCTGAGGCTTTCTTTCTCATCAGAAGCCTCAAACAGGTTTCCTTTGGGGGTCATTTTTCCTAGCATTATATTCTGGATTCAGCCAGCATTCTGGGCTGGGTAAGCTAGCATCTTACCATCCTCTGTCTCCAAGCCTATAATCCTCTCTTAGGCCATCTGTGCTTTAAAATAAAATCTATATTTCTTTTTACTTTGTCCTAAGCCAGAGTCCTTTGTCTCTCTCTAATGAAAAGCAGAAGAGGAGCTGAAACTTTTCTTTGGTATAAATTCCTAGGGACAAACTCATATCCTAAAAGCCTCAGGAATTGACTTGCCCTTATTTCTGTCCAGGATTCCTCTGTTCCCTGGCCCTCCAAACTTTTTCAGCAGCCCTTTTCGGGATTTCTATATGTTTTGATACTACCAAAAATAAAGAAATGGCCTTTTTATCAGAGTGATGGAGAAAGATTGGATAAAATAACATGAAAGAACCAATTATACAACTTTAGGAAGTCTCACACCAGAAGTTGCCCATGACAGTAATGCAATTGTAAATGGGATGGGCCCCGAGTACATGTCATATTTATTCTTCTGAAAACTGCATGGTGGGCTCTATACTTCATTCCCTAGAAATAGTGTTTCTAGGCTGCATAATGCCTTACCTTTCCTTAAAAAACTAACACAAAAAAAGTAGGGAAAAGCATTACTTTAATTACTAAGGTGGATTTTTAAGTACTCAAAGGACATTTCAGAGAAGCCCCCATATTGTGTCTAATAGCCCACGAGGAAGAATAAACATTTATCAGTCACCTATAATATGCAATGCCAAACATTTCACAAAGATTCCCCTTATTCCTTGCAGCAATCTCATGAGATTCTACCTCTGACATTGGAAAGGAAATGCATCCAAGGAGATTTCCTTCTCTTTCTTCCCCTTTACCTTGAGCATTAGGGTGAGGTGAAAAAGTAGTAATAACAAATACAGCTGAAGACCAGATTTGTATGACGTGCATAAAATAATTGAAGGAAGACATAGATGATGAGCACTATGCCCCCGAAAGTCTAGAGCATATTGAAAAGTAGATGAGGCTTTCTTTGGTAGAGCAGAAGAAGAAAACAGAATTATCAAGAGGAGGAATGCCATTTATTGTGTAGCTTCTAGGTGCCAGTACGCTGCTAGGTGCTTCACGCATGTAATCAATTTAAGCCTCACAACAATCATGTAGGGTGAGTGATCTTTTCCTCATTTTACAGGGGAAATCTGGGGAGCAGCATGGTTAAATAACTTCATCCAGGTCGTGCAGCTAGTGAGTTTTGGGACAGGGATTAAACTCAGGTTGTATGTGTAAAATCCTCTAACACTAAAAAGAAAAAGTATGTAAAATTTTGTACATGTACATTTTCCTGGGAGATGCCCCCTCCCCCAAAGTTAAGAACGTCTTCCAAATTATGCCACTTTAAGAAGAGCCGGCTGAGGAAATTGGAGCTGTGCGGGCCTTGTTTTATGTTCCCCATTTAAACGTTTTCCCAGGTGATAGTAAGTTAAACCAGGAAAAAAATTCTTACAATTCTTTAGGCCCGAGAAAGCTAATTTATTTCGCTAGAGAAGTAGCATAATGTACTGGGTAAGAGCACAAGTTCTAGAGTCACATTGCTTAAATTTAAACCCTAACTCTACCACGTATTTGTTCTTTTGCCTCAAATACACCTAATCGCTCCATCCTAATTTCCTCATTATAAAACTAGAGTAGTTGTAGAAGTAACTACCTCATGATAGATGGAAGCGTTAAATTAGTAAATATATGTAAAGTGCTTATTAGCACAGTGGTTCTTTCCAGGGGTGATTTTATCTTCCAGAGGACATTTGACAATGTTAAAGACATTTTTGGTTGTCACGATTTGGGGGAGGGGTGCTACTGGCATCTAGTGAATAGAGGCCAAAGGTGAGGCTCAACATTTTACAATGCACAGGACAGCCCCACACAACAAAAACATCAGTAGTGCTGAGGTTGAGAACCCTGTTTTAACGCAATGACTGACATATACATTTCAGTAAATATTTGCTATTATTTTGTGTTAATGTTTAAGAAAAACAGGGAAGAGCAAGTGAAATTACGATTCATTCATCTTTTCTGAGCAGCTAAAGAAAAGTAAAAACAAGTTAATATCAGGTAATAAACTACTCTACCCAAATAATAGTCATAAATTCAATATTATATGGAAAAAACCACTTAAAGAATGTGATTTTATGATAACATAAATGAATATGAAGCCATGTTTGAGGCTCTCATGTGTGCTTTGTAAAGAGTTCTATAGTTTAATACTATTTGGTATTGATGTAACTATATATTTTTAGAGCAGTTCATGATCATATATAAAAAATAATTGGGGGGCTTCCCTGGTGGCGCAGTGGTTGAGAATCTGCCTGCCAATGCAGGGAACACGGGTTCAAGCCCTGGTCTGGGAAGATCCCACATGCCGCAGAGCAACTAGACCCGTGAGCCACAACTACTGAGCCTGCGCGACTGGAGCCTGTGCTCTGCAACGAGAGGCCGCGATAGTGAGAGGCCCGCGCACCACGATGAAGAGTGGCCCCCGCTTGCCACAACTAGAGAAAGCCCTCGCACAGAAACGAAGACCCAACACAGCCAAAAATTAATTAATTAATTAATTAAATTTTTTTTTTTTAAAAAGCAGGAGGAAGAGGAGGAGAATGCCAATAGTCAAAAGTCTGCCTGAAAATTAACCTTAAAATTCTATAATTCTATATGAGGAATAATGTCATGTCTCTGAATTTATAGCAAGTGCCCTGGAGGTGGTGCTTAAGAGGCTAGAATTAAAAAAAAAAAAAAAAAAAAAAAAAAAAATTGGTTGAGAGTGTGGTCTTAGGCATTATTCTTACTTGGGTTCAGATCCCACCTCTGTCAAATACAAACTGTGTGACTCCATAGACACATCACTTCTTTGAGCCTCAGTTTCTTTAGTGGTAAAATTATGATATTAATGCCTACCGGCTTCATTGAGTTATCATATTGATTAAATGAGATAGAGCATATAAAGTACTTGGCATAGTCCCTAGCAGATATTAAGCACTCAGTAAGTGATAGTTGCTCATATTATCTTCATCATCATTGTCATCATCCCTGTCCCTGGAACTTTAGTACCCACCAGTGGTGGGATAAAAACTAGAGTGACCAACTAGGAGGCTGTTAGCAAAGTAAACCTGACCATGGGTTCTGTAACTAGCATGTGCAAGCCATCTGACTTGACATGCTGCCTTTACCAATTCCATAAAATCACCCTCAACTTCCCTCACCACTCTACAAGGGCTCTTTCCTAGTTTGATACCTACCAACATCCGTTTCCAGCATCCCTGACCCCTTTTGGAGATACCCTGGATCTTCTACTCCTTTTTATTGATGTCTAAGTTGTGATATTTTTCACAGGTGTCCATTGAAGTGCCAAGTAATTACATAGTTTTGGTTTTTGTTTTGTTTTTTTCAAAACCCCACATCACACCGTTAAGGGAATCTGAACTCTATTTCCTGTCTGGCTCCTCTCACCATATGACTGTTCATTTTATTTTTTTTAACTTACTGTATTTTTAGCCTTCTTCTAAATTATATTCTCCTTTGAAGTTTCTAGCTTAGTTTGTTCAAGGCAAAACAAAAGTGATATTTTGTGAAAAATAATGTGTAGTTTGGTTCTGCATGTGATAAAGAGACACTGTGATTGCTTTCTTTCTGTTCCTAGAAGCTAATTTATTATTAATTAACTTATTTAGAAGCTAATTTAAGGTTCTTCTTTTACTGTACTTGGGCAGTAGAGAGTATAGTCTGCAAACATGGTTTAAGATTTGGGTTAGATTGCATACATCTGTATTAATGTGTTCCATAAGCCAAGTTTTAATATCCTTTTATTGTGCTGTTGTTAAAAGAATTTTCTTAAATCTAAGGGATGTGTCTTTATCCTGAAGAAAGATAATTTTTCCACCTCTCTGAGTTTAAAATAGAGGAACCTGCAAAGAAAAGGAAATTGCATTTTTAAACAACAGATCTCAGTAGTCTCTGGATTTGCAGGTTGTTGCTCTTCATCCTGTGAGCCAATTGAATGTATCACATGGGCACCAGTGAGCAGATGTGGGGAGGACGCAAGCAGGATGTGGAAGCAGGAGCCAGCAGCGCTGGCAGACTGGCAAATGCTTCTGTTTTGCTAAGCACCTGCTTTTTTGTATTCAGACTATCCGAACCATCTGCTTTTATATTCTCTTTACTTACTGTCAGCCATTTTGGAGTTTTTAAAAAGCTTCAATAGTGACTGGGAATTTTTCACAGTAAGCTAGGAATCCATACCACTCTTTTAAAAACTTGTGCTTTTAGGATATTCCTATTTAATTCTCAAGACATAGTTGCTTTTTAATTTAGGTACAGTGTGTTATGTGTTGTATAATTAAAATGTTTTTCTCCCTTCCCAATTACTTACTCTCAGACATCAGTATTTGAATTGCCTAAACAGATAGTTGACCATCATACGATACATTAACAAGATACGTAGTGATTGAATGTAAGTGATTGTTTACTTACCCCTTCTCATTAAAAAAAAAAAAGAAGAAAAACGTTGTACAGTTTAATGAAAATTCCTAATTCTTTATAAGCTTAACTGTTTTCTAATATGCAACTGATGTCCTCACTAGAAATAGTATTTATAGAGTACCTATTGTGCACCAGATACTGTGCTAGGCATTTCGTCCAAATTATTGCTAATCCTCTCTACAGCCTTACAAGGTAAATATTATTACCTTCATTTTGTGAATGAAGAAATTGATTCTTAGAGAAATTGAGAAAGTTGTTTAGGGCCACACTTGAGACTGGGGATTTGAGCTCTAGCTTCTCTAGCTTTTCTACACTGTTCTTCAAAAATGTTGTCATGTCAAAGATATGATACAGTATGTGATAGAGGGCCTCAGCATAAGGAATCAGGGATTTTATTTAGCTGCAGGTGAGTATGCTTCATTTGGTTTGTGAAGTTCAGAAACTCTTTCTAGCCTTTGATAGTCTGTAGACATTTTATTTTCTTCTCTAGTCATTGAGAAGTATTGTTGGCACTTGGTCCTCTGCTTCTGCTTTTTTTAAGGTTTTTAAAAAATGCTTTTACTTAAAAAGAAAGAAAAGGAACACGTGTAGCCTGTTTCTAAAAACTTAAAACAGCTAATTTGTTTTTTCCTTGAGCTTTCTGCCTGTCAACATTAAGTCCTCTAGTAGCCTTTTAAGATGGTAATCAGAATTGAATGGCGATGTTGTTACATGTTTTTTGACCTTTATCACTACCCAAAAATGTGGTCTGTACAAAACAGACCCCAAAGATGCAATAGTTCAAATGATTTAAAAGCACAGTCAATAGACATAACCTCTATTTATATTTCACTTTTTTTAGATCACAGCTCACATATACACTGTAGAAATCAACAGTATGAAAGTATTAGGCCTCTTCAGCCTAGAAAGTTAAACACTTAAGAGAAAAGATCAGGTTTTTGGCTTTTTAAATCAATATTGGTAGAACTTGAAAATTTTGTAAATATTTAAATTCAAGAGTACCCTTAGCCTTACATTAAGTTCAGGGTAAATAAGAAGAAGTTCTGCTTTCTTTGGTGGATAATGAAATCTTATAGGACTTATTTTTCCAGGGAGTGCCACAAAATGAAAATACAAATAGGTCGGTAAGTCCATGAATGAAAGATTCTCAACTGCTTAAGGAAAGATAGAAACTTCTGGGCTCCATCTCTAACCTTCTGAGGTTAATGGTCATCGTTGGAGGCTAAGTCACTAGAGTCATAATCAGAGACAGTAAAGAACCAAATGAGCCTTTAGCTGATATGCTGTGTTCTTATATGATTAACAGAGGCAGTAATCTCCTTCCTGGCCTACCTCAGACTTTCCTCTTGTTCAAGTAAATAGAGCCAAAATTGTCACAATTTTGCCACCTTGGCCTTTCTTTTCAATTCCCAACCCTAACTACTTTTCTTTAGTAATACAGATGAGGTAGAGAGGAATTTCTTTTCCACATTCAGTACTTACTTTTGGAACTATGGATTTAGAGTTTTGGGGGGGTACATATTTAATTGAAACCTTGTGAACAAATGAACCTCCCCCAAGGAACTGGGTATATAAGGATGAAGGGCGCTCTCAGCTCAAAGATGTGGAAAATAAACATTTCTAACGGAAAATAAAGAATTGAAAAGTGAGAAGCCCAAGAATACTGTGTCCATGAAGGTAAAAATATCAAGAAGAGGGAACACACGATGTCAGAGACAACAAAGGGTTCAAGAAAAATAAAAGCTAGACCTCTCTGGCTGTGATCCATCACACACACTGTAGTCAGACAAATCTTAAACACCACTTTTATCATAGGGCCCTTCCCACTTCAGAGACCTCTCTGTTGCCTTCATCTAGCCAACAGTCCTCAGCTTCTAAGGTCCTCCAGAATCTAGCTCCACCTACTAGCCAATTTTAGTTTTCACAGATCCCCTCCATCAAGCTGACTCTCACCATCTTTATCTTAGATTACCTTGTTCTCTTTTTTCTCCTCCCCATTCCCCCTCTTACCCCACAGCAATCTCCATCCTTCAGTGTTCTATTCCAGTATGCACTCTTACAGTTCTTAATACCTGGATCATATTCATTAAAACTTAGTTAAATAATAATGATAATGGCAATGCTAGCACTCGTTTATTGTTTATTATATGCCATGCACTATGATAATAAGCTTTTACATACATTATATCTTGTAGGCCTCAAAATAATCTTATGATAAAGGTGTTCTTAACCCCAGTTCTGCCACAAAGTAACTTGACTAAGAACACAGTGGTAGGAAGGGGCATGCACAAGATTTGACCTTTAAATCTAACTCTGAATTCACTAAATGACTAACTGATTCCCAGTCTTGCTCCTTAAGTGTTCTGCTCTGTGTCCTTATTTTCTTAACAAAGTTTGATGATTCTTGAGGACAGAGGCAATATCCTAGGTATAAGATACGTATTGTATATCTGTCGCTATTGATTGAATATGGGTTAGGTAGGGTGAGATGGTCAAATTTCATGGTGACAAAAACAGAAATTTTATTCTGATTCTAGTCATTTTTTTGAAGTAGGTGTTGTTAATTAGAGCAGTGTTTTATTAGGAGACAGTGGATTGGAACCAGCTAATGTTCCGTTTTTAAGGATTGTAAATTAGAAAAGGATCTGCACCCCTTCCCACATACCTTGCTCTAAGCATCTCTTCCATCTGGATGTTCCTGAGTTACATCCTTCCATAATATCCCAGTAATCTAGTAAATAAAGTGTTTCTTTGAGTTCTTTGAGCCACTCTAGCAAATTAATCAAACCCAAGGAAGAAGTCCCTGGAACCTTCGATCTGTAGCTAGTTGGTCAGAAGCACAGGTGACTACCTGGACTTTCTTACTTTCTTTTTTTAGGGACTTTCAATTGGTGTTTGAAAATTAGGAGCAGTCTTGTGTGACAGAGCCCTTAATTGGATGTGAGACATCCAAGTAGTGTCCCCTGAGAGCTGCTTGGTGGTGTTGGAAAAAACATGTAGACATTACAAATACATGTAATTGCCTACTATGTGCTAAACAATGGGCCATAATATTGACTATTATTATAAAGAGAGATAGTCCTGCCATCATAGACAGGTGGAGAACACAGACAGAGCTGACAGGCATCATTGTTTGATATGATAAGGCCCATATTTGATATGCAGAACAACAGTGGGAACGTATAGGAAAATACCTAATGTAATCTTGGGAAAGTCCAGGAAGGATTCCCGGGGGGATGCTTGGGGTTTATTTCAGTGTCGTTCAGTTCTGTGCATTAAATAAACAGGTCAGTAAACTAGAACGAGGAGTTGCATATTGGTGCAAAAAGAGACCAGAAGAGTCCAGCTTTATGTTTTCCACTTTCCTATTCAAGATTGCAAAACAAGACCAAGAAATCTAAGTATCAGAACACTTCAGACAGTTTAACAAATTGGTGACAGTGTAAATGTTCCATCCCTGATAGGATGGTAATTAGTAAAACAAATGAGTTCCTCTACCCCTCTCAATTGGCACCAAGAACCACCCACCACTCCTCCTCTGTCAAATAGGTGCCAGATATAAGGCAAGGTTGTTCTCCATGCATTGAATAAAATAGCACCCAGTAGAAAGTTTAATTTGGATTTTCTACGATAAATATCCATGAATACATATTTTTTCCTAGTAGCTAGGAAGCACTGTTGTCAATTAGTGAAAACCATTGAGTAGGAAGTTGGAGAACAAGCCATTCCACTGGGTAGCCTTCTTGAGCCGTCTTCTAAACCCCATCTAAAAAAAAATGGAGTTCATGATACCTGCCCTACCTGCTTTGAATGCACAATCTTAGTGATCTAAGGGAGACACCACATTGAATGAGCTCTTTCCCAGCCAAAAGGGATAATTCAAGTAACTAAAGATTTAAAATGAAATTTTGTCAATGAGATATAGGAGGGAGAGAAGAGGGCCATAGAGAAAGTTCATATTTTGTCAGCTATTTTTCCTGGTTGCTAATTAAGAATTTTATCATTGTACGTCAGCTACAGTGTGGGGAAAGGTCATGATTTCAATAAACATGAGTAATACTATTAAAAAGAAACAGAAGATAAGGAAATATACCTGGGTTCTCTACATGTAAAGATATGTGGTTTATAGAACATTAGTTATTTATGGTGGTAATGATTCCCCTCTAAAAAGTCTGTGAAAATGAAATAAAATTATTTCATTGAACTTTTCAAAAAACATATCTTCCACGAATTCCTAATTGTTAATCATCATAATCAAGCTGATTTCAAAAGAAAGGGAGAAAAAGTAGATCTGAATGGAGAAATGGAGTGCTGGAGAATATAGAATTTTTATTCATTTGTATGGTGGACCGTCATCTTGAAGTAAATATGAAATGGATCAAAGTTGTTTGTGCTTTGAATATTGAAGCAGTGTTCATCATACATAATTGAACAAAGTTGAAATTTTGTAGGTATAAGACCAAAAAAAAAAGCCACAGCTATAATAGCTATTACAGGAAATGGAGGAAATTAATAATAAAAGACAATACACTACCTCATAAATTCATGCTCATCATGAGATTAGAGGGTGAGAGCATTAAGCAAATACCCTGATTAATTTAACAGTTTAACCCTGGAATTAGAGTACAGACTGTTCAAAATTCATTTGTACATAAACCAACCGGAAAAACAAACAGCTTACTTTCTTTCATAAAGTAAGGTTTTTCGGCAGTTCTTTTGGATACGTGAAGATAATATTCTCTTAAAAGAAAGATTATTACATAACAAGACATGTTTGTTTGATGTGAGTATTTCTTAAAAAAATAAGTTTCTGTATCTTTTTTTAAGAAAATATATTAAGGAACAGATTGAGGGCATTTTTGCCTTACATCCAGTGATCTTGCCTTTTATAACTTGTCCTCAAGTAACTCCTAGGAGCTATGATTTTTAAGACTGAATGATACTAGGAACATAAATTAGGCAGGAAAAGGGTACTTTCGTAGGTCTCTGTATTCACTGAGTAAAGTTTAAATTAACCTTGACTAGAACATCTTTGAGTACCTTTTTGATGCATAAAATAGTTTATCAAAACATATTTTAAAATAAATTTTGGAGGATTTTTAGAAGTGCAAACAGCAAAAGAGTAGTTTACTAGAAAGGCTTTTATTTTATATCACGTCGACATTTGTGAATCACTGTGTTTTTTCTATCACCTATTTGGTAAAAGTCCACAATTTGCCAAAATGGTTAATAGAACACAAATACAGACATTTCATGTGATGTACCATGTAAATGTAAACCTTTGTAGTTACATGTTTTTGTAGCAAGAGAATTGTTTTAAAAGGCACGTAATTTATTAGCTATCGGTAGCTTCTTTATTGCCTTGCCGCGCTGCAGTAATAAATAAAAAAAAGTGAACTGATTTTACAAATGGCACACAAGGTGCACATTTTGTGGGGGAAAAAAGTCTTTTTTTAAAGAATTGGCATTAAATCCTTTTTTTGTGATGACAAAGAGGCTAAGAGTGCAAACTGTATTTTCTGTTTATCGAAAACAGTCTTTTTTCTCGGGGGCATTTTTTCCTATGATCATCAAGGGATTTCAAAAGCAATAAAGTGTGGAATCATTGTTCGACTTGAACAGTATTAAAACTTAGGTTTTAATTTCAGTGAAGTAATAAGATTTGAACCTGTCTCACATTACAGCACTGTAAGGCATTTAGCAATTGTATTTTAAAAGAGGTTTTTAAGATGCAGCTCACTTGTAAGCTCACTCTCTGTCAGTAATTAATAGTTTTTCTTCAGCATAGGCTGTTGTGATCAAACCAAGAAATATCTGGGTTTTCAGTAACACATTGTGATAATTGTGAGTGTTTATTCCTGATTAGTCTAAATGTCTAATAATTGTCAGCTTGCTTCCCTGGCTGCTTAAAAAGAAAAAAAAGAGAGTGACATTTAAAGCTACAGTGTGTCTTTGGGCTTTTAAAAATATGAACGTAGATGTACATGTATATTTCAATAAGCTTTACACCCAGCAAGATTATATGTCAGTTGACTCATTCATTAACCAAGTATTTTATCCTTCAATATCATTTCCTAGTTTTTAGACGTTACATCATCTGTGTACGTAAAAAAAAAATGTTTCCAGATACAGTATTATATGTACAGCTAAACCCAAACTGACAATCTGGATTCTTCAGTACTCATCGCTGAAACTTACCTTTACTTCTCAAAAAAGCTCTTAAAATATGAGCATTTCTGTTAGATCAATGTGGCAACATACTTGCTGATGAAAGATTGTAGTTACCATTTTGAATTGCTATTGAAAATAATTGCCTCTACAAAAGGAAACATCTGTATGATAGCACATGGTTAAAGCTGCCATCAATTTTTAACATTTGAGGGTTGAGCTATGACCTTTCATGATGACTGTGAACAGTAACTGCCTCCATTAGCCATAAGTTTTGTTTCTTTATTTTAGTAGATGGCCTAGGCTGTAAATATTAGAGAATCTAAAATAAATCAACATATTATCCTAAGGATACAAAATGTAAGAGCTATTTGTGGTTGGGAACCCTTGACAGATAGTTTGGATGAAGCAGATGATTGCCTGCCTAGCGTATCTGGTCTGCATTGCTATGCCTGCAGGCAGTTTAGTGCTATGGTTGTATATTGATGTCAGGGTTAGTACTGAGTGGCTAGCAGTGACAGATGTCTATAATTACAGGCAATGCTTCCAGTATTTCTGAAAAGCCAGCCTATGTTGAACAATTATCTTATTTCTGCCTTGCCAAAGAGCGTGTCCCAATTGCTAGTATTAGCAGTAGTGAATATAGCGCTTCATCTGCTGCCTTGGGACAAATGTGGGAAAAGCACTTGGTTATAAAACATAAATGCAAAATATTTTTTTAACACTTTGAATTAGTTCAGTTCAGTGTTTTCCTAATTTTTATCTTCCCATAATGTTTCTGTTGAAGGAATCTTGAAATAATAGAAGCACATTTGGCTACTTATTGGGATTTTGTTTCCCCTTAAGCCTGTGTGTCTCCCCAGCGCCAGTATCCCTTGCTTTACTGAATAGATGTGTTTAAGCAAAGTTGGCTTTGAAACGACTTTCTCCAACGTGGATTACATTTTCTGATTGACTCGCATTACAAAATTGGAACTGCATTTCCATGGACAACCTCCCACACCTTTTGATGAGGAAAATTGTAAAAGGATAGACAGTGCTGAAATGTGCGAAATACCTTAGTGCACTGGTGCCTTTACATTTACTGAGAAATTGCAATTTTCAACTTTTGTTTTAACCCTTTTTTTTAAGCCTTCAGCCACTTATTGTCCTTTCCTATCTCCAAGTGTACATGACCACTTCCTTCCATATTGCCTCTTAGCCCACTTTAGTGACTCATTAGAAATGCTTTCATGCTTGTTGGTCCCAGTTCTCAACTGTCCTTTTTTTCTGGTTATTTGCATTTCTGAGACATGGGCTGTAATACCACTCTCCCCAGCAGATGCAGCTGCCTTACTTATACAATACTCTCCAACCTTAACATTCCTGAAGTTCCTAAAGTTCAGGGCACTGGGTACTAAAACATCATCCATGCTGTAAGTGACAAATTCTGTATTTTCAGGTAATGTAGACTGAGAAATGCCTAGGAAATAGCATTTGAGGTCATGTTTCTTTCCAACCTTAATCTAACCTGTATTGGGTTTCTACTTTGTGCTTCACTCCACTTTGTGGCATTATTTATTACATTTTCTCATTTAGTCTTCTCAGCAATATTCCCTTTAGTAGGTAGGAGTACCTTCATTTTACAGAATATGAAAAAAGATTTCAGGAAGGTTAAAAACGTGTTTGGTGTCCTGGGTTTTTGACCAAATCATCATACCCTAAACCCAAGTGTGCTTTCCAGTGTATCACATTACCTATGTAGGTATTTAGACATGAGCCCAGACACGATCAGTTTTAAGTGTAATGATTGATAAGACCATCATCACAAGCTTCATCCCCATATTTGCTATTTTACTTCCCGAGGAAAAATCTCATCACTACAACCACAGATTGGACCTCTAGTTCTGGCTAGCCATCAGTCACAAGAGAATCGAGCTAGATCCTAGATATCTGCTAAAATCCACCCTACTGTAGGAGAAGCAACTCAACCCATGGTCTAGTGTCAGAGATCAATATTATATTTATATATGAAAGGCAGCCCCCTTCTGTTCTTACTGGGCCTATCACACAAAAACTTTTCTGATAACTTAAAACTCTAATGATGATGTTCTGGAACCCCTTGTCTGTGTGCATTTAATTTAGCAAAGAAAACTCAGAGAATCGGATGGACTTGTTTACCTGAATTGGGAAGACTTTGATAATTTATTGGACACAGGGATGTAAATCATCTACTTAACCCAGAGATGAGAACTTATCCTGCAGACAGGAAACAGGAACTTGTGATGACTCCAAAAAGGAAGATGAGGGCTTTGAAATCAGGAACTTAGGTTGTACAGAGCCCTTGGGATAAAACATCACCTGCTACCACACAGCATTCTGTTTTCCTCCTGTCTCCTTTCCCATCACATTTACTGTTCCTCCTCTGTAAAATAGAAGTTATAGGTAGAAGACAGAAGATTGGGAGTTAGTCTGTCTTTCACTGGGGCTCTCTTCCCTCTAATCACTCTTCTTTAACCACTATTAAAGCTACTCACATGCCAGTTTAGAAGAAATATTTATTTTTCACCATCTAGGCCAAATAAAGCACAAATAAAAGGGACCGTCATCTTGGTGCATGCCTCATAATCTTAATGCTAGACTAATGTTTGACTATCTTACTTAATAATAATAGTGGCCATTTAGTGACCACATATTCTAATGGCTAATAGCTAATGTTTATTTGGTGCATACTGTGTGCTAAAAACTTTCCAAGTGTTCCTGACACTGTGCTGGCAGTGCTGTATATAATACAGCATTTGATGACAATAATATTGGGTTGGCCAAAAGGTTCCTTTGGTTTTTAAGTAAAAATGAAAGACACATTTTTCATTTTCACCAAGAACTTTATTGAACAACCTATTCATTGCTTTGTTCCACTACCTTCTGCCGTTTTTCAGGCAACTTCATAATTCCATCTTCCCAAAACCTTTGATCTTTTTGAGCAAAGAACTGTTCCAGGTGCCTTTTACAGTCTTCCAGGCAATGGAAATGTTTTTCATTAAGAGAATTTTGTAAAGACCTAAATAAATGGAAATCTGAAGGTGCAATGTCTGGTGAATATGGCGGATGAATCAGAACTTCCCAGCCAAGCTGTAACAGTTTTTGCCTGGTCATCAAAGAAACATGCGGTCTTATGTTATCCTGATGGAAGATTATGCATTTTCTGTTCACTAATTCTGGACGCTTTTCGATGAGTGCCGCTTTCAAGTGGTCTAACTGGGAGCAGTACTTGTTGGAATTAACCGTTTGGTTTTCCAGAAGGAGCTCATTAATAGAGGACTCCCTTCCAATCCCACCATATACACATCACCTTCTTTGGATGAAGACCAGCCTTTGGTGTGGTTGGTGGTGGTTCATTTCACTTGCCCCACGATCTCTTCCGTTCCACATTATTGTACAGTATCCACTTTTCATTGCCATCACAATTTGTTTTAAAAACGGAACGTTTTCATTACGTTTAAGTAGAGAATCGCATGAGGAAATATGGTCAGGAAGGTTTTTTTCGCTTAACTTACGTAGAACCCAAACATCAAAGCGATTAACATAACCAAGCTGGTGCAAATGATTTTCAACACTTGATTTGGATACTTTGAGTATGTCACCTATCTCCCATGTTCTGATTGTTCTCAGTTAATGTCTTGATTTGCTCGCTATCAACTTCAACTGGTCTACCCGACCATGGAGCATCGTCCAGCAAGAAACCTCCAGCACGAAACTTCGCAAGCCACTTTTCACACGTTCGAACAGTCACAGCACCTTCTGCATACACTGCACAAATCTTTTTTTTGCACTCCAGTTGTGTTTTTACCTTTCTTGAAATAATAAAGCATAATATGCTGAAAATGTTGCTTTTTTTCTTCCATCTTCAATATTAAAGTGGTTACACAAAAATTCACCAATTTTGATAAGTTTTTGTTTAAATGCACGCTCATGTGACAGCTGCCACATACAATCTAACAAAATTGTTTCGAATGAAGTTAAAGACAACTAAGTGCTACTAGAGCCATCTTACAGAAAAAACTGAACAAACTTTTTTGCCAGCCCAATAATAATAGCCAGTACTTTATGGAAATTTTACCATGTACCAGGACAGTTGTAAGTGCTTTACATATGTTAACTGCTTTAATCCTCTCAAAGATTCTGTAAATTAGGTCCAGCTATCATCCTCATTTTATATTTGAGAAAAGTAAGGTGTAGAGGGTAAGCAGTTTGCTCAAAATCACTCAGTAAGTGGTGGAATCCAACTTGTCTTGGGCTTCAGAATCTATCTTTAACCACTTCACTAGACTGCCTTCTACTTTGTGATATTATTCTTTCCATTTTACAGATGAAGAAACTGAGACTCTTAGAGGCTAACTAATTTTACTAGAATTATAGAATTAATTTATTAAATAAAATATTTATTGAATGTCTGTTATCTGCCAAGCACTGTGCTAGGCTAGCAAGTAGTAGTCTCACTCAGTATCCCATGTGCATTGCACTAGACATGCATTCTGTGTTTCCTCCTAGTTGAAGTTATCTGAAATATATACTCAACTTGCTCATTTCTGTCTTCTTATTGAAAGAAGACTATGCTTCCTGGGCAACTGCATGTTGTCTTTGTTCACCAGTTAGACTTTTGCATATGTTGTAGCTAATTTTCAACATAAAAGTATTCAGTAGGAAGACTAGGATGGAAGCGGTACTTAGCCTATTGCTGCATATATTGCCTCCTCAGAGAAAGTTTGAAGTGTTTATTAGTGTTTGAAGATACTAGTGTTTGAAGACGTCAGTAGGCCATCAGAAGGTGAACTCTGATCCTTTGCATTTAGGGTAAGTTAAAGTTTTCACTAACTAGGCTAGTGTGAGAGACAGAAAGTAAAAGCTACAAAGGACTATAGGATCAACGTTTTTGAGTAAAGTTTGAGAATATAATGAAAATAGCAGATTTGACAGAATAGTAAAAATATGCACAATGTCATTGGCAGCCCTTTTTTCATTCCATGGGCCATTATTCCTTTACTCTTTTTGTCAGGTTGTCCTTCCTAAAGGGATAGAGAGTTGAGTGGCTCATAGGAGGAAGGTACAGCAGTTGTTTTGGATGTAGGAAATGGGACATGTTTCAGAGAGGCAGGGTGGAGGCAGAGTGTGTGTGCAAGAGTTAGATTAAGTGGTGGAAGACTCAATGTGATTTGCTTAACCTTCTGAGTGACGACAGAAATGAGTTTCATTTATTGAGCATATACTTTTACCCTTCAAAAGTTGACTTGGCCTACTTATATCATTAGCCCCAGTTGCCACACTTGCATAATGAGAGTGCTTCATGGGAAACAGCAGTATTAAGAGATTCTTTTTTTTTTTTTTTTAATTTATTTATTTATTTTTGGCTGTGTTGGGTCTTCGTTTCTGTGCGAGAGCTTTCTCTAGTTGCGGCAAGCGGGGGCCACTCTTCATCGCGGTGCGCGCGCCTCTCACTATCGTGGCCTCTCTTGTTGTGGAGCACAGGCTCCAGACGCGCAGGCTCAGTAGTTGTGGCTCACGGGCCTAGTTGCTCCGCGGCATGTGGGATCTTCCCAGACCAGGGCTTGAACCCGTGTCCACTGCATTAGCAGGCAGATTCTCAACCACTGCGCCACCAGGGAAGCCCAAGAGATTCTTAAAAATAGTTCTGTTAGGTGTTATTTATAATTTGTTCTTTTTCAGGGCTATCCTTTAGTAATTGGTTTCTTGAATTATTTCATGGAAACAAACCCATTGTAATCCATATAACCACATCCAGGCTTTGAACAGCACTTCACTATGCCTCTGATCCTAGCCTCCAGAATAAAATCAAAGTCCCATGAATATTTTAAGTGACAACCACAAAGATCCTGAGCCACATTCTCCCTGTATCGGAAGTTGGGAAGGACTTCTGCTCTTCCCTTATCCCTGACGCCAGGTGGCAGGTCCCTAGACTCTGTGCTTTTTAGGATGTACGCCTGAGGAGTGTTGTGTCCAGAGTTCCAGAGAAGGCTTGGAAAATAGTTCAGGTGAGTTGAGCTGCTGGTTATTGTGGTGGATCACCAGTCTTTATGCTTGTCTCACCACAGCCCCAGATTCCTATGATTAAAATAGGCACGTGCACAGGGATAAGTGTAGGGGTGCATTTTTCTTGATTCCCTTTTTTATGCACTGTGGAATCCTACAGTGTGCGTGTTTTATAACGAAATGTTTGATAGTCAGCTAATGTTCGGTAGTATTAACGGCGAAGCCTCTGTTTAGTGTGATTGCATAGTATGAAAGCAGCCTAGGTTTCTTGATGATAACGTTTCTAACCAGTTATTCATACCTGAAAGGAGAAAGTTGTATTTGGCTACAATGAATAGCATCTGTTATTGAACAGTATCTAGAGCACATGTATCTCTTGTGCCAGAATATGTTTCTGGCAGACACCTTTGAGAGGTGTAAAGGATTAAACAAAATCTCTTACTTCGCAGTTCCCCACCTCTACCGTCACTCTCTCACAAACTTCATCCCGCATCAATTCTTTGCTCTAAAATGTAATCATGTCATCTTATAAATTTGGTATTGCAAAGAGTTATGAATCAAATGCCTGAAATGACCCTTCAAACCATGATCTCAAAACCTTCTACCAAAATTAATCAAACCTTCTTCCAGTAGTCCTGTGCCATAGCCATGGTTCGCTTCTTACTGTATGAGCTTGGAAAGATAATATATTTACCCAAGACTTTACCATGGCTTTAGCCACAGAAGACTAGTTTAACAGAAGCTTGGCCCCAGATATGGAGTGAATTGGCAGCCAGCGGGAACAAAGCTGTGTCAGGACAAATGTACACTCCCCATCTTCTCTAGTTGGCTTTCAGCTGGTTGCACCACAGGAGTCTTTCTATGGACTGTGTATCCTGTGACCAATAACTGGTGCTCTCGACCCAGGTCCCTCTTGGCTAGTGAAGGCCTGTCGGGAGACATTAGGTTCATGCTGGTGGAGATCCTTAGTCAGTGGCTCCCTGAAGGAAAATGGGGCAAACGGCCAGCTTCTGTTGAACAGGTGGTAGTTAGACCTTAGATCTGGTCGGGGCAGGAGGGAAAGGATCTCTCCAAAATTACCAGTATTGCTGGTTTTCACACTGTACCTGTTCTCCTCTTTCTAATAAATGATTGTTTAGAAACTAATCCAAAAATATATCTGGCGGCATCTGGAGCCCTTCCTTAGCAGTCTGGATTTGGGCCCAAGTGAGGAATGGAAACCCCACTGGGGTGCAAGCAAAAGAGGAAGCATGTTCTTAGCCATGCATCAGTGGAGGCCCCTACTGGGAGAGGGGATTATCACAAGGCAGCAGGCAGCCCTGTACCCCAGCCTGCTGAGTTCATGCTTTGTGCCACAGGATGTGGAGCGAAGGAAATGTGAGGCCAAAGTGGTCGCTCCAAGTTTTCTTATACAATAGCTTATTCAAGCAGATTGGGAACGCCTCTTAAGAGATTTGTTAGGTACATGTCCCCTTAGCAAGATGGCCACCACAGATGGTAGGTTCAGATATTCTAATTGAAATAAATACTTAACATTCATATTTATTTTATATCTCCATAGCCAGCTTTTCTTTATCAGATGTTATTCTGTATTCCACTGACTGAGGCAGGCAGATTCCTAACCTTTTACCGCTTGGTTTCCAAAGTAAATTATGGTCTTAAAATTAAATTTTAGCAAAAGATTTTTTAACCTGATTTTGGTCCCGTATTTTGTGATGTTATTTTAAATGATATGGAAAAATTAGTCAGCCAAGATTAATGTAGATCTATTCATTATCACTAAGTTTATGTATTTAATATGCAACAATGATGTCTGTACTATTAATTCTCTTGATGTGGTCACAAGTTAATTGTGACGATCATGTTTTATTCTGCTTCAAACGTTAATGAGAGAGCTCAATATCTTTAGTTCCAAACTGTTTAGATCCAAGTCATTAAATGCTCTGTTAGTTTCCTCTTACACCTTTCCTTTTTCTCCCTCCCCTCCCTTTCTCTTTAATGGATCTCATATAGAGAGCACTGCATTGGCTTCAAGGGCACTTGAAGCCTAAGACAAAAATATGGAAATTGGTTTCTTACTCATGATAAGTGAGTTCACACTCCGTTCTAAAATTATTTTCCTAAGGAACGTTAATGCTTTTATCATATTGAATGCTTTCCAGTGACAGGTTTTGCTTTACCAAATTACATTCAGTTAAAAATCTTGGACACCAAAGGGGGAAAGTGGTGGGGGGGTGGGTGGTGGTGGTGGGATGAATTGGGAGATTGGGATTGACATATATACAGTAATATGTATAAAATGGATAACTAATGAGAACCTGCTATATAAAAAAATAAATAAAATAAAATTCAAAAAAATAAAGAATAAAAATCTTGATTTATAAGTCATTTCAATAGATTAAAACAATACTTTAAAATTCATAATTGTTGAGTTTTTAAATTTTTATGGTATCAATTTTGTATTATTGGATGTGAATTTTTTTTACACTAAATTGGTTCAGGAAAGTATATCATCTGATGGCAAAATACTTTGTTGTTGATTTCCACAGCACTGCTAATTTTCTGCACTGAGCCTGCTTATAAAAGCTCTTTGAGAAGTTATAACATCTTAAACATTTATAGAAGGCCTAAGGGTATTAACTTATTGTAATTTTCTGAAGATTCATTATCCAAAATCTTAATTCATTGTAACAACTCTTATGAAAACCTATAGAACCAGTGTTTTCTCTTATTTTCTTATTTGCACACAATGAGAGATTCATTGTTCTTTTTAATTTGTTTCATGCGGTGCTTTTGAGTACATTTCATAGAGGGCTGTTATTGAATTTCTGTGACTGTCATTATCTATCCATACAACCTTTAGGAACTAATATTCTGGGTTTCCCAGTTCTGTAATCTACTTCAAATTTAAGGATTGACATAATTAGTTTCTTCAAAGTTATAACCAGAATGTTAGAGACAACACTGCAGATACCCAAGACCAAGGATTAGGATTGGAAAAAGAAAGCAATTTTAAAAATTATCACAGCACATGCTTTTGTTCTTTATTAAATTAAATTTACAGCTCAAAACCTTATTGCTGTTTGTATGTGTATTCCCTTGTCTGGTTTTCTTATCTTGTCTGGCTTCTTTTTTAAAAACCAGATATAAGATCATTTCAACTACCTGCATATGCTCAGACATTATTTGTCACTTGATTAGTTTAGAAGTTAAAGAACATAAGTGGGTCACTGAAGTGTTATATACATATCCAAATGCTCTTTTCTGAAGTTTAAAAGAAGCTTCACAGTAGAATGACTAGAGATAAGAAAACATATTAAGACAGTTTTTTAGGAGCATGCCTTCTTATGTCTGTAATAATGATAATTTCTTACATTTCTAATGACTTCCTGTATTTCAAGAGCCAGAGAGATGGATGACTGGCTAAAATGGGTAATTTTTCTACCTTCTAAGACAATAACAATTTAGAAGTAGAAAGAATTTGGTTTTGTATCATGAAATTTTGAAGCTTTATGCCTTTAACAAATGCCGTTTCTGACCATGATTAGCAAGATTTCAAAGTTAATACAAATTTAGGGTTTTGTTTGTTTTAACCTTTTTTCTGTGTGAAAGTCTTCAAGGTAAGCCCTTTCTTACCCTTCTGTTATTTTGTATGTAATGAGCTTTCTCTTGGAAAGGTAGTAGCTGATAATACTAGCACCTACTATTAGAAAGGGTCCATGAAAGGGGGTAGGAAGGGAAGCAGCATTTGTTGAGTAGCTGCTAAATGTCAGGTTCTGTGTTAGGTATCATCATTTAATCTTCCCAAAAGCCCATAAAGTAGGTTTTATTATTATTCCTGTTTTTCAGATAGGAAACCAAGATTCAGAGACTTTAAGTAACACCTAGTTAGTGGCAGAATTCAAATCCAGTTATCTTTGGGACCAAAACCTGTGCTTTTTCTGTGTTGCTAACTTTATCGAGATAGTGTTCTGAGTACTTCTGGAGATGTAAAGAGAAATAGACATTTCCCGGCCCTCAGGCAGCACGTGCTTGAAGTAATGGAGGAAACACATATAAATATAGAAAATTAGTGCTATAACAAGATAATATGCTATTACATGAGAAGTGCCACTAACAGGCCAGCAACAGTGGATGCTCTGAGTATCCAAAGGAGGAGAGAGAGCTCCTCTTACTGAATCTACAGGGAGAGCTTCTTCCAGAAATATTTAAGCATTGAAACTACATATTTTTATATATAAAATAGATAAACAACAAGGACCTACTGTACAGCACAGGGAACTATATTCAGTATCTTGTAATAACCTATAATGGAAAAGAATCTGAAAAAGAATAGATATATATATATATACATAACTGAATCACTTTGCTGTATACCTGAAACTAACACAACATTGTAAATCAACTGTACTTCAATTTAAAAATAATAATAATTTTAAAGAACTATATCTTTTTAAATAACAAAACTTTACCAGTGGTCACCTGAGTGAGTAGAATTTGGAATATATTATTTTTACAGGAAAAAAAATTCTTCGTAAAAAAACACACCTCTTATTGGTTGTTTTCCTTTTGTTACAAAATTATGAATGAAATGGAATCAGCCAAAATACACATTTTAACATTACATTCTTGTTATTCAGTTAACAAACATTTATTGAGTATTAGGCATGGGAGATAAAAGACAGAGCATCATCTCCACCCTCAGGGAGTTTGTAGCCTAACAGAAAGACAGGCATATTAAAAAAAAAAAAAAAAAAAAAAGAAGAAGAAGAAAGGGAGGAAGGCACAGGCTGACAGGCAAAAACTAGGTTATGTGAAACACATAACCAAAAGCATAACGATTTATTCAACTTTATTGTATCCTTCAGAGAAGGATAACACAAATGGGCTTATTAGTCTCTTATTTCTTAGATTTTTGCTTATTTTTCACTATGATCAAATTATCTTAATTGATTATGAAATAAAAGATTAGGAATCTTATGAACTGAAAGTGAGCTTTTTTCCTTTTCTTACATTCTTACGCCAACTCCTATATCTTTCCCTAAAATGAGTATGTATTGTGATGTAGTTTCTTCTTGCTGTCATAAAAATGATTTTTGGTAAAGTGATAGAAGTTTTGGAAAATGTTGAAAACCCCTAAATATTGTGTAAGAATTTTTTCTGTAGAAAACTTCCATTGACTTGTGCTTTATGATAAATAATCTTATAGATATTTCCTCACTGGACAGATTAGTCCTCACCCCCAAATTATGTGTATCTATGGTATAACTACATTTCAAATGTTCGAAGACATTTTCATATTATCTGCATGCTCTCTGAATGATAAGGTGCCTTGGAAAATGTGAGCCGGTCTTTTAAAAGAAATGCAGTAATCATACATTGATTTTAAATGACCCTGTCACACGTGAAAACAAATCAGATTGTTGCTCTTAATGAGCTTTTCAATTTACTATTCAGTAGATCAGATAAGTGGATTTAAGAGGTAATGATCCTGTTTAGTACTCAAGCTTGGCTGTCAGATCCTAGTAGTGGAGAGAAATCCCGAGGGACAAAAGCGTTGACACAGTTCTAGATGGGATAATGGGAATCAAAGCTAATGGATGATAAAAGGAATGGTGCAAGTTACAAGGATAATTGTGGATTAAAGCACTGCCATGTGTCAATGTTGACTGTTTTTTCCAGTATCTTATTGGGTCAAATCTGATGCTTTGAGAAGCTGTTTTGACAGCAGAGCACAACAGACCTGCCTGCTTAGATTGCTTCTTTCTTGAATGCCAGAGACACAACAGAAAACTTCCTTGCAGGGACTATCAATTTAAAAAATATTTTTAATATGTTTAAATGTCTTAATGTTTAAAATCACATTTTTGTTACATTTCTGTTATTCAGTGTGGCATGGGCAAAATCAAAATTAGATTAATTTGATCTTTGCCATAAAAAATAGCATTTGTAAAGTCTTGAAAGTGTAAAATTTTATTTTATAAAAATACAGTGTAGTAGGCGAGATGGACACCCAAACAATTATGATGTGAAAAGCACCATGCTAGAGGAATGGACCAGACGCTATAGGAACATAAAGGAGAGCACAACTTACCTTACCTGGAAATGGAAGGAAGGCTTCAGAGATGACTTTTGAATGAGAATCAGGGCAAGAGGAGGAAGAAGGCTGATTCAGGAAAAATGAACAGCACATGAACTCATAGAGATCTGTAATTGCATGAGAAGCCTCAGTATTTCATGAGTATTTCATTGTGGCTTCAGGTTGAGGGAAATGATAGATGAGGAGGTAGGTTGGGGCCAAGTTGTGAAGAGCCTTGTGTGCTATAGTCATATCAATATCAGATTTTCCAAGGGGCCTGACTTACTCCCATTCATGAGAGAGCTTTTGGAGCATGTTGGGATAAGGGAAACTTCCCTTTTTACAACCATTCTTCCTTTGAGCCTTCTATGGGCTTAAAGGTTTCTGATGATTGAGGATTTGGTGGTAACTAACCTCTCTAGGTTCTTTCTCCCTAGCTCCCTCTTCGCAGCAGACATCTTACAAAAACAGTGATAGCTTTGATCTTACAAGAGATAAAGGCCTACTCTCATGAGCCAAGTCACAGATACTGGAATTGAAATGCTTTTCAATTAGGGCTCAGAAGTTAGCAGGAGAAGCAACAGGAACTTGAATCTCAATCTTCCTTTCTTTCTCTCTCCCCCAGCTTCTCCCCTCTACCCTTCTGCCCCTTCTTTCACCTGCCCCTTCCTTTCCCTCTCTTTCTCCCTCTGATTCACTCTACTGGCCTGAGGAGCTCCTGGTCGTAGGACTTAAGTCAAAAGCCTGGAACACAAGCTTCTGGTTGAATAGTGTTTAAAATCCAAACATGAGATCTCTGCAATGAACAGCTTTCCTCCCCTGTATCACCATGTAACTCTGGATGATTTGTGGTGTCCTGTGATTTTTATCTCACCTTCACAACCTATGACATTATATCAAGGTAGTGTTTACATATGAAAAACAAAAGGCAGAGGGAGTGAAAGCTAAGTTGCCATACCATAGGAAATAGGCAGATCAGGAGAGAGTAAGAGAACACAATCACAGGGAATCAAATCAGAGAAGAGAAATCCCATACAGCTGGTGTCTGGCAGAGATAACCTGGAATCATACCAGAGCATCAGGGAGTATGAAGGTGTCAACCCACCTCTCAGCTTTGCCAGGCTATTAGAGGGAATATTCCACTGGCTGCCAGTGGCATTTTCCCACTTGTAGTGGGATATGTGTTTATAAGCTCAATGTGGCTTAGGTTGGAACTGAAATGTTACACCCCAAACTCTGCAACCATCACTCCCTAATGGGAAGCTTAGTGGATTCCCAGGCCCCGATGTATTCAGCAGAGAATCCCTGAGCCTGGGATTTCAGTTTCAGCATGGAAAGTAAGACCTATCTGTATATTTGGGGGAGCTTATTGAGAGATACTTGAGGAGAATTTCTATGAATTCTTTAACTTCCTCATATTTTTGAAATCCTTATTTTTATAGCTGCCTAACATAATCCTGAATTATTTGATGGCTTGCTAAAATCTGGAATAGATGGAAATTTCTTAAATGTTGGAATCTTTTATTGAGGCACTCCACTTTCCAGCCCTTTACATACATACGCCTGCCTTTGAGAAAGGGGTGCTTTATTACCACTTGGAGAAAAAAAAAAAAGTTATGTGGTATGCTGGGAATAAAATGAGTATGTGAATGTGGGTTTATGTGGGTGTGTATATATTTCAAAATAAGGGAGGTGCTTCCTGGAAGAGAAAGAGGAGGGTAAATTTTTAAATTACAAAAATTTTTTTAAATTCTTAATTTGTTCTCCCCACTCGTTCCCTACATCAGTGTGGATGCAACAATGCATTAAATCTTTACATTTGTTCAATTTGAATAGTCTTTTGAAAACATATGTTAATGATAAAGTTTTTAACAATAAATGTTTTCATGCAGGTATATGCCCGTATGTCAGAAGTCTTAGGAATAACAGATGACAACCATGTTCTAGAAACATTCATGATGAAAATGTGAGTTCCTGCTTTGGTTCTTTGATTTTTCTGTTGTTGTGTTGCTTTGACCTTTGTACTGTGCCTAAATCTCTCCAGAAATATTAATTTTTAATAAGAGACTTTTTAAATTATGCTTTAATTCTTAGAATGGTAGCATTGTTCTTATCTGAAACTTAATTTCACGTATTTAAAATTCACCATCCAAAAGATGTTATTTGTCAAGGTATCCGTACTACTGCAGCATGCAGTATCAAAACATGGTTTTGAAAAGTTTACAGACTTTGACTCTTCAGTTCAGTTGGACCGCCTTTTTTAATTAGAAAGAAAATACTCAATTTTAAAGACCAACTCAAGAGATTCTTGCAAATTGGAATCATTGAGAGAGATTTGGTTGCCTTCAGACAGGGCATTCATTGATTCCAGTAGAAACCTATGGCTATCAGAGACATATTCATGGAAACTGTCCTTAAATTATCCTTACAATATTAGCAAAATTAACTAGTTTATGGTCATAGACATAACTTTGTACACTTAGCCTAAACTTCTATGCCTCCACTTGACATCTTTCTTCATCTGTGTAACAGATAGGTAGCACTGTCTTCCTTGCAGAGAACAAAGCTAGATAAACAATCATGATCATAGGAAGTGAGTTTTGGAACCACAAATTTGCTGGTTCACTTCTTGGCAGTAACTGTGAGTCTCTATTTGACTTCCTTTGTAACTCCTGTTGTCACTCCCTACTATGTTTATTTTGGATACAAACTTAATGTTTCTTCTGTGAAACATTTAGGCAACTTTTTAATTTACAAAACTATATTTATAGAATAATACACCATTTGGAGAGCAGTGTTCATTGTGCATTGCTTGTATATAATTTTGAATATGCTATGAAAAGAATAGAAAATGTTCCATTGATACTTAAACCCACTTTATGAGATGTTTGTGATTTAGGTCATTTAACTGACATGAGTGTATGTGTATTTCCATGTTCTCCCTACACAAACAAATACCTTCATTATAATTAAAAACTTTTTTTTCATATTTAGTGTTACAAACCTTAAATACTGGGGAAGACGTGAGCCTGTCATTTCAAGGACTCTCCAGTTCCTAAATGACCTTTCTGTTGGATATCCTTTTTACTATATCTGATAATGTACATAAACAACCTAACAAGTGCATTCTATTGGCCAGGTATTTTCCTTATTTATAATTTTTCAAGTGTTCTTTTTTTTTTTTAATAAAAAGCCTTTCATTTAGCCTTATCTGTAAATGCATAATTTTGAAAGATTTATATTAGCTATATAATATGAAAATTTTATTCAGAGTCACAATTGAATTTATATGGATATATAGATTTCTAACTGGTTAAAATTATGTTTATACCCATCCAGGTTTATAAATGGATATATAAGAAAGTATGCAAACCACATATGTTTTAATCCATAATTTTTCATAATTGTCAGGACGTTCTTATTTTAAAAAAAACACGTAACTAATTTTAAGAAAGTCAAAATGTTCCAAAAATATTATTTTATAAAAACTGAATTCCTAAGAATCAGTATTTCTTCATTGTCTTCAGTTAAAATGAATATTATTTTCACTAGTTAAGAGGCACAAAGGAGTAATAGAAAGGGAATTACAAGGTTTTTGACCTCTTCTTTGATTATTTCCTCTACCAAATCAACATCTTATTTACTCTAAAATAAGATTTCCCATTACACATTAAATGTTTAGATTTCTCTTTAGCAGATTCTTAAAATCTAAAACCAGAATCAGCCTTTCTTATTAGATTATAGTTGATACTATTATAATGTTTCTACCAATGCGAGAGAAGTATGTAGATTGTCTTTTACATGTTAGCTATCAAATATATAGGAGTTGTGAAAAATAAGTGTTGGTTTAGTTAACCACTAAGATTAGCTGATATTTTAACATGAGGACAACATTCTGAAAATGGGTGGCATTGGATGGAAATCTTTAATGTAGGTTCACTCCAGGAATATGTTTATATTAGTTAAGTTTAAAATTGTGTTCCTTGGCAAACCATAAAAGATTTCCAAAGTATTAGACACCCACTTTTGTGCTGGAATTTAATATGCAACTTTTTATTGGAAAATAATCGTCCTTGTCTGGCAAAATCCACCATGCAATATTTCTGTTAGTAGGTATAATGCAATAAAGACAGGGAGGGCTATTTATCACTACAAATTTTGAGGATTTCAGGATTCTTTTTATTATTTTAATATATTTCTTTGATATTAAATCAGAAAAATGATAAATTACACCTGTCCAGGCTGTTTTTCCTTTTTACTGGAAAGTGATGTACAACCCAATTCCAGTGGTCATTTTGGCTTTTTAAGATATGTATTTTTTCTTATTAAAAAAAAATTCAACCTGTATTTTTTTTTAATAATAATGCTGAAATACTCTTTATTTCCAACATATGAAGTGGTTTATAAGTACTTCCTAGTATTGCAAACTCTGGCCTTTTCACAATGTATTATTTTGAGAACATATTATCTGGAAAGAAGCCTATATTATTTTATAGCACATATCTATGTTTAGATTTCCCCTATTTTTTAGGTTGAAATTGAAATCTAATATAAAATTAATTTGATTTGTATTGTTTTTTGTATGATTTACATAATGCCTAATTTATTTGTATCTGCTATTAAAGATCCTTTCCTATCACTTATACCTTTTATATATTCTTTAACCCTAAGATTATAACCATTTATTTTACAAGTCACTTACTGCTTTTGAGCACTCCTTTTTTGAAGTTAATAAAAGAATCGTATTTTCAGAAAGCTTATTAGATAAAAGTTTAAAAGCTAGCGTTTTAAACCAAGGGATAGGCATAATTTCAACTTGGGTACATTGATTTATACTTTTTAACAATTATTTCAGGTTTGCATATTTAGAAATATATATTAACTCAATTTGATTTCACTGCTCAGTTATTTGAATTATAAATCATTATGTCCCTTCTAGCTGATCAGTCATGAAATATCTTTGAATTCATTTACATAATGGAATATGTGAGTGGTGTATCTATTTCAGTGCAGTTGCTGGTTACTTAATGCATGTTTTGTTGTTTCTAATCGATTTCTTTATTGTAATGTGTTTTTAAATCCTGATTTTAAAGCAATACATTATTTCTGTGTTAAAAAATAAGGTGACACTCTTCAGCAATAGGAACAGTTATGCAAGATAAAAATCATCACCATTTGGCCTCTATAAATGGAAGTATGTTTATATATTAATATTCAAAATATTTGTATTTAAAATACTAGTAACAAATAAATGAAAAGCATGTTATCTTACTATAAAATTTCAAAATGTTCCTTATTACTTTTATAATGCATGTCTTCGAATACTTATTTTTTCGTTTTTTCTATTTTTGTCTTCTCCAGAGTGAATCTTACTCATTATTTATGGTCCTCACAGCCAGTCTTTGAACTTTGGTGGTCTTGTATCTGACTGCTTGTTTGGAAATTGAAATCACAAAAGATCCTCATTTTTAGGAAACGCTAAAAAGCCGTGTGTTTACTTGCCTAAGGCAGAGTAACCTGGAATGGTAACCTGGCCCCAATGGTTACTGTCTCAAACTTTAGTGATAATCAGAATCACTGGAGTTCTTGTTAAAATACAAATTCCTGGACCCCACCCCCACCCCCAGAGTTTCTGTTTTAGGAGGGGTCAGACTGAGGCCTGAGAATTTGCATTTTCATCAACTCCCAGGTGATGCTGGGGGCTCAAGGACCATACTTTGAGGACTTCTGCCTTAAGTTAATCAGAAAATAGAACTGAATGTCCTAAACAGAAAAGTCAGGTATTTCTCCTACAAGCTCTTCTCTAAGGGAATTTGTCTTCACTTGGAAAAGGCGGACTTGACGTTTTTAGAAATAGTCCAGTTTTCCAAATAATAATGTGTATGAGGAGGATACCGTTACGTTAAGTCCCCAGATTTTAACTGGAAAGCCCTTGTTGCATTTACCCCAAGGTTTCTGTTGGTAAATTTGAAGCTTTCTAAATTGGTAAGATTATTGTAATTTTAAAATCCAGTGGCCTTTTTGAGAGAAAGTTTGTTTTCCAGGCAGATTCATTACATGTGGCATATATGATACATTTAGCAAACATATCTAGTAACTTTTTAATGTACTTTTTAAATTTCCAAGACTAAATTTCAAGAATTCCAGATTCTAAATAGCTTTCTCTAACAGGCACAGAGTTGAAATGACTCTGTCCTGGGGCAGCCCTCCACAGTTAGGTTTAATACTTGGGGATCTTTTTCCTGCTTTGAAATGATTTCCAGTCATAAATTCTAGTTTCTATCTAATTGGGAAAGGAGTAAGATTGTTTAAGTGATTAGGACAAGGAAGCTGCCAGGAAAACTGGCGCAAGAATAAGGGTCATACAGAGCTATCAAGTAAACTTACTTATTTTAAATGCTGAGAAAGAGGGAGGGAAGTATCACATTTCATCCAAAATTCTGTTTGTTTATTATCATTATTTCAAATTTTTCTTCCTTTGAAAAATAATTGATCAGGATTTCTACTGCAATTCATTGTTTACTAAAATTTATAGCATTTACATGTCTCTGGGTTTCAGATAGATAATAATGAGAAAGGTAATTTCATTTTCTGTTAGGCCCTCTGTTGGTAGCTGCCCTTATTACATCATCCTCAAAGGTTTGAGAAAACCCAAAATATCTTTAGCTTTTAAAAAACAGACCCCATTAAAGGGTTCTACATAAATTCATGAATTTATCCAAACTCACTTTACCCTATTGATAATGTTAACTTCAACAATTCTTAGAAGTAATAACTTCATCATGTTATTGCAAGACCACATACATAATTCACGGGGCCCAGTACAAAGTGAAAATGTGGGGTGCCTTGTTCATAAATGATTAAGAATTTCAAGTCCTCAGCAGCGGAGCATTGAACCAAGCAGAGGCCTTTATAAGCAGAGGCCCCTGTGCAAGTGCATAGTCTGGACGCCCGTGAAGCTGGCTCAGGTTATCTGTTAAAGAAAGAATTCCTTCCATTTGGCTTCAGACTAACTCTCTAAGACTGGGACTATCTCCCATAGTTCCTGTACACCAGGATTTGGTGAATCCTGAATGAGGTGGGGGGGTTAGGAAAGACTAAAGGATGAAAGATGAAACAAGGGTCTAGAATGAAATAAGGGTGAAGGATGGAAGTAAAATTGAGTATGTCTGTTACAGGAAATATTTAGTAATAAACCGTAGTAATTCTGCTTTTGTGAAACAGTATTAAAATGTATTGCTTTATTTCAGCAAATATCACCATCTCCAGATGGTTTTCAGAATGTTAAATAAAACTAGTTTCAGCTACATCCCTCAGGCATACTTCTATTAACATTTCTCATCAAAAGAAATGTTGATTTATTTCTTTGTTTGCTGTCTCTATCATCTTTGGAAAAGTCATCTCGTAATTTATCTGCTCTATTTGTTTGTTTTTGTGCTGGCATCAAGGGTGAGAATCTTCTGCTCCTCTTCTGTAGCCCACTTATGCAGGCCTTCTCTCAGTTCTTTATCTATTCTTGCTTCACAGGATTACCTTCCTCGAGTATTGTTTTGATCTGATCATTTTTCTTCCCAAAAGCCCAGAGTCACTTCCACTTGCTTCTTGGGTCAAAGTAAAATTATTGATTTAAACTTGAGTTCTTTAATGGTACTTGACTTATTGAGTTCCCATAACTAATTTCCTGATCCACCACTCAACCACAATTTGTACTTTATACTTGGGCCAAGGAAATTTATTTTTGCCTTCCCCTTGACACCCTTCATTATCTTTCACTGAATTACCACATGTGCTGTTCTCTTCATTTGATCCATTGTAACTCACTTAGGTCTCTTCTAATTTTCAGGTTTAGCTAAAAACTTGGTAGAGCCATCCTGAAGTAGTTATAATCCTTAGCCACTATGTTAACTGAAAGAACATGAATGAGTCATTTAATTTCTCTGAGACTCAGTTTCTTCATCTGTAGAAAGGGAATATTACCTATCTCTTAGGATTTTGTAAGGATTAAATAAGATAATAAATACATAACAGTATATCTATGTTATCTAACAATAATAAAGCACCTGGTTCTACTCATCCAGTCACATAGTAGGTGCTACTAAATACTTCATTTTCGTTCCTTTTCTTTTTCTTCATGTTCTTGGACACCTAGTTCTTATCTATATTTCTGGTGATTAATATAATATAGCCTAATATTGGCTAGTCCTCTCTCCTATTAAGTTGTAAATTATTAGGGATTAGGACTCTTGTTTCCTTTCTCTATAGTTTCAAAACTTCATCACATAGCAGGCCTTTTGAACATACTGTTACCTCTCCTACTGAGATACTAAACCTTAACTCTTATTCCTTATAAGTAGTTATTAGTATCCCTTAAGATGTTTCATTTTGGTTATACCTGTTTGGATTTTTTTAGTCTAGTAGGGTTCATGAGCATAATTCTACTTTTGAAATAGCTAAATTAATATTTCAGTAATTATACTATATACCTACAGTATATTTATACTATATTACCTACAGTAATTTCCAACAGGTAATTTTCTTATCTGTGAACTTTCTTCTATCATCAGGATCTAATTCTATCTATAATATTTGGAAATATGTATGGCTTTTACATAATTGCCTAGATCAATACCATTATCCACCCTCTTGTGCTTAGTGAATATCATGCACCTAATATACTACTTCTTTGATTCTAAAACAGAAATTTCGTCACATTTTAACACTTCTGTAAATAAACTGTTTTATAGTTGATGATATTTTAAAATACTTTTTCTTTCATAGTAGCTCATATAATAAGGATGTTTTTTATAATCAGTGGTGGTTTAGGATTGATGAAATATGGTGTTCCTCGGCAAAGACTTGATAGCATGAATTGAAGTCATACTTGGTGCTCCTGTGCCCCTTAGCTGCTAAAGTGTGTGGTACCTGTAACTTTAGAAATCAGGGCATTCTCAATTTGGTTATCCTTCTTTTCAAAGGATGCAGTTTTCAAAATTTTGACCATCTCTAAGATACACCATTCTTTCAGCTTTTTCTTGCCTTTCTCCATTTGTCATGCTAACTATCAGTAAGGCCATCTTCACCTTCGTCAGTGGTTTCATAACCACGTGGATACAGACAGAAATTTTATGAGCATTTTGTTTGTAAGTTAGTATCGGCCAGGTTATGGAGTTTGCTCAGTCCTGGATGTGATGAAGGCTCACTAATGAGTTGATGCATCCTAAAAGAACAGTTTCCCTGTCGCTTCTGGGACCTAGTTCCAGTTTCAGTTGTATCTCAAGAAGCTAGTGATCTCTGTAGAATCATTTGGCATCTTTAAAATCAAATGGATATGAGATAGCCTAGTGAAAAGAGCTTAGACTTTCAAGTCACACAGACCTTTGAACTTTGGATTTGAATCTTGGCTCTACCATTTATAAGTTCCATGTGGGACCTTTATTAAGTTCTCTTACTCTACTGGACTTCTACTACTGCTGTTACTGTTAACCACCATTACCACGTGTACTGTTATAAACTGTTGTCAACAGGCCTCTGAAATCTAACCTGGTACTGCCACCCAACTAAAATGGTGCAACTTACAAGAACCCTAGTCTCTTAGAGAAGAATGAAGATTATAATGATGATGTATCCATTTACCTTTTTAAAAAAATTACAGATCCTCTTAAGGACCATAACTAGCTTTGAATTGAATTCCTATAGGGGAATATAAATATTCAGATGAACGCTCATTTTTTTCTTTATTGAAAAAAGTTAAAAAATTCACTCTTAATCTTTTTTTTTTTTTCTTTAGAAGGTAATTAAAAGGCCGTGAGGCTGGCCTTGGTACAAAGTGCACAGATGCAATTCTGCAGAAAATGTGTCTTTGGCATATGAGATTCTTCCTGTAAATGTTCTGTTTATTGCTACCATAAATATTCTATTGTCAAAACATGACTTGCTGTTTATTAGCAGCACTGACAGGAAGATTCCTATTAATGGCAGCATTCTTATTACCCATAGACCCTGTCACTTTTAACTTTGCAATTGTAAGAGAATTGTATTTGGTAATTACTTAAGATATTTCTTAGCTTATTGATCCCCACCCCTGTTTAACCGAGTGACGTTTGAGTGGCAATTCTTCTACTCAGTGATTTACACTGGAAAAAATCATCAAATCTGCATCTTTGTAAGCAGGGAAAGACTTGCTACCTATCAGCCCTGATCTTGTTTCAACCTTCCAGAAACACATAGTGCATCGAGCACCCACTGAGAGCAGTGTACTGAGGAAAATGCATACATGCGGCCACTGCCCTTAGAAAGTTTACAGTATAATATACAAATAAGCAAAATATACAGTTGCTTACTGTGCAACTGGAATGGGTTGCCTTAGAGTCAGAGGGGCTTGAATGTAAATCATCCTAATTGCCTGTCTTTTGGAAAGTTTTATTTCATTGTTTGAGTTTGTTTCCTCATTTGAAAAATAGAATCTATCTCATGGGATTGTGAGAATTAACCTTGCAAGTATTAAGCATTCTTTAAATGTTCATTCTCTGCTTCTTTTTTTTTAAAAATTTTATTAATTAATTAATTTATTTATTTATTTATGGCTGTGTTGGGTCTTCGTTTCTGTGCGAGGGCTTTCTCTAGTTGCGGCAAGTGGGGGCCACTCTTCATCGCGGTGCGCGGGCCTCTCTTGTTGCGGAGCACAGGCTCCAGACGCGCAGGCTCAGTAGTTGTGGCTCACGGACCTAGTTGCTCCGCGGCACGTGGGATCTTCCCAGACCAGGGCGCGAACCCGTGTCCCCTGCATTAGCAGGCAGATTCTCAACCACTGCGTCACCAGGGAAGCCCTCATTCTCTGCTTCTTTGTATCTCCTCTCTCATTTACAGTTAGCAAAGACATTTGCATCATCTGATCCTTACACCAGTCCTCACAACCCAAGATAACTTGGGTATATCCTCTTTTGCTGAAGAGGAAAACTAAGGCTAAGAGTCGCTGAGTATAGTACTCAGACTCTCATCCAGCTGATTGAATGGTATAGTCAAGCTGAAAGCCCAGGTTTCCTAACTTTTGTTGCAGTGCATTTTCTACTCTTTTACACCCACACCTGAGTGACTAAAATTTTAAATTAGGCTTATCAGCCCCACTGTACAGAGTTAATATACATCTGCATTTGGGGATGATGTGAAGGAAAAGAGCCAGTGTTTTCATTGGGACATAAATGGAACCATGTAAGATTATTACGGCTTGAAGAAAGGTGTGAGTAAGTATGTAGGGAATGCCCAAGAGGTGCCCTAGCTAGAGTAGGAGACACATGACTAGAAAACACTTAGGGTAAACCCTAAGTAAGAGCAGAGGGTGTCTGTGTCCTGAATAGATGTTCTTAGAACCCACTTCAGCCCTTCTTTGATGATGGCATTAACCAGAAATTATTTAGGCTTTGAGATCATGTTTGTGATTTTTCAACTCTATTCTCATTCTGAGTTGAACTGTTCAGGTGATAATGTGGTACAGTAGAAAGAACACAGCCTTTGTAATCAAACCTCAGGTCAAATGTCAGCACTCTAAGTCCACAGATGTGTAATCTTGGGCAAGTAACTTAATTTCTCTGAGCTTCTGTTTTCTTATCCACAGATTAGACATAATAAATAATATTTAACAATGTAATTATGAAGATTAGGTGGGTTAACAAATATAAAATACCTTACAACTAGTAGGCACTTGAAAAATGTTAGGCCCTTTAAACCTGTCCTTCAATACTTGAGGACATGCAATCTGCTACATTCTCCTAATTGTATTCTGATTTTCTTCATCTAAAACAGAACTTCTTTAGATTTCTACTAACTGAGCTCATGTTTCTTAGAACTGAATAATTTTCTCTTTCTTGATAGCCTATTATGGATCTTTCATAATTATTTTTTATAAAATAATATTAAGTGAAAAGAAGTTCCAAGTTACACCCAAAATGTAAAAAGGGTCAGTTTTAATTTTCTACTATCAAGGCTTTAATAGTAAAGTTTTTGTCTTAATTATAAAAGTCATTCTTCCTTTCCATAACTAGAATATGTATAAGATAGGAAAAGTAATTGCACTGGTTAATAATGGATTATCATTCTTAACAGAATGGAAGGCATTTCTATAGGAATAATACTCTTTAGAAAAAATATTTTTTCTTCATAAATAGAAACTGATGCCATTATAGTTCAGTTATTTTTTGATCTATTACTTATTGATAAGACAATTGTATTTCCCCAGATTCCTTAACTTCTATTACCTATATCCTTTTAAAAAAACTTGTGAAGATAGATGCCGTGAAATTCATGTTAAAAAATCACACGGTGAGTCTTATTTCCTTTAATTAATGACTAGAGTTTTCCGGGTAGTTTAGATAAAGCTTAGTAACTTTGGATGCTCTCTTGCTTTCATCAGAGTGAACACTTCCCCTTTCTTGGCATCAGTGACAGTTACAGTCTCAGTGACTTCAGGTGCCGAACAACCTTCTACACAGCCCTCACTCGTCTTCTGATGGTAGATCTAGGTAAGGTTAAGAATTTAAGCTTAATTAATAAGGGGTCAACAGTATACTTGTGTGAATGAAGAAGTGTCATATTTGTGAGTACCGCATTTAACTTATTGGAATTTGCCATCTTTGACAGTTTTCTACAACTTTCCAAGATTTGAGCATTCACTTGTTAGCATTAGAGCCAAAAGGCAAATTTTTGTATATAAGGTGGTGTTTTTCACTTCAAATAGTACTTGTATTAACTCTTTACTTCAAAACTGATTTTCTGGGTATCCTTTGATCCATTAATTGTACTGCTACAAAATCAAAGAATAATCATAAATACAGAAAAGCTTTATAAACAAGGAGTTTCTTTGTAATGCCATTTAATCTAGAAAAAAAATGGCAATGATGTAAATGTCCAACAACAGGGAATTATAAAATTATGGCATATCTACTTGATGGAATAATCTGTAGTCATTAAAAATTATGACTTGAAGACAAAGTAATACATGAAGTTTTATGTTATAATATTAAGCAAAAAAGTAAGCTATTGAACTGTACAAATGATTAAGAGCATGCCCATTGGGAGGGAAAAAACAACGCATCAAAAAAAAAAGCTTAAATGAAATTCTTCAAAAATGTTAAATGTTGTCTTTGAGTAGTGCACTATAGGTGACTTTTCCTCATTTCTGGTTATTTGAAATTTTCCTTACTGTATTACTTTTCTAATGGGAAAAATTAGCTTGTTTTTGTTTCATTGAAAAGCTGAAGTTAGCCAGAAGTATCCACAGGTAGATAGCTAGCTACCTTAAAATGGGCACTTAAGCCTCTCTGTGTTGAGCACGTTGTTCTGGATTCCCATTTTCCCCCATGTTTGGATACTGCAGGTTAAATTAATCGGTTTATAGACATATGAGAGAATTCAATCAATGACAATATGATATCATCCTTAGAAAATGTAAGACTGGTGATACTTTTTCTTCCTTTCTCTTGCAATGTATTAATTGATCTATCAACTTAAACATGATTTTTTTTAAAACATGATCATACATAAGGAAAAGGGATAAATAATTTCATTTTGTATGTAAAAGGCATTGACCCTTGTAATGGAAAGGTGACTAAACCCTTCTCTGCTCCATATGTATGTTATTTTCATGCATTTCAACAGAATAAGTCACCAGAAAGACAAACAGCCAAAAGTTGAGAAAAATACAACTAGAATGACTAAGGAGCTTAGTGGGATTGATTTCTAAAGAAAGATTAAAAGAACCATGTATGTAAAACTTGGCTAAGTGACAAGTAGAGCTTGAGGCAAAGAAAACTGTCTATAAATATTTGAAGAGTGTAAACCAGGCATGCAAAACCCAATCATCTGCTACCTTAGGCAAATGGAGGATCTGAGTGACAGCTTTGCATGCTGCACACTGGCCTGTATTACCTCTCAGCTGCTGCCTTGGAGAGCAGAAGAGCATCCCAGGCTCTTTGTCATCGTCCTCCATAATCATTTAGAGAGCACCCTGTGCTGAGGTCTGAGGGCAAGACAAAGACCAGTCAGGCATACTGGCCCCTGCCCTCAAGGAGCTAGCCTTCTTGCTTTCCCTGTTGTCCAAGCATTAAAGGAGATAGTAACACCCTTGTCTAGACTTAATTTGTTTACTAAGCCTTAAAAATGCTCTTTTAATGACCTGTCAAACAGAGTGAAAGAAGCAGGGAGACCAAAGTTAAACAGAACTAGCTAAAGGAAATTTCCTAGAAGGAGGTTCATGTCACGCACATCTTCAGGACCTGGAAATGGAATGAGTCAAGATCCTTTTTTGTACGGCCATTATGGACAAAAGGAGCCCTCATAAATCTGTGGTAGCTTAAACAACAGGATAGCACTGTCAGTATTTACAGCACTACTGCACTTATCTTTGCATTGATAATTGATAGTCATGATGATGCCCAGAAAGACCCTGCATTGCACGCTGCCTTTTTGAAGACTACTTTTATTTAGTATTGCTTAATGTAAACTGTGAGGTATGAGAAACTGAAGTAAAAATATGTAATTGAATAATAGGGTTTTATTAGGTTTTGCACGATTAGATTCCTTTGAAATATTTAACCCAAGAACATATAAAGTATAAATTGAAATTTTTTGGTTCAGAGCTTTTTTTTAAAGGTAAATATCTGTTACACTGAAAGCAGTTTTTAGATACCTTGGGAAAAAGGAAAGACAGGCTGTGTGGAAGTACCTGGTACATGGTAGATGCTCAATGTAAGTAAATTGAATCTGGGAATAGATAAAAGTAAAAACAGTAGCAGCTACACTCATGGAACTTGTACACTGTTTGAAAAGAAACTTTTTTATTTATTAGTGTTTTTCACTTTTAAAAATAAACGTGTATGGTAAGCATCAAGTGATGATTTGTGGTATATATTATCAGAGCTTCCTTCCCCTGTTACGAACCAGAGTTGCTCTTCTTCCCAAAATATGTTGAGCTCCTTTAGGGTATAGACTTTGCCTTCTTCATATTTTCTAGTACCAATCCCAGTATCTCTACACTGTAGGTGCTCAGTTAGTATTTGGCGAATGAATGACACACAAGTATACTGTAACCAGAATGCCATAATCATGGCTCCTGAAATCAGCTCAGCCTGCTGTGTTCTCTCTGGGAGTAGTCTGATCATTGGGCTCTCCAAGAAAAAAATCAAGTGGCTGATTACTTTCGCAAGTGATTAGCTACACTTGGCCACTCTTGTGCTCGATTAGTCACTTGTTGCTCTCTGTTCAAGTTATTACTTTACAGACAATCATTTGTTGAGTGCTGCTGAACACAGTTTTATTATTTGAAGCCTTGTCTCACAAACTAGATTGACTGGATGTTGCTGTCAGAATTCCTATATAGATGGCTCTATAGTTTTCTATTGGGTGTTCACTGTCATGGAAACAAGGAAAGAAGAGGTAGTGATGTTGTCAAAAGAAGCACAGATCCATGTATTAAGTGAGAGAAATACTAGATCATGAGAATTCTTCTCAAATTAAACAAGTTTGAAGAGGAACTTTTTATATCAGTGATTTTTTTTTTTTGTAAGAATCACATAGAAAAAACATCTAACCAGCCTGCTTGCAAAGCATTGGATGTGATTCTTGGATTGAAATATAAAGCATATTCTAATTGAATCCTACAAAAGAAATTGAATATGCTTTGTGTATAAGCCCTGCACATTGGAGTGATTAAAAAAGGTGAAGAAATTGGGTGTCACATTAATTGCTATTTACTTTGAAATGCATTTTGGTTTCTATTCAATAATTTGTACTTTGTATGAATTTAATTAGAGGCTATGTGCCCCAGGTTGTATTTCAGATTAAAATGGGGGGGAGGGTGTTGACAATAAACAGTTGTACCACTTTATCAAATTGCTCCTTGGCTAAACTAGATGAAATGTTCACTTGTATAAAGAACAGAATTGAAAGCATTTCATCGTCAGAATGATGATGTTTCATGTTGGCCACGTATTTTTTGTATTCTAAGAAATTATAAAAATTAATGCAGGGCTTCCCTGGTGGCGCAGTGGTTAAGAATCCGCCTGCCAATGCAGGGGACACGGGTTCGAGCCCTGGTCAGGGAAGATCCCACATGCCGCGGAGCAACTAAGGCCGTGCGCGACAACTACTGAGCCTGCGCTGTAGGGCCCGCGAGCCACAACTACTGAAGCCCACGCTCCTAGAGCCCGTGCTCCGCAACAAGAGAAGCCACCGCAATGAGAAGCCCGTGCACCGCAACGAAGAGTAGCCCCCGCTTGCCGCAACTAGAGAAAAGCCTGCACGCAGCAACAAAGACCCAACGCGGCCAAAAATAAATTAATTAATTTTTTAAAAAAAGAGAGAGAGAGAAAGAAAAAAAAATTAATGCAAAAAAATCCCTTCATGAGATAGCATACATACAGGAGAAAATAGTGACTGACCAAGAATCACTTAAAGTTCCCAAGGTTATTTTTAAATTAACTTTGTCAATCTAATAAACTAAAGGAAAGATAGTATTACCCAAGTCAGTAAATGGTGAACAGCTCCAGGGAGCTGTTCAGTGTAAAATACTTGAATAAATAAAAACCTTCTATTTTGTTTAATTTGAATGGAGGTGATTCAGTTGACAAATATTGCAGAGGGGAAGTGTGGGAAAGAGCTACAACAAAGCATTTTGTTTTGTAGAGAACTAAATATTGTTAGTTGCAAATTAAGTTTTTACCAACCACAGATTTAGAATTGCTCGGTGTCATAGTTTATTTTCCTTGGACATTTTATGATTGCACCTTATCTTGAACTACTCAGATGAGAAGCATGTTGATGGGATCTGAGTAGTACCTTCCTCAGATATTCAAACTCTAACAAGCAGTCATACTTTTAATGATCACGGGGATACTAATATTAAAATGGTGTTTATAGACATTAAGAGAGAGTCTCTCTTTAGGGATGAAGGTAGCATAGTATCCATCTACTTTTGTGGCTTATAATAGGTAATTGGCACCTGAAGATACCTCTAGCTTAAATTTGAAAAATTTTAAATAGCAAGTAAATGACTTGAATAAAAAGGGAAGAGTATTCTAGAAATAGCTACTAAAGATAGAAGTAAAAATACGCTGAGGAAAGAAACTTCCTTTTCTTTATTAATAATAACTAACGTTTGTTTACAAAGTTATAGTTTGCAGACCACTTTGACATACATTTTCCTATTTGATCTTCAGGACAGCCCACATGAAATAGGTATTATTGCATTGTTTATCCGTTAGAAAAGTGAGGTAGGGAGAGATTAAGTGACTTGCGGAAGGTCAGTCATATAACTTGTAGCCCTCTGACCACATATTCTCATTCACTTCTGCTAAACTGTTACTTTGCCTTTCACATTCTCAATCAATTAGGCAGTGTAACTTTTTCTTCTTCATTTGTATTTGAACTATTTGGACTGAATGATTGATTTGAGGTTCCGGCAGGGGCAGTGAGAAGAAGGGAGAAGGGATTACTTTCCAAACTTCTATCAAACAAATAAGATTCATGTTTATTATTTGTATATTACAGTTCTGTGGTCAGTGAAAGTCAAATGTAGTTTTTGAAATTTGTTCTTATGTCTAATAATTGGCTAAAGCATATTTCTTCTCATGGAAAAAAGAACACAGAGGTAGATATCCCAGGAGGATTTAGAAAGTGAGAAGCTTGATCAGAAATAGCTGATGTTCTGATAAATAGGAAGAATACATCAATATATCACCTGTGTCCATGACTTGGCACAGACTATCTGGAAAATAGACATTTGGTGGGGGGAGGGGAAGTGGGCAATAGGGTAAAAAAGCAGCTGGAAATACTTAGAATCTGTAATGAGATAATTAAGACTAATTAGCTGGCCCTGTAGGCAGAAAGCAGCCCATTAAGTCCAGATCCAGTGTTAATAACTTACCTGGTTTTGAGGGTAGAGAGTCCAGAGCACCCCAGGGAATGAGATGCTTCAGGGATGAAACTTTGAGGATAGGTTTGCTAGAAAAGGAGTAAGTAGTCTGCAGTAGGCAGTGTATTTTTCTTCTGGGAACTAAAATAAACATTCTGGTTCCCTAGGGAGAGGAATTAAAGGGTGCCTCAATTTTCTCATCTATTAAATGGAGATATCTACTTTGAAGAGCTGTCATGTGGCTTAAATAAGATAAACATGTGTGAAAGGGCCTGGAACAATTCCTTTCACAAAACAAGTACTCAGTATGTATTAATCATGACAGATATTTGATTAAATACACTGTTAGGGGCACTGACTGACACTGGGTCCTCAAAATGAGGCAGATCCAATACCCTTTACGCAGCTACTCTACCTTTAGAATTTGGGCTATTATTTTCCTGTAGAAGCAAGAGCTGATGACACTTCATGACTGATACTAAAACATCCTGCCCTGCCCAAAACCATAAGTTACTTCAAAGCCAGCTAAAACTCCTAGGCAGTTTAGAGGGAAACTGAAATGAAAACCAAATTTGGGCCCAAGTTAAATCTAGCTATGCACATTTCTCAAGCCTTTTTCTAATAGAAATTTATTTATTTTTATTTTTGGCTGCGTTGGGTCTTTGTTGCTGCACTTGGGCTTTCTCTAGTTGCGGCGAGCGGGGGCTACTGTTCGTTGCGGTGTGCAGGCTTCTCATTGTGGTGGCTTCTCTCGTTGCAGAGCACAGGCTCTAGGTGCGCAGGCTTCAGGCTTCAGTAGTTGTGGCTCGTGGGCTGAGTTGCTCCGCGGCATGTGGGATCTTCCTGGACCAGGGCTCAAACCCGTGTCCCCTGCATTGGCAGGCGGATTCTCAACCACTGCACCGCCAGGGAAGCCCCTCTAATAGAACTTTAGAAGTGCTATCCTAATAAAGTGCTGGGGAACAGCAGATGATATGGGCCTAGACCTGCAGAAGTCACTGGCTCTTACGAGATTACCCATTGGTACTTGGTTTTAAACGGGTTACAGTTGTCCCTCAGTATACACAGGGGCTTAGTTCCAGGACACCCCGCCCCCCCATACCAAAATTTGCATTTGCTCAAGTCCCTTATATAAAATGTCGTAGTTTTGCAAATAACCTACACACATCCTCCCGTATACTTTCAGTCATCTCTAGGTTAATTATAATACCTAATACGATGTAAATGCTAGGTAAATAGTTGCCAGCCATGGCAGATTCAAGTTTTGCTTTTTGGAACTTTCTAGAATTTTTTTTTCCTGAATATTTCTGGTCTCTGGTAGGTTGAATCTGAGGATGTGGAACTTATGGATATGGAGGGTCAGCTGTATTTTCTTCACTCACTGTCTCTGTATCTCCTTGTTTGCCTCTCCTCTTAATTCTCATTAAGAGCTTCATGGCATTAGACCTGATCTTTACTGATGTATTAGTTTCCTATTACTATTTTAACAAATTACCACAAACTTAATGGCTTAAATATTACAGGTTTATTATTTTGTAATTCTGGGGGTCGGAAGTCCCAAATGGGTCTCATTGGGCTAAAATCAAGGTATTAGCAGGGCAGTGTTCCTTTCTGGAGGCTCTGAGGAAGAATCTGTCCCCTTGCCTTTTGCAACTTAAGGTTACCTGCTTTCCTTGGCTCATGGCCCCCTTTTCCAAGATTGGTCAAATTCTTCTCATGCTGCCATCTCTCTGATTTTCCCCTTCTGCTTCTCTCTAACACTTTCACGGACCTTTGCGATTACATTGGACCCACCTGGATAACCCAGAATAATCTTGTATTTTTAAGTCAGTTGATTGCAACCTTAATTCTCCTTTGTCATATAACCTAGCATACTCACAGATTCCAAGGATTAGGATGTAGACATCTTTGGAGGGCCATTATTCAGCCTACTATACTGACCTATCACTAATATCGAAGTATTTCACACGATACATATCGTACAATAAATCCTCAGTAACTGTTGGCTACCATCATTTATTACTACTTGCTTCTCCTTGGCCACTCCCCCAACCCCCCAGTAACCCAGCTGAAATTAGCATTTGAATTTGAGGAAATGAGAAGTTGCACTGTTTACATTTAAGGGGGGGAGGTGGGAAGCAAACCCAGATTTTTGGTGGTGGTGGTTTTGGGGGGGCGGTGACATTCTCATACCATAAAATTCATCCTGTGAAAGTGTATAATTCAGTGGTATTCAGAATATTCACAAGGTGTGCAACTGTCACCATTATCTGATTCCATAATATGTTCATCACCCCAGAAAGAAAGCCTGTACCTTAAAGTAGTCACTCCTCATTACCCCTACCCCCAGCTCCTGGCAGCCACTAATCTACTATCTGTCTCTATGGATTTGCCCATTCTAGACATTAAGTGTGAGTGGAATCATATAATATGTGACCTTTGTATCTGGCTTCTTTCATGTACCATAATGTTTTTGAGGCTTATCCATATTTTAGCATACATCAGTACTTCATTTCTTTTTCTGGCTGACTAATATTCCATTGTACAGATATACCACATTTTGTTTATCCATTTATCAGTTGATGAACAGTTGGGTTGTTTCCACCTTTTGGCTATTATGATAATGATGCTCTGAGCATTCGTATGTTAAGTTTTTGTATGGACATATGCTTTCAGTTCTCTTGGGCATATACCTAGGAATAAAACTGCTGGGTCATATGACAACTCTATGTTTAACTTTTTGACTAACTACCAAACTGCTTTCCACAGTGGCTGCATCATATTATATTGGCTTCACCATTATACATTCCCACCAACCTAGATTTTAAGTTATACAAAATAACAAATGAAGTGTCCTACAAATAAAATATCTGAGAGCCAACATACTAAAATAGTTACTATTTGTATTTTAATGTGACTTCTCTGAAGGAAAAAAAATTGAAATTCATAAAATGAATAACTTTTCTGTTGAATCAGATCCTCAGAAATCCAGTAGAGGGGATTTAGCTTTGGGTTTTCCCTAAAAGCTGATGTCAGTTACAGATTGGCACTTGCCGTTGGCACTTGCCATCTACCTCTACAAGGATTAAATCATGAGCTGCTGCAGCTGCTGACTTTCAACAGCCCCTGAAAGGAGTTCAAGGTGGAGAGCAGAGATGAGGCGCTCTGTGCACTGGAAAAAACTGGCAGAACAGGTCTTCAGATAGTTAGATATTTTCAGGAGACAATTTTATGAGCCCAATTCTTGTATCTCCTCATATCTAGAAAAGCACTAAAATCCTTCATGGTGACGTCTGCTCCTTGTGACTAGCAGTAACCTTCACAAGACTGGCAAAAACCTTCTGCAAAAAATATGTGTTTGATTGCATGTGCTCCCCCTTCACCAAAATCACATGTATACTGACCTTACCCCCAACCTCTTTAGGGCAGTTTCTCAGAGCTATCTGAAATGCTGTCTCCTGGACTGTAGTCCTCATTTTGCCCCAAATAAAACATAACTCGCAATTCTCACGTTGTGCATTTTTTTAAGTCGACACTGAGGAATATTATTTTTATCTATGCATGACTGAGAACTTAAGATGTTACGTTAGTATTTACTTTCTGATGCCAATGAAAATAGTAGCCTATAAATTGGCACTTCACCCTCAAATTATACTGGTGTCTGGGCCCTCGTCTTGTTAGAAAAAAAAAACTGGCAGCTTCCATTATTATTCATAAAATGATCACATGTAGATTTGGCATACTAAATATAATATATGACTGCATACTTGAATGTAAAGTTGTAAGAGCACATGTTTTCTCTTTTCGTATCAGAAACAGTAAATGATACCTCCGTGGGTAATACAAATGAGGAAAAAATCCTTAATAGATATTGTATAAAGTTGTTTGCATGAGATAAAAAAAAATGACCAGTTTTCTAGCTTAGATGATACAACATATCACATTACAGTAATAGGAACAGTGCTAACTGAAACATAAACATTTTTATAGGAATAAGGCACCAGTGTCTCTCGTTTGCCTACCTTAAACTCAAGTGATTGCTGAGGAATTCCTTTCTCCTCACCAGAACCAAGCTAATTGTAATTGTTCTTCACCCTCTTCTGACTTCATGCAACTGCAAAGTCAAGATTTTGTGACCCTGACTTCAGTCCCTACCTCTGACACCTTCCACCCCATCAGAGACATGGGGGGAGGAACATGAAGTTGGGGGGTAAAGCAGAACTAATTGGAGACCCTGGTTCACTGACATTTACCAGGCAGAGGATGTTGGACAAACAACTTAACTCCTTCAACCTCTCTGTTCACATGTAAAATGAAGGAAATCATCATACTAGTTTACAGGATTGTTGTGACTGGTAATGACTTACAACAGTGCTTTGAAGGTAGTAAGAGCTACATAGGTGTTTGTTAAGTAAATTAAGTACCACATTCATTGACTGCACATAAAAAGTACTCAAGAAATAACTACTGTTATTCAGTCACTACACAAATATTACTTGACCACCAGACCCTCCTCTAGGCACTGGGGATACAGTCGTGATCAAAACAGACCAAGTTCCTTCTCCAAGGAGCTTACATTCTAGTAGGAAAGACAATGAATAAATATATAAATTAGTAGCCAGTCACAGTAAGCCCCATAAGAAAAGTGAAGTAGTTTGTGGGGTGGGAAAGTAGGTGAGGGGGGAGGGCACACACTGTGGTACTGTTTTAGAGTGGTCAGTGAAGTCCTTTCTGAGGAAGTGACATTTAAGTAGAATTGCCACTCACCTTGCTTTCTTTAGTATTTGCTCCTTGACTTCTACCTTCACATTTTGGTGACCTTCTCTTGTGCTCCTGATGTCCCTATTTGCCTCAAAATTTGTTTGAGGAAAGAGATGGAATCAGGAAGTTTTTTTGATCTGTAGCTCAGTATACTAAGGAAGGGTTTAAATGTTCAAGTTCTGAGTTTGTCTTTGTTCTGAGTAAACGTCCTTACCTTGCTCCCAGAGGACGGGTATTGGTCTGGCAACCTCGTGGTCACACTTTATTTGACCACCATAATCACCTCTGTTAAGTTCATGTTAAACTCAAAACAACAAAAATGCTCCTGGCTATCATTTATTAAGTGCCAGGCACTGAGCAAGGGGGCTTACAAGTGTTTTGCCATTTATCCTCACAGCTAACTTTATGAAGTAAATATTATGTCTCTTAATTACAGATGAGTGAAGAGACTTTATCCAAAAGCAGACAGCTAATAGTAGCAGAACCAGGATTCAAGCGTAGAACTTTCAAAGCATCCACTCTGTCTAGCACCCTTATCTGCCTGCAGTGATCATTATCACTGTTCTCATTAATTCCATACTAGAAGAGTAAAAGTACATGGTTTAAAATATAATGTATTATATATTTAAGGATTTGATGTTTGCTTCAGTTAGTAATTTTTCTATATTAGATATTAAGAAAATAAGGTATTTTTAAAATTTACCTTTAATTGAGCAACTACTTTTCACTCAAATACAGTATTTCCCTAATATGTACCAGGCACTGTTCTAGGTGCATCATCTATTTTTCCTGTGTTAAAACATTTAATATACACAATAATTCGCAAAGATAGGTATTTATCCTTATTTTATAGATGAGAAAACTGAGACACAAAGTGATCAGCTAAGTATCCAAAGTTAAACAGTACATGGTGGAGCCAGACACTGGGTCTGTTTATTGCAGGGGCTTAACCTACTTCATTCTCCTTCACAGAGAAATGAAAAGATGCAGTCTCGGTTCTCCAGAAGCAAAGCCAAAGATACTATCAGTGTAGGCTGATAGATCTAATAATTTACATATACACGTTATAAATTGTATCTCATTTAATCCCCACAGTAACCTTCATCAAATGGTGGTAGTGGTAGAATGATATAGGTGGTATTATTAAGTGTTAGTATTAGCTATCTGCTAAAATATCTGCCATTCACAGCAGACTGATAAATGCTATCTAAAGGATCAGACAAAGGTGAAGAATCAGACAAAATGCTGTGTGAGAACCCAAAGGGAGAAGGGGAATACTTGCAGTAGGATCTTAGTACTTGAAAGGGAGCTTAGCTCAGACATTAGGAACGCTATCATTTGACCTGGGCTTTGAAAAATAAAACTGGCTCCTATAAAGGTATCTAATGTTATCCACAGTTGACAGAGGGTGTATCTAAGAGGAGTAACTTGGTCGCATAGCTAGTTGACAGGGCAGGGATCATAATTTGGAGTCAAACATACTACCATTGCACCACGAGGTCACTATAATTTGGTTTACCTTCCCCTTCACCTAGCACCCTGATCCTTGTGTCAAACAGCATACTAGGAAAGACTCATTGGCCTTTTGACATCTCTTTCTGAAGAAAGCTAAGTCCCTGAATCTGTTGGACTCCAGAAACAAAGTATGTGAGGTTAAAGGGAAAAGAGAAGTCACAAAAGATCAGGGTCAGCCAGATCAGCCACTCCTTAAGAGTCAAAAGATCCTGATTCTGCCATTGATTTTCTGTGTATGTGGCCTTGGACCTCACTCTCCTTATCTGTAGAATAATATATAGGCCAGTGTTTCTCAAACACTTGCATGCATCTGAGTTACCTGGAGGGCTTCTTAAAACAAAAATTGCTGGATCTGGGATGAAACCCGGGATTTTATATCTAACGTGTTCCCAGGTGATGCTGATGCTGCTAGGTCAAGGACCAAACTTTGAGAACCACTGACCTCTTCTCTGAGATCTGGTTTCCTCTCTAATCCTCTATTTAAAAACTGCTAGCATAGAAATCAGGAGGTCTGGACAGTATAGTTACACCTCCAACTAAGTATGCTACCTTGAGCAAGTCGCTTAACATTTCTCTGCCTGTTTCTTCATCAGTAAAGTGGGACTCACAATTCCCTGTGGCATAGGATGAATGAGAAAACTTTCTCATTTGAAGGAAACCCCTTTTGAAAAGGATGAATTATCAATTGTGTAACATATCCATATGTTAAATGAAGATTCTACATTCAAAGTGAAAAAACAATAGAAAATGTCTCTTTTCCCCTTCTTATATAAAGAAAAAGAAGCTTATTGCAAAAGGAAGTGTACTCATGGAGAATGTACTTAAAATCCAAATGACCCATGAGGGACCCCATCCCCTTTGGAGATAAAAGTTTCCCTGACATCTATTTAACAAATTAATAAAAAAGAACATAAATAAAAGAGAATAATAACTTAGGGCTATCTGGGCACCTGAGTCTGTGAGCCCTTTAGGGCCTTGGCACCTAAAGAGAAAGGGAAAAAAGATCCTGTTCTCTGAGGCTTTGAAAGTGCCTTTCCTTGAGGCATTAGGGAAGCTCTGGGGGCCCTAAGAGCTGAAGGGCTGAGAAGCCTGGGGCATAAGTCTATTTGATCCAATAAAGAGCCAGGAAAAAAAATGGCTGGTAAGTAATTTTGCTATTTCATTTGGTGCAAAAGAGAAGGCAAAACACCAGAATATTCAATGAGCCAAAGCACAGAATGTGGTATGGATGTGAATGCAGGCTGACCCCTCCTCAAGAACGTTTCTAAGCCTGAATGAAGCACTGACTGTGGAGGCTAATGGACAGTAGCATGCATCTTAAACCGTGATGACCCTTTTGTTTTTCTGATAGGCGAAGATGAGGACGAATTTGAGAATTTCATGCTGCCTCTTACAGTCTCTTTTGAAACAGTGTTACAGATATTCAGTAACAACTTTAAACAAGAAGATGTAAAGGTGGGTTTGTTTCCGAACATGAGAAAAGACGATTTTGTTCATTCTAGGATGTATAGATTCAGAAAAAGGTCTGCATATTTGTGTGTGCTTTGTGCTTCATCAATCTTAAGTTCCCAATTGCATGTGTCTTTGAGTTTTACTTTTCATATAAGTACTTTTCTAGTTTCTTATACAAATGGACTTTGAGGTTATCGAATGATTTCAGATAGCTTATGGTTAGATGATGCATTTGTCTCTCGTGGCAGTATCTTTTAAAAGAACATTTCTCGTGGGTACACCACTTTAAACATCCCTATTCCCTCATCTACCCCGCACTGTATGTTTCAACATATTTATATGGAGGAATGCACAAATGTACACATGCTAAAATACTACATCTCTAAATATTTTTAAACAAGAATTTGTATAAATCAAGACTTTATTAAATGGCTAGGCATATATGTATAAATAGGAGCTGGTCTTGAAGTATTGCATTCTTAAACTGAACAAAGTGATTAGGATAACTGATAGCTAAATAAGGTTTTTATGTGCCTGTGGGAGCCATATTAGGATTGATTTGACAAGTCAGTTCAGCTGTGGCAACAGTCATACTATCTAAGACAACATTATGTTTTATTAGTAAAATCCTTAAGTGTAGCAAGCTGTTTGTGACAAAACAGCCCCATATTTTAATATGGGGAATGGGGAGCACAAGATCTGCTAAATAGGAATAACATCTTCTGAAATTCTAATGTATCAGGGCTGTATTAAATAGATTGACACTGGTTATTATTCTTAAAAGACTAATAAATATATACCGAGAATGTAGGCACCTTTGTTGGTGATACTTGAGTCATGTTTCATTGTTATTTGACATGTGTTGAAAATATTGACGGTCATTTTGCATGGCTCCTCTTCTCTCTACCAAAAAAAAAAAAAAATTAGCAGTAAGAAGCCAAATAGAAGAATGATGGCCTTTGGTGATTATTTAGTGTAATTCTTGTACTAAAAAATAATTAACCAAATACTATACCTTTTATTTTGACATAGAGTTTTTGAAATGAATGTTTATAACATGCAATAGTCATAGAATTTTTAAAACCAAAAAAGGATCTTAGAGATTTTCTTTGTGTTTATAGTGTTGCTGAAATTCTTCACCGGAGTTTCTACTCAGGTTAGCTGTATTTTTTAGATGTCTCCCAAATATTTTTAATGACCAAAAAAATCTTTGCAACTTTAAGGTGGTTATTGCTGCCCTTTTTATCAAAAAGAAGCCGTGAGGTTGAAAAACATTATCTGTATAAAAATTACATTTGTCTCATTTGAAGATTTCATTATACTCCAAGCCCGTTTTGATGTAATTCCATCTAGTTTGATAGAAACCATCTTCCTAGAGTCATTTTTAATGGAGTTCCAGTGATATATCCCTAAACCAGCAAGTTCTTAACGACCCTGGAAAGTGACTGCTTGATTACACTTTAACGGTATTTGCAAATAAAATCACAAGTAATTAAGGGGAAATCTCCAGGCTTTTGAGCAAGTTTGATGCATGATAACTGCCTGATTCAGCTTCATCTAGAGTAATGCTGTGTAGGCAACAGCTACTGAGATCAATAGCAACGTAATGATAGTGGCAGAATTAAGTGAGTAACCTGAGAACTGTGCCTCAGAATGCATGCAGCTGCCACGAACCAAGGCCACACAGTGCACTCCGTGCTTCCGTCCTAAATGTTCATCAAAAGACGCCCTGCAGGAAAATGGAGTTAGATGCTCTTTATTGCTGATCGTGTCTCTTGCCACATTTATCAGGGAAATTGGATTAGCAGTTGGCAGCTGCAGGTAGACAAGATTCTGCAGTGATTAAATATGCAGCTTGGCTGCATTTGTTGTGACAGACCTTTAGTAAATTCTACTGTAAGCACCATCTGTCTAATTTGTATAAAGAAAACTTGGTGCTTTAAGCTACCGATAAAGAACTAAATCTGTTGCTTTATCATAAACAAAACTTTTGCACTAAATGCTTTTAAATGTAATTTATTAGGTTAAGGCTATTTTTCTATCATGATGAATAAATAATACATGCAGAAGTGCTTTCAGGTACTTCATTTTGCAAGTACTAGAGATAAAAACAGTTCTGTTTTGTTCTTCAATAAAGTATTTAGTATTCCAATCCACAGGAGGTGATGCCGTTAAAATATCTCTATGAAAATGCCGCAGGACTGCCAAATTCATTTAATTTGCAACCCTTACCAGGATTTTCTAACTGCCTATTGATAGATATTTTTCAAATGCGGGTTTCAGGATAAACATAAGCATTAAGGACCTACATTGCCAAACTGAAATATGGTTGTGAGAGGAGGAAATGCTGTAAAACTCTTAAATTTATAGCTTTGTTTTCTTACTTAGTCCTAATAAAATTGAAGAGAACATTGAATTTTTGTCTTGGGTTTCTCTTTTCAAAGGAAAGGAAAAAAGAAAGAAATTGCTGTGACAAACCCTGGCTCTAAAGCGTTAGTTCACAGTACATGTTTCCCCCCTGTGATTGTACCCACAGTAAAATATAGTCCAGTACTCTGACTCCCCATGCATCATTTTTGTTTTGGCCATGACGTCATCAGTTTTAAGGGAAATGAATGAAAACTTGTAGGAGGAAGAGGAGCAGTTAAATAGGAACCTGCTATCTTTAGTCCCTTCATAAAAACTCCACAATGTTAAATTATTTAAAATCCTAGATTTTCAGCATGCGCACATTAAAAGTTTTCGCACTAAGTGCCAAATGTTGCAAACAGCACTTTAACAGAATGATTTTGCTTTGATCCCTGTAGCAGTTCCTGAATAATTTATCACAGGTTATTGCCTTAATTCTGGAGAGGGATAGAGCAATAAAGGCAGATGAAAACACTCCAGTTGAAACACCTTGGGGCCTGCTCATTCCTCTGACACGGCTCTTTTGTTGGAACTATTTAGAGGTTATTAAGATGTGTCTCCAGAATTAAGAGTATGCTGTAAGGATGAAGACAGCCATCTTAATTCTAAAGACAAAGCACAATGACCCTTCACCTTCTTTTTCTTTGTTGTTATTATATAGTAGAATTATGAGGATAATATTATAGCTGCCCCCAGTAGTGCCACTACAGTAAAGGGTCTGTCAGACTTTCCATTAGAAACCCTGTTTTGGAGGTCAGGGTGGAAGAAGCCGCACTTCAACTGTTTCCCAGCCCATCCGTCTCACACTTGGCACACAGATGGCCGTTCACCATGCAGGAGACTGCAGCACTGAGCAGTTTCTCCTTGAACTATCCAAAAAAGGAATCCTTAGGATTAGATACCCCAGACCTGCCCACTCCCCAAAACAGCCTCACTTTATAAGGACCTCTCATTTTTCAGGTCAGTCAAGTGTTGACTAACTGTAGGAGAAAGGCAACTTTTGAAATAAACCTCTTTGTACTGTTTTAAGTGAGATGGTAAATTGTGGCTCTTCCTCCCCTAAATTTCAGATCATCCCTTGATCTCTGAGATTGTTTGATAACCTGGTTGAGCTCCTTGTTAACAGTTTTCCTGGTCTCATACCAGAACTGGGTATGTTTTGACTGTCAAGAAAGTACTTCCTTAGTGTTGTTTGAGTGTCTGTATAGATTATTACAGTTCTCTTGCTGCTTTGAGATAAAAGATGGTTTGAGCATGAGAGATCTGTTTCTCACATTAACACTGCATTTTCCTGCTCAGTCGAATCTTTTGAAAACATATTTAGTTATTATATTGTCATATGCTTCCTCTGCTTTGGAGTAACATTTTCTAAAATTGATATAATTTCATAGATTTGAGTCAGTTAGAGCCCTTCTATTAACTTGGTGTCTTTTAAGAAAAAAATTTGTGGTGAAATAAATATTAACCTTTTTGTGTAATAAGGATAGTCTAAAATATTTTAAGAGCCTTTTGCACTAGACACAAAGTAAAACTTATTGTTCCTGTTGACTGATTTAGAGTTGAATGGTGATGAGTACCTTATGTATACGTGAAAACTGAAGATTATTTGAAGAGTAGCCTGTAATTTGTAAGTGTACATAATAAAAATAGAAACAAAAAAGGCCACTTTAAGAGAAAGACTACAAAGAGAATTAGTCAGAATAGAATTGTTCAAAGACTTCTTAGAAGACATATTCTGTTCTGGAAGCTACAGGAAACGTGGAAAGCTGAGAAACAGTAGAATAGGTTCCAGGTGATGAAAACAGGTTACATAAAAGGCAAAATGGTTTAAAAAAAAATAGCAGTCACATAAGAGAACTACACAGAGAGACTAGCCAATTATAGAAAAACAAGGACTGGTGAGATTATGAAAGGAAAAAGAATAAGTTACTTAAAGAAGCAGAAACAAAAGTTCAGGGTTTACAGATTCAGAAATTCAGATTACCATCATTCTATAAGCTGTTACACAGTATAGAAACTGAATATTCTTATAAACAGCTTCCAGTTATATTGAGTCACCTTTTAGGTATGGGGCATCGGGGAAGGGGGATCAAAAATAACAGATACTTGTGACATAAACTATTTCCTACTTTGAAATTTTTTTAGTCATTAAGATGAGGGTCAGCATTCACTTCCAAGTCCTTAATGATAATTTAAATGCCTTCCTAAAGAGATTTTCATTTTTTACCAACGTGTGCGGAAAAGAAAATCTGATAAAATAGTTCAGAGACCATTTTCTGGCAGAATATTTCCACTGAAAACAGTATCTTCAGAAATCACAGTTGCATATCTCAATTATCCCACCCCCTTGTTTTTCAATTATGTTTATTTGTACTCTTTGTTCTGACATTCTAGCATCTGTTCATGGGTTTTCTTTTTCACTTCCCAAGCATCTTCCTAAGGACAGCTTAATTAAGAGTCCAGAGTACAAGTCAGATCTCTTCTATTTAAGAGTCAAGTTTTCATTTTGTTTTGTTTTGTTTTCTCTAAAACTAAGTATTTATGGAACACTTATATATGTATCAGGCTCTTGTTAGGCATTTTTATATAAATTTATTAAATTTATTCCTGACAGGGCCTCTGTGAGAGAGGCATTATTAGCCCCTTTTAGAGATGAGAAAATTGAGACTGATAATTTGCCTTGCCTTAAGTCTTACAGTTAAGAAGTAAAGCTGGGTTTAAATTCAAGTCTTTGATATTGAGTGTAGAAGAACTCTTTTCCTTATATCTCTTCCTTGCTTGGGGAATGTGAATGCCATTCTGGGTATGCCACGGTACCAATAGGTCATCTGGCCAGTTCCATTTTGTCCTAAGTTACTAAAGATATTCCTTAGGGATCTTTAAATGCCAGTGTGCTTTCAGGTTAGACTCCAAATTGCATAGTGGGCCTGATTTCTTGCAAGCCAATGTGGTTAAGATTTGTTGTTATTAAATAATGTCTAGACCCTGTACATTTTTGTTTCGTGGAATTATCAATACTCTTTTTTGTCTAATTTGGCATTATTCAGAAACAAAGTGTTTTAGGAATCTAAATGTTTCTAAGCTATTGGAATTATGACTCAGCTCAATTTATAAGAAGCAGAGTTGGTCAGCAGATTTGATGGTCTGTTTGCTTAAAAAGTCTATGACTTTCTATAGAAAGAGATCTGAGCGAGACATTTTAGCTAATGAATCAAAATCAGATATGTGGTCATTATTGCCTGATTATTACTCCATCTGCTCTGTGCTAACGTGAAAATCAATTACTGTGTCTCTTTCCCACTGACAGCGTATGTTGATCGGGCTGGCAAGAGATCTTCGAGGGATTGCCTTTGCACTGAACACAAAGACCAGCTACACCATGCTGTTTGACTGGATGTATCCTTATTACACTGTGACAATACCAGCTCTGTGCACAGAGGGATGCCAGGCCCCTGGCTTTCGTCTAATAGTATGGCACAGTAGGGAAGAGGAAACAAAGCTAAATGAACTAATGTGTAATCAGCTAAAAATTACAGCACAGTGGCAGCAGTACAGATAACTGAGCACAGCATTTGGAGACCCAGCTCAGAGAGGTCACTTTTTTGGTGCCATTAAATATTGACACCTTAAAAAATCACATCCCCAAATGATTGTTTATGTTGGGGTTGCAGGGATAATTGGGCTGACGTCTCTAACTCAAGATCAATGGATCCTACCATTTGGCATTTTCGAGGAGATTTGGATTCCTACTCTATCTCAAATAGCAGAGCTGAGGTCACTTTATCTCTTTGAGGCTCAGTTTATCATGCTGTAGTTTTTCATCATCATGAAAATATTAATGGACGTGAAAAGGGGAAAATAAATCGTTAGGATTTTCATTTGATATAAAATTTGAATTTACCTTTGCCAAGGCTTAGTACAGACAGCAAAATAAATAAACAAGGAAACAAACATCCCCCCACAGAAATGCCTCATCATTAATAGTAAAAAGATTTGGTGTTAGGCAGACCTGGCTTGAATTCCTAGCTCTCCATTTGCCGTGTAAACTTTGGCAAGTCTTTTCACCTCTCTGAGTTTCCTCATCTAAAATAAGAGACATCCAGTATCATGGCCTATTGTAACCATTGAAATAGGTAACGCACTTTGTATAATGTCTAGAACATAATAGGTAGTCATAAATGATTACTATTAGTATTGTTTTAACAATATTGTACGAATCCTCTTTGATCTTAACAGAAAGTGATAGTTTATGCAAGTCATGTAAGTGTAACATATGTTTTCATGCCTTTATACATGAAACCATCAGAGCACGTAAGAAAATTCTGTAACCTTAAAGTTATTTTTTAAGTTACATTGTCAGTTGCTCTTTTCAAACCCTTCTTATCATAAATAAGAACTTCCCTCACGAATTGAATTACAAAAGGAACTTCCTAAAGGTAATCTTCAAGTACTGATGGCACAGTTATGGCCAAAAACATAACTAACAGGATCTGGGCATGTTTCAGGGAGAACGCCACACATTAAAGAAATCGTTTAACATTAATTTTGAATACTTACTTACATTTTTACTTACTATTAAAACCTACCTCATCAGATTTATGTGCCCACAGAAAGGTTAGAGATAAGAATTTTCCATGCCGTTTAGAAATCATGTATGTCTTTATATCAGCATACAAAGTACATGTACAGAGATCGTAGATTTTTAACATGGAAAGTCATACAACTCTTTTAACTATGCAGAATAAACTGGAATTACATATGACCCTTTCATTTCTCTAAACATAAATAGAAGCTCACAAAGCAAAAACTTTCATTGATTTGAAATATTGTAAAAACCTAATTTTAGCACTTTAAAATTGATGGTGATCTTGAAACCAACCTACAACTCTAGGAGGTCCAGCAATTGATGCTTCACGTTTTCCTCAGCAACAATCTTGACTAAGAGTTTAGATAAGAACTTTCCCCTTAGCATCAAAGAATAGAAATATCTGTCATAATTGATACTGCCTAAAATTTATAGAACATATTGTAATTTAAGTTTTTAATTAAGTCTGTTTTCCATTTCCTCACTTTGCTCCTTCTTTTGGGCACCTATCTGAAATGAAACTTTTGTCCAGCAGATGGCAGAAAATAGCAAATGGAAAACCTTGGGACTTAACTGTTTTGTTTTGGACTAGAAGCCACTGTCTCCTCTGACTGTAGACGTTGATGTTATTAGGGTCAGAGACGGAGGGCGAAGTGTCAGTTATGCAGGAAGTTATGTTAGATTGCCAAACAGGATGGCTTGGTACCGGCCTTGCTTATAATAATTGAGTTTCAGTAGCAAATCAGCTTCCTTGGGAAAAGGCCAAAGGCTTTTCATAATTGTATTGACAACAAAATGAATATGATAAATGGTGTTCATTCAGTTGAGGCAAGATTTATAGTTTTCCTTTGGGCAAGGGATAAAAGAGCAAATATTTATAATAATAGTAAAATTTGTTTAAAAGTTACATTATTTGATAATTCAAAGAGCTTTATTAAAATATTTCAAAATACTTTAAGCAGTTTCAGGTGATAGAGTACAGATTCTTTCCAAAGTATTCTAGTAATGTAAAAATGAGCAAGTGTATGATAAAAAAAAAACAAAACATGGATATGAAAGTCATTTATTCTTCCTAAAATATTGATATGTCAAACAGTCAGTGATGATTCTCATATTACTGCTGGAGAAAGTTTATTTGCCTTTTATCCACATAAATGTGTGTTCTTTAATTTGCTGTATAGTCCTTAGCATACAGAAGAAACATCCTATAAGAGCACATGTCATCTTAAAGTCAAAATGCATTTTATTTATCGTGATTATTTGATAAAATGCTATTTTAGTGGTTAGCTATTTAATTTAAAAACATTTCTGTAAACACTGACTGCCTTAACTGGTACACGAACTACATTGCTTATCACTCTGTCCTTCCAAACCTAAATTGCCTGAAACTACACAGCAACCATGTTGATAAATTGTCCCACTACTGGAGAATAGAAGAAGAATCACTGCTATTTCTTTGCCCCTGTAGTGAGAATGCAACAATATAAAAGCACCTTACCTTGCACTGTATTTAGTCGCCTTGTTTAAACTTTTTCCAGATCATACTTACACTTAAGTATCAAAAACCCAGCGGGAAATTGAAAAAAACAAAAATAAAAGAATGTGTATGATGCTGTTTCCTCACACTCATTCTTTTAATTGTCATAATCCTGATCTTTGAGTACACTGTTTTTCAGTCACGCAGTCAGTGCTGTTGTTTAATATGCATAAACACATTTTACAAAGACAAGGCAAGACAATGAGATTTGTAGGGAAAAGAAAAAGAACTTTGGAATAGGACAGTCTTAGGTTCCAGTCCTGGGTTCCCCACTTAACAACCTGTGGGGTTTTGGGTAAATTACTTAATGTCTCAGAATCACAGTTTTCTCCTCCATAAAACAGGGCTAACAATACTTGTATCACAGGTATGTTGTAAGAAGTGAGTGAACTGACATATATAAAGGGCCTAGTACAGTGTCTGGCACAAAGTAAATATACCCCTCCACTGTTGTTAGTTCCTTTCCCTAATATGGAATGAGACAAAGGAATCCGATTTGCTCACTTGTTCAGCAAATTTGGCTAAGGACTGTCCTAGGATTCATGAGGGATGTAGATTTCTTAGACTCAAGTCCCACCCCAAAATGAGCTTACAGTTTAATAGAGTCAGTTAGGTATCTACCTAAACAACTGTAATAAAATACAGAAGGTGATAAGTGCCATAACAAAGATAGAAATAAAGTGATTGCATTTCGCTGGAGCATCAGGAAAGGCTCTGTAAAGGTGAAGTTATCTCTTTGGGTCTTATCACATAAGTAGGATTGGACTATTGGAACTGTGAAGTAAGAGGTTTTCAGCTGGTCTAAGCACAGGTTTAGGAAGGAGAGTAGTAGAGAAGATGTTTTGTTAAAGATACACTTACTTTATGGTTGGACACGCAGATTGTCTGGGACCCTTGAATGTCAGGCTAAGGAACTGAGACCCTTATTCCATAGATGGTATCAAGCAGTTGACGACTTTGACTGACTAACAGAATCAGAATTGTATCTCAAGAAGAGAATAGTCAGCAGTATGTTGGACAAACAAATAGGGAAGAAAGTAAACCTGAAAAATTGCTGTTCAACAGGCATATTTTGAGTGCATTGTGCCAGGCATGAGAAATGAATAAAATGATTGCTTTTTATAAGAATGAATAAAATGGATCGCTCCTTAGAAGCTCATAATCTAGTGGCCATAACAAGTAACTAATAAACCATCAATGTATTGTAACAAAGATGCATGCAAAGGACCATATGAACATTTAAGAGGAAGAGATTGGTATTTGGGGCAAAAAGTAGGCTTCCCAGGGAAGTAAAAGTTGAGCTAGGTGTTGGAAGATGAATAGGCATTTGCCAGCCGGAAAGAGAGAAGGCTTCCCAGCAGCATTTGCCTCCGTGAACAAAGGTATAGATGTTTCACATTCAAGGAAAACCTTTCAGTTAAGCTCTGAACTAGCAGGCTATTTCTGTTCTGGGACCACATCCTCACACTCTTACCTCCTAAAATTTTTAACAAAAACCTCTTTTGTTGCCTTCTAGTATATTAGAATGCTTTCTCTACTGTGAAATCTCAGAGGAAAAGAATTACTTTTTTACTCATTTATGCTTTCTTGGGGTCCAGCGCATAGTAAGTAACTATTGGATGGATGGATGGATGGATGGATGGATGTCGTCAAGTAGGAAACCTCATTCTTTTCAGTTTTTCATATTTAGCATCTTATAAGGCAATAGCATATCATTAATTTTTTTATTTTTTATTTATCTGGTGTTGACCTTAGGAATCCATTGAGGAGATCTAGGTGAAAGCAATTAGATCTGTGCCACTTCTACCTAAGGTCTCCCACTGTCTTCCTCCTATCCATATATACAAAGTTCTCACAAGGCCACTGGAAAATTAAACTCCTAGAGTGGGTTCTGAGTCTCACCATGTAATCTGAGTCTGGCACTCTCTCTGAAACCCTTTTAACCTCCCTGCTTGGTAGACCTCTACTCTGCTTTCCAGTAATCACTCATTTTCTCTGTGGCAGTCACCTCTGTCAGAAGCATATTAGACTTGGCACCACTCTCATTCCACACAGAAAAGGGAGCCTCCCCTCATATCCCGGGCCTTATCCCCTAGTGAATACAGTGTGCTCTGAAAAATATGATGGTCCTGATGTCTTTAGAATGCCTTGCAAAGGGGCTTCTGTGTGCTTATGATATTCTTAGATTCTGAGATTTGGGTCTTTTCAGTCTCCTGATGAGTCTTCCAGATGCTTTCCCACTCGTGATCACTGAGTTTGTACTCAGATCTCTTGGTGGAATATTTTCTCACCTGTACTCCTCTGGCACTGTTTCAGAATTTTGGTACTCAGAGCATTACTATTACGTGTGCACCACCCGGACTCAAGCATGAATTCACCAAGAAAAAAAGCCATGTCTTACTTATCACTGGATCCCTGGCACAGTACATAGCACAGAGTATCTACCATCTATCAAAAATAACAGATTTTCTAGTCCATAGAAAAAAATAAAACAATAAGTTATCTGACAAAATAGAGTTAATAATCAAGTTTATTGATTTTATATTTTTCATTTTCATCCAACTGAAACCTCATTCACACATATACACTCACTTCTCATCTCCTCTCTCTGCCTTATTTCCTTTGTAGCACTTTCTAAAAGATCATATATCTATTTTATTTTCTGTCTTATTAGAATATAAATTCCACGAGGGCAGGGATTTTTTTAATGTTTGGTTCACTGATGGGTCCAGAGAGTCTATAACAGTGAGAAGACATTTATAGAATAGGCCTTCAATAAATACTTAAGTAAATTGTTCCTATATATTCAAATACAGCCTTAACATGGTATATCTAGGGGGACAAAAGTATTGCTTTTTGCACTTTTAGGGAGCCTGACACTCTGAAGGTAGTTAAGGGCTTATTTTCACTGAATGTTATGTGAATTATTTCGTGAAGCTTCAAAGTGAAATGCATAGCTTAAAAGAATCAAATAGGTAGGTCTAATCAAGTATGCTACACCTCATTTTTAGGTTGGCAGGTTTACCACAACAAATATTTATTGAAGTCTATTTTGTGCCAGGTCAATGCATACAATAAGTACCTATGCTGTGCTCTCAAAAAACGTGTAATAGGAGAGATAAGGTGCTATGATAGCACTAACACGGGATACCAGAGCCTTACACAGGAGACACACTTAGTCATGCGGGATTAGGGGAGGTGTCACGGAGGCTTCTTGGAATAATTGACATGTATATTGAAATATGAGGGACAGATAGGAATTAACAAGGTCGTAGTAGGGAAGCACAGGTCTTTGCCCTTGAGAAACTCACTATCTAATGGGGCAGACGGGTAACACAAGCAACCAACCATAATACAGTTTGTTATAAGAGAGACGTGGTCAAAGTGCTCATTGAACTTAGATGAGGAAGAGATTGGTTCCTTTTGACAAAAAAGAGAAAGTTTCACCATTCCAAGGGAAGTAAAACTTGAGCTAGATGTTGAAATACAGTTTGGAATGTGTTAAGCAGACAAAGCAGCATATAGAGGAATAGAGACAAGAGAGAGTCGGCATCAGTGGATTTGCAGAGAATTAAGAATGGCCAAACCATAGATAAGAGCAGGAGCACTAAGAGACGAGACTGGAGGTAGGCAGGGACCAGATATTAAGGACCTTGTTTGCCATGCTAAGGAACTTGAAATTTATTCTAAGAGCAGGGAAGAAAATTGTGATCTTTCTCACCATAGAGATCACTACCCATACCACACAGGAAAGGAACAACATGAGCTGATTCAGTTCAGCACTTTCTTCTGAAACAAAAAGACAAGTACATTGAAAAACATCAGAAAGAGACAGATTTAGGGATTAGGAAAAGACAAAGGAAATGAAGGTAGTGGCATAGGAAGGGTTTTTTCTGCTGCAGCTTTAGGCCTTAATTTTATATTTCTGTGCCCATTTGTTAGGAGGAGGCCAGTTACGGGTTACAGGGTCAGTGGAGCTGAGTCAGAGTTTTCCAGGTTCTGGTGGTCTCAGCCATTGACTTAACAGAGGCATGCACTCCTTGGTATTGATGAGGATGTTTGAGAATTTCTCCTTGAGTGTACAAGGGACTACCTTTTAGCAAACTGACCTTGAGTTGAGATTAAAAATTACCCAAAGCTTTTTTCTTCAAGCTATCATCCCCAGCGTTCCTTGGGGCTATAGTGGGACTAAGCAGAGTTAAGTCAACAACTTAAAAGAATGTAGATAATTTCTAAGCTGGGAGATAAATACATGGGGTTTACTATTTCCCTCTACTTTTATGTGTTTTAAAAGTTACATAATAAACAACATTTTTTTCTTAAGTAGTTTGATGCCCAACAAACTCTGATAATAGCAATTCAAATTTTTTACCCTTATTAACTAAACTTATTTTCCTTTCCTGCAATATTAAGCATAATTCTTTAAATATGTTACATGATACTTCATAAGTATGCTAAACAGAGAACAAATGTGGATTCCTTTTTTTTCTTTTTAAGTGACACCAATTTTCGGAAACAATATTTCTTTTGACCCTTAAGTTCTTTAACAGGCTTCATAAAAGGTACCCAACATATATTCCCATTCTTCAGAGGGCTGTTGAGCAGTGGTATGGAGAGCCAGCATGTACAACTCCCATCTTAAAACTTATGGCAGAACTGATGCAAAACAGGTAAGAGGTAGGATAGGTGAGTGAAAAGGTAATCTACTATTTGGTAGCACTCTTTGGAGGTCAGACTTTCCTGCCTGGTGTCTGTATATGTAAGGCTTAGCAAGAACCCAGGAACCAAAACTTAAGATGATCCAGTTGAAGGCAGTAGAATTAGAGATATAAGGTTGAGACTTTGGGCGAGAAAGAATTTAGTATACTTGGGTGTATATGGGGACTATGGGAACTGGGAAAAAAAATGGAAGACTACAGCCACCATTATTTAAAAGATTCAAAAGCACAAAATGGAGGAAGGTAGGTTTTTGTTTTGTTTTGTTTATAAATTTATTTATTTACTTTTGGCTGCATTGGGTCTTCGATGCTACGCGCGGGCTTTCTCTAGTTGCAGCGAGCGGGGGCTACCCTTCATTGCGGTGCACGGGCTTCTCACTGCGGTAGCTTCTCTTGTTGCAGACCACAGGCTCTAGGTGTGTGGGCTTCAGTAGTTGTGGCTCGCGGGCTCTAGAGCGCAGGCTCAGTAGTTGTGGCTCGTGGGCTTAGTTGCTCGGCGACATGTGGGATCTTCCTGGACCAGGGCTCAAACCTGTGTCCCCTGCATTGGCAGGCGGATTCTTAACCACTGTGCCACCAGGAAAGTCCCAGGGCAGTTTTAACTGTTTCATTGCTTAACTGCAGTTCTGTAGAGGAGGAAAGGAGTTTAGAGGTCTCTGAGTTGAGATGCTTTATTTTATGGATAAGGGAACTGAGTCCCAGAGCAATTCATGGACACATAGTTTGTCTCAGAAGCCCTGGGCATTGTCCCTGCCTTGACTTCTAAGTTATCCTTCTTCCTCTGTGCCAGGATGCACATATGTGGATGATTTATGCACTCACAATTTTTATTTAAATAGCAACTACCACACTTCTCAGAAATTGCCTAGATGACCTTATAATTTGCATAGACAAGCAGAGGTTCAGGTTCTTCGTATATAAATATTAACAAAGGTGTAGCTAAAAGAGAAAAACTGCAATAAGCTGATTAGTTTTACCTCTTTAAAATATGTCATTATGAATATGGCTTAGCACCAAATTACCTGTCACTTAGCCATCCTCTTTCATCAGTTCCTCTTTGTAAATTGCGTGTTGGAAGGGAGATATCCAGACAGGGAAGGAGTATGGATTGCAACTCTAATTTGATCTATGGTGCTGAGTTTTTCACAGCAATAATTTAAAATTTTTTAAACAAGAGGTGGGAAAAGACCTGGCAAATAAATAAATGTGAGTATTCTTTTGAAAGCTGTTAGTTTTTTTAAAACTGTTCTCTAGGTGCCTTAAATACTAAACGAAGGGTGGCTATATATTTTATATTAGAAATTTAGTTTTTATTAAATTACAGTTTTTTCAGCCAGATAATTAGTAGTTCATATTACTGATATAACATTTAATACTAAAGGAAAAAATCATTACATTGTATATTGTAAAGTATTTTATATCTGCCATAGGTGGATAATTCATATCTAGCACAGTTGTCCAAAGAACTACCTGGTAAAAATTCGTAATCCCAGAAAATGTTATCTTGTCTATATTTCTCTGGAACCTAATGTGAATTATGTATATACATTTTTTTAATCGGAATTCTATGCCAACAATCAAGTGTTTCCAGTAGTATTTCTAATAAGGTATAATTGCACTTAATTCGGAAGCATTTTGAAAAAGCATAGAGAAGCAGCAATTTATTCTATTCCTAGCAATTTATTCTGTTCCTTGGCAAATATCTTTGCTTTCTGGGGTTTCTTTGCTATGACCTATTTCATATTTTTGCTTATCCTTTTAAAAATATACCGTTATTTCTTAAAAGCAGAGCAACAAGGTATATTGGAGCCAACTAAAACCAAAGTTTTAGTTGCTTTCTGGGGTTTTCTTTGCTTTCTGGGGTTTCTTTGCTATGACCTATTTCATATTTTTGCTTATCCTTTTAAAAATATACCGTTATTTCTTAAAAGCAGAGCAACAAGGTATATTGGAGCCAACTAAAACCAAAGTGATGTTAAAAAAGCAAATATTATGTCAGGATGGCATGTCAGTCCTTTACACTTTTCAGACTGTTCCCCAACCTGTTAGGAACTAGGGAAATAGAACTGTTCTTATTTAGAACTTCTGGGATTTGATTCTCTTTACTTGAGCTATGTTCAATGGAAACTATAGTCTGTATGTAATTTAATGTGTTTGAAATATGCTTGAAGTATCAGGTGATTCATTATGCATATGAGCAGTATTAAAGGTACTTAGATTTACTGTTATTTTATAATTTGTTTTAATGATGTGTATTAGGCACTACAGGAGATCTCAAATGTAAATCTCTATCCAAGTAACTATATAAACTTATACATACTTGGGGTTTTCTTTATTATTATCTATCAACCACTTTGCATGAAAGGAGAGGGGTATCAGAGGTCTGTGATGTAGGATGTCAGGATATTGTTTTGACAGATAAAAAGTGAATTCTTTGAATCAGCAAATAAATGAAAATAATTTTATTGTTCTAGTATCTTTATAGTGAGAAAATTAGCACACACATTTTATCAATACTTGTTTAATGGAATGGCACTTTAAAAAAGGGATAATTGTACTGTTGCTACTTCTAATAAATGAAAATTCTGGGTATTTTAAACCTATATTTGGTTTCTTTATCTGCATATATAGTCTAAATTTTTGCTGTACTTCTTAGATCCCAGCGTTTGAACTTTGATGTATCATCTCCTAATGGAATTCTTCTCTTCAGAGAAGCTAGTAAAATGATTTGCACTTATGGTGAGTATCCTTTTCCATATTTGTCTCTGCAATATAACTTTTATCTCTTTGGAGGAAAGAAAGATGTTAGTCATTTTGTTCTTTTGAAGCTTCATATCTGTATGAATTTGTGAAGTGGGTAATAGGGGTGCAAAAAGCCAGGTAGCTATCATATTGACATCAAGAGAAATAAGCAACATGCCTTTGACTACAGATCATGCCTGACCAACTTGATGAATTTCTTTTAGATGAAATTGCAGTGTCAGTAGGTGAAGGGAATACACTATAGATAGAATATTGAAAATTTATAGCATATTGAAAATTGCTAAAAGTTACATCAGGGAGTTTAGTGTATTGGGTCAAAGGATGCTTCAACCAGTATGTCACTGGCACTGAATTTTGGAAAAATATCCTGGTAAAGAGCAGTAAATATTTTATTGTAGGAAATTTGGGGGCACTGCACCCTAAGAATCAGAGTTCTACAGTAATGATTGTTCTATTCAATTATAGTAAAAAAAATGTGGTTAGTAGTTAGAAATGAGCCTTAGAACTACCATAAACCCTAATATTTGCCAATGCTGACAGCTTCATCAATGAAATTCTCAACTCTCTGAGACCTTTATGTAGCCAGGGAATGAAGATACGATACAACAGATAAGAATCCTCTGTTAGTTTGCCACACACTGACTGAATACTAACTACAGGCTGGACGCTTTGCATTGTTCTTCTTGAGAGATGTCTCTCTGTGTCCTCCTTTCCTTTGTCCTCTTCTTTTTTGCCTGTCTGGTCTTACTTTCCCAAATCAACAGCCAACTCTATGTTTGGCCTCAAAAATTGCCTGTGATTCTCATACTTCTTTTTGAGTACCTAGAAACAGATTTTACAAAATTTTGTAAAGCTTCTTTAAGTGAGTGTGTGTATGTAGGAACAGCCATTAAAAGAGTATTAGTTTATTTTGTGTATGGTGTTAGGGAGTGTTCTAATTTCATTCTTTTACATGTTGCTGTCCCTTTTTCCCAGCACCACTTATTGAAGAGGCTGTCTTTTCTGCATTGTATATTCTTGCCTCCTTTATCAAAGATAAGGTGACCATAGGTGCGTGGGTTTATCTCTGGGCTTTCTATCCTGTTCCATTGATCTGTATTTCTGTTTTTGTGCCAGTACCATACTGTCTTGCTTACTGTAGCTTTGTAGTATAGTCTGAAGTCAGGGAGCCTGATTCCTCCAGCTCCGTTTTTCTTTCTCAAGATTGCTTTGGCCATTCGGGGTCTTTTGTGTTTCCATACAAATTGTGAAATTTTTTTGTTCTAGTTCTGTGAAAAATGCCACTGGTAGTTTGATAGGGATTGCATTGAATATGTAGATTGCTTTGGGTAGTATAGTCACTTTCACAGTGTTGATTCTTCCAATCCAAGAACATGGTATATCTCTCCATCTGTTGTATCATCTTTAATTTCTTTCCTCAGTGTGTTATAGTTTTCTGATAGTTTTCTGCATACAGGTCTTTTGTCTCCTTAGGTAGGTTTATTCCTAGGTATTTTCTACAGCAGAAACTAACACAACATTGTAAAGCAACTGTACTCCAATTAAAAAAAATAAAAAAGCATATTACTTTTTAAAAAGTAAAACCTATTTTAAAAAGCAGAAAAACAGTTCTTTTAAATTGTTTTTACTTCAGCTCAAAATATTCTGGGACTCTGTTCTGTATGCACTGTAGGCCTCTGTTAAAAATGCTTAGTTTTAATTGTACATTTGATTTTTAGAGTTTGAGATCATAAGTGTATAGAAACTACAGAAAGCACCTATTTAAGACAGTAAACTTAAACTCTCCTATTTTCATCTGTACCAGCAACTATATTGCCACAACTTTTGCATCTGTTGAAAATGGATACATTAGAATCATATAAAGTAGAAATGCTTTGCCTCCCAAAGGTAAAAATGGACCCCTTTTTAAATATTCTCAGTACAGTTTGTTGTGTTTCCAGGGTATATCTAACTCCTTTCAGTGTCTTATCATACAAAGACATATGACTGGAGCTTTCTCCAAAAGCATGATATCTTTAAAAAAAACATAGTTTTTGGCAATTAAAAGATCTGAGTACAGGGCTTCCCTGGTGGCTCAGTGATTGAGAATCTGCCTGCCAATGCAGGGAACACGGGTTCGAGCCCTGGTCTGGGAAGATCTCACATGCCACGGAGCGACTAGGCCCGTGAGCCACAATTGCTGAGCCTGCGCGTCTGGAGCCTGTGCTCCGCAACAAGAGAGGCCGCGATAGTGAGAGGCCCGCGCACCGCGATGAGGAGTGGCCCCCACTTGCCGCAACTAGAGAAAGCCCTCGCACAGAAACGAAGACCCAACACAGCCATAAATAAAATAAAATAAATAAATTAAAAAAAAAAAAAAGATCTGAGTACCAATTCTAGTATCAACCCATATCAACTCCATGACCTTCAAATTCCATTGCTGCCTAGTTTTCTCATATGTAGAATTAGAAATAATGAATACCTACTGACCTACCTGTCTAGTTAGGATTAGAGGTGGTTAATTGAGCTACTCTGGGTAAAGAGCTTGGCACAGGTTGTGATATGGCTTAGGTACTCAGTGAATATGCCTTTCCTTGATCCAGAGCCATTCTCTTACACTCACAGAACCAGCCTCCTTTGGATAGGGGTTCACTGACCTCATCACTTTTTTATTCAGGAATGCCTTCTGCTTGGACCATGCTGTCCTGCTTCCTTCTGCCTGTAACAAGTGCTAAGCGTCTATTTCCTCACTTTTTAAAAAGAAATACTTCCCCATTATGAAACAATGCACGTATAAGAATTTCTTAGTAGTCAATAGACCTTTAACTATACAAATGTTAGTTTCCTGTTACCAACCACAGTTGTATCTTTCCTTCCCCCTTTTCTGGATCCAGTTTCTCTTACTAAGTGAGGCTTACTCACTCTTGCAGTAGGGCTGATAAGAGCAGCAGCTTCTTCCTCTTCCAGGATCTCTGAATCTCTAGTATAGGACAGAATGTATGTCCAGCAAGTGATACCAAAAGGAATCTCAGAACAACGCCAAGTCTATGGGCTTCAAAAGCTATTCAGTCCTCTGTCAGGTTGTTTGACATAGACAAAAGCATTGCAGCAAAAGCTGAGAAAGAAAACTGTGAGGATTATATTGGAGGAAGAAGAAGAGGAGGAGGCAGAGGGAGAGAGAGGAAGAAAAGAAAAAGAAAAGCAGAAAAAAGAAAAAGAAAAGAGAAAACCTTCAAAGCATTCTTGAGAAGAAAAGCCAATAAGGAGTTTTCTTACTCTGAAGAAAGACTAGGAGATTAGGGTAAGGTTCTTCTCCTTAGTTTGGACTAATAATAATGGTTGCTTCCATTTTTTTAATCAGCTATTATGTGCCTGCTCCTATACTAGACCATTAATCATACATTAGCCCATTGAATCCTTAAGGTAAGTAGTATTATCTGCCACTCACTAGTCACTTGGCCTTGGTTAAGTTGCTAAGCCTCTCTTGCTTCACTTTCTTGTTAAACAGAGAAAATAATACCTACTTCATAGGGTGGTTATGAGGATTCAATTACGTAGTGCATGGAAAGCCCTTAGATCACTTAGCTACTGTGATTACTGTTATGAAGAAATTGAAGCTCATAGAAGTTAAAGATTTGCCAAATATTACATAGTTAGCAAATAGTCAAATTGGAATTTCATTCAAAGTCTGTATAACTTCAGACAGTAGTCTTTCCATGTTCCTTTCTGCCACTTGAGAGTTGCCACACAAAGTTGGGTATTTTTGATGAAGTACTGTTCTTTAAGTATGGTGATTTCTATCCTGAAACTTAAGGAAAATGAAGGCTCAATGGAAAAATGTCCTTCAACTTTGTCACCAGTGACTTTGACACATACGCTTTACATAGAATAATAGAAAAATCTTTTTCAGCCTTCACTGATTCCACATGCTGGCCTCAATCAGCCAAGCTGATTTTGTCTGTCTTTACCTGTGTAATGTTTTATTACCCATGCTTTTACCTCTGGAGATTCTAATATGCTCACTGAAGGGAGAGCCTATGGTTGCCATCCAGGAGTCTAGAAGATGAGGAAAAGAATGACTAGGAGGGTACAGAAGAGCCAACATTATTTATTTCTGTGGTAAGCCAAGGTGAAGGAAGGGAGAACCCATGGAAGAAAGGGGCCAGAACATTCTCTGATCCCTTCTGTTCCCATCCTCGCTGGGTTCCTTCTCTGCTCACCTGTCGTGGGCAGTATTTGTGTAATCAATGATTGGGGCAGTTCAGAGGGGGAAGAACTCATTTCCACATGCGCCTGATTGGTTACATATTTTATGAAATACCTCCACCTCGCTACTCAATGAGACTGGCAGAAAAATAATACTTTTGATATGCTGTTTTATTTATCTACATTCTGTCATGATATACTTTGATGTAAGTTTTTAATTTTGCCTCAGCTCTCAGCTGCTCTCGCCGTTACAGCTCAGGGTCAGCAATGAGGTTAGCCACAGTAGCACAAAACAATTTCCTGTTTGTGCAGCCCAGGTAACATTTGGATGAGGATTAGATTTTATACCACATTTTCTACTAGCCCAAGCCTATTATTTCTAATGAGTTTTAAATTGCTTCAAGAACATGTATTTCAGAATTTAGTGCTATGATCCGTTCAGCCTGAGCAACTTAATAAAAGAAATTTCTTTCTTAAATTTTTGGTTAAAATGTTGCATGCAGTGTAATAAATGTTATTACTTTGGAAACCTACTTCTCAGTTTTAAGAACTGGGTGTTTTTTATGCTCAATTTCCATTTGTCTAATCTTTTCTTCCCTTTGCCTCTGGGTCATGGTATCTTTAGTGACATCTGTTGGTTAAAGAGTGCGCAGAAGGGAGAAATAGTGGTTGTTTTTCTAAGGCGCAGAAGGGAGAAATAGTGGTTGTTTTTATAAGGTGCAGAAGGGAGAAATAGTGGTTGTTTTTATAAGACTGGCAAAAATGGAGCTGCTTTTATTCCTTCCTTAGGTACCTGATTTAAAGAAAGCTCAATGTGTGAAAAAGCTAAACTTTAATAGTGGATAGAACAACTATGATTATTCACTATACATAAGAATTTACATCAGGGTTCTTTTGAGCAATATATGCTCCAGGTGCATTTAAGGTATGATCTAATAATATGCTTAAATTGAATTTGTAAACTGATATACAAGCCACTGTTTTTTACTGTGACCTAGAAAACAAACCAGTGGTTTTCCAACTAGGTTTTTCAGAGCCCTAGAGATCTGTGAAAGTACCACAGAGCCTCTCCAGAGAGGGGGGAGGAGGGGACCCTTCTGCCACTTTGACCAGAACCACCCGGCTACATATAGTTGCACGAGATTTATTTGTAATAGGGGTCACCTGCTTAAAGATTTTTTTTTTTAATAAAAGAGCTTGAAAATTACTGGTATGTATTGATACTATTAGAAGCATTGTAAGAATGAAAGATTATGATTTCTATTTATATTTAAATGATTACAAAAAGATAGCTGAACAATGTGTTGGACTTGAAATAACTAGAGACTTAATAAAATGTTATCAGGAAATAACAGTTCTGGAAAACAGATCATCCAGGAACCATGGACATAACCTTAGATTGTATCAGAAACGTGGTCAGGGACATAGAATTGTATCAGAAACGTGGTCAGGGACATAGGACAACAAAGTAGTAGAGTAAGCTCACAAAAATCTTCTTAAGGCGATGGAATGATCAACACCTTGAGGATCCCAGGCCTTGAGGAATACATTTCACAGTGAATCCACACGTGTTGGACTTGGCCACTTCTGCACGCAAGCAAAAACTGCTAAACAAGCTGTTAAATAAGTAAGCGTGATCTCCAAACAAGTGGCTTAGAGTTGAGTAGATTCTTTCATCCATGCAGCTAACGTTTATTGAGCATTTACTATGTGTTTGAGAGTTACAAGGGATAGGAAGAGAAATAAGACACACAAAAAAGAATCTTACTGATTCTTCTCTTAGGGGAGTCCAGCAGTGGATTCAGACAAGTAAATAAAGAACTATAATGTGTTGTGCTCACTTTTATGCTTAAGAAGCATACAGAGTGCTATGGGAGCCCAGAAGTTTCTAACTCAAAACTGAGGAGCCAGAGAAGGAAATAAGAATAGGGCCTGGAAATTTGAGGAGGGCATTTCAAGCAGGCAATAGCTTTTACAAAATCATATAAATATAAAACATTAGCATGGTCTATCAGTAAACTGAAGGATTTCAGAATTGCTGGAGAAAGTAGAAAGTGAAAATTCCTGATTATCTCATCACTCAAAGATAACCGTCATTAACAGTTTATTGTGTGCTCATTCATACTTTTTTATGTGTACATATACATATATTATTCCAAAAGTGGTATTATAATATACTTGCTAATCTGTAATTTGCTATTTTTTACTTATATCATGGCCATCACTTCATATTAATACATATATAAATCTACCATATCTCTTTTTTTCCTTTGGTTTTTCATAATTTTTTTCTACCATATCTTTTAAAATAGCTGTAAAGCATTCCATTTTATGGTCATACTATAATTTATTTAATTATTCACCTTTTGATAAATGTAATTTTTATAAACATGTAATTTTCACTATCATACACTGTTGCAGCAAGTACATACACTGTACATTCAGCTTCGTGAGCTTCACTCAGTCAACAAATATATATATTGAGAGCAGCAGGTGCTGTTCTAGACTCTGGATATATCAGTGAGCAAAACTGAAAAAGAAATTATTTTGTATGTCAGAAGGTAATAAGTGCTATGGGGGAAAAAAAAGAAAGAAAGCAAATCAAGATGGGAGCATTAGAAGTACCAGGGATTGGGAAACATGTCGCATTATTAAGTAAAGTGATCGAGGTAAGCCTCATTGAGAAAATGACATTTGAGCAAAGACTTGCAGTAAATAAGGGAGTTAATTATGCAGATATCTTGGGGAAAAGTATTCCAGGCTGAAGGAACACCAAGTTTTAGGGTCCTAAGGCAAGAGTGTATCTGGCATGTCTGAAGAACAGCAAGGACATTGGTTGCTGGAACAGAGTGAACAAAAGAGAGTAATAACAAAAGCAATGTCATGTAATGTCATATCCTGTAAAGATTATCAGGACTTTGACTTTAACTCCAAGTGAAGGAGAAGGACTTTAGAATGTTTTGAGCAGAGGGCTGACATGATTTGATATTGGCTTTGACCAAGGTGATAGCAGTGGGAGTAGTGAGAAGTGGTTAGATTCTGGATATATCTTGAAGGTAAAGCAAATCAAATTTCTTGATGGCTTGGATATATGGTATGAGAGAGAAAATGTAATCAAGGGATTTTGGCATAAACAACTGGAAGGATGAAGTTACCATTAACTGAGATGGAAAACGCTGAGAATGGGTGTGAGGGGGACTCAAAAGTTCCATTTTGGTTGTGTTGAGCTTGAGGTGTTGATTAGACATTCAAGTGGAGGTGTTGAATACGGAGTTGGATATACAAGTCTGAGGATTGGAAGAGGTCTGGTCTAGAGAAACAAATATGGGAGTCATTAACTCTTAGACGGTATTTAAAGCTGCAAAACTAGATAAGATCACCGGGGTGGGGGTATGAATTTAAATGTAAAAGATTTAGGTTTGAGTTCAGGGGTATTCTGTTTTAGGAGGAAAGGGAGAAGAGGAGGAACCAGCAAAGGAGAGAATGAGCAAACACTGAAGTAAGAGAAAATCAGGAGAGTGTGTGTCTTGGAAGGCAAGGAAGAAGAGGTAGTCAGCTGTGTCAAAAGCTGTCAATGAATCAAATAAGATATGGACTAAGAGTCGACCATTACGTTTAGGGACAAGGAGGTCATTGGGAACCTTGAAAAGAGCACTTTCAGTGGAGTGGGTGTAAAGGAGAATCAGAGGAGAAGAAATGAAGACAGTGAAGGTCACAATTCTTTTAAGGAGTTTTGTTACAAAGGGGAGTAATATCAGGCAGGGAAGTAGGGCCAAGAGAAAGTTTTGTTTAAAAAAAAAAAAAGATTGCATAGGAGAGAAAGGGGGAAATTGCTGTGCTTTGTTCTCAAGCACATAAGAGGAGATGGGAGCTAGTTCAACATACTGAGGGGCTGGCTTTTATAGAAGACTGTGTGTAAGTGCAAACGCTAAGAGATAGGTAGATATGGTAGTGAACATTTGGAATTAGAATATATTCCCAAAAGTGGATTTACGCATTTTTAGTATTTTTAATAAATTTTACCAAATTACCCTCTAGAATCGTTATACTAATTCACATTCCCAACAATTTCCTTAATTTCCCACATGCTTATCAGTGCTGCATTGTTTTAATCTTTTTCAACCTGAAAGGGAAATGTTATATTCCTTTCCAGTCTCCACAGCTTCATTTCTGTCCCAAACCATTTACGTCCAGGGGCCTTGGCTGGTTTGCACAGAGACATAGTGGGTTGAGTGACCTGAAGTAATGGAATGTCAGGAAGCTTGCACTTCTCTTCCCATAATTGTTCTGATGACGAATGAAGACATTCAACCTGTAGAGCTGTCAGCTAAATATCAAATTCACTTTAAAATTTTAGAGATTAAAAGGGAAAAAGAAAAGGTAAATCAATGTAATGGATTGCTTTGTAAACCAGGAAGTGACATTGTTCATACTGTTAGTTCTTCCTGGTATAAAATACAACTACAGTATATCTTATCCCTTGCACCTTTTTTAAAAGGTATTCTTTTGAGGGCACAGAGAACTGGTAGATTGTGGGCCAAAGACCCCCTGCAGCCAGTTCTCTTTCGAAGGAATAAAGGGAAAGTGGTCAAAGATATAGTATTGACCTTACTTTGAATTATGTGTTAGAAGGAAGTGACATTATTTTACGCCAAACACACCCAGCCTTACCTCCTCCTCTTTTTCAGGCCATAGCTTCCCATGTATGAATTTACAGGCTAGTACACTGGAGAAAGAAATGAACGCCTAGTACTGTGTATTGTTATAGTTTACATGAGCACTGTGCCAGTTACTGCGGTAAGCGCGTTACGTATGCTGTCTCCTTTACTCCACATAAGAGCCTTGTGAGTTATAAGTACTGTTATTGTCCTCGTTTTACAGATGAGGAAACTGACTTACAGAGATTAATAATCTGTTCAGACACCCAGGTAGTGAGCAAAGAAGTAGGATTCAAACCCCAGGTCGGTATGACTCAGAAGCCCACCTGGTTCATCACTACCTTATGCACTATATGTTTGTTTTCTGTTAGACTACTATCTTGTTATACAGTTCTCCAGCTGAGGCCTTTGAAGGAAGGCCACTTCTTTTTGGGTGTAGGGAGCCTCTTCTGTAGAGGACATCATGGAGTCAGTCATCAGGGAAGAGATAGGGTCTCAGAAGGGGAAAAAGTTTTTTAAAAAGTAGGTCTGAAAGTAGATATCAGATAAACAGAAAAGGAGATTTTGCATCTTCTTATATATCCTTCTCTAAATCTAGTTATTGAGAGTTGTCTAGAAGGGTACTTCTGAATGCTGGAAGCTAACCAAACACACACACACACACACACACACACACACACACACACACACACACACACACAAAAGGGGGGCTTCTCCAAAAAAGACAGAATAGAGGTTAAGAAAGAGGAACCCAAGCAGTTAATGTAAGCTAATAATGAGGGAAATATATGTAATAAGCAAAATTATAGCAGGAGTCTTCTATGCTTATTTCCCAGGTTTTTTCCCCTTATTATTTAGTGAGATTTCTTTTCCTGTTATAGCATATACAACAGTAAGGATGGCAGTTCCATAACACTTGTGCTTCCCTTCCCCAGTCATTGCCCTTAGCCAGGTAAACCATTCAATTCACAGCATCCTTTTCCGGAGCCCCAGCATAGCCTCAACATCTGTCTTACCCAGGTCTGATGTTAAGGTTGTAACAGCATCTCATTCCCCTGCTCCCAGTTATGGCAGATATAATCAGTGGGAAACAATCAGAGATTTTCCTTTTGATTCTAAACTTTGGAATTCTCTTATTTCATTAAAGAAAGTATCATTTCCTTTTGTACAAGTGGCAACTGCTACTGGCTTCAGTGGCTGCCAGCCTGGCAATGCCTTCACCTCCCAGCAGTCCATCAGTGTAATAAAGATCTCCGTCTTAGGAAGGAAATTCTGGGAAGGAAGGAGATGGGACTTTATGGGTGTGGGGTGGAATAAGGAAGGCAAGGAGGGTTGTCATACCTATAGAGGAACATCAAAACCAAACCTCAGCTCAGTCACTTTTGTTTACAGCAATGTGAGTCTAACTGCTAGATTTTAAGCTTTTTGAGGGCAGGGCCTCCAATTTTAGTAAGTGTTGTTGAATAACATAGATTGAATAAAGCTGATTGGAGTGAATAACGATGTGGCCACGTCTTCTCTTCCATAGTCTTACAGCCACCACGGAATGCGGAGCCACTTGAGCACAATGAAATATAGTTTCCTCTTTCAAAAGTGTTACTTTTTCAAGGTCATAATGGTATACTAATTACTGTTTTAATTAACACAGATGTGTCTGAAACAGTCCAAAAAAACAAGTATGCCAGATTGCAGCTTTAACACAACGATAAAAGTTGTGATTCTAAATAATTAATCCTTCTTGATGATAGGTTATCCAGTCCTTTAGAATCAAACATTTTTCCCCATCACAGTTCTTCATCTGCCTATTCCATCTTGTGCTGAAGAATATAGGATCTTTACTTCCCCGATAAGGACATCAGCATAAGAAGTCCCCGAAAGATGACCCAGTTTTCTCTGTTTGCCCCCGGCCTCCTTAACAGACCCAAAATGTGTAAACCACCACCACTACCACCAAATTACCCTAGCTTTTTCCATCACATGTAAGCAGTGCTTTTCTTTCCTGGGAAAGGGAAGTGGGGGGAAATGTCTACCTTGATTTATATTTAATTGGAGGCAAAGGTAGAAAAGCAGTGGTTGAAAACTGCCCTCTCCTGCAGTACCCTGCTTTTTCAGACCTTCATGCCTGTGCACATAATCATTCTGGAATACTCTTCTCTCCCTTCAAGTCCACCTGAGAAACTGTGATTGATCCTTGAGAAGTAACCTGCTCTGTGAAGCCTTTCCCACACTGCTCTCCTGCCCAAGCAAAGTCAGTCTCTTCTATTCCTATAAAATCTTGACAGACCTCTCTGATAGTGTTTGTCACATTGTATGGAATTATTTATTTACAAATCTCCTTCTCCCAGCAGACTGAACTCCTTCAGAGCAAAGATTTTGTTTTGTTCGTTTATCCTAGCACCTCACGCAGAGTAGCTATTAAGTGAACGCTATCGTATTGAGTTGAATCTTTATGAAACTTACAATATCTTTCTAAGGTAAGTTAGGATGAGATCATGAGAGAGAGTACAGAATGTGGTATGGAGTAAATTCCAAGATATGCTTCAGCCGACACAATGGTGTTATCATTCTAATGTACAAATTATAAGCAAAGACACATGGGCTTCAAAGGATGCACAGAAGAAAACCTGTGTGTGGAAATGTTTCAGTAAGGCAGAGAAAGGGGAGAAAACCTTCACCCTGGGTGAGTCCTGTTTCATGCTCTGCTAGAATTATTGGTCCTCCTTAACCTCTTTAGTAAACATGTGGTTTTCATAATATACCTATCAGTCAGGATTCAAACAGGGGAAAACAAACACTGTGACACTGATGGAACAGGGAATTTATTTTAGGAATTAGACCTGGTACAATCTTGGGTGAAGATGGGAAAATAGGTCCAAGGGGGAGAGTTGGAAGTTCAGGAGAAAAATCATTAATAGGCCCTCCTGAAATAATGGCATGGATGGACAAGTTGGAGCTTGCAGGGAAAGCTAAAAGCTAGAGACATTCAGCTGCTGGGGTGGGACCCTGAAAGGATGTGGGGTGAGAGGGGGGACTTGTGTAGTGGTAAAGAAGCAATGGGAGACTGTTGCCTCTGCACAGCTCCTGCTCTGTACATCTGCTGCCAAGCACTTGGTGGTAGGCTTGGGGTCATTGGTCAACAGGGCTTGTAGTTCTAGACACAGAGCAGGAAAGAACAAGGAGAAACTAAAACCCAGCGGTATTTCTACATCTTTTTCTCACACCTCTAATCACAACAACCTTCAGAAAGTCATGGCTGCTACTTCACTTCCACCTTCTAAATCTCATATAGATTTCTGTTTTGCTCAATTCTAGCCCACAACCGTACAGGGAAATGAGTTCTGGGAAACTTAATTCTTATTTAGCCCAATAGACACAGTACAAAACCACAACAATATGCTTCTAAATTTTGTAAATTGAATTTAGTTTCAATTTTAGAAGCAGGACTCACTTGAACAGGAAAAAGCAGAGCTAAGAAACATGTATGACTTTATAATTTTTTTTTTTTTTTTGACTTTATAATTTTTTACAAAGCATTCTTAGGTATTGCCTAGTAACATACCTTACTAGCACACATTTCAGAAAGAGAAATTGTTAGTTGTAAATGCTAACTATAAAAAACTATAAGGTGATTATATAAACATTTCTTCATCTTTTGATGGTCAGACATAGAATTTAAGTACGGTTTTTAAACAGTCATCTCTTTAGATCTTCTGAAAAAATGTCTAAGGAGAAAAAGGAAGTAACATTTATTGTGCACTATGCCAAGAATTTCTTATGTGTCTTATTTCATTTAACTCATGTACCAAACCTGTGAGGCTCCAAAGAGTGAAGTAACTCAATATCAAGTTCATGTGAAAAGGTTGAAAATTCATCCCACAATTCAGAGTAACTTATATCTCTAAGTTATCTTTTTCTCTTGACTTAGTTATTTACTCCTACTTTTTTTAACTTCTTATTGAAGAAGAGATAACATATATATTAAAGTACATAAGGTGAACTAATCTTAGGAGTACAACTCAATGAATTTTTGTGCATCTACATATATAATCATGTAATCACCATCCAGATAAAAATATCAAACTTTTCCAGTACCCCTTGATTGATTTTCCTTGGGCCTTTTGTACTTCCCAGGTAAACTGCCTTATGTATTTATATTTTTCATTATATGGATGATGTAATTCCTGGAACAATGGTAGGGGGAAGTGAACAATAGCAGTAAAGTGAAAATGTTGAATAATGTGCCTCATAACTGCTTTGAATTACATCTACTTATGTCACTTTCTCATTCTGCTTTTACCCTAAAACAGGTAATCAGATCCTGTCCCTTGGGAGCCTCTCAAAAGATCAGATTTATCCAATGAAACTCAAGGGCATCTCCATCTGCTATTCAGCTCTCAAATCTGCCTTGTGTGGAAATTATGTCAGCTTTGGCGTCTTCAAGTTGTATGGGGACAACCATTTTGACAATGTACTCCAGGCCTTTGTCAAAATGCTGCTGTCAGTGTCCCACAGTGACTTGCTAGTAAGCAATCATGCATCATGGGAGTCTTTGTATGAAACGTGAAGTAACACCACCACAGGGTTGGAATTGTTATAATGAAGCCCAAGGAGTTAGAATAGCACCAGATCATTTTATGTTTTAGGACAGCTTCTTGATTTAACTTACAGGGTTTGAATAACTATAGTGGCTGTGTTTATATAATTAAATGTGCAGTTTTGAAAACTGCAGCTACCATCTTGTGATAAATTGGTCATCTCAAGTGTTCCAGGTTCTGTGTCTAGAGAAAATATAATTAGCAATTTCAGCTAATTGCTTACAACTATACTCATAATTCAGAGAAGGTCTGTGTTTCCTGGAGCAGAAAATGCAGAATGACTATAGGATCTTCTCCTTCCTTCATTTCTACTCTGTGTACTCCTCTTGCTGTTTGGCCTTGCTTTCCATTAAAATTGAGGTGTGGTGGACAGAGTGCTAAACTGGAAGTTGAGCAGCCTGGTATGTAGTCTCAACTCTGCCACTTGCTGGTCATTTACCTTGAATAAATCACCTTCTCTATTTCTCCAGGCTTCAATTTCCTCACCTTTAAAATGAGTAAATTAAACAAAGTGATCTCTAGGTCCCTTTTCTACTCTACCATCTAGTCTCTGTGATTTATGTCTGTTGTTTTCAGACTTTGAGGCCCATCAGAATCACCTGGGGTGCTTGTTGGAATTCAAATTTCCAGGCTCCTCCACTGAGCTGAGTCTGAGTCATTATCAGACTTTTTAAAAAATATCTCAGCCTGATTACACAAAAGCTAATATATGCCCAATGTGGTTGCAGTAATTACTTCAGTAACACAGCCAAATTCATGCTCAGGCTTAGTTTAGGCTTTCCCACCTGCTCCCAGCCCAAGGTTACAAGTAAGATCTGGGGGCCTTCATTAGTCAGCCTGTATGAGAAATGCTCCTTTGACATTCTAATGCACTAGAGGTACCCTCTTCCACCTTTCTAAGCTAGTCTTCATAAAACCACATCTCGGGAATTCTCTGGCAGTCCAGTGGTTAGACTGCAATTTCACTGCCAGGGACCCAGGTTCAATCCCTGGTCGGGGAACTAAGATCACACAAGCTGCGCAGCGTGGCCAAAAAAAAACAAAAAACAAAAAAAAACACATCTCAAGCCAGAGTTGTCAAGCCTCTTTGCAGTAGAATGGAATGCTCATTGAAGGCTGCCTGTACAACAGAAATTACAAAGTGGAAACTTGAGTCAGATCAGCCATGTGTTACAGCCTCCTCATTGAGGGAACTCTTCACTACAGTTGAGGCCCACCAAAAAAAAACCTGATATGGGGCTTCCCTGGTGGCGCAGTGGTTGAGAGTCTGCCTGCTAATGCAGGGGACACGGGTTCGAGCCCTGGTCTGGGAGGATCCCGCGTGCCGCGGAGCAGCTGGGCCCGTGAGCCACAGCTGCTGAGCCTGCGCGTCTGGAGCCTGTGCCCCGCAACGGGAGGGGCCGCGATAGTGAAAGGCCCGCGCACCGCGATGAAGAGTGGCCCCCGCTTGCCGCAGCTAGAGAAAGCCCTCGCACGAACCGAAGACCCAGCACAGCCAAAAATAAATAAATAAATAAATAAATAAAATTTAAAAAAAAAAAAAAAAAAAAAAAAAACCTGATATGGTTCTAGGAATTTCTCTAATCTTTTTTCTAGTAGACAAGCAAACCTCTAACTCAGTAATCTCAAAATTGAGGGTGCATAAGACTCCCTTAGTGTACGTTTTTAAAATGCACATTTCAGGACCTCATTCCAGAGGTTTTCGTTTTGTAAGTCTGAATTGGGAATCAGAAAACTGCATCTTTAACAAGTACCCCATGTGATTCTTATGGAGATAGTCAATCTCACTTTAATAAATATCGATATGGTTTATTTCTCTTATAAGTGTTGTGCTTCTTTGATACTGGTTTGGGTTTCATTTGAGGTTTTCCAAGTATCTTTCTCATGTACTTATCCTTTGCCTGCTGTATATGGTAAATATTAAGCCATTTACCAAGTTATGATTTAATTAGATGGGTTGGCATTGTGTAAATATAGCAGACTATGATGCCAACTGCTATTATAACAGCAAATTTCTTTGTGTTTAAAAAAAAGGTTGCCTAGCCACTATTAAGCACTGTTCAGTGTTACAATATTCCAGCCCAGAAAAATCATTCAGTCTTCTATACTGCAGCGATTTTAATTGCACTTAAGTGTTAACCACATAAGGCAAAATTGAAATTACTTACTAGGGTATGCTGTAGCTTCAAATTAGGATTTCTAGAGATCAAGAGATTTTTATTAGAACCCCTTTAAATACTGAATTGAGAATCATTATGTCATTTGTTCCATGTATTTATATTTATGTTTATTTTATGTATTTATGTGTAAGGTCACAATTTCTAATATTATAAATGGCAATTTTCACTGAACTGTGACACATCTTTTGCTTCTCTGTGGCTTGACATTTAGTATTTCTGTTATAGCAATATCGGAAACTGAGCCAGTCTTATTATCCACTCCTGGAATGTCTCACCCAGGACCACATGAGCTTTGTCACCAGCTTAGAGCCTCCTGTACTCCTGTATGTTCTCACATCTATCTCAGAGGGACTCAGTACTCTTGGTAAGTATCATGGAGAACATTGTTTTCAGAGGAAAGACTTGATTGTGGTCTCTTAATGTATGTGCTTTTGAGATGATCATCCTACAAAGGGGGAAAGATTATTTATCCAAACTGAAAGATTATTTTATAACTATTACCTGCAAGAGAGAAAAATGCCCTTTTTTCATATTTTGATATAGTTTATTTTTTAATCAGCTTAATTAAAGTATAATTTACACACAGTAAAAATTATTGATTTTAAGTGAACATTTCAGTGAGTCCTTACAAACATATATACAGTCATGAACCACCACAGCCAAGATACAGAACATCTTCATCACCGCAGAAAGCTCCCTCCTGACCCCTTCTGATCAATCCCTTTCCCCTAGTCCCAGCCCCAAGGAACCACTATCTACTTTCTCTCACTGTAGTTTGCCTTTTCCAGAATTTCATGTAAGTGAAATCATATAACCTGTAGTCCTTTGTGTGTGACTTCTTTCGTTTAGCATAATGCCTCTGAGATTTATCCACGTTTTGCGAAACAGTTAGTTTTTATCTTTCTATTGCTGAGTGTTATTCTACTGTATGGATTACCACGTTTGTTAATATGTTCATCAACCAATAACATTTGGGTTGTTTCCATTATTTGGTTGTTTTGAATAATGCTACTATGAACATTCATGTACAAGTCTTTCTGTGGACAAATATTTCTCTTGAGTAAATACCAGAGTGGAATTTCTGGGTTGTACGCTAAGTGTATATTTAACATTATTAAAAACTGCCAAACTCATGGACATATATACACTACCAAATGTAAAATAGATAGCTAGTGGGAAGCAGCCGCATAGCACAGGGAGATCATCTCGGTGCTTTGTGACCACCTAGAGGGGTGGGATAGGGAGGGTGGGAGGGAGACGCAAGAGGGAGGAGATATGAGGATATATGTATATGTATAGCTGATTCACTTTGTTATAAAGCAGAAACTAACGCACCATTGTAAAGCAATTATACTCCAATAAAGATGTTTAAAAACAAAAAAACAGGAAACTGCCAAACTGTTTCCCAAAGTGATTGTACCATTTCACTCCCCCAAGCAATGTATGAGAACTCCAGTTGCCCTGTATCTTCCCTAACACTTGCTATTATCAGTCTTTTTAATCGTAGCCATCCTCGTGGGTGTGAAGTGGAATCTCCTTGAGTTTTTAATTTGCATTTCACTAATGAATGATGATTTGAGCATCTTTTCTTGCTTATTTGCCATTCATCTGTCTTCTTGGTAAAATATTTGTTCAAATCTTCTACCCAATTTTGTTGACTGGGTTGTTTTATCTTGGAAGAGTTTGTTACATATTCTGGATACAAATCTTTTATCAGATCTATGTTTTGCACGTATTTTTTCAGCCTTGGCTTGTCTTTTTTATTTTCTTAACAGTATCTTCTGAAGAATAAAAGTTTTCAGTTTTGAGGAAGTCCAATTATTTTTTTCTCTTACAGTTCATGTCTTTTTGGTCCTATCCTAAGAAATCTTTGCTTATTAACCCAAGGCCATAAAGGCTTTTTCTATGTTTTCTTCTAAAAGTTTTATAGTTTTAGCTCTTATGGTTAGGTCTATGATCCATTTCAATTTAATTTTTGTATGTCGTATTATGAGGTAAAAGCTGGGATTCCTCTTTTAACATGTGATTATTCAGTTGTTCTAGCATCTTTTGTTGAAGAATATCCTTTATTTGTTAGACTACTTTGTGCCATTTCTATACTGTCCTAATTTTATAGTAAGTCTTAAAATCAGATAGTATAGCCCTCTGATTTTGTTTTTCTCTTTTTAAATTGTCTTGGCTATTCTGGGTCCTTTCCCTTTTTTATAAATTTAGAGTCAACTTGTCAGTTTCTCTTGTTAGAAAAAAAATGAACAGGGGAATTATTATTGGGTTACATTGAATCTCTAGCCCAGTTTGGGGAAAACTGACATCTTAGCAATATTGAGTGTTCAATTCCTGGCAATGGCATATCTTTCCATTTATTTAGATCTTCTTTACCTTTTCTCAACAGCATTTTTGAAGTTTTGAATATATAAGTCTTGTCCATATGTTGTTGTATTTATAACTATTTTTTGTTTTTATGCTGTTGTAAATGGTATTGAGTTCAATTTCTATTGTTTTTGCTACCATGTAGAATTGCAGTTGATTTCTTTGTACGCTGACCATGTATCCTGTAACTTTGCTAAACTGACTTATTAATTCTGGTAGCCTTTTGTAGATTTCTTAAGATTTTCTGCATAAATGTATCTGCAAATAAAGATAGTTTTACCTCTTCCTTTCCAATCTGTATGGCTTTTTTTTTTTTTTTTTTTTTTTTTTTTTTTAATTTTTATTTATTTATTTATGGCTGTGTTGGGTCTTCGTTTCTGTGCGAGGGCTTTCTCTAGTTGTGGCAAGCGGGGGCCGCTCTTCATCGCGGTGCGCGGGCCTCTCACAATCGCGGCCTCTCTTGTTGCGGAGCACAGGCTCCAGACGCACAGGCTCAGCAATTGTGGCTCACGGGCCTAGTCGCTCCGTGGCATGTGGGATCTTCCCAGACCAGGGCTCGAACCCGTGTCCTCTGCATTAGCAGGCAGATTCTCAACCACTGCACCACCAGGGAAGCCCTGTATGGCTTTTTTTTGGCCACACGGCACGCAGAACTTCCCCAACCAGGGATTGAACCCGTGCTCCCTGCATTGGAAGTGTAGAGTCTTAACCGCTGGACCACGAGGGAAGTCCCTGTATGGCTTTTTTAATATTTCTTACCCTGTCACACTGGCTGGAACCTACAGTACAACGTTGAATGGAAGTGATGGTAGCGAAAGAATTTTCCTTGTCTCCAGTGTTATGGAGCAAACATTCTTTTTCACCATTCAGTATAATATTAGCTCTAGGTTTTCTGTAGGTTTCTGTAGGTTTATCTTGTTAAGGAAATTCTCTTCTTTTCTACTTTTCTGAGAGTATTATCATGAATGGGTGTTGAATTTTATCAAATTCTTTTTCTACATATACTGAGATGATCATATGGTTTTTCTTTTTTGGTCTGTTAATACATTACATGATATTAGTCACCACATTGATGGATATTTGAATGTTAAAACAACTTTGCATTCCACACTTGGTTACGATGTATTGCCCTTCTTATATATTACTAGATTCAACTTTCTGTAATTTTGATACAGATTTTTACATCTATGTTCATGACAGCTATCGATGTATTCTTCTATGGTTCTTCTTTTATAGTTTTCTGTTCTTCTCATATCTTTGCCTTGTTTTAGTGTTGGTCTAGGGCCCTCATGAAATGAGTTGGGAAATGTTCCCCCCTCTCTTATTTTCTTAAAGAGTTTGTGTAGAATTGTTATCAGTTCTTCCTGAAATGTTTGGTAGAATGCCCTAGTGAAACCACTAGGCCTAGATTTTTTCTTTGTTAGAAGGTTTTTAACTATAAATTAAATTTCTTTAGTGGATATAGGACTATTCCAGTCTCCTATTACATCTTTCTTTTTTTAATTAATTAATTTATTTATTTGGTTGCGCTGGTTCTTAGTTGCGGCAGGCGGGCTCCTTAGTTGTGGCTTGCCTGCTGCTTAGTTGTGGCTCATGTGCTCCTTAGTTGTGGCTCATGGGCTGCTTAGTTGCGGCTCACCAGCTCCTTAGTTGTGAGCATGTGAACTCTTAGTTGCGGCATGCATGTGAGATCTAGTTCCCTGACCAGGGATCGAACCCAGGCCCCCTGCGTTGGGAGTGCAGAGTCTTAACCACTGCACCACCAGGGAAGTCCCTCCTATTACATCTTGAGTAGCATTTGATAGTTTGTGTCTTTAAAGGAAATTGTCCATTTCATCTAAAGTTCATCTGACATTACTGACATAAAATTGTTCATAATATCCTCTTGTTATACAATTTGATTTCTGTAGGATCTCTAGTAGTATTCCCTCTTTAATCCCTGACATTGGCAATTTGTGTCTTTTTTTTTTTCTTTATCATTCTGGCTCCAGGTTTATCAATTTTATGCAGAGAACCAGCTTTCAGTTTTCATTGATTTCTCTATTATTTTTCCATGTTTTTATTTCATTGACTTAAGGTATGATCTTCATAACTTCTTTCCTTCAGTTTCAGGCAGAAGCTTAGGTTGTGGATCTTAGACCTTTCTTCTTTTCTAATGTACACATTTAATGCTTTTATCTAAGCACTACTGTGGCTATAACTGATAAAATTTTTATATATTTGGGGGCTTTTTTTTTTTAAAGATTTAATTTTATTTATTTTTGGCTGCATTGGGTCTTCGTTGCTGTGCGCGGGCTTTCTCTTTGTGGTGAGCAGGGGCTACTCTTCCTTGTGGTGCACGGGCTTCTCATTGCAGTGGCTTCTCTTGTTGTGGAACACGGGCTCTAGACACGCAGTCTTCAGTAGTTGTGGCTTGTGGGCTCTAGAGCACAGGCTCGGTAGTTCTGGCACATGGGCTTAGTTGCTCCGCGGCACGTGGGATCTTCCTGGACCAGGGATCAAACCCGTGTCCCCTGCATTGGCAGGCGGATTCTTATCCACTGCGCCACCAGGGAAGTCCCAGGGACTTTTTCTATTCAGTTTTAAAATATTTTCTTATTGCCTTAGTGATTTCTTCTTTTACCAATGAGTTATTACTTAGAAGCACATTGTTTAATTTCTGATCTTTCTGTTATTGATTCTAGTTTAATTCCATCGTAGTCATATCAGAGGTTGTTATAACTTTTATATTTATTGAATCTTTTTTATAATCCAAAATATGGTGAATGTTCCATGGGCACTTGAAATGAATGTATGTTCCATTGTTGTTGGGAAGTATGTTCTCTAAGTGTCAGGTCTAATTGCTTGATAATGTGCACATTTTATATATTTTTACTGGTTTTTTGTCTGTTTGTTTTCTACTTGTCCTATGAATTATCAAGAGAGAAGTGCTGAAGCCTCTATAATTATAGGTTTGTCCATTTCTCCTTTTAATTCTATCAGTCTTTGTATAAATTATTTTGAAGCTCTGTTATCAAGTAAATATATATTTAGGATTGTTATGTCCCCTTGATTAATTTACCCCTTTATCCTTATGAAGTGATGCTCTTTATTTCTTGTAATATTCTTTCCTCTGAAATCTACTTTGTCTGATATTACTTGCCTCTCCAGCATTCTTTTGATTAGAATTAGCCTCTTTTTCCATCATTTCACTTTTATTCTTTCTGTGTCTTTATATTTAAAGTTGGTTTCTTGAAGACAGCAGGTATTTTCTATTGCTGTTTTAACAAATTCTTACAAACTTGGTGACTTAAAACAATGTAAATTTACTGTCATATAGTTCTTTAGGTCATAAATCTAACATGGGTCTCACCAGACTAAAATCAAGGTGTCAGCAGAGCCATTTTTCTTTCAAGGAGCAAATCTATTTCCTTTCCTCCTCCAGCCTCTAGAGATCACCTACATCCCTTGGCTTATGGCTGCCGTCCCTCCATCTTCAAAGATAGCAACATTGAATATCTCTGACCATTCTTCCGTAGATACATGTCCCATTGATTCTGATGTCTTCTGCCTCTCGCTTTCACTTTTAAGGACCCTTGGAATTACCTTGGACCTACCCAGATAATCAAGGCTGATCTTCCTATTTTTGGTTCAACTGCTTAGCAACCTTAATCCATCTGCAACCATAGTTATTCTTTCCTGTGTAACCTAACACATTCACAGGTTCTGGGGATTAGGATATGGACATATTTGCCTAACATACAGCATATAGTTGGGTCATATTTTTATATCGGATCTGACTGTCTCTGCCTTCTAAATAGTGTTTCAGCCATTTACATTTAATATAACTACCAGTATATTTGAGTTTAAATTTATAATATTGCTATTTGTTTTTTTTTATCCTATCTGGGTTTTGTTTCTTTTTCCTGCCTTCTTTTGGTTTGGATTAATTAAATGTTTTTCTAATGAGTTCATTTTATATCCCCTGTGAGTTTATTAGTCATACTTTTTAATTTTTAGTGGTACTCTAAGGTTTACAGTCTACACCATCAAATAATATAATCATAGTTTGCATTCAAATAATTACAGTCTACCTCTCTCCATCTCCATTCCTTCTGGAACTCCAGTAACACATATGTTATGTATATCTGTTATATTGTTCAAAGACTGGAGAGAACTCCTCTGCAGATCTCCAGAGCTCTCTTCTTATATAGTTCCCACTCTCTGATACTCTGTCCCACAAGTTCTAGCTGCCTCAGCCTCCCCAAATTCAACTCAGTGAGACCACTTGGCTTTGTTTGGGTTCCCCTTTCCTGGCCAGTAGCCTGGAAACTGCTTTGCGCAGTAAGCTTGAGCAGTTGGGTAGGTATTACCTCATTTGTTTCCCTCCTCTCTGGTTTCATAGTCCTATACTGCTTCTTGTGCAACAATTGAAAACCGTTGTTTCATATATTTTGTCCTGTTTTCTAGTTGTTTATGGCAGAAGGAAAAATTCTCATAGCAGTTAATCCTTCATGGACAGAAACCGAAGTCTTTTATTATTACAGTTTGTCTTGACATTCTTTTATCTCATATTATAGTAATACTTTAAGATTCTGAATTAGTTGTGGATGGCTGTGTTGTTCTCAACATGTGATCTTAGGCCTGAAATCTGCATTTTTAACAAGTCTCCAAAGGAATCTTGACAAAGTGGCATAATGCAGGGAATACTGAACTTGAATTTAAGTCCCAGTGCTGCCACTTACGAATGTATGACCATGGACACGGACTCTGTGCCTGATGCTGCCATAGGTGTTTTCATATGTGTACTTTACTCATTTCATTCTCAGAACCACTCTGCATACCAAAACTAGGTTAAATATGCTAATAGCACTGTTTGTCCTTATTTCCTACTTGATTGTAGGCTTCCTACTTGACAGGCACAGTGTGTCTTTTTTTTTTTTTGAACAGTGTGTCTTAATCACGAATTTTTCCCTGTGCCTAGCATGTGGTAAGTACTCAATAAGTATATATTGAATGAATTAATTAGGTAACATTATTTTCACTATACAGAAGAGTAAGCTGCTGCCCAGAGAGGTGAAACAACTTGCCTAAGGTCATACAACTAATAAGTGCCTGATCTACGAGTCTTTCTAACTCTAAAACCCATTCCTCTTCACCTCACCACCCTGCTGGATCCATCTGATAAAGGTCACAATTTGGCAGGTTAATTGTGCCCTGTGTCTTCAAGAAAGAGGATTATTTAGACTGTTGAACATAACCACTTGGGTTTCTCCTTTTCCAACAATGAAAAATTTGCAAAGAGGCATTAATTGGGTTACAGGCAGGCTTCAGTTCTACTATAGCCTCAGTGGGAAAAATGAGAGGGAGGTACAGAAAAGTTGAACCAATGATAAATAATATGCTTAACATGATATTAAATGTTTTTAGTCAATCATTCACTAGCATTTTTAGTTTCAGGCCAGCTATAATTTGTGAAAAGAAAAAGTGATTATATTTATATATTATATTTTCCATCTTTTTAATCACCCACCACCACCACCACCCCCTACCCCCATACTCTTACATACAGAGACCAAGCACAGGGCTTACAAAAAGCTGCTCTTAATAATGACTCTCGACTCATTCATTTAGTATACATCAGCTGTGCACATGCTATGTACCAGGTTCCATTCTAGACCTTGAGAGTACTGCAGAGAATAAGGTAGATAAGGTCTCTGCTCATGTGAAGTTTACATTCTAGTGAGGAGAGATAACAGTAAACACACACACACACACACACACACACACACACACAAGAAAATGTCAAGTCATGATAAGTGCTAAACAAAGACTTAAAATAGGATAATGAAGAAGGAATGATTGTATGGCTTTTTTAGAAGTGATCAGGGAAGGCCTCTGAAGATGAGCCCTGGCAGGAATGGGGGTGCCTTCCAGGAAAGCAAAGGATGGCACAGAAGGCAAGACAAGGGAAGGTGGGGGCAAGCTAAAAGTTGAACCAACTGGAAACCACCAGAAATTTCCCCATCAAGTCCATTATTAATAAAATTTTCATTATTAATAAAGGGTATATGTTATTGTCATGAACACATTCTTGAATTGGATGGAGTAAATATTATAAATGTAATATAGAAATAAAACATCCAGGAAGTACGTAGAAACTTAGAGACCTTGTTCATTAGTTTCTCCCACCAAAAACATGCTAAAGAGAGAAGAAAGCTATGGATTGGCTAAATAGAATGACAGGCTTGGTGTTTCAGGAATTGAAATAGCCAGGAAAACAAATGGGAAGTGAAAAGGGGAAAACCTACTAGTGTTGGGCACTATGTTACAATCTTTACACACTTTATCTCTTAAATCTTTAATTTCTCAAAACAAAGTAGGTGGTATTAAGCACATTGTACAGAGGTGCAAATTGAATCTTCATATAGTCAAACATCTAGAAGATACAGATTCAACCCTAAACTGCTGCACCACCCAAATAGGCCTTTTGTTTCTGAATTTGCCTTTCACACTATGTTTTTCCAAGACCTTCATCCTCCCCTCTGCTATGGTGAGAAATTTTGAGTCAAAGCCAAATGTAATTTCAACCCCATTATCATTCTTCTGACTCTCAGTTAAGCAACTCTTTCCTATACAGTTAACTTTACAGAACAGCTTTCTATGATGGGTCTTAGTAAACAAGAGGGCTATTAATGATGCATATGCTTCCCATGGAGACTAGTTGCAGAAGAAAAGGGGCATTTGGTTGTTTCAGTGCCAAACAGTAAGTTGCTAGAGAAGACAAAGTGCCTGTTGGGCTTAAAAAATCTGTCCAAAATTGTCTAAATCATGGATGATAAACACCAAGAGCTAAGACAAAATATGAAAATTCATGACTTCTGCTCATTCTTTTATTTAAGGAGAGTTTCATTGTTTGAATTTCACACAGTAGCTTGAGCTGCAAATAAAGAAAACCAAAAATAATACATAGTCCTCAGCACTGTTCATTCTGTTTGTGATCAAATGGCCCATGATCCTTATGATTCCACACTTTTCAATCTACCCTGAAATAACAATTGTCCTTTTCAAAGCCCCCAACAATAGGTAAGCCATAATGAAAGCTCTTCTTCTTGCTTTTACTGCAAGTATATATGCTCCAACCTTCATGTCTAAAGTGTTTACCTGGCTTTTTCATAGCTGACTCAGTAGATTGGAACCTTTTAATGCAACCTTCATGGCATGTGGTCACCAAATCTATGTGAAGTTTTTATAATTTTTATATGATTGATAGCATATTGCTCTTCACTGGTGAGGGGAACCATATCTATTTCCTGCTTGCTTCCTTTTGTAGATGTTAAGTTACTTAATCCATTTACTTTCATGATTGGGACTTCAAAGGTAGAAATGTGAAGGAAAAGAGAAAAGCAAACAAGTTCAACAAGTCTGTGCCTGACTCTTAGGCCTAAATGTTTTCTACTACATTCTATACTACCTCCCAGGGTTATAAAACCAAAGCTTCCTTTTCTGCAAAGTAACCCAGATAGTGGGGAGAGGTAATCAATCAATCAGTCAATCAATCAACTGCCATAGCTTTAGAAGGAAATAAAAGCTCCTTTCTCAAAAGCCTATAGCGCCACAGTTTCCCAAAACTATTGTCCTTGCCCATCTTTTAGACCTTCATTCAACCCCTCATGATCCTGTATCAGCTACCATTATCGTCTATTTTAAATGCATACTTCTGTATTTCAAAACCTGCCCCCAAACCTACCTCTATTTACTATGTCATTCCTCTCTAAAACAATGTATGTGAAAGAGTTTTTTAAATTGTAGTGTTATACCAATTCTAGTATTATTACTAAACAAAACTCAAGACTTTTTAAAAAAAACTTTCTCAGATTAGCTTTGCCTACCCATTCTTTAATTAAATCAACTAATATTTCACCTCTAATCTATGACAAGCACACATATGTCTCAGAACCTTAGAGATGAGTAAAATGAATAAGAAAGTAACTATTGCCTTAGGAAGTTTATAATCTGCTGCTTCCCAGCCCTACTCTCCCAATCTGCTTCTCTTCGGAATCTACTAAATTTGCCGTTTTTTGAGTGCCCATCACGTTTTTGTTTGTCTTGTTGTTTCTGTTATTAATCATAAACTCCCCAGAATTGTGTCCGTATGTTACCATTAGCCAAAAAATCTGGGCACTGTCATGCTCTGAATCAAAACCATGAACTTTGGATAAGCTAATTATCTCTGAGCTTCATTTTTCTCATTTGAAAAATGCAAACAACAGTACCTACTGTATACAGAAGTGGTTATTAGAGGTATATGAAATGATATTTAGTGTACAAAGAAATCATGTCACTTACTTGCTAAAAAAAAAATCCTTCAATAACACCTCTGTTGCCTTTCAAATTACATGTAAATGTCTCGACCTACTACTGGATGCCCTCAAGGAAGATCCCAAACTATTTTGTCAGCCTTCTCTCTTATGATTCCTCTACACATTCTTTTACTCACACCAAAAGGTCCTGCTCCCCTTTTTTCACTATGAGGGAAAATTAGTAGTAACTACCATATTTTTTTCCTTCCAGTTTTATTGAGACACAATCGACACTATACATATTTAAGGTGTACAACATAATGATTTGACTTACGTACATCCCGAAATGATTACCGCAGTAAGTTTAGTGAACATCCATCACCGCATATAGGTACAAAATAAAAGAAAAAGAAAAAAATTTTTTTCCTTGTGATAAGTATTCTTAGAATTTACTCTTAACTTTCACACATAATATACAGCAGTGTTAGTATATTAATCATGTTGTACATTACACTCCTAGTACTTATTTATCTTATAACGAGAGCTTTATACCTTTTGACCACCTTCATCCAGTTCCCCCTCCTACTAACCCCTGCCTCTGATAACCACAAATATGATCTCTTCTTCTGTGAGTTTGTTCGTTGGTTTGTTTGTTTTTAAAGTATAATTGACCTACAACACTATGTTAGTCCCTGGTGCCCAACATAGTCATTCAATATTTCTATACATTAGATAATGATAAAATACTGTGGTAAGTCTAGTTACCATCTGTCACCATACTAAGATATTATTGGCTATATTCCCCACACTGTACAGTTCGTCCCCATGACTCATTTATTTTGTAACTGGAAGTTTGTACCTCTTCATCTCCCTCACCTATTTCTCTCATCCCCCCCACACTCCTCTCCTCTGGCAACCACCTGTTTGTTCTCTGTGTCTATGACTGTTTCTCTTTTGTTATGTTTGTTCATTTGTTTTTTTCTTTAGATTTCACGTATAAGTGAAATCATATGGTATTTGGCTTTCTCTGTCTGACTTATTTCACTTAGCGTAATACCCTCTAGGTCAGTTATTTTTACTGTGAGAATTTCTAGTTATTTTTCTCCTCATTCAACTCTGCAGCATATTTTATAAACGATGAGAAAGGTTAATTGGCTCCTTCACAGTAACAACACAGCAAATAACTGGAAAAGATGGAATTTGAAACCAGAGCTGTCTGGCTTCAAAATCCATACCTTTTCACCCTACTATGTACATTGTGCAAAATGTGAAAAATGTCCTTCCTTATGTTTAACTGGAATAAGTTTTCCAAGCCCATCTCAGGTGCTACCTCCTTCACCAAACTGTCCTTGATCCTCATCCAAATACAATATCTCCCTCAAATTTCTCACAGCAGTGTGTCACTCATTTTTGCGCAGCGCTGTGCTAGTGACTTACGTACTAAATCATGAGCTCTTTGACACCAGGGTGAGGGTTTCCCCTGAAGCAAAGTACTTTGCACCAAGTTTACACCCTGTTTCCCCTGAAGCAGAGCAGTTTGCGCCAAGTAGATATTTAATAAAGTCACTTCAATTGAACAGAGGGTCATTAAGGTCACATATGGAAAATTCTGTCCAGTGCAATCCAGGAATCATTTACTTACTAACATGTCTCTATTCCAGGTCCTGTAGTAGACATTGGGTTTAAAGAGATAAAAGCAAGGCAAAAATCCCTGCCCTCAAGGAGTTTACAGTTTGATTAAAGTTCTTTGAAACCAGAAAGTTGTTTTTTTTTTTAATTTAGGCATTATAGTGAGATGAAACAAACACTTTAGTAATACAAATGAATTCTCATTTGTTGTTCACACAGATACAGTTGTCTCCTCCAGCTGCTGTACCAGTTTAGACTACATCGTCACCTACCTCTTCAAGCACATAGCAAAAGAGGGCAGGAAGCCACTTCGATGCAGAGAGGCTGCCCAGGCTGGTCAGAGACTATTACATTTTATGCAGCAAAATCCAGAGGTCCTGCAGCAGGTAACTGGTGGTTGCTTATCTAGCTTAAGAGAGAAGAGTTTCCCAACAGCCAGTCTGGTCTCTGAATATCCCTTAGAGCAACTGGTCTTGCCAAGACTCTTTACTGGGTCTTCTCTAGGAGTATTTTCCCTGTAGGTAGGATAGTACACTGGCCTCAGGATTACCCACCCTCCAGAAATCTCTAAGTCATTCATCTCACCTCAGTGAAGCTAGAATTCAAAAAGAGGATAACTCTTCCAGAGACAAGAGAAATAAAAGTCAAAGCTGGAACTAGAAACAGTCAACTTCTGATTTCTTTCCCAGAGCCTCTAATAACATCATCTTAGGTTTGCCTTGTGAATACTCTGGTATGTTGGGAAACTACCATTTTCTGGGCTCCTGGTCTGTGTCAGGCAACTTGCTGGGAACTTTCCCTTCATCATATCATTTTCCCCATTTTAAGATGAGAAATCAAGGTTCAGATAGGTCATATTCCCAAGAACATTTAAATAATAAGTAATAAAGCCACGATTTGTTTATTTTCAAATGTTTTCTGACTAGCTAATATGAATTAGGTCCAAGTTTAATATTTTTTAAAAACTCACTTCTGCAAATCACAGTAACAGCATGCATAAAATTAAATATATATGCCAGAAATGTTTCAAAGAGAATAATACCATTTTACTGTGGAGATAGCATCACTATGATATATTCCAGTTCTACTAAATTTGGAAAGTGATATCTTTATACTGCTTCCAGTTGTCTTATTTTGCCAAATTATCTCCATAATAGTCTGTGGTTTGCAAATGTAAACACTTTAACCTGGTCATTAGCCAGCAAATAAGTCGCCTGCAATCAGCATAAAAATGTCAGTCTGAGTAAATAAATGATGAAAATGAATAAGACAGCCATGGAAGAGGTTTTCTTCCTAGCTGTCATTTTTTTGCTAATATTTAAATGACATTAAGTAAACTTTATTTGTGGTGATGTTTCAGTTAACCAGTTATTTTCCTGGCAGGGAGGTGTGTGATTAAGATTTTGTGTAAATAAGCAAAGGGCTCTGGACCTATAACTATTTGGTATGACCCTGGAATTGTTACAACACCTTGGTGATTAAAGGGGAGGAAGGTAACTCACATTTATTGAGGACTTCCTATGTACAAGGTGCAAGAGCCATTAAGACCCATGAGACATAATTTCTCTCCTTAAATAAGTGTTTCCTGCCAGGTGGGGAGGAGAGACAAGTAACTAACTGATTATGTGATAATTGGATTAACATAGTGATGACAGGAGGAGAGGACTTGCAGAGACATCTCCTCATTTAGACCCCACAACAACCCTGCAATGTGGATATAACCATCCCCATTTTTCAAATGAATAAATTGAAGCACAGAGAGATCAACTGGAAAGTGGAATGTGAACCAAGGTCTGTTTGGCTCAAAAGCCCAAGTCCTTACCTCTTACTTACACCATTGATTCTCAGGAGACTAGTTGCCGGATAAGATCTCAGATTCACCTGGAATGCCTTTTCAGAATAACACATTCTATCAAGATTTGGACGCACTGCTCCTCACCCATCCTTCTGCAGTAGCCACTGGTACTGCCGGGAGTGTGGCATAGCCCTCGGGTGTTTTGCAACAAGAAGGCTGAGAACCACAGAATTAGAGCATGTAGCCAGTGGAGAAAATAAATAACCATGGATTGGCCAGTAATCAGACCCAGCCCTCACCCCACCGGGGCAAGTGACAGGTCTGCCACCTGCCAGTGCTCAACCATGATCACAATATTGTCCCATAAACTTTGGCAGGAACTTTTAAGTGGGTAGAAAATTTTAGCAAAAATCAATAGGCTATGGTCCTAGACAAATACCATCCGACTGTGCAGAACAAGTAATGTGGTTGTGCAGAAGACATTCAAGTTTGTCTTTACTCAGAATTACCATGTGTTTGTTGGTTTAAGTAATTTCTATGTGTTAATAATACTTGGTAATCCTTTACTTTATAGCATATGACTAAGTAGTGATATATCTTTATTAACAGTGGAATACATTCTATTTATTTGGAATGTAGGCTTTCAGATAGCGTTTTAAATATTAATGACCGGTCTCTGGTAGTCAGCATAAATATGATTTGCATTAGCACTAGGTTATATCATCTTGAGTGCCTCTGATGTCAACGATTGGGTATAGTAGTATCTGACATCATCTCCTTAGGTCACTGACAACTTTGACCTCTATTCTTATGCACAGTTTCTGTCATCTCAAAAGCTCTTTTGAATTGATTTGAAATTTTGACTCTTCCCTTTATGAGGCAGTAAAATTGATAATTATTCAGATGGGAACTGAGCACTGAGTGAAAAATCAATTCCACCCGCTCTCTGCCGCGTATAAAATTACTTCTGAGTCGGCTGGACTGAACGGATGGCCAGAGTAAAAGCAGCAGGCAGGAGTAGTGGGAAGAATTAGCTGGACACAGCTAATAGCCTGGAGGGATAGACTTGGAAAAGAGGGAGTGGGCCAGTTGGGGGTTATTATGAGCAAGGATGGGTCCCATTGATCATCTGTTTGCATCAGCTTTCCAAGACCTTATAAATCAACCCTGAAGAGCAGCAGAATCCAAGATTCAGCCTCTTTCCAGAGGGAATTTATATTAGATTATTCTCATTTTCACACTCAGATGAAAAGTGAGCCATTGATTATTCATTGGTTGCCCATCAAATGCTGTTTTTTTAGATGATTTGCCTATCAGAGAAGGTAATGAACAAGGTTGCTGCTTCATAACTCAAGGTTTCAGTTTTCAAGGCATCTGTGTCAGTTAAGTAATGCCTAACCCTATTAAAAGGAATGGGTTACAAATTGCTTAACAGTGCTGAAAAACTAGACCCTAATGACTAATTGTGCTTGGAGTTTAGAGAGGGTTTGTCAGCTCTTTAAACTAAACTGATGCAATGATACTGCAATTATTTACTAGTTTGAACTGTTCTCCCCCACCCCCCCAACCTGGACCTATATCGCTGGAAGCATAGTTGCATGAAGAGTGTCAATTCTAAATTGCAAAAGTTATCTCCTCAAGCTTCCACAGCAAATGAAGCATGAACCCACACAAAGGGTCTTCTGACATTCTTAGAGGCCTTTCCTATAAGACATTTTAAGTGCCTCTCACCTGAAAATGCGTTTATTATGACCTGCTGTGTGGCTTTAGATCTTCAGTGTTTTTAAAAACATTCTCCAAATAAGCCGTCTTCCATATTTTGCAAACAAATCTAAATTTGCAAAGCATTACATTTAATCCATTTGAAGATCTGTTATAATTAAGTGAATCTATTTTAAGTAAGAATTATTGTCTAACCAGCACTGCCCAGTTTACATATATTAAGCAAAAAAAAAAAAAGTTCCCATGTTTTTATGTCATTAGAGAGATAAACTAAAGTTTTAAGAACAGGCCAATAGTAACAGTGATTAGGCATTGATCTGCTATAGTAATTTGGAAGATAAAATTTCTACGTGAAACGTTTTCAGTTTTATCCCTGGTCATGTTAAGTGTATGTATCTATAACTCGAAGGTCAGCATTCATTTAGTTATATCACAGAATGAAAGAAGGATCTACCCAAATTAGGTAGATGAAAGAGCGTGTTTTATAAGAGTAGAAGGGCATTTCAAAGATGGGACTCATTCTCTTTCAGATTATAAGAATAGGACACTGAGGCTGAATGCTTCTCTAAATCAGAACTTTTATTTAAACTACCTGCTCTAGATAGAGTAGCAACTTCCATAGAAGTAGAAAAAGAATTATGTGATGGTCAGTATTACTGATTAGATTATGCAATTAACTTATTAACAAGGTATTTTTAGCAATTATGTTCTCTAAAATTTAAATACACTGAATGGAGGAATTAGAACATTTAGGTTTTAATTTATCTTAACCTCTTCTATTTAACTATTTGGCTCAAGTGAGCTGTACTAAAAACCAGAAAAAGTTCTAATTATAATTATTTCTCTCTCCCTCGCTCTCTCTCCCCCTCCCTCCCACTTTGAGCTAACCTGACATTTAACTACAAATTGTGAAGAGCTGTCAGGAGTTATAAGAATCATACTTCAGTAGGGACGTAAGCTGGAAAGAACATTCACCCTTTTCCTCAATCAGTCAGTCAATCAATGAAAATTGCTTTTGTATAGTGCTCTTTGTGACATGCATCCCAAAGTGAATTACAGCAAAAGGGAAATCATCTGCTCTTTTTTCATTTCTGTGTTTAGATTGAAAGGATATTGCTCAACATTTTGACATACTATACAAGACATCTTTCATACTTAAGACACCATCCCATAGTACTAAGTAGGAGAAAGTGCAGTCACATATTTAACTGATGTTGAGATTTTGGCCTATAGAACCTCAACAAGACTCTCACAGTGGGAAACACTTTAGCAGATGAAATATATTAATGTCTCTTATGCTCTTAAAAAAATTAACCAGACTTTCTAATGTTATTATAGACATTTCTAGTGAACCCTAAATAGAAAGTATGCTCATGACCCACTAGCTCAGTCTGGTTAATTTGCAGCTATTATCAAAAGTATGGCAGTAGATTGATGTCAAAAACACATGCTGAAAGAACATTCACAACTGGATCAGAGGATAACATGGATTTAAAGGGAAGCCAGGGATAGGTCATTAGACATGGCAAGTAAAAAAGAAGAATAATAGAATTGTGTTTTTGCACATGCTGCTGCAGTCTTGGTCGTCTTCACAGCAACATATGTATGTACTTTGTATTTATTTCTAGGAAAAAAATAATACTGGCAAAATATTGCAGACACTAGCTTAAGCTTTTTACATATGCATTTAATCTGATTTAATCACCACAGTACCTCTGTGAAGCTGTAGTATTATGAGCACCATTTTACAGATACAGAAACCAAGGCATAAAAAGATTAAGTAACTTTCCCAAGTTACGAGTGGTCAATAAGATCATGTAGTCCATAAGCGGAAAGACTAAAATTTTACCTTGATGTGTTTAGCTCCAGCGTTCACATGCTTAACCACAAAGCTATGATTTGTTGGCGGCTGCTAATTTGAAGTAGTATGTATGTTTTGAGCACTTACAATGAGGCAAGTTGAGCTTCCAATAAGTCCCACTGGGGCCATCCTTAAGGTAGAATGATTTAGAGCAGTCATCCTATACCCCAACTTTGTGCTGCAGCCGGAATGAAACAGATGGGCAATGACCCAAAGAGGCAATGGGCAAGGGAGAGGGAGGTTGCTTTGCCAGCTGGTATAGAAAAGCCCTGTGGCTCCCACCATCACTGACAGAGCTAACAGAGCTTCCTCTCTCTTATTCTACACCCATACCCAATCATTAATTCTGTAGCCAGACACTGAAGGTATAAAATTTAGCAGGACATGTATCCTTGAGAAGGTCAGAGTCTAATAGTGTAGCTGTCTCATGATGTTCCTTTGTGACTATCCTTTAATTCCTCTGAGGTAGCTCTTGAGGTTTACTCTAACCTGATTTTTCTAGGATAGAATCAATATGGCAGCTGTGAAATGAAGTTGGGGAAGCAACAAGTGCTTTGCATCCATCCCCCATACCCTGCGCGTCTCTAGGCTTTGTCCTGACTCTCACCACTGATTCATCAGTGTTGAATGTCATTTTTCACCTCTTTCTGATTGTAAACAGCTTCTCTTTTTTAAAAGAGGCTTCTACTACTGAGTACCATTAGCTCCACTGAAGTTCCTTCTTAAGGGCCTCTCACATGGGCAAGTCTGTATCTGACTCCTTTGAGCATCCCTCTCCTTCTCCTTTTCATTCTGTAAGGTACCACAGACTAAGGTGCCTATAGAGCCAAGTAGGAAACTTGACTGAGGTAGACAGGAATGACAAACTGTGTTCAGTATACATCCCTGTCTAAAGGGGGCAGCCTCCAAAGAGCTCCAGCTAATTGTTGCCCTGTAAGGTGGTAAGACCCAGTGTTGCCAGATATATTGAGATTTCCCCCCGGAGAGAAGCCAGAAATCCAGTTTTGTAAATGTTGGCCACTGATTGAAAATTTAAAATAAAAATACTCTGCAGGTCAGCACTGTATGTCTGGTTACCAGTTTCCCGCCTTTGTATTCTGTACTCTTAGAGAATTTCAGAACTCAGATCTCTTAATGCATGATCCCTTGCATTTCTCATAGCCATCCCGTGTGGCCTTGCAACAGTGATATTTTTTTTTCTTTCTTTTTTATTTATTTATTTATTTTATTTTATTTATGGCTGTGTTGGGTCTTCATTTCTGTGCGAGGGCTTTCTCCAGTTGTGGCAAGCGGGGGCCACTCTTCATCGCGGTGTGCGGGCCTCTCGCTATCGCGGCCTCTCTTGTTGCGGGGCACAGGCTCCAGAAGCGCAGGCTCAGCAATTGAGGCTCACGGGCCCAGCCGCTCCGCGGCATGTGGGATCTTCCCAGACCAGGGCTCGAACCCGTGTGCCCTGCACTGGCAGGCGGATTCTCAACCACTGCGCCACCAGGGAAGCCCGCAACAGTGATATTTTTATTTGTCTCTGATGTTTTGATAATTCTTAAAGCACACTTTTTTAATTTGTTGTTTTAAGAGGATGCCATTATTTTGCTTTTACATATGACTCTATACTTAGGTCTTTAATGAAACTTAAAGAGGGCATTTTATCACATTTGAGTTGTGTCTTTGCATACAGAAGGGGTGCAGTAAACAGGCAATGAAACTCAGTTAACATCTCCCAAACATTTTTTTTTTTAATTTTCAAAATAACAAGATTTGTTTGAGGCAGAAATAAAGTTCACTTTGGTCAAGTGTGTGTGTGTGTGTGTGTGTCTGTGTGTGTGTGTGTGTGTGTGTGTGTGAGATCTAATTACTAAGGATCAAATCAGAGTATCTAAGAGGACCAGGGCTGCACAAAAGTATCTAGTTAATAGCCAGGTAACAAAAGTCCAAAAGGGAGTAAAACTCTTAAGAACGATCAATGTGTGACCACCACCCCTAAAGATCAGTTTAGAAAGTTAAAATATATAATTTTAAAAATGGAAAAACACTAATTTTTAATTAAAATGGCTTTTATCTGTGATATAATAAAATCATTTGTCCATCTTTAGGATGATTCTTGTCCAAGTCCTTTGTTATATTCCATATCTTTGCCATTTTGATTTCATTTTTGTTATAGAGATATTTGTTGAATGACTGTTTCAACTGTAACAAAAAATGGTATTTTAAAACAAAACCCTTTTAAAACAAACCTATTCTTGATTTATAAATCATCAAATTAGTGTTATAACCCTATCACCTATCTTTACACGTACCTTTTTTTCCCCAAAGATCACCTCCATCTTGATACTTGTCCCAGCACCTAGCAGAGCCTGAAACCTTGTGATGGTCAATGAATGTCTGCAAAACAACCCAAAAAAATTAATTTTTAAAAGTGCAATCTACAGGCAGTGACTTTAGGTATCAAATCTAACATGGTCATAGACTAATACATAATAAAATAAATGGTAATGCCAAGATAAGATTATATTGTCATATACTATATAATAACCCTGCTGAAATTCCATAAGAAAATTTTATTCTAAACATGGACGAAGAAAGAAATAAGTACTTCAAATATTGTTTCAAATGGTAACAGAACAGAGAAGGTTTGTGGTGAGGTTTTTTTTTTTGTCTGTTTGTTTGTTTGTTTTTTCCACTGGGACATGTGTTTTTCTACCTCTAAGCACAGTTTAAAGATGTAATCCATTGATAGCGTAACTTGCCTTATTAATTGAAAGGGATGGAATCCACCAGATGTAGCCCAAACCAGCAGAGAGTTAGGTGACTAAGCAACAGCAAAGACACCATATTGAGTGAGCCAGATTTCAGTCTCCAAGTCATTTATTTCAACCGGTGACAATACATTTAAACTCCTGTGCCTCAGCAGTGATTGATGGTTTAATATCATATATAATTTTTTTAATGAAGGAAAACCATTTAAATATGTTACCATTTGCACTGGTATTCTCCTATGTACATAACTGCATTTAATCATTATGGGGATTGTTTTTATACTTGTGTAATTTGTATCCAAGAAATAACTGTCAAAACCATCTCATGCTGTTGCTGGAAATGGTACAGTGTGCTTCATACTTGAATAGATTCATTCTTCCCTGCACATAATTAAGAGTGTTGGAGCTTTCACTGCTACCACATAGGAATTCCATGTTTACATTTCTGAGAATGAAAAATTAGCCACAATTTGCTTTTTCGGGCTCCCATTTTCTGGGGCTGTGATATTTAAGTACCTTAGTTCTGTACCAGTATATGATTTGAAGAGTTTGATTTTAAGACTTTTAATATTAAAATACATAATAAAATTTTATTATCTAATTATAAGAGGGTTTAGCCTCTTATTAAAGTTGCTAAATCAGACCTGGATTAGCATCATAATGGCACAGTTTGATGTGGAATACTCAAAAGTCAAGTTCGAGGGAAGGGATGGGTTTTGTTGTTGTTGTTGTTTTGGGGGTTTTCTCCTATACCCACCCCTTGCACAAAATAACAAGGATGAAATGCATGTATGGAAACAAACAAGGAGCAATTTGGGACGCTGGAGAAGGAGTGGAGGTGTCAGCCTAGGATGGTACCCTTAGGCGAGGCAGCTGGTATATGTAGCCTTTTGTTTATCTGCTACTGGTTTATGTAGCCTTTAGGCCGGCACCAGAAACAATCACTCCTACAGGGTCAGCTGCTGGTCAGAAGCAAAGTAAGAAAAGATTTTGCGTTCAAATGCGCAGCCATAATTTCTGTACAGCTGGCACCTGCTACTGGTGCACAGCATGAAGGTGAAAGGTCAAAGAGGCAGTTGTTCAAAACTCAAGAATGGCTTAAAGGGACTTGTAGATTAATCTGCTTTATTAACTTCTGTATATTAGATAACTATTGCTATGAATGACAGTACATCTTTTTGAATAAGTCGCATCTCTTTCTCTTTTAAATTAGCTTTTGAGTAATGAATATTAAATAGAAAGCATTTCAGGGGTAATTAAATGAAAACAGAATGATGTCATTTTACAATTATATTTGTGTGTTTATAGAATAGGGGAATTATAATGTTTTCCAAAGAGCTAAAAAAAAAAAAGAGCCGGCTTCATAAAGAAGAATTTGAAATAAATAAGTTAGATGTCCATTAGCCTTTGTGTTTAAACTAAAAAATATGATGTAGTTTGCGACTTAACATAGAGTCACTGGGTGCCAGTGGCTTGATTTGGCATTCCCAGGGGCTCCAAGTGTTTTCTTTATGAATTAAAGTGACTGCAATCCGTCATTGTTCTTTTATCTACAGTTTAGCACAGTCAGTTTTGCTATTACTCTGCAGCAAGTGTTCTCAGAATAGCAAAGGAGTAGTAAAAAACAACAGCCATACCTTTTCCTTCGCACTCATGTAAAGCAGATAAAGAACATTTCAAAAGGAAAAAAACGCACGGTTTTACACAGGTTTAGCCCAATGATAATTAGGCGTGCTTTATAACAGTCTCTCACCCGGTATGGCAAATGGCAAACAAGATGGTTTTTGGCCTCTTCATTAATAGTGATTGGCGCAGTTAGCTATCATTATAAATTAAGGGTAAAAAGAGTTCACTTACATGCGTTCTTTTTGAAAGCCTCTGCAAGGAAAATTTCTAATCCATAGATAAAAGACTGACACCAACTCTGGGAACGTGTTTAACAATCTGTCTTCTAAAAGGACGATTTTTTTTCTGTTGACTCTCAGTGATTTTTGTTTTTGTTCTTTTAAGAATTCTCAGAAAAAGCATAGCAGATGACATCTGCCTTTTTCATGCTAACACAGCACAGATAGTAGCATTTATCCATATTTCACAAATGGAAGGCATTTGGGATTTCATTTGCACTCCCAAGTTTTAACACGAGTTCAGTCTTCCTACTCTGAGCAGTATTTCTGTGACATGTGAAGATGACACCTGAGATCACCTTCCTGTGTCACATCCAAGCCAGCCCAGGGCTCAGCAGAAGGATCCTAAACTTGCATGGGTGTCACAAAGGAGCAGACTACCTTGACCAGAAAAGATTGGGTTAGGAGTATTTCCACATCCTTACACTCCAAAGTGGAAGAACCTTTACACCTCCTTCTTAAAGATCTAGACTTTTCCTCCGTCCTGTAACAGAAGCCTTATTTACTGTAGGGTTGCTAGGACCTAAGAAGTCACTACAAAAGGGCGATCTCAGGTTCAAACAGAATTTTGATGATGAATGATAATGATGAAAAAGAAGTAGAAATAATTATTATATGCTAGGCTTGTGTGCTAAGTGCTTTATATATATGTACACAGACATGGGCAATGGGCAAGGGAGAGGGAGGTTGCTTTGCCAGCTGGTATAGAAAAGCCCTGTGGCTCCCACCATCACTGACAGAGCTAACAGAGCTTCCTCTCTGTTAGAATAGGGGAGAAGTCCCTAGCACACAAATAAATTCCAGTGTGTGTGTGTGTGTGTGTGTGTGTGTGTACATATATATATATATATATATATATATATATATATATTTCTATTTAAGTCTCACTACTCTGGGGGGCAGGTATTTTTATCTCCATTTTATGATCAAAATACTGTAATTGCAGCTCTAGTAAGATAGTAACTCACCGAATACCATACAGCTAATAAGTAGCAGAACCCATGCTCTTAACCAAAATACAGTACAACTTTTTTTTTTTTTAATTATTTACTTATTTATTTATTTATGGCTGTGTTGGGTCTTTGTTTCTGTGCGAGGGCTTCCTCTAGTTGCGGCAAGTGGGGGCCACTCTTCATCGCGGTGCGCGGGCCTCTCACTATCGCGGCCTCTCTTGTTGCGGAGCACAGGCTCCAGATGCGCAGGCTCAGTAATTGTGGCTCACGGGCCTAATTGCTCCGCGGCATGTGGGATCTTCCCAGACCAGGGCTCGAACCCGTGTCCCCTGCATTGGCGGGCAGACTCTCAACCACTGCGCCACCAGGGAAGCCCCAGTACAACTTTTAAATGGGCTAGAAACAGGATTGGGAGGGATGGAGGATAAGCAAGGGGAGACGCATACCATTCATTCATTCATAAATCCTTGATTGAGCCAGGGGCCCCTTTCTTTGAGAACTGATTGGACAAAAGGTGAACACTTGACCTAAGCTGGCTTTTCTTCCCTGGATTTAGAAACGAGCATTTAAAAGATACTGGTCAGCCTCGTCTGAATTGAAGACTTGAAAAATCAAGAGCCATGGGGCAGCCATTCCCTGCCATATGCTCAGAGAAGTAGCCAGTCTGCAGCGAGAGAAAAGAACAGCAGACATGCTAAAAGGATCTCGAGAGACCAGGCAGGCCCACAGAGAGAGACTGAGAAGGATCCCACCAGCGTCCTTGTCCCTGGTTCTAAGCCCTTGAGAGGCCTGACCATGCTGCCTAGTGTAGGGATCACCCCTTTGAGGCCTAAGTTTTGTCTGCGATAGTTGCTGTCCTCATAGCCAAAGGATTCTTGACTCAGGGAAGTTGTGAGGACAAAGTGAACCAATGAGTATAGACTCACCACCTAGCCCAGAGAAGGTATTCAATAAATGTGTAACAGTAGCCTTCACTTTGAAAAACAGTATGCAGGTACCACTTTTTAATGTCCCTGTCCTTGTCCATATCCCTGCTGTTCATAATTATAAATGTGAGAAAAGTATCCTGTCCAGGAAATCCCAGGCCCAAGACTTCATTTCACAAGATGATTTGATTCTGCCATGACTTCAGCCAGATTACTTATGTCTACCTGGTCCCATCCATGTGTTCTGCCTTTCTTAGAGTTCTTTCTGTGACAAGCATTCTTAATATCACGCTCACTCACTGGACTGGATGGGGCATGGTGTGATTTTATTCTTGGGCCCAAACTGACTTTTTCTTACTTATTCTTCCTGCATACTCCAGGCATTACCTTGCAATGGCAAGAATGAAAATAAACACCATAACTCTTTCCATTTGTATAATGTCTTCATACCTTATGTCTCTTCTGACTCTCAGAAAAACCCTGATGGGTAGACAGGGCCAATGTGATATTTTTTTAACTTGAGAGTACGGGTACATCAACACATTTAATCCCACAGTACCTGTATGGGTAAAGTACGCAGAGGTTCAGAGGGACGAAATAACTTGCCCAAAGACAGAGCCACTAAATAGCAGTGCCTAGATATAACTAAGGCTTTCTTGTCTCTAGATTTTACAGTTTTCTTGTCTCTAGATTTTACCATACCAAGGCTTCCCAGGGCCTTAACCTACCCTTCCTTCCTGGCATTTCTTCTTATCCGTTCATCCCTATTCAAGGGAGACAGCAAGATAAATGACAGGGTCCCCCTGCCTTCGTTTCTCCGAGTGGCACTGTGGATGGTATAAGGAGCTCTTTGAGTTTCTTGAAAGAAGGGCACAGGATAAAGTGAGGGTTGGTTTAATGATGGCATGATTTATTCATTTCACAGTTATTACTGATTTTTCACATAGTACTTGAAGGGTAAATTATGTGAAATTTTCCCAAAGTATATTAATGTACTGGAGATGTGACTTCCACCTTCATATTCATTTGTCTTGACCCTTGGAAATTTTAACTACCAGTAGCCATTCGTGCAGCTGTGAGCTTACATAGTGTGTTAAGGAAGACTTCTTATTTGGTTGCAATCTAATCACTACTTGAAGAACAAGGTAAAGGTTCCCTCATCCTCTGACCTTTCATGAGCTAATGCTGCTTTGTATGCTTTGCAACCCAGAAGAACTCTTGCATGTTAATTCTGTATCCCTTGTCATGCTTAGGAAAATACAGACGTAAGTGCTTTCAGACTGATGAAATTCTGTCCTCCTTTCATAGTTGTTTAATTGCAAATTCTCTATTTGTGGAGGACTTTCTACTTTACAACAATCATAGCTGACAGTTTTTACAGTCAACATACCTGGTTTTGGCATACCAGTTATGCTACTTCCTGTGTCCTTGGAATAGTTACCTCACCTCTTTGAGGATAGCAGCCCTTCAACAGGGGGAGTTCTTTACCTTACTTGAACTGGCCCCTGGGATCAGGTGGCTGAACTACTCCCTCCTGTGGTCTCATGCCCAGACTCCCCAAGACTAGCCAAGACCTAGATGTCTCCCATTCCATCACTCCCTCAGCCAGTTACCCCATAACTTGGAACACTGGTATCATGGAAAAGAAAAACATTCAAGTGCATGTTTAGTTGAGGTCACGTGAACATAGAATGCTAAGAAGGAGCGATGGGAAGCTCAAGTCCTGAAGAGAAATCTCTTAGGCCCCAAAGAGACCCACCAGAAAGAAAACACTAAGCAAGAGCTCTGTGTTAATGCCCATACTTAATGTGGCATCTCATTTTAGATGGGACAAAGAAGTTCCACTCAGGGAACTAAAAGCGTCAATTAGAGTTAAGTGCATTTAGGGATGATTTCTCTGAGACCCTTAAGATTGGAAGGAGACAACTTGATGGGTGCGCAATAAGAGATTAATAAATACTTAGGCTGCATGAGCTCTTTTAGGCCACAGGGACCACATTTTATTCAATTCTATACCACAGTGCCTGACACATAGTAGGAGTTCAGTAATTCTTTGAGCAAAGAATAAGTCCAAAAAAATGCAGAGGGAGGGAGAAAAGAAAGGAGAAGTCCCTAGCACAGTACCTGACACATAGTAGGTACTCATCACGGATGTGTTACGTGTGTGCACCTAGCACATAAGAGTTGATGATAGAATATTATTGACTTTAAATATGTGCAGGTGAAACAAGTAGATAACAAGAGGGCTTTAGAGCTTCTCTAGCAGCCTGGCCTGTTTTGGAATCTGTACTTTAAGAGAGAAGTTCCACCCTCAGCAAATGATGGCCTCTTCTTATCCCACAGAAGGAGCAAGCCCTCCCTCCCCAACCCCATCTTTCTCCTGAGCCCCCTGCATTACTGAGAGGCTGGAAACAAATTGACAGAAACCTGGAGAAAAATAACTCAAGTGATTTAGGAGAATGGAAGGGCTGGCTTATGGGGCCAGATTAAAGAAGCTAAATATGTATAGCCTGCCTAAGTGACAACTAAATGGGGCATTTGATAAGTCTATAAATACTTGGAAGATGTAAACGCCAAGGAGGAAAGGGAATTACTTAGCATGGCACAATGGAGTATTGGCCTAATGGGATAATACTAAGAAAGGGAAAATGAAGGTTGAACATCAATAAAAAGCTTCCTGACAAAGAGAACCATTCCTGACAGAGGACACTATTAAGTTATGTGCTGTGGGCCAAGGGAAGTAATGGCAGTGCCATTTCTCAGGGTACTGGCAACAGAGCCAGCAAGACAGGGCCCAAGATATGTCCTGACTGAGGCACAGAAGCCAAGCAGGTAACCTGTGTCTGCGGCCTCCGAATCCTAGAAACAGGAAAAAAGCTGCATCTTCTTGGGAGATCTCAGTTGGCTAAGCCTCCTAAAGGGTCAGACCCTGTGGAGAATGGTTATACCAGTCGTTCGCCCTTCCACGCCACTGCCCAAACGAAGTCATCCAACTAAAATGGTACCCCATTTCCTCCAAGATAAAGCCCACATTCTCTAGCACGCAGTAGTAGGCCCTTCACAAGACGGGGCCTCTGCCTACCTAATCAGCCTCCTCTGCCACCACCGCTCCCCACGCACCCTCTCAGGTCCCACAAAGCTGCTCGTCATTCCCCGGACACTTCTCCAAACCTTGGCACCTGCTTGCTCCTCTTCCTACCTTACTACTGTCAGACTTTGCTTGTTCTCTACAACAGATCCAGGTGTCACCTGTGAAGCCTTCCCTGCCTGCCCCCCACACCTAGGCAGAGTTAGTCAGCCTCTTGTGGTCTCTCAGAGCCTCCTGTGCAGGCTTCTGTTTGTGGCACTTGCTAGAGTGTGTTGTCATGTAAACAGTGTATTGCCTCCCCTACTTGAGTTCTTTGAGGGCTGGGACTGTGCCTCATTCATCGGTATGTCCTCAGGGTCTAACACAGAGCCTGGCACAAAGCAGGTGGCAGTAAAGTCTGAATAAATCAAGGAACGAGGTTCTATTCCCAGCACTTTCAGTCACTATCATTCCTTAGGCTCCCTATGTAATGATTAGGGTGAAAGAGCTTCCAAATCTCAGTAACATCTTTGAATCATCTCCCCAACCGCTTGGCCAGCACTCTATGCCATTTAGACAACTATAAATAAAAACGCTCAAATCTGAAAGGCAGCATGCCATCCTCTGTGGTTTAAACGTTAAACTCGAGACTGATCTGTAATGGAAAGTGCTTCTGAGGGCCGAGTGATTTTTCCAAAAAATATTTTTTTCTCCTCACACAAAATCATTCGAACATGATAAGTAAAATAATCCTCCTCTGTTGGTTATGAAGATTTTTAGGTCCATCTAACCAAATCCCTTCGGGAAGTCAGGGAGAATATAGTGACAGATGATAGGCAATGAAACTTTGAACCTCCTACTGTAAGGATAATATGTTTATTATGAAATACAATATTCATTGCACTCTGCTCTGAGGACCGCATGAGATGCCCTCATGCCATTATGCCTTATGTTGTTCTGTTGTGAAATATGATATTCATTGGGAAATGTTGTGATGACTGTTCAATAAAGTAGCATGCTGTTTCCCGCTCCCTTCCTTGATTTTGAATGGCCTCAGTTAGAGTTTACTTTATCACTGAATATTTAATATAAACATGTGCTTGTAGTCGTCTCTGTCATGCATGTATATGTACACTGGGTGGGGTTCATTTCACTGCTCCTTAATCCCCCGAGCTCACCGTCGGACTGTGGGCCTGCTAGAAGGCAGCCGCCCTCCGCCACATGCAGCACTGCTGGGGCCGCCTAGCCTCCAGCCCCTTCTCTCATTGGCAGTCTTGAAGTTGAGGCCATGTTCTTAAAGCTCTGAATTTACCTGTAGCTTCAGTATCAGGTTGTAGTTCTTTGAAAGATTTCTTTAACTGGGAAGAAAATGGGATACGCAGTCAAGGATTCTGACCATTTCTCTCTGTCTCTGCTACCACAGCCTTGCAGAGGCCCTCATCGTTTCTCCTCTGGACTTGTGCAGTAGTACCTAAACATGTTGCCTTGCCTCCAGTACCTACCCGTCATTGCCATTCTGCAGTTTCCCATAAGTTTTGTTCTAAATCACAGATCTCATCATTATTCGGAAGTCCTTTGAAGGCTACCCTTTGTGTACTGGCCCAAACTCATTTCTGCATTCAGCCTGACATGAAAGACCTTTTATAGCCTGGACTCAGCCCAGTCTTCTCCTCACCCTCAGCTCTACTCCTTTCCACTCAAAAGAAGGTCTCTCTCAAAAGCCTCCTATACAGAGGCTGATTATTCCTCACATATGCCAAGCCCTGTCCCCTGTGCCTTTTCTCATTTTATTTTCTCTTCCTAGTGTATCCTTTCCCAGTGATGCTATATGTGTCTTTTAAGATTCAAGTTAAATATTAGCTATCCTGTGTAGATAGGCTGATTTTTTTAGACAGAAAACGTAGCACATATGCCTTTGTTAGTCTCTCTTGAGCTTACACACGTTTTCTAATTTGGGGACCCCCAGAGGCTAGTGTAGGACATTTGAGGTTCTAGAACCTGATTGTATGTCAGTCATTTGGGCAGTATACCATGAACTAGAAATAACAGTATCACTTGAAAAAATTGAGAGGAAAATGGCTTTGGAGTTGAAAGCCATTCCTTTACATACAAGTTTTCCCAACATTCCTACCTAGAGGAAATTTAGATAATGTTTTTGACAAGGGATGGTTAATTTTTACATCAAATCGAAAACTGTTCCGTTTGTTTTTGGCCAGAGAAGAGTGAGAAAGAGTTTCCCAAATAGTGCTGAGTGGCAAATCCTTCAGCTTCCCAGTGCCCCAGGTTTTCTGGTTTTCTTTTAATGCAGCAAGCTGCTTTATGAGATGTGCAGCCACTTGAAATATGAGTTACTACTCGTAAAAAGTTTCAAGTGGATAATGAAGATTCAAGAATGAGACTCACAGTGCAGTGCAGTCAATTTTGTTGCTACTGCTTTCCAGTACATCTCTGCCATTGAAATGAATTATTTATTGTAATTTATTTCAACCATGGAAAATAAAACTGTTTTCATTGTGATGTGCACTGTAACATTCAGAATAGACACATCACATGCAGTACTCTCAATTAATTAATTCTGAAGTTTCATTCCAACTTTATCTTCTTTATGATAAGCTATGAGACTGGCAGGTAATTCTTTCCCCAATAAACTATGATTAAAATGAATGTTTTGAGAACTAGAGGTGATGTTGGTAATGGAGAAAATTGAAACAACAGCAAAACTAGGTTGTGTATTTCCTTAGATTTTACAGTGGATGGAAGGGTTTTTAAATATTCTAGGCAATTTATCACTTGGAGGAAAACTTTTTCTCCCTTAACTTTTTGTAAGGAGTGGGTGGAAGAGGAGGGTGCCCTTAGTTTAGATGTGGAACCGTGCAATGCTAACGTATGACCAAAGCCAGCTGAGTTAACCAGTCCTGCAGTACCTTTATTGGTAAGAAGTTTTTTTGCCGTTTTTTGTTTTTTGGGTTTTTTTTTAAAGCAAAGTTAGCATTGTGCAAAGGCCAAGAGGCAGGACTCCCAAAGGATTTTTCAGAGGAGAATGGGTCACCTGTAATTGATTGCAATCTTGTTTCTTCTAAAAAGAGGCTCGCCTCATGCATTTCATTTGATTTTTTTTTCATTTAAAGTGCTAAATAGTTGCTTCTGTTATGAGACTGCAAAGACACTATGAGAACTTAGGAATGTGCTTAATATGTACAGATATTAAAAGATTTAATATAACTTAAGTGGTGGGGCTTAGTCCAGGCAGAAAAATATTTGCTTATCTGTCCATTACTTTCATTTTTCATAACATTCCACTAATATCACGTTGCTAGACAGCAGACAAAGAAACAATTGATTCCTTTTCCCTAAAGATGACCAGTATCTAATTTGAGGAGGATCGCATTTCAATATCTGCTATGCACATGGCCTAAGAACAGCGCTTGGTAATGACAGCAACTCGCTTACTTCCACAAGCACTGAAAATCTGGAAGCTTTTCCTCCTTTGGCAGCATTCAGATTCTTCCAGATCGTAGATCTTCAACCAGGGCATGGGGCTCTGGAGAAATTGCTGTGAAGATGGGTAGAAGGTTTCTCTGCTTTTTCAGGTTCTACTACACTATCGTTTTTGTTTTGTTGTTTTTATTGCTGTTGCTAGGGCCAACCTTCCTCCTCCTCTCCTAACTGGCCTTCTGAAAAGCCAGTTACAGGTGCCAGAGGGTTCTTGAGACTCAGAAGCATCTCTCAAGTGTTTGGTGCATTTATCGGTTGTTCTCAAAACATCAGCAACTCATGGCATCAAAATCACAGGCAATCTAGCTTGGTCAGCAGTACATATAATTGTGTGTCCTACCCCCTCTTCTCATTAACGGCCCCCACCAAGCAGATTAAGGCACCCCATTCCACAGACACACCCTCTTGGGCACAGCCCTGATCATCTTTGCTTTGTCCTCCTCTCCCCACCTCTGTCTGGATCTAGGTACAGGGACGCTTTGTCTTTGGTCTCTCATCTCTTCTTTGGTCCATCCTTCTTTTATATAAACCAAAGCCTCCTTCTCAGCCCCTCCTTCCACCACCTTTTGGAGAAGACAGATTGCTCTTGCCCCATTCCCATTTTCCATTTCCCTGGTCAACAGGGAGCAAAGTTGCAGTGTAACTAAAAGGTCATTCAGCCCTGAGCAAAGAGGCCAGGATAGAGAGGGAAGAGCTGAAGTTCCCTAAACATGTTAAGGATTTGATCCCCATAGATTAGAGTTCATATCATCACTTCAGGTTCAGTTTTGTCTTTCTGAATCAGATGGGGAGCAGGAGGAAGGAGTTTGAATTTTTTTTCACCTCTTTCTTAGACTTTGTGGAATATTTTTTAGTTTTATTAATATGTTCGAAGAACATTAACAATGAAAAGTGCTCACTTTATAGGGAGTATTGTAACTCGAAGAAAATTAGCTTAATTAACTAATGTTTTCTATGATGTTAATTTAAATTGCCATATACTTTTGGTGGGAGGGAAACCAGTGGTTCATTGGACCACGTTCCAGAGACAATCTATTAATTATGTCTACTGCTGTTCATCTTGAGAGGCTGAAAATATGTTAACCAAATTTATAAAAGCTCTAGGTGGGAGGCAAGAAGGTCTGCTGCGAACTCACCAGGAACCTCTGCCCTGGATTCCAATCACAGGGATTTCAGTAGCTGCCCGACTCTTGATCAGGTGGCAGAGTGGCCGAACAGAGGAGATACACATGGGCAGCATAGCTGGGAGGCTCACTGAAGGTGGAAGAATGAGCCACGCCCAGAAACGAGCCTTTCCTTTCACACCATGAATCCGCTAGAAGTCTACAGTGGGGGCCAGACACACTGCCGCGACCACCACTGCGGCAGTCCTGGTCCTCACCCACAGGCAGCCTGAGGGTGGCAGGCAACAGCCTCCGGACTCAGGCGGACCTGTGCACATGTCCTGGTTCCACTTCACATGGTGGTAGCTGATAGCTGTGATGCCTTGAGCAAGTGACTGACTTGCTCAGGACTTCAGATCCCTAGTCTATGAAATGGGGATAATACCTACCTCAGGGTTAGCTGAGAGTTACGGACAGTGTGTGCCTAATAGAGTGCTGAGCACCCAAGGGCTCTCCATAAACGTATCTTTTCCTGCTGGGCAGTGAGAAGACTCAGGCACAGCTTACTCTTAGGTGGAAGTGCTTGTCATTAGAAAAGGTGGTGCCTCAGCCTTTGGCTTGGTGACCTGAAAGGCCCTAGAGAGCTCTTCCCGGCAGCTGCTGGCTAGAGAGGCAACAGTGGCTTAGAAGAGTTCTCAGGATCTGCACACAAAAGCAAGATCCTTGGAAATGAACAATGTATTAATTTACATATTTACCCATTTCAGGTTTTAGCCATAGAATGAGGCCAGAACTTCTCTGTTTTCTGTACAATCCCCTTTCGGCTCTTTAGCTCTTTATACTTTAGTTGATATTTCACTCATCCTTTCCCATTCATTCATTTATTCATTTATTCATTTATGTATTCATTCTGTCTTCCAGTAGCTGTTTCCTGAGCCTCTGATCGGTGCCAGATGCCATACTAGGCACTAGGGATACAGAGAAAAGTCCCCCATGGTCCCAGCCCTGCAGAAGTTTGCAGACCAGTCTCCCGACCCCACCCCATTGCAGTCATCACCCTGTACGCACTCAAGCCACACCTCTCCAGCCATCCTTCTTCACTCAGCTTCTAGACCCATTGAGCCTCCAGCCTCCTTAGAAAGAGTACATACTCACCGTGTAGCAGTAAAGCATCCAGCACAGACCACATCTTTGCTTGTTCTACACAGGCAGAAGATAGAACAGGAAGCATCTGAAGTGAGAGCATGTAGTTACCACCTTGCTGTAGGGGAAGAGTGACCCAGCATATTTGAGTAGGAAAGTCCACTGTGCTTTGTGCTTGTGCTTTACATGCCATTTTAGGGTAGACACATAGGAGAGGAGCTGAGGAGCAAACAGAGACCCATGTAGCACAACATTGCTTTGTCTTATTTTTGCAGATCAGATATTTGTAGCGTAGCTTCATGTTTTATTTAGAAGATTACAAGATTTCAGAACAACAGAAATACTGTCATTCAAAATCCATACTAATACATGTGCCAGACCAAATAGGACTGATTTTTGGACTGTTTTCTATTTTAGGGTTTTTTTGCTTGTTTGTTTGTTTGCTTATTGCAACTCCCAATGAGGGTAGCTGATAGTCAGAATATAATCTCGTTTATCTGTCCATAAGCAAGACATGAAATGGGGTGCTTCCTGGAGCCATGAAATTCCACTGGGCCAGATCAGGCAGGGTAACCATAGTTGGAGTAAAGGAACACTGGTAACGATTTGAGTGCCTGTGGAAGAAGTCAGTCCTCACAGCAGCCCTTCAAAGTAGTTGCCATAATCCTTCACTTTATATGTAAAGAAATAAAGGCTCAGAGAAGTGAAACAACTTGCCCAGCATCCCAGGTTACGTAAGTGTCAGGGCCAGATTTGGCCTTAGTTCTGCCTGTCTCCAAAGTCTGTCCCTGTCAAACCATGTTGGTTTTGCTTCACTGAGAGAAATTTTCTACAAACTCATGCCAAAGCCCTTTGGGAAGGAGGAAGGAGAACAAGGAAGCACCACCTGAGACAGTGTGGTGTCTGGTTTTCCTAAGTGGACTAAGCCTCACGACTCCCCTTCCCAAGTGGTCCATTCCCTGGTTGGGCAGAATAACTGCTTAGGATAATACAGTGGATAATGTGTGTGTTTTTTGGACATAGGCTCTGGAAACTGTAGCCTGGGTTGGGCAAATTTGAAATGGCCATTCCAGCCATGCCTGTAACAGTGCAGGAAGTGAGCAGAGGTTGGGGGAGTGGGGGCCCCGCTCATGCAGCATTCCTTATACTGAACGCTGATGGCGCTTTGTGACTCAGTGCAGGCTGGGGTGGGCCACTGCAGAGTTGCCAAGGGCTCTCTCCTTTCAGTCTTGACTTGTTCGCATCGATAACCACCAGAGATTTCACATTCCCTGCAACAGGATTCTGTACTTAGGCATTTCACCCAGTATTCTTCCATATGGGGGGGCCTTTCTCCAAAGGGGCTTGCCACACTGATTGAACTGTTTCCCCATATCCTCTAGGTGTATTAGAAATAAGAACTCTGGAAATGAGTTGCCACGTCAGTACCCTTTGAGCGGATTTGCTCACTAATTTCCATTTTTCTGGAAGAGTAAAAGAGAAAAAAAAAATCATCCATTTTAGCCAACTTTATTTTTAGAAAAGTATGTTATTCAGACATCCCCTTACTTATTACAGACATAAATACATGCATCCAGACAAATGAATCCACGAGAGGACCGTATAAAGTAATTGACACGTCACTTCAGCATGCTTTTTCAGTTAGTGGAGGACTTTGGTGCCTCTCACTTTAATCTTTTCCATTAAAATATCCATTCTGCCTTCAGATTGTGAAACCCATAATATTTTAGGCTGTCTCCGTGGATCTGTTAGTTTTGCTTGTCAGACTAATTTAATTTGTGGCTCTATGACTTTGGGTGGCTTGTTAAATTGTACATGGAAACATGTGATCTGCAAATGATGTTCAACATGCCAGGCTTAAGACCTAGTTTCTCCCCAGAGACACTGGACATACAGTAAATGTGTACTGGCAGATTTCATTTGCAACCAGCCTAACTGTTAGGATGATGATGATGTGTGAAATGGCAGATGTTTAAGCGCATTACTGTTGCTTTTATATACCTTAAATGTTTATAACACTTTTTGAAGCACTTTTTATATCCACCGTCTCATTTGATTCTCTGAGCTTCCTTGGTACTGGGTTATCATTTCCCTCTTTATAGCTAATGAAACTGAGACACAGAGAGAAAGGTTCAGTGACTTGCCTGAGAACACAGGGTAAATTGGATTGCAAAAATGCCAGAGGACAAAGCCAGATGTCACCAAAGCCTAGTCAGGGCAGTGTGTGTAGTAGACTTTGCCACATAATTGCCATTTTCCCCTCCCCTCCTTTGAGGAAAGGAGCTCTGAAATGGTGAAAACAGGAAGGGCTAGAGGTGGGAGGTAAAGAGTCCAAGAAGCAGAAACTGTAGCATCAGCTCATATGGATGGCCACAGCTTGCTTGCTTCCCTGCTCTTTGCCTGGACTGTTGGAGCAGCCTCATCTCTGGTCTCCCTCCTTGACTGTCACCTGCACAGTACACGTTCCAAATGTCCCCAGAGAGAGCTTTCTTAAGTACAAATCGGAGCATGTCTCTCTTTTGCTGCAAACCCATCATTGGCTCCCACTGCCAGATTCTTCATCGCGGTCTTCCAGCCTACACTGCGGTCTTGTTTCTGGCCCGCCTCTCTTCTGCCACACTGCATTCTTCACCACTGTAGAACCCACTGTGTTCTTTCCCAACCTCCTTTTTTGCTGCTGTCTCTGCTTAGAACACATTTATGGTGAACTCCGTAAACATGACCTTCTGTGTGGAGCCTTCCCTGATTCTCAGGGACCCAGAAGCATCCCTCTTTCCACTGCATGCCCACAGCAACTTAGCCCAGCCTAGTGCCCCTTGTCTCTGTGCGGAGTAGTCTGCCCCAGGGAGTCTTTAGCTCCTCAAGGATGGAGGTTGTGGTAGATGCCTGTGTTCTCTTATCGCCTCCCAGGTGTCTTGCAGAATTGGAACTTAAGAAAATGGATGAGTATGAAATGTAGGAGTGAAGTGAGTAAATGAGTGAATTAGTGTATGAGGAATGAATGAGAAGACTTTAACAGCCTGAGCCAGCAGGAAACGTGACTTCCAGGGTTACCTGGCATGTGCCCCATTTCTCCCTCTTGTCTGAGAGGAGTCATGGAGAGATATTGCCCCTCCATAGCTTGACGTCTTTGGTGAAATGAGAGGCAGAAAGAAAGGTGAGCTGGGCTTTTGCCTGGTGACCTAGTATAGAGGAAAGCACATCAGGGTTGAGAGGCAGGGACTGATCCTCTTGGCTCTGTGGCCTCTGACTTCTGCCCACCCAGAAGTTTCTCACCAGAGGTTTTGGTGGTGGGAACTCTTCCTCAGGGAGCTGAGAGTCTTTGCCAAGAGTTCCTACGGCAGCATCATAGGCTTCCAGAGTCAAAGCTGTTTTTTTGTCCAGGAAGCACCTTCATGTCTGGTGGCAAGATGTGGGGATAGAAGGTGAGCACATAGAAGGCCTAGGATTGGGGGGAACTCTGAGCCAGGGCATCAGTGTCTCATGTGACTCTGTCTTCTAGATGATGTCTGTCCTCATGAATACCATTGTCTTTGAAGACTGTCGGAACCAGTGGTCAGTATCCAGGCCTCTTCTGGGGCTCATCCTGCTCAACGCGAAGGTGAGTGCAGTTGCAGGAAGGTCCACAGGAGGCGACCACTGGGAAGAGGGAGCAGCTGTACACCAGGCCAAGCTGTGACAAAGACAGGGAAGCCAACCGAGCTCGAGCTGGGACCTTGAGCACCCAGGACAAGGCCGTATTCCCCCAGAAGGCCCTTCCCCAGAGGCCTCAGATCTCCTTCAGTTAAGTAGAGGCCTCACACTAGCTTTTCTGGCACCTGGAGCGCTGCACTGGACGGGAGGTTTGCTCAGCAGTGCTTCCAGCTCCCCCTCACTCCCTTCCCTGTTCCAGGAGATTGTGGGCAACAACCCCTTTTGCCCCTTCCTAGGCCTCCTTTCCTTTGTGGGATCCCCACTGCCCTCAGTGGTAGCAGTAGCCCCTCAGGGCCAAACACAGAGGCAGCACCCTTCATCCGGAGCACGAGTCTCCAGTCCTTAAGTGCACGCACCACTCTGGGCTGCCTCCCAAGTTCTCCAGCTTCCCCTTGAACCCACCCCTGTCTCCCCAGCAGTCAGTAGGAACAGTGCATTACTGCTCGGGAGAATGAATTGTCTATACAATAAGAGAGTACTAGGGAAAAAGACAGTGAGATTAGAGGCAGCCGCATACATTAAAATTCAAACTGAAATCCCAGCCTTGGAAGGAAACTAATAGAAGAAGAAAATATATCAAAAAGAGAAGAGCTGTCTCATCATTCACCTGTGCTGAAGTATCCAATTTTAGCCACATTCAGTAGCACTGTCATTCATCTTCCCTCAGTGTTATTGTGATTTAAATCCAAGCTGTATAAAAGAGAGCAGTTCTTTTAAAATGATTGAGAGGGAATAAGGGCAAATTCAGTGTTTAGAAAAAGCTTATGACATCACAATATTATACTTTACTGATGGAGGCAATATTTCATGGTTTGGGATGAAAAACTAATAATTTTCTATTTGGTGTGAGTCACTGCATCATTATAAAAGGGAAAAATAAGTAGTTTTGTGCATTCCCAGTCTTGTTCGGGAAGACATTGTGGTTTAAGTGTAATGCCTCTGATATATAGTATTTAAGTATTAGTCTGACTACATATTAATTATGTTTGTTTTTGATGTGAGCTGTTTTAATGTATGATGGAAATTAAATATCATGCTGTTTGGGCTTGGAAGGATAAACACATGACTGGCAGAATGTTGTCTTTGTGCTGAAATTAGGCTGTTTCCAATGATTAGGAGCTGCTTTTAGCGTAAGAGTTTGTGTGTGTAAAAGCCCACAGACATCAGCAGAGAAGAAAGGGCTGTGCAGTTCCTTGTGACCAGGTGTGACAGGTGTTTTTCTTAGTGCCAGAAAGCTCTCCCAGAGCTAAGCAAGTCCCTGTAGTACCCCACCTCAGCAGAACAGACCCATCCTAACTCAGGAGGACACGGACTTGGAACAGAGCCTGGGGTCGTTTGAGGGGTAGTTCACTGAAGCCACCGAAGACGAAGAGGCCTTAGGAGGGACCCTGGACTTGGTCGCCCAAAGTGCTCCTTGGGCATTTTTAGTTCATTTCTTCCCCTCAGCCTAAGAGGTCCTTCCTCTTTCAGCCTTTCTGTGACTATTGTTGATGAGACTCAGGAAGACCTTTATGTGCTTGGTCCCCCACAGAGGAGGCGAGGACTCCCATCAGCCTAAACTGTTCCGTGACAATAAAGCAACTATAGGAAGAGGTTTTTATGAGAAGGGATAATACAGTTTATACTCAGGAATGTCTCTGTTGCTTTGGTTTTCTCTAAAGGCTTAAAGTTCAGAGGGGACCTGGACCAAAGCCCCTTTGAGAGTTAGGAGCCCTGAGCACTTTGGAGGTGGTCTATTCCTCCCCTACAGCTCTCCTCAGGCCCCAGTTTGGAGCCAGAGTTCTGACACTTGTTCTGTCTCCCAACAGTATTTCAGTGAACTGAGGGCAAGTCTGATAAACAGCCAACCTCTCCCCAAGCAGGAGGTCCTTGCCCAGTGCTTCAGGAACCTAATGGAAGGAGTGGAACAGAACTTGTCTGTCAAGAACAGAGACAGGTAAGCAGCGCCCCATAGTTTAGCATCTCTGGGGTAGGTGGACGTTCCGGGATTGTGCTTAACACATCTCACATACTGATGTGGCTTTTCTATTACACCTTGTAATCCTAGACTCAATTTAGTTCCATCCAGTAAATATGACTGGGTAGTTGCTTTCTTCCAAGCATCCCACTAGGTACTGTAGAGCAGCGGTCCCCAACCTTTTTGGCACCAGGGACCAGTTTTGTGGAAGACAGTTTTTCCAGGGGGCGGGGCGGGGTGGGGTGTTCAGGCGGTAACGTGAGCAATGGGGATAATGGGGATGAGCGATGGGGATCAGCAGATGAAGCTTCAGTCGCCCGCAGCCCAGGGGTTGGGGACCCCTGCTCTAGAGGATGCAGAGATGAATAAAATGCAGCCTTTGCCCTTAAGCAGTTTATAATCCAACAGGAGGGAGAGAAAAAAAATAACTAATTGAAAAGGTTAAAAGAAGGAAAGTTTAGATCTGCTATGAAGGACAAAGAAAGGCCTCCTGGCATTTGAACAGGCGTAGGCTTTGAGGTCAGACAGACTCCAATTTAAATTTTATCCCTGCCCTTTATAGGCTGTGTGGCAGTGAGTAAGGCAGTCAAGTTCTCTGATCCTCAGTTTTCTCACCAGTAAAACAGAGATGATGATAATTGATTGTGACCTTTAAATGACAGAATATAGTAAACATGGTACCCAGGACATATGATGCACAGTAAGTAGTTCCTTCCTCTGTCTGACCTTTAAAAGTGGTTGGTTTTGCAAGAACAGAGACAGGTAAGTTGCCAGTGAGATCTTGATGAGGAACCCAAACTTATCACCTATGCCTGAATTCATTCATTCATTCATTCATTTAGTTCATAAAATTTTATTAAGAATCTGCTATGTGCCAGGCACTGGGGATACCACTGAGGAACTAATTGTTCCAGGTTTTTGCCCTCACGGAGCTTCTAGTGGAAGAGACAGGCATCATGAATGATGGAGAGAGAAAATGTTTTCAGGAAAAAAAAAAAAAAAAATACTTGCCTCATCCGTTTATAAAAGTGGTAGCATTCAAACACTGCGCCATTTGAAATGCATATTATTAATCATCCCAATAGCCACAAGCCAAAACCTGGGCTTTGGTAATACAAGGCCAAGTCGGATGGGCTCTGTGGACATGTTCCCTTGACTGCTTGTTCCGAGCCAAGATCCTCTATCAGGCAAAAAGGGGCAGCCTCCAGGGCTAGCAGGAGAAGAGACTTCGTGAAGGAAGAGGGGACCCTTCCCTACATGCTTCGGGGGGAAATTGCTTCACCTGAGGCTTGGGAATTTGAGTACCGCCTCCTGAGCCGCTCTGTGAAATGGTGTCAGAGACAAGCTCTCGTTTAGTGAGAGTACTAGCTAGCAAGGACTGGGTGTTTTCCATGTGCCAGGCAGGATGTTGAGCATTTACATGCATCGTCTCACCTGACTCAGTAAATTCTCACTTCCCACAATCCCATAAGCTAGCTACTCATGTGGGGGCACCAAGACAAGAGATCACCCAGCTTAGAAGTGATGGAGCCAGGATTTGAACCCAGGTAGTCTTACCCAGTGCCCCCTCTTTTTGAAGCACTTAGTTTGGTTTCCTTATCTGCAAATGAGGATACTGACACCTACTTTGGAGAAGACTTGTGATGATTAAATGAATTTATATGTAAACTCAACCAGTGCCAGGCACATAAGCTTTTGTTCTTTTCTTTATATTCCTTACCATCTATAATGTAATTTGACTTTTAAAAATATTTTTTAAATAGTATAACCACAGAATGCACCCCTCGAAATGGTCAGTGCTTCATGGTTCAAATACATATTTGCTGGTAACCCTTGTTTTCCGGGAGGGGAAGGAGGAGGGCCTGCTGCTGGCAGAGCAGTAGTGGTCGGTGAAATGGGAGGAAGGAGCTCAGCCAGGACCTAGGGCCGTCTCCAGGGTCCTGAACTCCGCCACCAGAGCTTCACCCAGCCTCAGCCTTGCCACTGCCCTCAGCCCTTTCTTACTCTTTCCACAGGTTCACCCAGAACCTCTCCGTCTTCAGAAGAGATGTGGCAGAGGCCCTGCGCAGTGATGGCAGCACCGAACCGTGCAGTCTGGACATGATGAGCTGACCCGACTTCTGACCATGTGCCGAGCAACTTTTATCAAGAGACTTGTGGGTCTGGATCCCAGGACAGTGATGTTGGCTAGCCCAGGGGAATCTATTTTTCAAAACAACCAAACAACAACAACAAAAGCCCTACCTTTTTATAAGCCTGGCCTAATTATAAGAATTTATAATAGCGTACAAACAATGTAAATTCAATCTTTGCACTGAAAAAGCAAAAGATGTGTTTTCAGTCTTTCTATAAAATATCATTTATCTTTGTTCTTACAATGCTCTGAAAGGGTGTAGAGACAATATTTAACCAAAGAATATAATAAACCAGGTTTACACCTAAGTGTGTACTAGTTAATGGTTCTGCAGTCAAGGTTGTGAATTTGTGAGAGATGCAGCCTTCAACATAGATCCCGGATTGAGACAAATATACCATTTGAAGCTGTTAAATTAGTAGTTTGTTATGAGTCTGGAAAAAGCAGCACTGGGGACTCTGAGCTGTGGGCATTTAGAACGAGCCTGGGAGCTCTCCAGAGCATGCCACAGGACTGCACACAGCCCTCTCCGCCTCAGCAGCGTCTGATAAAGTTGAGAGACAGTAACACAATTAAATGACTTACAAACAACGTTTGCTCTTCACTGGCATAAATCTGAAGTGGTTTAGTCTAGAAGAATTAAGCTGTGCAATTACTGCCTGCAGAGATATTTCTTCAGAAGGAGTAGGTAGCCCCAGCAAGTAGCTCTGGGTGCTACCAGCACCCAGGCCTGCCTCCATTTAATTTTTAAGAGAAGCTGAGGGTGTCCAGTCAAAATACAGATTCAAAGCAGCTCTGCCTTCTTGGGCCACCCAGAACAGTGCTAGGTGCTAAAGTATAGATTTTCAGAGGATGAGGATCAGCTGGTGTTCATCCTTCCACAAAAACTCTTACTACTGTGGGGACTGCAGCTCACCCCAAACCCAGGACAAGGAGGAAGCCTTTACAGTTTGTGAGGGGCTGGAACTAAGCTATTAATTTGAGATTGCCACTGTCAGATGGCTTTGGTGTCTCGCTGCTCCGTCTTCATGGTTCAGGCTTGTAGTAAATATTGTTCCCTTTATTTCTGATAAGACATGAAAGGTTGGCCTTACTGTTGGAGAAGAAGTAAATCTACAAGCTCCTGTTATAATCTCGTTTCTCAGACTAGTATTTCTTGAAAACTTTCTTGATAGCTGAGTTTTACAACAGGCTTGTCACAGAAAAGCAAAGTCACCCAAGTTTATCTCAAAATGTTTGTCTTCCATGTGTGAACCCAGGAAATCAGGGAAAAGTGTGTTCTAGGTAGGGTTACTTCTGGTATCTAATGGAGAAGGAAGCCTCAACCTTACACTATGTTTCATTAGCAGTGGGATAAATAATTTTCCACAAGAAGGCAAATTCTGAACTTCATAAAACCTCAACTGTTTAGAGAAGTCTGACTTGAGAAGTTTCTCTTTCTCATGGGCTTATTACTGTGCACTACTCATCCCCCAAAAATCCTTCATAGAAGACCTATCCCCTTCCGACACTGTTTTTTGGTTTGTTTGTTTTTTGTTTTTGTTTTTGTTTTTTGAAAAAGGTCCAAGACCTGGGAGTTCCCTGGTGGCCTAGTGGTTAGGATTCCGGGCTTTCACTGCCATGGCCCAGCTTCAACCCCTGGTCGGGGAACTAAGATCCTGCAAGCCGCGTGGCGTGGCCAAAATAAATAAATAAATAAATAATAAAAAGGTCCAAGACCTAAAAGCACCGTATTATTTGCATTTAAATGCTCACAAGAAAATCACCATGTATACTTGCTTTTCTTGACCACATCGCCAAAGGTCGCCTGGTGGTTTCTCCCCAGCCAGGAAAGGCTCTGTCCTGGCCTTGGAGAGCTGCTGGGGGGGAGGACTTGTCAGGCCTGCCCCAGCCCCACTTCAGCAGGGCCTGCTCATGGCGCCGGGTGTGCAGAGCACACGGAGAGGCGGCGCGCGCAGCGGGGAACAGACTCAGCAGAGCGGCGGAACGTCTGCGTGCCCCCCCCATCTGACCCCTCACCTAGTCCTCACAACAGCCCTGTGAAGGTGGACAGCACTCCTCCCACTTTTCAGGCGAGGAAGCTGAGGCTCAAAGGTGGTACACAGCTTACACTGGTCACACAGGCAGGATTTGACCCCAGGTCTGTGTCACCTCAAAGGAATTCCCGGCCTCTCCAAGACCTGTATTTGAGAATGGTGAGTTGAAACCAGTTAATGTTTACATCCAGTACCATGTGTTTTTCAGAACTCTGTTGCTGTGTAACAAATGACCCCGACATGCAGTGGCTTAGAGCAACACTGCTTATCTCACAGTTCCGGTGAGTGCTCTGCCTCAGGGTCTCCCAGGCTGCAGCCGGCGTTGTGGGCCAGGGCCCTGATCATCACCAGGCTTTCCGGGAAAGGACCTGCTTCCAGCCCCCTCGCGGCTCTTGGCAGGAGTCGGCTCCTCGCGGGTTGGTGGACCGAGCCTCAGCTCCTCGCCAAGTGGCCTGTCCACAGGGCGGCTCACAACTTGGCATCTCGCTTCACCAGAGCAAGAGAGAGAGAAGCACAGCAGTCTGGAAGTCACAGCCTCTCATAACCTAATCGCAGAGGGGCCACGCATCATTTTCCCTGTATTCTCTTCATTGGAAGTAAATCACTGGACCAGCCCACACCCAAGGGGAGGGGTTATACAAAGGCAGGAGGCAGGGGTCTTCGGGAGCAATGTTCAAAGCCACCTGCCACGACTCTTACCTGGCCTTTGCTGGAGAGGTTGAGTTTGGCTACAGGTTTCTCCCCTGAGACCTGGAAAGGAATCCTGATTCTCCTTGGAGAGCTAAGTTCCATTCTGTGCCCTTTCTGAGGGAGGAGGAGGGAGTGGGGAAGCTGGGGTGTTTGCAGAACACATCAGACTGCACACTCACCCCCCGACCCAGTGGGTCCTGGTTTGGAACTGCGCCCCACCCGCTTAGGCCAGCCTTGCCAGAGTCAGCCTTGGTGAGGGATTGCGGGGGCTCCAGGGGAAAGCTGGAGTCCCCCGTGGGAGTTCTCTGCAGGGCCATCCTATCCCAAAGGTAAAGCAAGCACTCAAGGGCACACCCAATCTTGCGGAGCCTGCACAAAAGAGAGCTAGTTGGGTCTGTTACAGCAGCGCTCCCCAACCTTTTTGGCACCAGGGACCGGTTTCGTGGAAGACAGTTTTTCCACCGTGGGGGTTGCGGGGCGGCGTGGGGGGATGTTTCAGGCGGTAATGCGAGCGAGGGGGGGCGGCAGAGGAAGTTTCGCTCGCTCCCCCGCCGCTCACCTCCTGCTCTGCGGCCCGGTTCCTAACAGGCTGTGGGCCCGACCGGTATTGGTCCACGGCCTGGGGGGTGGGGACCCCTGTGTTACATGCTCCAGTCAGATCGCAGGTGTATGTGACTTACACTCAGCAACAGGAAAAAAATAAATGATCCTGGCAGTTCCTCAGGGTCTACCACCTACCCAGCATCTGGCCCAGAGTGAGCAGGAGAGGAATGATCGGGCCGCTGCCGGTGCACCTCGCCCTCCTGATGAGCTCCTGGCAGGCGAACGGGCCTCATCCACCAGTGTGGGGCTCTAGGTCAAGCCAACAGCTTCAGCTGATAGTCAAGCAAGAAACAGTTTGAAGGTATTATGACCGCAGGACTTTTGCCTTCGCCACTGACTTAAGAACCGGACTCCTGAGAGCTGTATCCTGCTTGTGTTCTAGATGTTTCTGTGTTTTCTGTGCTTTCCAATCAGGCTTCTCTAGAACAGGGGATGAGGGTGCTGCACCGTGTGATGATCAGAGCAGCCAGAAAAGCCCTGTTGGCCCCTGGCCTCCCTTCCACTGGCCCTGCCAACCTAGAAGTGCCTTTGGGTTATGGTATTGGAAGCCCCTGTCGACACACGCAACTGACCTGGCATTGGCTGTGAGCTGAGCTCAGTGACTGAGTTAACTACCAACAGAGCTGAGCGTGAGAGCAAAGAACAGGGTAGGTTTGGTGAGAGAAACTGGGGAAAGTGGAAGAGCTGGCATACGGGAGCCTTGTCTAGACGGAGGCCAGTCCAGCAGTGTAGGCGAGGCAGCATTTGAGAGAACCCAGCACCTTATGGTGAGGAGGGAAAGAGCGCCTGAAGATCAGGGCGGGGCAGAGTAGAGAGGGAGACAGTGAAAGTCCCAAGATGAACACTAAACAACTAGAACCACTATCATTTAATGAGCACCCACGAAGCACTGCAAATCATGATCTCATTTAAATGTAATGCTTACCAATAAGAAAGTCAAGTAAGTATTGATATTATCCTAATTTTAGAGATGAAAAAACAGAGTAAAAGACTGACCCGAGCCACACAGCTAAAAAGTGGACGAGCCAGGATTCAAAGTCAGGTCATCCTGACTACAAAACTCATGTTTCTTTTCCACTGACATCCCTTAAGCTAGGTACTTCACCACAGGGCTTTGGAGACAGTTGGGTGGGGAGGTGCATTTGGACCCACTGGGACCCCCAGATGGGGCTGGTCACTCCCCAAGAAAGGGCAGTCCCACAGGGCCCCTTGTGTGCTGTGTCTGTGGCTTCTGCCACTGATTCGTCCTCCTCCCTGAACTTTATAAAATCATTCTTGAGACTTTTTAATGTTTTATTGAGGTGTAAGTTTACAATGACAGCAAACCTTTCAAACTACAGCAAGAGTAACCTGCCTCCTTGGCATATTAAAAAATAATGTTAGTGTGGGTTTTTACATCCCATAGGTTGGATTGCTGATAAGAGTGCTTCCTTGACAAGATTCTTTTTGAGGTTTACAGAAAGCATAATAAAATATGTAAGTTACATTTCCACAAACAAAAGCTATAACATAAGTTATTTATAAGCGTGAGATACAAACAGTATCACGATAAATAAACCATAAGGGTACCTGCAACATCCATCCTAATGTAATTTGCCCAACAAAAGTGTTGAAACAAAGTCAAATTTAGTAGAGAAATCTGTCAGGAAGAAAGGAAAGTTGTAAAACACAAAATGGGGAAAATGGCTGATGGGGTGGGAGCAAACAAGGGCACGAGATCGGGTGTGAAGGCACCTCAGAAGGCCACGGCCTGTGCCTGCCCTCGGTGCCTGCCCTCGCCCCCTGAGCCTGTGTGCTCCCAGCAAGCCCTGCTACCCGCAGGCGCATGTGTCACCAGCCCGCAGGAGGGAAGGAATCTCCCCTTCCCTCCCCCTTCCTGTCTTACACCCTCTCTCCTAACCCTCAGCCCTTTGGCAGCTCCCTCAGGCTGCTGCCAGCCTCCCTGCCAGGCTGGGCCATCCTCAAGGCCAGGGCCTGGGTCTGACTCAGCACAAGGATCCTGGAGATCATTCATTCACTCATTCATTCACCTACCACAGATAAAGCAGTGAATGAGGCAGTCTCTGCCTTCAGAGAGCTGGTGAGCAGGGGAAATAAGATGGGTTCCAAAGGCAACGAGGCAATGATGAAAATAAACAGGGATAGACAGTGGCTGGGGGAGAGGAGGGCTGCTTTAGAGGATGCGCAGAGAGGCAAGAGGTGGCCTGGGCCTTAAAAGGTGGAAAGGCACCAGCCGTGGGCGGAGCTGGGGGAGACGAATGCTGAACTGAGTACACGCGAATTACTGGACACACTTCTGACCCCTTCTTCCTTATCCCTCGTCTGACCTTGCTGTGTGCTATTCAGTTTAATACCGCAAACTCTTAATGACCATCCAGTGGGCCCTGGGCCAGCCCCAGGACATGAACTTGAACGCCACCAACACCGTTCTGCCCTGGAGGCACTCCCGGAACAGTGGGGGAGACAGAAGTGAGCCCACTGCGGGCAGCCCTCACGCCGCTCCGGGGCTCCTTCCCCTAGACCACCCACTGATTTCCTATGACTTAGAATCCTTACTACCTGCTCCCAGAGCAAAAATGGGTGTATGAGGTAAAGGGGAAAGCATGGGCTTTGGAGTCAAGACAGTCCTGGGTTCCAATCCCAGCTTCAGCCCTTCCCCACCACATGCCCTCTAGTCCTATCGGGGGAGGCAGCAATGAAGAGCTCAGACTGCATTACTCCCACTATCAGATGGGGAAATGGAGGCCCAAAGTTGGGACATGGTCCAGAAAATTGGAGTATGTGCTCAGTAAATACTTGAATAAATGAATGGATGAGTGAATAAGTTTGGGCAGGTGTCTTTAGAGCCTTCCATCATGAGAAATAGAAGGGCCCCTAGAGACTCCAAACTAGGGGCTGTGAACCAAGGATGGAGGGTGGGCAGGTATGCAACCTGGGGTTTGTGTCTTTGTCTACGGAAGTGGTCCATAATATTTTCATCAATCTTGCAAATTCGGTTGCTGACCCAAATATGTTTAAGAGCCCTGATTCAAACCCTACCCCATTATACAGACAGGGAAATTGAGTCCCAGTTTACACAGGAAGTCGGTGGTAGAGTGAGCCTGAACTGGGTCCTCCTGCATGTGGACAACTGGAAATGCCGACATCCTGACTCTCATCCCTAAAGCCCCCCTCTGTCTCCTATATGACACCCAGCAAGACCTCCAGCAGCGCTATCCCTTCTCCCATCTTCTCCATCGGGAGGAGGAGAGGATGCACTGCATCCTGGAAGTCTTTCTGGCCTCATGAGTCTGGGCCACCAGCTCCCAGTTCTTAGAGGTTTTCTCATCTCTCTCTGTGTGTGTGTGTGTGTGTGTGTGTGTGTGTATGTGTGTGTGTATCTCCATCTCTGTCATTGTTCAATTGATAGCAGGTAAGAATGAACAGCAAAAAATTACAATTTCAGGAACACCAAACACATATCAAACAATATTTGGCCAAAACAGTGCTCAGAGGAGAATGTCTGGCCTTAAATGTATTTAATAAAAAACAAGGAAGATTGACCAAAAGGAACTAAAATTTCACCTCAACAAACAAAGAAGAAATTAATGCATAAAAATAAAACAAACCATTCCTGAAGGAGATGATATTTTAAAAGAGGATAATGAAATAAAAGTCTTTTCTTTAAGACCAATAAAATAGACAAACCTTTGGCAAATTATGATCAAAAGGCACAACTGAGTAACAGTGAGAACGAAATGCAGAGGATGTTAACACAGATTCAACATGGGAGTTTCAAAATAGGAGAGAATCTTCCCACAATGTTACAATGAATTTGAAAACTTGGATGAAATGGGCAATATTCTGGGCACTGGCTTCTGAATTTGAGCAGGCGTCTCAATCACCTGGGGGGGGCTTGTTAAACACAGAGCGCTGAACCCAACCCCAGGGTTTCTGATTCAGTAGGTCTGGGCTAGGGTCCAAGAATGCGCATTCCTAACGAATTCCCAGGTGATGCTGGTGCTGCTGGTCGGAACACACATTGAAAACGCTGTCCCGGGAACTGCTACCCGCGCCATTTACTCCTTTTCCTGAGCTGCCTAACAGCTCTGTTCTGTCTGGGTTGGGAAAGAAGGTGGGTTTGTGCCCAGTGGCCCAAAGCGCCTACTGCTGGATGCCTGAGAAGCCCAGGGTCCCAGGCAGCGGGGCACAGTGAGGTGGAGCCCTTCCCTACCCCAGGCACTGTGCCCAATGCTTACTTGAATGAGCTCATTCAATCCCACGACGTTGGTACTGGTGCTTTACCGGATGGGGAAACTGAGGCACAAAGAGACTTCCCTAGCCCACAGCTGATAAACAGAGGTGGGAATCCAATTCTTAAGCACTGGGCCACTCACCATGCCCTGGGAGCAATGTTGGCCACACCACCCGCATCTTCTCCCTATCTCTGTGCCCGCCCACCTACCTGTGCAGCGGGGGCCTTGCTGTTCAATGTAACAGAGCCAGCAAGCGGCAAAGACAGGCCTGGGATCCAGGGCTCTGGAAGCCAGGAAGGAAGCGGAGCTGCTGGTGGAGAGCCTTCACCGGCCTCTGAGTCGGCGTGAGTCTCAGAACTCTGAGCCTCCGTCCCCTCATCAGGCACAAGACGGGGTTGAGAGCAGCCCTCTCCACGCAGGGTTGTCGTGAGGAATAAATAAGTGCCCCAGCCCTTGCCTGGCACGTGCTAAGTTCTCAACTCACAGTTGCTCTACTGTTGCCATTAAAGTTATTATTACATAACCGCCAGAGTGTCTCCCAGGCAATTCCACAGACCTTCTCTCATTTACTTCTCACAGCCACCCTGGGGGTAGCTATTACCCTTTCTGTTTTACAAATAAGGAAAATGAGGCTCCAGGAGATGCAAGAGGGACCCCACAACCCCCAGGCCCCCCAGTGGCAGAGCCTGAATTAGAAGCAGGAGGCCCCCAGCCCAGAGCAACGGCGAGACTCCATCTGAAGGTCCTGGTCCGCAGAGGGCAGTGGAGGAGGGCTTGCCCAGGGCCCAGGCGCCCTGCTCTCCTCACCCCTCTCTGCCCAGACGCCTCATCCTCCCCACCCAACACTGAGGTTCTGCCAGGGCCAGAGACTCGCCCAAGGTCACAGAGGGGGTGTTGACTCAGGGTTCCAGGCCTTAAGATTGTAAGTCCTGAGGCCTCTCCTCGTTGGGGGCAGATTACTAGGAAGAATCTAGTAATTCTGCCACCCCCTGCCCTTCCTGGCCCCCTGAGACTGACCCCACGGTAGACAAATACACCTCTCTCTCCAAGATACTGAGCCTCCGCAAATAAAATAAAACTGCAAACAAATAAACAGGAATCTTAAGAATAACACATCAACTGTCACGCTGGGGGGGGGGGGGAGTGGTGGTGGGAGGGCAGCCGCAGCTTCCTGTTGCCTACTACCTGCCAGGCCCTAACCCCGTGCGCTCTCCACATCTCACTCGCTGCTCGCGACCATCTCGCAATTCACGCATTCCGTTTTACAAACGAGGAAACCAAAGCCTAAAGCTATGAGTCCCTTGCTCAAGGTCACTCAGCTAGGATGTGACCTGGCCCAAATACGAACACCCTTCTGCCAATGGAGCATTCCAGCTCTCACCACGTTGGCAAGACGAGGAGCGCAAGGGAGGCCCTGCCAAGGGGTCAGCAGTCCTTTATCCTTTGCACCGAACGATTTTAGAATTAGCAGGTAGAGAACGATTCTGTAAACCTCCCCTGGGGAGACAGCTGAGACTGGAGGCGGGGGGAGGTGGGTTGACCGCCCTGCACGCCGTCCTGTCACCGGTGCCCCTTGGCCCGCCTGCACAGCCTCCGAGGGCGCGGGCAAAGCAAGGAGTGGTCTCAGCGCCCAGGGTTACCCAAAGAAATCCCGCTATTTGCTCTAAATATGAGCCTTCCCCGCCCTTGCCCTTCGGGAACCCCAGGTCTCGACACCTGCCGCGCCACGGGCAGGTCTCCCCGCGGGTCCACAGTCCCGTCCATCCTGCAACGAATTTCGAGGGACCGGATCTCGCTCCCCACCGGGCGACCCCGGGTCCCGTTCAGCCGGGCCTGGCACGCGTGGGCACCTGAGAGTCTCGCCTCGGTCCGCTTGCCGGGTGGGTGCCAGGGAGCGTCTCTAAAGTGGCCGCGACGCCGCGGCCGAAGCCCGGGCGGGGGCGAATTCTCCCCACGCGGGTCGGTGTCCTCGGGAGCGCGGGGCATGCTCCGGTGCTGTCCTCACCCCGCGCGCAGGCAGCGCACAGCTTGCGCCCCACGGTGCGCCCCTTTCGTTGCTCCCGAGGCGGTGGGGTGTCCAGGACGCTGCCGCAGATTCCGCAGGGTCGTTCCGGAGTTGCAACTCCATTGTAATTGAAAGGATTCATATGGTTTGGTTTTTGCTCAGATGAAAAAAAAAATTTGGAAGAAAACGAAACCCCCCTCAGCAAACGACAATTTCACCAGCAGAGCGCCCTGCCCGCCCCGCGCGGCGGCCGGGAAGCGGCCCCAGCCGGGAGGAGCGGGGAACGTCTCCTAATTGCAGCTTCGTTAGATTTCGGGTTTGGGAGGCTGTGGTTCGGGCGCTAATATCCGCCGCCCATTATCCCGGCTAATAAATTTGACCTATTGTTCGTTTGTTAAAATGATGTCACCTTGGAACAGTCCCTAAGCTCCTATTTCCATGAATTAGGCCTTTATTGAAAGCCAGGAGCCAATGGGAGGAGAGAGGCTTGTTGATCGCAGCCAATGGCTGCGGCGGGAGAGGAATTAGCAGCGGAAACTCCAGGTTCGGTTCAAGAAAGATGACACAGAGCCTGTCGGGCCCGCGCACTCTTGGCAAAGTTTCAGTGCGACGAGAGGCGCCGGGCGCTCCATGGCCGCGCCGTAACGGGGACCCAGCCGCCTCCCCGCCCAGCCCAGCCCAGCCCTTCCGCCCGCCCAGGATGGAGGCGCCCGCCAGCGCGCAGACCCCGCACCCGCACGAGCCCATCAGCTTCGGCATCGACCAGATCCTCAACAGCCCGGACCAGGACAGCGCACCAGCCCCGCGGGGCCCCGACGGCGCCAACTACCTGGGAGGGCCCCCCGGGGGCCGTCCGGGCGCCACATACCCGTCTCTGCCCACCTCCTTTGCTGGCCTCGGCGCGCCCTTCGAGGACGCGGGATCTTACAGTGTCAACCTGAGCCTGGCGCCCGCCGGCGTGATCCGAGTGCCAGCGCACAGGCCGCTGCCTGGGGCCGTGCCGCCGCCTCTGCCTAGCGCGCTGCCTGCCATGCCCTCCGTGCCCACGGTCTCCAGCCTGGGCGGCCTCAATTTCCCCTGGATGGAGAGCAGCCGCCGCTTCGTAAAAGACCGTTTCACAGGTGAGCAGGGTGTCCAAACAGGCGCCGGGCCTCGGCCCTCCCGGGGCCAGAGGCGCCGCGCCCTACGTGCTTCACTCGGGGAAACGGTTCCGGAGGCCCAAGTGCGGTGGAGGCCTCAGCGCCCAGGGCCCCGGGCAACCATAGAGGGGAGAAAAATCAGAGAGTTTGGGGGAAATAAGCCTGTGCCCGGGGGAAGAGGGAGGCATCTCCCAACCGGCTTGGTGCCGCTGGGGACCCTCGGGACCAACGAAATAGCGTAGTACTCTGCGCCCCACCGGGCGGCACCGGGTCCGCATGGTGCCTGAACGGCAGTCGAGCTGGGCCGGGTTTCAGGGGGCCTCGTGTGTCTCCGCAGCGGCGGCGGCGCTCACGCCCTTCACCGTGACCCGGCGCATCGGCCACCCTTACCAGAACAGGACGCCGCCCAAGCGTAAGAAGCCGCGCACGTCCTTTTCTCGGGTGCAGATCTGCGAGCTGGAAAAGCGCTTCCACCGCCAGAAGTATCTGGCCTCGGCCGAGAGGGCGGCGCTCGCTAAGTCCCTCAAAATGACGGATGCGCAGGTCAAGACCTGGTTCCAAAACCGGAGGACCAAGTGGCGGTGAGAGAGGCCCGGCCCGGCCTACCTTGCACCGGCCCTTCGCCCACCCCGTGCCGGAGCCTCGCGTTCTCCCCACCCTGAGCTACCCCCTACTCGCCCTCCTAGGGCTGCACCTCCCCCCTCCTTCCCAGGTTTTATCTCCCAGCTCGCCCTCCCGCGCGCCTGTCCTCACCCGCGTCTGGAATTCTCCTCCATTCCCATCCCTGTGTCGCTTTCTTGAGCCTCTCCAACTCTCTCGGTGTTTTATTCGGTCTCCTGCGCTCGCTCGGTTTCCTCTCACCTGCTCCCCCCCAACACCCCACCCCATCCCGGGCCTCTCGCGCTCCGCTAAACCCTCCCGCTTGCCCCCTGCCTTTCCGATTCCCGACAATCCGCGCGGGGCTCCGGGTTCCCGCTCTAGCTCCCCTTCCCGACTCCAGCCCTGTTTTTATCCGATCGCTCTTTCGATCCAACCCGTGAACGGCGAAGCGATCGCGTCCTGCAAGAGGGGTTTGAGACAGAGCCTGGGAGAACCGGATGAGGCTGACCGGACCCGGGGACACCGCGAGGTGCAGAGCCTGCCCGCCCACCCGCGGACCCCAGTGACCCGGCTGCCTGTAGGGCCTAGTCAGTTACACACACGCCCTGCCCTTGTTACCCCGCAAAGAAACAATCTTTGTTGTTGGCGAAGCCACAATACCCGGGTGTGCAAGTGGGCGGCGGGCGGAGTTTCCTCCCGGCGATCTCCCCGCGCACAACAAAAACAAACGATCCCAACCCACTCCCCGGACCCGCGGGTCCCCGGCGCACAACGCCGGCGGGGAGGCAGACTGACTCTGCGCCTCAAGGCTCCCGGCTGGCCTTGGCTCCCGGGCGGGTGGGGGCCCCGCCGGCGGCCCCGCGGTGCCGGGTGCCTGACGGTGCTGTCCCTCTCCCTCCCCCGGTGCAGGCGGCAGACGGCGGAGGAGCGGGAGGCGGAGCGGCAGCAGGCGAGTCGGCTCATGCTGCAGCTGCAACACGACGCCTTCCAAAAGAGCCTCAACGACTCTATCCAGCCCGACCCGCTCTGTCTGCACAACTCTTCGCTCTTTGCTCTGCAGAATCTGCAGCCCTGGGAGGAGGATAGCTCCAAGGTCCCCGCCGTCACCTCTCTGGTGTGAGCCGCCAGCGCGCACCGTCACCAAGTATCGCCGCCCCGACCCGGCGGGGCGCCCAGGCCCCCCAGCCGGGCTGGGGGGGAATAGAGGCCGAGACGGGAAGGGCCAGCCAAGCTCAAGTAGGCCCCGGGGCGCGGCCGCATCCCCGCCGCCTGCGCAGGGGGGGCTGGGCCCGGGCTCCGCGCGACTGCACAATCCGAGCCCCCGCCCCGCGCCCAGTCCCGCCCCAGGCCCGGGCCTGACAAAGAAAGCGCCTTACGTTTCTCCGCCCCTCGCCCGCAGCCCCCGGGCCGGGCGCCTGTATTATACTTTGTACTTTTGCCCAAACGTGTAAATAATAAAAGTTTTGGCTTTTTTCTTTAGAAACCGGCCACCTGCTTCCCCCGCGGGGGCCACTGGAGGAGGGGCGGCCGATCAGGCGACTGGGGGAAGCGCCAGGGGCTGGGGCACCCTGCGTTGAGGCTGGGTCCACCCTTCTCCTTTTCCGTTCCTTTTATTTAAGTCGTTTTATTTAATAAAAAAGTTAGCTATTTCACTTAACGCCGCTTTTATTTCGTTTTCGTTCCAATAATGCTCGGCGACCCCCGACCCTGCGCCCCACCCCTGCGGCGGTAGAGGCCGAGCGGCGGTGTGCGGGCGCGCGTCCACTTCTCCGAGCCTCGTCGGTATTCGCCTCAGCTCGAACCCCGGCTCGGGGCCCCGCGGAGGATCCGCGGTGCAGGTCAGTGCGTGCCGGCCGCCCGCAGTCCGGGTGCCCGCGGGATGGGGTGGACGTGGGAAGGGCACTCTAGGCTCAGAGGTCGCAGAGCAGTGCCATGCAGAGTTGGGAAGTGAAAGGCCCCGCCTGGACGGGTACTTAGGCCGTCCCAAGTCAAACCCACCTAAGGGGTGGGAGGCACGGTGACCTCGAACTTCCTGGGACGCGAAGCCCACGCCTCCTCCCTCCCACAGCCCACAACCCACTGTCCTCTCTCTTTCTCTAGAGAGGCCCTGGGCGGGCCCTTCCGACCGGTTTGAGAGGATCTGGGCGCACTGCGCGCGGGCTGTGCACGCAGAGCAGGCGCGCTTCCTGGCTCTCCAAACGGTCGGCGTCTGGGGAGCAAGTGTAGCGCACAACCCCGGGACACCCTCGCCCTTCTGGGTTGCGTGGGACCGCAGGTGGAGCGTGATGTCATGTGACTTCACTGCCGCCGTGGTGGCGTCACTAGACAGGAGGGGGCGGGGCGCCCGGAACGCCCAGTACCCCAAACCCAGGTGTGAAAGCGGCGTGGCCCAGTACACCCGCTTTACCTCGGCTCAAAAGCTAGAAGTTTCGGGATCACGAGATCTGGAGCAGGTGGCCCCTTATGACAACGACAAACACACACTCGCAGCGTCTGTGAACATTTCATCTTGCTCGTTGATTTTTTTTCCTTTTATCATTCTCCCTTTCAGTTTTTTTAAAACTTTTCTTATTTTCTGGCCTCTCCATTTCTTTCTCCACAATATTCAGTTTCCTCCTCTATTTGGTACTCTTGGTCTCTGTTACTATATCTTTTTAACTTTTCTTTCCAGTTTTATGTTCCTCTGTATAGTTCGTTCTCTATTGCTTTCAGTTTTTCATCTTTCTTTGTCCTATCCTTTCTCCCATTTCCGACTCTCGCGTCCTCTCTCCTTATTTCCCTCCTCTCTTTTTGTACTTGTTTTCCCCTTCTTGTCTTCCAAAATCTCTTTGCCTCTGCCTCTCTCCGTCCCGGTCTCTGTCTCTCTCCTTCCCTCCTCCAGGCCGAGCTCCCTGGTGCTCCTTAAGGCTAAACCCTTCTGGGTGCGATCCCAGAGGCCCTGTAGCAGCCCCGCCAGCCTCATCGCCCTGCCTCCCTCGGGGCCTCGCGGCACCCTGCGGGCTCGGGTATTTGGGCGCCTTCGTTGCAGGCGGGCAGCGGAATTGTCTGCACTGGCAGGCCTCTAGGAAGGGGAGGGAGTCTAAGAAAGAGCTGGAGCTGCAGCGTTTCTGCCCTCATCCCCACCTCCAAGCCCTGGGGACTCACAGACACCCCAGCGAAGAACTAGGGTGACTCAGAGCTTCAGGTCTCTTCCTTGGGTGTTTTCCTGAAATGCTTCTATTTTCTCCGCTAAAAAAAAAAAAAAAAAAAAAAAAATCGTAGTAAACGCCGTCATCAGGATGGGAAAGGTTGGCCCTTCCGCTGGGGACTTGAATATCTAAAAACCAGAGCGACCTTCTTTGCCTTTGCTGAACAAGCAGCCCATCCCTCGGGCACTGGCATCGCTTTCTATTTTCCCTCACTTTTATTCTATTCCTCCATAACAGGGCTTAGTGGTTTTTGTTTTTTTCTAAATTATGTTTGTTGTTCTACCAGAGGGACCCTCGATTCTCGGGCCTTTTTGGGGAATGCACACACATCTTTTTCCCTCTCTGGTGCCTGACTTTGCGCAAAGGTCTCTGAACGAGAGGCCCGCCGGGGTGGGCTTTCAGGCAGGCCCGGGACAGGGACCCAGTGCCGCTGCGGCCCTAGGGAGGAGGGGGCAGTTTTTCCCCAACCAGTGACTCCGCGGGCGTTTGCTCTCCCTGAGCGCTTTGTCCCAGCGAAGCCTTGCCCAGCCAGAGAACGGCTAGGGGTCTCTTCAAGTTAGGGGGGCTCAGCCCACTTGTGTGTGGCCGGGTGGCGACTGTCTCCCAACCACGCGCACCCAGGGCAGTGAGGACGCCCCCAACAGGTGGGAGGAATTGCTGAGCCAAGCCAGGGCTTTTAGCGCCTACCGCCCTCCTCCCACTGTGCAAAGCCAGGAGGTCGCCGCCGTTTCCACTGCGGCTGCGCCGGATGAGAGCCCGAGGACGCCCCGCTAAGGGGCACAGCTCCCAGTCCCCACACCAGGAGGACGGTGAGGCACAGTCGCGGCGCGGAAATACCCGGACCAGGCACGCGGCCCTGAAGCTGAGTTTAGGAGAACGGGAATCGAGTAGGCTGGGAGGCCCACATGGGCGTCTCCTTCTGGATCGTCTCCCAACATGAGGCCCCACCTCGGCCGGAGGAAGCGCCTGAGGCTCTGGAGGCAGGCGGGTGAGTGTGGACCTTCAGCCCGGCCAACGTCCCCGGAGGGGATTGAGGACAAGAAGCAGCCGGCCTTGGGCAAGGGCTGGAGACTTCGCCTCGTCGCCCTTCCCCACGGCCTTCCGTAGTCTCGTTTGGAGGGTCTCTGAAGCTGCACCCATTTTACAGATGCCGGACAAGAAGGCAAGAGGCAGCTTCGCGACCCAGGCGGACTGGTCGCGGGAGCTCTCCCCGAGCGCCGGTTGCTGGGATCCACCCGCGGGCAGAGTGGAGGCGGGGGTTGGGCCCCAGGCTTCCGCAAAGAGGGGCGAGGCTGCTCCGCCCAGGCACGCGGAGTTAGACCTGACCGCAGCCGGTGGCGTCTGGGGTTGGGCGATGCAGTGGGGACCCGGGCGGGTCAGACCCGGGGAGGGAGGAGGGAGAGAGAGACAGGAACTCTGGGGCTGGCCGCTCGCTTCCCGAAAGAGGGAGTGATTCCCCTTCAGCAGCTCCCTGTACAACGCCGGCCGCGGACCGCGAGCTGTGCACGCAGTGTGTGGTTGACGATGACCCGCACCACGTCTCTGCGAGATTTGGATGCCCCTCCCCATTTTACAGTTGACAAAACTAAGGCTCAAAGAAGTCAGAAATTAGTTCTGGGTCGCGCATCGCCGGCGGACTGGCGCTCCCTCCCCACCCCCAAACAGAGCGCTCTAATACTTGGGAGGACTTTGCTTAGCGAAGGATAGGAAGGTGGCCTAGGGGACACCTGCAGACACCCTGACACCAGGCCCAGCGGTCACAGTGAGGCAGAAGGGCCTTCCTGCTCCGGCTTGCGTGGTGGACTCGGGCTCTGAGTTCCAAGGGCGCCAGCGCCTATCGCCTCCCAGGCTTGCGAGCGTTTGCCGTCGGTGCAGGAGCTGGGAGACGAGCTGAGGTCGCCCCAGCTCATCGGTAAGACCGGAGTCCACACTGCACCCTTGGGCCGGGCAACCTCCGCCAGCCCGCCCGCCTGCCTCGGCAGTTCCTCGAGCAGTTGGGGCCTGCGGCCCTTCTCTCGGACTTGAGGCCTAAGGACGCGCAGCCTGGCCCAGGAGGGTCCGGCCACCAAATGCGCCGTTTCAGCGGCCGGCCCTGGGCTGCAGCAGGCAGTGCGCATCTGTTCGCCGCGCAGCTAGGCGCTCCGGTTAGGGACCTCGGGATGTGGCCTCGGACTGCCCGCCGAGACCTCCAGGCCAAGGACCGGGCCTAGGTTGCGAGAAAGCTGAAGGGGACCTTCGCCAAAATCCCAGTCTCAGCCTCAGCGCAAACGCAAACAGAACAAGGCCAGAGAAGGGCCGGCGTGGTGCAGGGGCCCGCGTTCTGGAGAGCGAGGGTTTCTCAACACCGAAGGCGACTTTCCTTTTACGAAATCTTCCGGCTCGCGGCGCCGAGGCCCCCCACGTTTCCAAGCACCTACTCGGTTATGAGCGGTTCCTCTCAGCGAAGTCCAGACTCAGTAGCGCACTTTCTTTGTTCAGACACTCGCAAAATCCTCCTGGAATTGCCACAGTGATCCTTGCCTTCCCTCGTGCCACCCAGCCGGTGGTGGCACGGATTTCTCTGCTCAGTTTTGTCACTCCCTTGCTGTGTGGCCCTGCGAACGTGGCTTTGGTTTCTGCATCTGTAAAATTAGGGCTACATAGTCATTAAGGAGTCTTCCAGGGAAAATGAAAAAAACCCATGGCTTATGGTACAGCTGATCTTCAATTTATTATGAGAATAGAAGCATTTAAAAATATACTAATGGATGAGGAATCTAATTAAACACCTAACTGCGTAGGGGTTTATTCAGAGTTGTTGCTATTTTGGACGAAAGAGCAGGAATGGGGAAGGACCCCACTGAGGTCAATTCTCCTGCAGTCACTGAAGGTGGAGAGTTGGTGGAGAAGTCATCTGGGAAACTGGGCCTGCGTTGATCTGGTTAGAGGTTGCAGTATCCTGGTGTTACCCTGAGATCCGTAGCCATATCTGCCTCTCACTTGAGTTGCAATGACTGGACAAAGTTGTTCTTGTGTCAGACTGGCTGCCAATTAATGAGTTACTTATTAAACCCTTTTAATATGCTCCCAACTGGTGCGGAGAGGAAGAAGAAAAACCATATTTGAACAGAATATTTGTTCAGAGGTTTTCATACCGTCCACCATCCCCCTGAATCCCCAAAAGAGTCTCGTGTTCCCATTCTAAATAAGGAAACTGGGGAGCAGAAAAGGCAGCTGACCTGCACAGGTTCAACCCGCGCCTTAACTGAGCTCCGACTCAAACTCCCAGTCTGCCGGCTGGGCTCCCCGTGTGTCCCCACCCAACCACAGATCAAAGACTGCAAAAGCTCCACCGGCCGCGGGGTCATTAGAGAAATTTGTGCTGACCCAGACTCCCCTGATTTTAAAGAAACCAAATCTTCAAATGGAGCAGAGTCTTAGACTGGCTTTAAAAGCCTCCAGACCCCGCGCAGCTCCCGTGGTGGCCCGCTCCCTGGAATGTACTGGCTTTGCTATCAAGCCCTATTGATGGATGAATTTATCTGGGACGCACTGAAACTCTCAAAAGCTTGCAACCTGGGTCGGCAGCACAACCTTTGCCGCTTCATCCCCCATCCAGGAAAAATCCACTCCCTCCTGCCAGTGTAGACCAGCCAGCAGAAACTCAGCCAGCAGGAGTGATGCGGAGCAGTGCTCAAGGAAAAGACCAACCCTCTCAGGAAGGTCTGCCCTCGGGGGTAATAGTGGGCAAGCCCCGCTGAGACCCTGGGGCTAGAGAAGGTGGTGCTGGGCTCAGAGGGGCGCCAGTGAATAGCCAGTATGCTAAACAGCACGCACTTGCATCTGCTGTCTGGGCCGCCACAGCTGGGACACTTTTGTTCTTCGGAAGCAGTGGGACTAAGGAGGAGGGGGTTGCGGAGAGCAGAGAGGAAACTCAACCCCGAGAAATCAGAGGGAGAGGGCCCTGGGAGGGGGTCCTGCTTATTATCACCTGCAGTTTCAAGTTCGTTTGTTGGAGGAGCCGCTATGGGCAGGGATGGGCCTGTGCACCCAGACCCCAGCTCCCAGTGGATCTGGAGCCCAGAGCCCAGGCTCTGGCCGCAAAGCAGTTACCATGTGTTGAGAGCATCTGCACAATCTTATGTAATCCTCACAATGGCTCTCTCGGAGATAGGTACTATTGCAATCCCCATTTTACAGATGAGGAAACTGAGGCTCTGAGACATGACACAATATCCCCAAGGCCATCTGGCCTTAAAGGCCAGGACTTCAACCCAAGTGCACTGACTCTGCCTCATGGGATTTTACCCATTGAGGCTCCTCAAACCTACTTGTTATTAAAGCCAGTGTCTTTGTGTGACTGCCAGAGGGAATTCTGAATGGTTTGGAGATTATCATCCCCAACAACTTCGGACACAAACCAGAACATCTTGGGTTGTATCTACAACATTATTGTTGTTGCTGCTGCTACCATTACTGTCCCCTGTTATTTCTCTTCTGAGACCCCTGAAGGTGGTTGGAAGGTGCTTGGCCTTGCGCTCTATCTAAGGGATTCAGGGGTCTTCTACTGCCCTCTGCCCAAGCCCAAGCTAACGAACAGGCTCTAGTGAGCCCCTGTGGGTACTGATGAGTCATGGTGTAGCCCTTAACCTCCAGACCCTTAGGATTTTCAGCTCAGGGCAGGAAGATGGTACTTAAATGCTGCTTGCCTCCAGGCCAAAATTCCTGCAACATGTATGGAGTGTAAAGAGGCCTGGGTTAAAATCCAACTTCACCACTCACCAGCTGTGTAGCCTTGGAAAAGTCACTTTGCCTCTCTGAGCCTTTGTGTCCTCATCTGTACTCTGTAAGGATAGATCTTCCTCACAGGGTTGTCCGAGGATTAAATGACATAATCCTTTGTGCACTTCACCAGGAGCCTGATGCACGATAAGCACTATGATACATTTACTGCTCTTATTAGTGGTAGATTAATTTTCACAAGATAAATTGTTCTGGTTCTCCTCATAGAGAGAAGGAAGCAAACCCAGAGAAGATGAGTAACTTGCTCACAGTCAGACATTAAGTGGTAGAGCAGAAATTCAAACCCAGTTATGTCAGAGTTTAGAGTCCTGATTTACCTCAGTCTGCACTGTCTCCGCCGAAGAGAATCTTCTCGAAATGGTTGTTGACTAGGTGTGGAAAATCTAGGTTATTCTAAGTCAGTGGAACCAGGTGTTCTGTTGCCTTCTGGGGCTTCCATTTACTTTGGTTGCTGATGTGTGGCACACTGCAACTGCTAAGTACCTGTTTATTAAATAAAAATAATACTAAGTAGCATTTCTAGAACATCTGCTGTGGGCTAGACAGTGACAGTGGACCAGGTGTTTTACCCAAGTGATCGCATTTAACCCTTAAAACAATCCTAGGAAGTAGATCTCATTCTGAAGATGAGAAATTTGAGGTTTGGGGACTTTAAATAACATAGCAACACAGGGTATGAATTGGAATCTAGATGTTCTGACTCCAGAGAGGGGAAAACCTAATATGAGCTGAGCAGTGTACTTGGGACATTATGTATATTTTCTCGCTCAGTCCTCTTAATCTTATAAAACAGTTTTTTTTTTATTTTTAAAATATTTATTTATTTATTTATTTTTGGCTGCGTTGGGTCTTCGTTGCTGCGCGCGGGCTTTCTCTAGTTGCAGTGAACAGGGGCTACTCTTCATTGAGGTGCGTAGGCAGTGGCTTCTCTTATTGCAGAGCACGGGCTCTAGGCGCGCGGGCTTCAGTAGTTGTGGCACGCGGGTTCAGTAGTTATGGCTCGTCGGCTCTAGAGCACAGGCTCTGTACTTGTGGTACACGGGCTTAGTTGCTCCGTGGCATGTGGGATCTTCCCGGACCAGGGCTCGAACCCATGTCCCCTGCATTGGCAGGCGGATTCTTAACCACTGCACCACCAGGGAAGCCCATAAAACAGTTTTGAAAGAAAACACTAAGCCTCGGCAACTTTAAAGTGTAATTTGCCCAAGTTTACATAGATGTCTGCAGACAACAGTTCTCCATCTACCAGCCCAGGGTACTCCAATCTGCTTCCAAAGCTGAGCTCTTCAACCAAGGTTGGGGTAGCTCTGCAGAGACGGGGCAGACATGGTTATGGGCGGTGAGTTCGCACACAAAATGTGACTTCTCCCATGAGGAGGCCAGGCAAACTTGATATCTCCTGGTCTCTCTGAGGGAGGGAACATCAGTGATATTTACTGAGAGGACAATGATGTGTCTGCAGGTAAGATGAACACAAAGAGATAAACCAGGGTTGAGATGGTCAGAAGGCCTGCAAGCCTGCTCTCTGCCTGCAAGCATGCAGGAAAGAGCCTGGCCTCCCTCCCTCAGAGAGAGTCCAGGAAATATCTCCTCTGCTTGCCTCCCTCCCGGCTGCACTACTGGAGTCCGTCCCCACCTACCTCCAGAAGGAGCTGCTTTTGATGAAGACCCCACGCCTGTTATACATTCATGTTCCAAAGCAGGAGAGGGTGGGCATCTGTGTTACTCAGTTGCATCTGAGACTTGAAGATGAAGTAAGGTGGATTGTTCTGTTTGTCCTCAAATCCATCAGATGAAAAGCAGAAGACCTTGAACCTGGAGTTACTGAATCCTGAAGGGCAGGGTGTGGGGTGACATCTTGGATTTGTTCCCCGACAGAAGCCAGGTTTTGCCAGCCTGGCCATGCGCTGCAGCAGACAAGCTTCTGCTGGGCCCCATGATGCTCAGCGCGCTGGGCACTTAGTAGGTGGTTCAGTGAGTCCTGGCGACTGTCCGACCTACAGCTTGGGCTGCTCGGCTTGAGCTCTGCAGCTGCCAGCCACACTACCCTGTCGGGCTGTGCTTGGTAAGTAGAGGTCAGGGTCTGAGGCTTCTCTGCAGGCGGGTTGCTTGGGCACCCTGAAGAGAAGACTGAACCTGCACTCTGTATAGTTTAAAAATGATTTGTCAATGGCGACAATTTACAAAAGTATATTTCTGTTGCGGCATCTTCCAATCGCTGGGATTTATGGCTTCATCTCTCGGATTTGAAAGCACACCCGCACACTCTGGCAAATGAGAAAATGTATGAACAATTTGTTGGCTTTTTTTTTTTTTTATCAAGTTTCCCCAAATATGTAAACTCTGAGAGCACCTTATTCTTTTTAAATGATCATTCATTTGGCTCCAGACTCTATCTTTTGGCACAATTTATTATTCTCTATTTCAAAAAACTTAAATGCATTTTGCATATTAGCACGTAACTCTTGTTCCTGTCTCCTCAGTTGTGGAAAGGGCTGGATCGCTTTTATAAAGAAAAAAATGGCTAATAAAATTGGCCTCAGCACCATTGCTCTGCAATTCTTATGAACAGTAAAGTGGTACTTACCGTCATTGATGTTAAAAGCTATTTCTAAATTATGGTGCCATTTATTATCTCTAGTGTCCAAAGTAAGTTTAAATGATGCTTATAATTCATGTTTTACCAAATTTCCTTTTCCCCCCGAGGATACCTCTGATTAACTTATGCACATTAAAGCGCTTTTTAAATTCTTCTTTTATTGCCATTATGCTCTCAAAATCTCAGCGATTCTCAAAAATGGGTAATAAACTTGAGATAAAATGCTGCAGTTTTAGATCAATGCTGACATATCACTGTGGTGATTTCTACAGAGCTAAAGTGATAATGCTTCATATTTACGGAATATATACTAGGTTATTACTACAGTATTACCATTTTGTTCTAAGATGAAATGAGTAATTTACCAATTTATTAAACAGTTACATTTAAGTATTGCTTAGGACATTACCACCCCAATCTGTTTACTTAGCTTGAAGAGTTACCATTAAGATACCCTGTTTATTTAGGTAAAATTTGTAATCATCATGCCTTCCATTAACCAACTTATTTTTCTGCAAGGCTAATTGTCTGGAAATGAGTTTCTTCTTATTTACTGTGCTACATTCTGCTTAGCTGGCTAAAAACATCACCCCAGCAAGAAGTGCTAGGGAAATTAATAATACATACAGAGAACAGTTTTAATTAGTATAATACCAAATGTTAATAAAAGATTTATGACACCGTTGAAAAATTCTAACAGAAGAGATCTTAACAGCTTCAGGCTCAATTTATCAGGAGAGGGCGACCGTGGTGCGACCTTTTGTGGGAGGCCAGTTTGGGTGGTTCTCGGGAGCTTCTGGGGCTCCTGGGAGCACGGGCTGGAGGTGAGAGGCTCTGCCTCTAGAAGAGGTTTGCAGGGTGCTGAATAGAGAGCTCACACCAAGGAAGGGGAATTGGGGACGTAGATGTAGACTGCCAATTCTAACTCGGAAGATACCAAGGTTTCTGCAAAGTAGGAGAGGAACACCGGCCAGCCTGAGGCCCCCCCTGAGACATTTCCAGAGGCACCACTGGTCTTCAGTCCCAGATGAGAGCAGGACTTTGAGAGTCTGGACTGCTGTTAACTCAGAAGCTATGGGGACAGTGGATCGACATGGAACTGGGGGAAGAATGCATATTCACTGAGTATTTATTATGCGCCATTTGCTTACACACATCTATTTTAATCTGCACAGCTGAGAGCTAGCACTATCCTCATTCTGCAGGTCAGGAAGCCCTTGGAAGGGTAAGGCCCTTGCCTGAGGTTATGCAACTAGTGAGTGGAGCAGAATTTGAACCCAGTTCTGTGGAAACCTCAGAGCATTGTCTCCTGCAAGGCAGTACCGACGTGAAGGGAAAACAAGCAACCCCATTATTGACCTGCACCCTTGCCCATGATGTCAAGCCAAGTAGGCACTCAGACAAGCATTTGGATGCTTCCATTCTCATCTGGATGGATTGGTGCATTCCCATCCTTCCACTGTCCTGCTTGCCCCAAAGGGGTAACGTTCTTTCTTTATGTGTCCATCTTCCTTCTGTGACATGAACTCACAAGGGCAGGGGTCATTTCTTACCTTCTTTAGATCCTTGGTGCCTGGCACGTAGTAGGCCCTTTTTAAAAGATTTAAAAGACCAAGGAATAAGGAAGTGAAAAGGAAAGACAAATACAGCTTCTGTTTGCAGTGTTCGGGAGAAAAACTGACCCTAGATAGATACATTTTGTTTGTAGGAAGTCATCCCCCTCCCTGCCACCAAGCCCACACAACCCTGGCTGAAGTATAGGGTTATTATTATTGCCATCTTTTCTAGCCCCCAAGGGCCAGGTCTTAGGAGCAGCAGGAATCCTTTGTACTGTGAGCTGATTTTTTCCTGGCATGTGTAATAAAAACTGACCAAGCCAGTTACTTTCTCAATTTCTCTCCAATTTGAGAAACTCCATATCATGAGGCACTTGAGGGCTGATGAGTCTTTTATCCTACTCTTGATTAAAAGGTAAAAGAAAAAAACAAAACTAACAAAAGTTCTTGGGCTTCCCTGGTGGCGCAGTGGTTGAGAATCTGACTGCCAATGCAGGGGACACGGGTTCGAACCCTGGTCTGGGAGGATCCCACATGCCGCGGAGCAACTGGGCCTGTGAGCCACAACTGCTGAGCATGCGCGTCTGGAGCCTGTGCTCTGCAACAAGAGAGGCCGCGACAGTGAGAGGCCTGCGCACCGCGATGAAGAGTGGCCCCCGCTTGCCGCAACTAGAGAAAGCCCTTGCACAGAAACGAGGACCCAACACAGCCAAAAATAAATAAATAAATAAATAAATTAAAAAAAAACAGAACAAACAAAAACCTATTAAAAAAGAGCAATCTTTAAAAAAAAAAAAAAGTTTTTGGACCGAAGATCTCCAGGATATGCGGCAAAATGGCCAGGCTGCTTCTTGAAGAACAAAAGTAGTGCCTGTGACCAGGGCCACCTTTGCTGCTCTCTGAACACCTTGCTCTTCCTGACTGTGCCCTCCGAGAAGGAATTTTAGTCCTTCAGTGGATGAATGGATAAACAAATTGTGGTCTATACATACAATGGAATATTATTCAGCCGTAAAAAGTAAGGAAGTACCCATACATACATACAACTTGGATGAGCCTCAAAAACATTATGCTAGGGCTTCCCTGGTGGCGCAGTGGTTGAGAATCTGCCTGCCAATGCAGGGGACACAGGTTCGAGCCCTGGTCTGGGAAGATCCCACATGCCGCTGAGCAACTGGGCCTGTGAGCCACAACTACTGAGCCTGCGCATCTGGAGCCTGTGCTCTGCAACAAGAGAGGCCACAACAGTGAGAGACCTGCGCACCGCGATGAAGAGGGGCCCCCGCTCGCCACAACTAGAGAAAGCCCTCACACAGAAACGAAGACCCAACACAGCCATAAATAAATAAATAAATAAAATAAAAAAAAAAAAAAAAAAAAAAAACCATTATGCTCAGTGAAAGAAGCCAGGCACAAAAGGCCACACATTGTATGATTCCATTTATATGAAATGTCCAGAAAAGGTAAACCCATAGAGACAGAAGAGAGATTAATAATCCTAGGGGACAAGGTAAGGGAGGAATTTGGGGTGTTTTTCTGGGGTGATGAAAAAGTTTTGAAACTAAGATCTGGTGGTTGCACAACATGGTGAATACACTAAATGCCGCTGAATTGTACATATTAAAACAGTTAATTATATGTTATGTGAATTACACCTCAAGTTTTAAAAAAGGCATTTTAGGAATACTAGCATAAGTGTCCAAAGCTACATATACCTGGGTGTTCATCACAGCAGTGGCTGTAAGAAGGAAAAATTGGAGATAACTGTCTGTCTAGCATTTAGAGATTGGTCTCATAAAATAAAACCATTCATACAATGGAATGAAAAGTAACCATCCAAAAGAATGGGAGTGGGATGTCAGGACTTGGGAGCTGCTCTATGGTGCTAGGAACAATGGCTTTCGGTGTAACGGAGCTGTTACGTGGAGAGGCTAAGCTTCTTTTTTTAGATGCAAAGAAAAGTTCCAAAACATATGGGAAAATGTTTGCTGGAAAATGACTTGGTTAAAACCTGACAATCTTACCAGCATCCTGCAGGTTGATGAATACTAATGAAGCTATGAATGTCACCAATTGATGAACAGCTTCATTTTAAATGAGGAGTCACTGTCTGCCTATTGAAAGAGGCCAGTTTGCTATGAAGTTCCTAAGATGTAAACATTTCTGGCTAGTGCCATGAGATTTACTTGTCTGTTGTATGAAAAACTGGTGATCAGGAAAAGCTCTTCATTTTACGGACATGGAAAGAAAACAAAACTCAAGACAGATTTTTTTTTTTAATGTTGAAATAGCATTTGTGAATAGATTTCTGAGCCAACATCGAATCTAGATTAATGCATCCATAAGATTCAAGCCATTTCTGTTTAATCATGTCACTGCCCTAGAGTCATAACCTGTTAGCAGTATGTTATTGATACTTTCTAGCTCTGAAACTGTTTTTAATGGAAAATTCCTTTTCAGTTATCCAGCCTTGTAATTAAATAATTTTGAATGAAAAAAAAAAAAAAAAGAATGGGGGTGGGAATTCCCTGGCGGTCCAGTGGCTAGGCCTCGGCGCTTTCACTGCTGGGGTCAGGGTTCAGTCCCTGGAATGATGTCCTCGATGCATTATTGAGTAAAACAATTTACTTGCAAAGATATATATACACACACACACACACACACATATATCTCATATCCCACACACAAACACATGTGCCTCGTTCTGTCATAGGACAAGAAATAGAAAGGATAGACAGCCACCAAATGATTTGCTCAGGTTACTACTGAGAAAAGAATGCTGGAGTGAGTGGAGGCTTTCACTTTTTACTGTGTCATGTGGTCATTTGCAAAATTAAAGATTTTTTAAAAAATAAATGAATATGTTTTGAATTAAGGCAAAAGTTATAATAACGTTTAAGATGTGGTACAGGAGTGAAGGGAAAAAGAAAGTGATCCATAGTCCTGCCACCAATTTAGTGTACATGGCTCAAAAAAAAATTTTTTTTTCACACATAGGACACCAACATTAAAAGGAAACAACAGCACTAAAAAATTCTGTTAAGACATCGAAAGATGAAACTTTAGACTAAGCAGGTCCTTACTTAGACTGCTTTGTGTTTCTTCTGCTGCCCAGCACCATACCTTGGAAATGATAGGAACTCACTAAGTTCTCAACACCCACTTTCTGAAGAATTGTAAAACGTACTGCATTTTCCTACAGTTTTCAGTATCCAGCATGGAGACGTTGAACCTAATAGGTTTATAAGACAAAATGGCTGTTATGTGTGCAAAACGCAAGGGCACTTTTTAGCTAAGCAACTCTAGAGGACGAACACCAAGGGAAACCTTTTGATCTCAATTATTGGGATGCTTCAGAGGTATTTTTACCCTGAATGATTTGGATAATTATCTCAATCTTTCAGTTTGTTTTGACTAGCTCTGCAGACTGGTTTGAATTCAGGAGGGGTATCAGTTACTTCAACTAAATATTCTTTCAAATTCATAATGCCAACCCATGAGTTTTTTTGTTTTTCAATGGCTTTTCTCAAACACAGCCAACATTTTTTTAAAAATTTAATTAATTTATTTTTGGCTCCGTTGGGTCTTCGTTGCGGTGCACGGGCTTCTCATTGCGGTGGCTTCTCTTGTTGAGGAGCACGGGCTCTAGGCGCGTGGGCTTCAGTAGTTGTGGCACGTGGGCTCAGTAGTTGTGGCTCGCGGGCTCTAGAGCACAGGCTCAGTAGTTGTGGCGCATGGGCTTAGTTGCTCTGCGGCATGTCACCCCAGGCCAGGGCCTGGACTTGAACCCGTGTCCCCTGCATTGGCAGGCGGATTCTTAACCACTGTGCCACCAGGGAAGTCCCAAAACCAACATTTTAATTTCTGCTGTTTTATCCCTTTTCAAAAGGGAGCATTCTTAGAAGCTGGAAGAATGGAATCAAAGTGATGAGTGGACCTGAGTATTTGTGTGTGTGTGTGTGTGTGTGTTTGTGATTTTGTGTTCGTGTGTGAGTGTACATATTCTGTGACAGGGCCTGAGTCAAATTTTCAAGGCAGAGGACAGAACTAATTTTTCTCTCTTATTTTCAGTGGATTATTTTCTGTGGGTTCTAAATAATTGATAAGGAGGTCCCTTTCCGTAATTAAAATGGATGTCCGGACACGTCAACACCGATAGCTTTTCCAGTAATGAGTGAATTTAGATACACGTAAAGTACAGGCTCTATTTACTCCCCCTGACGGGTTGCAGTGCAGTGTGGGTGGGGAACGGGGGCTGGTGGGAGACACAAGCCGGTTTCACTGGAGATGACAAGCGAGCAGGAAGGACGGAAGCCTGGGAGATTACCTGGACAAAAGCCCCTGCCTGGCCCCAAGGTGCACCTTGGACAAGCAGGTGAGCCAGGCACAGAAAGGCAACATAGGGCAGGAAGTCTGGAGACATACTTCGTGCCGTTTGGAATCTGTTGAGTCTTCTTTGTCTTTTTCTGCCAACCCTAATGTCCTCTCCGTCTCTCACCTTCTTAGTGACATCTCCTGGCTGCCCCTTTCCTTGAAGAAAACCTATCAAAACCTTCCCTGCCAAGGGGAGAGGGGTCATTGGAAGCCTTCCAGGTGTGGTTACCTTCTTACAAACATCAAAGTCAGTTCATTCACCTTTGGGTCCAACAGACTCTCTCTCATCGCCTATCATGGGCCCTACTCCATGGCTGGTGCTGGGGACACTGCAGTAAAAGGCTGCCTGTGCTGGAGGAACTCACACAGGGCGCTGAGCAGATGGTTGTCTACCTACAGGGAGGCAGGTGCAGGGATCAGGCGCAGAGGGGCCGTGGGAGGAGGGACAGTCCATCTCAGGGGCCCGTGCAGACTGTGCAGGTGAGGCTGGGGTCAGGGACGGGAGGAGGAAAGGCTTCCCAATGGAGAAGTCGCACCAAGAATGGGGAGAGGGACAGACGCTGGGGCGGGAGGACAGCATGTGAGAGGTTTAGATAGATGGCAGAGCAGCCTCATGGATGAGGGCCCACTCCTTGGGGGTTGAATTCCTTGTCGAGGAGCTCAGCTGTCATCCTGTGGTGATGCTGGGGCACCAAAAGGCTTTATGCAAGCCTGTGTGTTGGGGGGAGTGATGCTGAATTTTAGGGAGGTCCCTCTGGTGGCCACGGGGAGGGTCCCGAAGGGAGACAAGAAGCAGGACTAAAGATTCAGGGTGTAAGAGAAGGGTTCCCAGAAGGGTGAGGGGGGATGGTGCTGGGCTCTAGAAACCTCCTCCAAAGTGAGGCAAGGAGAAGGGAGGGGTGGTGGCCTGGGTGACAGAGACCAGGGGACTGAAGAGGGCAATGTGCCGCCCAGAATGCTCAAGTCACCCCTGACAGGGAGGCAGGGGTGAGAATGAGACCTGGCAAGTTCAAATCCCAGTGCCCCTGCCTGGTAGCTCTGTGACCTGGGGTAAGTTACGCAACCTCTCTGAAGCAGATTCCTTTCCTATTATTTGGGCATAATGATATCTGCTTCACTTGTATCTACCCACCACATCCTAGCTGCTCAATAATAGCAGGACCGATTATTAGCAAGGGGTGGAATGGGCCATCCACAAGTGTCCTTGCAAGAGGGAGCACACCCAGAGCTGCACTGACACACAGCCCTGGGCGCAAGAAACTGAGTGTGGGCTGGGGCCCTGGGGAGTTCATCACCGAGCCCTCCTGAATGAGGACACCTTTGAACAAGGGGAAGAGAGAGCCACAGACCGGTGTGGGTGCATTCATTTCCAAGCAGACTCTTGTCAAGAAAAAAAAAAAAAGGCGGCAGAGTGTCGGTTCTGGCAGAAATACCCGAGACCACAGATGCATTTGCCCGCCCGCCCCCGCTGTTCTCTCTGTCTGTCTCCCTCTGGCCTCTTTCATTCCGTCTTGGCTTTGATACTGCCAGCTGACTCCAGAGAGGCGACAGGCGACCGGGAGGAGAGCACCATCAGGGAAGGAGCCGGTGGATAACTCTGGAAAGGGGGACCCATTCTTGAAAGGTAGCAAGTTTTCAGCTCCCAAGAACGAACAGGGCTAACGCTGATCCAACCTTAAAAACAAATTTTTTTTTTTAAAGCAGCCTTGCTGACACAAAGACGCATATCTGTTTGATTCATTTAAAACGCGCTCAATGCTCAAAAGTCCTTAGAAAGATTTTTGCCAATTAAAAAAAATACATTTAAAACGAATTCTAGCATCCAAATACTTCCTTTGAGGAAAAAGCCAAAGAATTTCTTGCTTTCCACCAGAAGTGGGGAATAGGGGGGCTTGCGAGGGATGACACACTACCTCTGAATGAATGAGCCTGCAGGCACCGTGGAGAGGATGGAAGGGCCATTATTATGGGCGGATTACTCACCTAGAGGTCAGTTGACTAACACTCTGAGAAACAGGGGCTTTGTGTGAGCGGGAGACTACAGCATCTTGTTTTAACTTAACAGTTAGAAAGGGGGAAATCCTCATGTCTGCACCGACCAAGCTCTGTGTAATACATGGCCTACTTGCAAAACACCGCACAAGGATTCTGGCAGAGACTCCCGGATTCCCTGGTCCCCAGGCTACTCCTTCCTTCCTTGGTCCTGTGTACAGGCTCCCCGAGCTCGGCACCCCTGCCTCGGCCAGCAGCAGCAGGCACATTCTGAGTCTCCCTTTCCTAAGGCAGCACCAACTGTGTTTACTGTAAACTTAGCTTCGGGGGCAGTCAACCTAAAGGATGCTTGCCCTGATGACTTACGACACTGTGCTTCTGTTCCTTGAGTCAGTGCTAATGCGGAAGCTGCCGCCTTTGTGAGCTTATCTGTACCCATGGTGGCTGGACCTTTCAAGTGACTATGGTTGTGGGCACAGGGAGGTGAGCACCCAGGAGACTGCACTTGGCGTGGGGACACCAACAGCTGCGCTGTAGAATCCTTCTCCTTGGGGTCCACACCTGTGCCCCTTCGCCTGTGGGCTTTTCCCCTGGCCATGGGAGCACATGCTCTGTTGCCTTCCAAGCAGAGAGGTATTGCTTATTGCCCTCAACCCGTGATGGGCAGGGAGCTGGCGGATTAGTACTCCAGCTGCCTGGTCCTGGGTGGAGAGGTGTATTCTCACAGCTCCTAGACAATGAATTCCAGCTGCCCACAGTGGGAACCAGCTTGAAAACCCACTTTTTATTGGCCGCCCTCTCTTCCGTCTCCCTTACCCACTCTCATGCCGTTGCCTCCTGGGATCACTGCCAAATAACTACTTCCACCCAAATCCCGGTCTCAGTGTCTGCTTTTGGGGGAACCTGAACAGAGCAAGGTGGGTTAGCTACATAGAACCCTAGGAAATTGCCACCTCTAACCAGAGCAAGTTCATATGGTTTAACTAACAATTCTTGGTGCCTCAGCTGTATTTCCTGATATGGCAAAACAACACATGTCTGGCCTCTGTAAACTCAGGGATATCCATGTCTGTGAAGCTACAGGCTACGTGTAAGAACAGTCTGATATTTTTTTTTTCGCATAAGCTTTCCTGTCCTGATGGATGTCTCAGGCTTGTCATTTTTTAATGATTACCTGATATTCCATTGTTCCTTTCTACCCATATGCAGGACCAGATTTGTGGGTGTGTAACTTGTATAGCTGCACAGGGCACCACATTCTGAAGAGTCTTGCACTTGGTTTAATGCTCTGTTGTTGCCATCAAGGTAATTCATTGCAGTACCACTTAAAAAAGCAATCCATTTTAAATAACCGAAATGAATATCAGTAGGGGACTTCCAATAACACAGAGGAAAACTATGTCATGGAATACTATGCGACCATTAAAAAAACAGACTGACACGTAACAATCTCCAGATCGATTGCAAAGTGAAAAAGCAAGGCACAGAATGGTGTGCATAGTAACTTACATTTGTATAAAAAAAACATGAGATGGGCTAAAGACTCTTAACTCATGCACAGATCAACTCTGGAAGGGAGGACGGAAGAACTGGCTTCAAGACTGCTGTAGGGAGGGGAGTTGGAGGTTGGGAGACAAGGATGGAGGGCGACAGATTTTTCACCACTGTGCTCTTTTGGTGTTTGAATTTTCTTGTTTTTCTTCCCCAGTATATTTTTAAAAAAATCAATTGCAGGGCTTCCCTGGTGGTGCAGTGGTTAAGAATCCACCTGCCAATACAGGGGACACGGGTTCGAGCCCTGGTCCGGGAAGATCCCACATGCCGCGGAGCAACTTAGCCCATGCGCCACAACTACTGAGCCTGTGCTCTAGAGCCCACGAGCCACAACTACTGAGCCCACGTGCCATAACTACTGAAGCCCACACGCTTAGAGCCCATGCTCCTCAACAAGAGAAGCCACCGCAATGAGAAGCCTGTGCACTGCAACAAAGAGTAGCATCCACTCGCCGCAACTAGAGAAAAGCCCACACGCAGCAACGAAGACCCAATGCAGCCAAAACCAATAAATAAATAAAATAAAATAATAAAATAAATTTACATTTTAAAAAATCAATTGCAAACATTTAATATTTTAAAATATTTCTTAAAAAGGGAATAAGAGAGAAACAAAAGAAGGAAGGAAGGGAGGGAGGGAGGAAAGAAAGAAAGAAAAAGAAAGAGCAAGCCAGCTAACATGATGCCAAGCCAGTCAAGCAGCCCTTCTGCTCTGATTTCAAGCTTCTGATCTGCAGCAACCAGGACTACAGAAAAGCCTGCAGCTCATTTCTGGATTGCCCTGATGTCAACTTCTTCATCTTTCCCCTGGGGCTGCCTTTGCAAGGTCCCAAGTGACAATTCTTTTAAAATCTGGAGCAAAAGAAATCCTCTTTATTTTCTTGATGAATTTGTATATTTTCTCTGTTTTGAAATAAAGTGACTGTGTCTCTTTTTTTTTTCACTTTGGCTGCCAGGAAGCTCAGAGGCAAATTCTAAGCTCAATTATATGTTATCCATGTGAGCTGTAGGTTAAATTCTTTTCTTTCCTCTGGATTTGATTTTCTACTTGTATTACATTTTCTTTGTCCCTGATTATTTATATTTTAATGATTTTATTGTATGTGAACTAAGATAATAATTTGAATTTTCAACTGAGGTTTTTTTCCTCCCTGTATTTCCTTGTACCCTGTCTTCCTCCCTCCTTCATTCAGTCAACAAGACCAGGTGGCATCCTTGCCTCAGGGAAGGGATGTCACAATAGAAGAATGAGAAAAATCTTTTGAGTTTCAAAGCCCAAGCTCTGAGGGACTACGGACCTGAGCAGTAATTTGGGAGAGGAGGTGAAGAGTCACATAGAACAAACCTAGCTGAAACTTCACAGGCTGGGGAAGAATGGAGCAAAAGGAAATTAAGAATAAGGGAACAGCACAAAACCCAGATTGCTGGGAGAAATATGTCCCAGGGAAACCTGTGCCCTGCTTCCCATTTAAAGTATAGAGAAAGTACAAGCCCTGTGGCACAAACAGCTGTGTAGTAGACAGATGGGCCTGAGACCACCTCCCAGAGTGTCCTGCACCCCAGAGGGCACAGGAGCTATGTAAGATGACTCCCATATGCCACAGGAGTGGGGTGTCTGGGAGAGCTCAGAGAGATATCCGGAGGGGCCTTGTGGTTGAGAATGACACTGTGGCAGCATCCTTCGTGGACCCAGGACCAAAGTCATCACCCCAGGTGCCAGAATTCATGGACAGGGGATGAGGACAAGTACCCACCTTGCCTTCATGCTCTGTAGCCTCCCCAAATTGAGAGCCACCCACAGAAACCATGATGTGACTGCGATGAACTTTCTGCCATATGGCAAAATGGTGCTCATAAAAGAAACGGTAGAGAAACGGTTATATATCTTATAAACCTGAGTTAGCAAAATGTCCATACCCTGAGCCCCTCAGTGGAATGCAAAGGAGAAACAAATGAAGTAAGCAGTAAAGAACCCTATCCTAAAATTAATTCTTTCCAGACCCTTCTATAAGAGGAACCCCAGGACAGACTGCCCCCGTATGAGCGCTGGGATGGCCCCTCTGATAAGGATAGCATTTTCGTGCTCGGGACACAACTAGAACCATCTCGCACATTTTGATGGACCGGGAAGGGACCTGACTCACTTCTTACATCTTCCTCTGTAACAGATGCTTTTGGAATAAACTGGAGCTGCCACTGAGCACAGTTAATGGCCTGGAAGCTTCCCAGGTGCTTCAGGAAAGAAGCGGCCTTTTAACCATGGTTTTTGGCCTTCATAACTAATGTCAGCTTTAAATGCTGTTCAGAATAACAAATGAATGCTTGTCTGACTCTGAAAGCCTTTGCTAACCGCACTCCCATGCTTTATTATTTCACTGATGGAGACCGCTTTTGTCATCTGGAGCAAGTCATCTTGGCAGTCTGACCGTTAGTTTACCTGTCTTTCAAACGAGCATAAGAATAATTTCTTCGTGGGGGACTGATGCTGACCAGATGTTCACAAATCCCCTTAGGATCGCCGGCGCAGGGCCCTCAGTAGGATTGAGGTTGTTGTTATGCGATAATTTTTCCTTCTAGTTTTGATTAAAAAATGATACATGTCCACCTATGTACAACAAATGTGTCGATGCTAAGGGGACATGCGCACCAGAATCCCCTCCACAGAGATCAGAATGCAAGGAGGGTGTCCCCCAGCCAGGCTCCCTCACAGCACAAAATGACTGGGGTATAAAAATCTTTTCAAAATTAAAAAAAAAAAAAATCGAGATGTTCCTGACCTTTGGATGCCACCCATTTGTGGTGAGAGGGCGAGGGCGGTTAAGAGACGGCCTGACTCGGCCTTGCGGTAGACTCTGGTGCCCTCTGCTGTCATTTGGGAAATAAACGTTTCTTCGGGGAGCCTTCAACGTCTACCACAAGGAAGGAAACCAGCTACTCTCACCTGCTCAGAAGTTTCCACTTGAATTTGGCTCTGTTCTGAGTTATGTGGGTTGGAGGCTAGGTGTCCCTCACAGAGCCTGGGGTGTCCTGTTACATCAGCCTCAGGGTTCATCCCAAAGATGGAACTCAGATGTCTTGGAACAGAAAAGAAAACTGACCGAACCCAAGGATTCCCAGGGATTGAAACAGAGCACCAAAGTGCTTGGAAGAGATCAGTAAGAGGCTCATATGTGCCGGATTTGATGCAGCCCCAAGCTGCTGTGTTCTGAGGGTTGTTTATTCATTTAAAAATTTCCTTTCATTTTATTTTGTGTCCATCAAGCAAGGAAAGGGCTTGAATTTGGTCTGGAGTGTGGCATTCTTCATTGGATGTGCCCGCTCTGTCTGAGCCTCTACGTAGCACCTGGGTATGGCCCAAAGATCGAATGCTCATTTACTCTGTGAGCAAGAAGGATATTTGCCCATTAATTTCAACTCCAGTGCTCCAGGCACCATGTAAGTCTCAGTTAATATCATCTCACTTTAGATGACACTCGGAGGAGCAGGAAGACAATTTGTGGGGGGAAAAGAATAAGAGGCAGCGCACATTTAACCGGAATGTTAATATTTACCCATTGCTGCACTTGGTGTCTGGGAGGCTACAGTCACTAAGTGGGGATTACATCTTCAATTAAGTAGTGGTAGCGGGGGAGTTTGTGATGTTTCACAGAGGGAAACTGCCGAAATCATACTTTAAGGAGAATAATTTTTTTAAAAGCTACAAAAAAAATTGAAATAAAAGCCTGAGGGGAAAAAATAGAGGGAACATTTCTGTTTAGGGAATCCTAATATTTTGGCTGAACACATTATGTAAAATTAAATACTATTTTAAACCAAGGAGATATAATATCTAATTAAGTTTTTGTAGTTGATGGGCTTAGAGAGGATTGTGAATGTTGCATCCATTGAGCTGAAAGAAGTAGAAAAATTACCTAACACTGTTCTATAGTGACTTTCACCCAGACATACAAGCAGTCTTACATATTTTGCTCTTACTCTGCCCCCTACCTAGGACTCACTGACGACATGAGAGAGAAAAGGAGAATGAGCATGATGACCTCATTAAGCCTTGTAATGACCCCGAAGCGCAGGAATCAAGAGTTGTCAGCCTCATTTCCAAGCTGCGACCAGAGGCTCCGAGGGGCCAGGGGACTCTCAGAGGGTCATCTTGTGAGTCCAGGGGTAGAGAAGGAACAGAACCACCATCTTCCAACTGCATCTGGAACTTCTTCTGCCTCGGAACGCTCTCTGCTCTACAGTAAGAAGAATGTCAGACTTCGGGATGTGAAGCCTTCTGTTATTGAGCAGAAGTTCCAGGAAGCACCAAGATGTTAAGGCTACTTGAAGTTTTAGGGGAATTTCAATGTAAGGTGTGAAGGAGCCAGACATGGAAGATTAGTTTTAAAAGGATGTTGACTTCTAAGACTAATTATTACACAAAGGCATTTTCAAGTTACTTTATAAAATCATTTTTAAAGACAGGAAATAAAAAGAATACCACATGATTTTTGGTCGGCAATTTTTAAAAACTTAGCTTGAATAGTAGGCTTTCTTAAACTGAGTAAAATCGAAATACCTACAGACACAATCTAGACAAAGACAATACTCCCAGGGCAAGGACTGAATATTTCTATTGTATTTCATTAGTTTTCCCTTTAAATTTACCATCACAGGTGTACAATAAAAGAACTAACCCACCATTTTTAAAAGTTTAAACTTTGGCAATATTTTGTCTATAGTTCCTGACATAAATTCAGCAGGGTCACATTTAATATTTGGGAGGGAAAAAGAACTCTCAGGACATCTTCATAACAAGTTGAAAGAAATTTTGTCAGAAAGCTATTTGAAAAAGTAGAATATTCAAATTATAATTTGGCAATAAGGAAGTAGTTTAAATAATTGAAAATGAGGAATTGAGCTGGGAGAAGTCACTCTTCGGTGGTCGTTTTTGTTTCAGTTGCCACAAGCGAGAAGTAGGTTTTAAAAATAGATCACCAGGGCAGAGCAAGTGTCTCTGACAGGCACTTGAAGGCAGGATTCTAGAAATTCCAATCATTTAACAAATTGCACCATTAAGAGTCATAATAGGTCTAAAAGCCATTCTTGAAAGAACTTACTAAGTAATTTGACCTACAAAATCATCTTGTTAAATTTATTTGATATCATGAGACAGTTAGTGAAATATGCATAGTCCATTATATTAAACAGAAAAGCACCCTGCAATGGGTATCTAATGTGCTCTTTGCAATTGCAGCTATTAGTTGTCTATAAAACTCCTAGACATGATTTGATTTGATTACTGTTATATCATTTTACTTTGTAACATATAGGGGTGGAGATTACAGATCTGCTATTGCTTACTAGGAAATATTTAACGAAGGATGTTTTATTTATTAGCATAAAGAGACACAGTGGATTATTGGGTGATTAAAGTGATAATGTGGCTGCCATACTTGTCAAAAATATAGCTCTAATTCAATAACAAGGCGACAGTCAGTCTCTGAGTTGATCTATGCCTGAGCAAACTGACTCTGAAAGCAGGACACTGCCCACTTAAAAGGATCTTGGTAAATTTCTATAATTGTACGTTATCAAAAACCAACAGCAACAACAACAAACCCGCAGGATGATTTCTCAATTGCAAGTTTACTTTCTCTCTGCCATGAGCTCCTGCATCTTATCTTCTGCATTCCTAACATCCCAAATCAATAACAGAGAATATTTAATGTTACTAATCTATGTGGGAAGCAATATTTTTACAAGAAGTAAATTGAGAAGAGAATCAATAAAGGGAGCAAAGGAAGAAGGAACTAGCATTTATTGAGTGCCTGCTGTGTGCCAGGCTCTGTGTTAAGTATTTCACAAATACTAGCAGGCTATCTCATTTAATCCTACGTAAAGCTGCAAAGCGAATGAAGAAATATGTTTATTTTTAAATTTTGAATTGCACATATATTTACTATTTTGTCCTTTGTTCTCCTTTGGTTTAATGTCATTTAAGTCCTACAAGTAGCTTGTATCATCAGAACTACTTCACACTACATTGGGAGGGAAAGATTACTAATATCACTTGTCAATGAACATGTTGACCACAACTAGTGTCCATATTTTATTCTCAGCTCTTGCTTAGAGAATACTTGATCAGAATTTTACTCTGTGTATAGTTAGGCATAAAATAGATCCTCCCTGAAATACCTGCTCTTTGCTAATCATGGCCAATTTAAAGAAATCTTCTAAGATAAACTACATCACGTAAGTCAATTTGTTCTTTAATATTTGTTAATTGTATTATTTGCATTTCAGGACAAAGTTAGTGTTATTTCAAGGTAAACTATTACAGATTCTGATTTCTTTCAGGTTGCAAGCCAAGAAACGGTAGAGACCCTTTCTCGATTATTTTAATATGTCGTAAGCTGAAATTGATCCCGTAGATCATAAACGTTTACTGGGCTTTAGGAGCAGTTTAGTTTCACAGCGCCCTCTGCTGTTGGTCTGTAAGTTTATCACTCTGCTAACTCACTGAGAGAGCAGCGCTCACTCCTCCAGGAAGGGTCATCGCAGGTTGGAGTCAAAGCCTCAGTCTCTGGGTTTCAGAACTTGCATACTGATGGTGAACCCAAATCCGAGCAAGCTCAGGCAACCGATGTGCCCTGACTGAGCCCCCAGGAATTCTCTTTCCATCCCTGTCCTCTCCCCCAAGCTCCAAAGCTCCTACATCTGGCCGCCTCCCGACATCTAATGGGCATTGCACATTTTGCATCTCCAAACAGAGCTCTTGTTTCAGCGCTCCCAGTCTGAACATGACTTACGCCCAGGTCTCATCTCTGTCCGTGGACCACCACTCACTCAATCGCCCTCAAACCTAGGAGTTGTCTGTGGTTTCTCTCTCCCTCACACCTGGCACATAGTAAGCCCTTCATAAATATCTGCTGAATTAATTGAACAAGGAAACAGAATATCAAGGTATTAATTTATAGAAAAGCATCTATGAAAACATCAGTAAGATCAACACGTTACTTCCAGATCTCCCTCCACGGAGAGAGGCTAGCACCAGTTTATATTTCCCAGGCCATCCCTACCTAGGCAGGATATAGAATGCCTTTTGATTCCCACAGCCACCATCAGGCAGGGCAGGGAATAAAGGATCTGACTTTAGGTTTCTAGGTTATAATCACATTCCTTCCTTACTCTCTGAAACTGTGCACTGGTTCTAGTTCCTTGGAGTGGAACTGGATTGCTGCTAAACCCACCAGTCTGTTAACAAGCCATCTCATGTGTTTCTCGCCCTCAGATAGCTGCACCATCATGTGTGGAGTCTTACTCTTGTCACCTGCTGAGAAAAACTTTTTCCTTGTTCTGGGAGACCCTTATGTGTCCCCTTTGGCCATTGATCTTTTTTTTTTTTTTAATTTATTTATTTTATTTATTTATTTTTGGCTGCATTGGGTCTTTGTTGCTGTGCATGCGCTTTCTCTAGTTGTGGCGAATGGGGACTACTCTTCATTGCGGTGCACCGGCTTCTCACTGTGGTGGCTTCTCTTGCTGCGGAGCACAGGCTTTAGGTGCACGGGCGTCAGTAGTTGTGGCTCACAGGCTCTAGAGCGCAGGCTCAGTAGTTGTGGCGCATGGGCTTAGTTGCTCCGCGGCATGTGGGATCTTCCCAGACCAGGGCTCGAACCTGTCTCCCCTGCATTGGCAGGCGAATTCTTAACCACTGTGCCACCAGGGAAGCCCTGGCCATTGATCCTTATCAGTCAAACTTGATAAACAGAATTTGGCATTCTTGCAAATCAAAGTATTTTCTAAATTATCTTGGTTAGTTTGATTTAAACCGAGACTCTTTGCTTTAATAAATATAATACACAATTTGATAACACATATATAATTCAAAAAATTAACATCAGGCTAATCCCACAACCCAGAGGTAACTTCTATTAGCATTTTGATGTATTTTTTTAAAAAATAGAGTTTATTTTTTAGAGAAGTTTTAGGTTCACAGCAAAATTGAATGAGAAATACAGAGATTTCCCATATACACCCTGCCCTCACACATGCATCACATCAAGAGTGGGACGTTTCTTATAATCAATGAACCTACATTGGCATACCATCACCCACAGGCCATGGTTTACATTATGATTTACTCTTGGTGTTGTACATTCTATAAGTTTGGACAAATGTATAAAGCCAAGTATCTATCATAACAGTATCACACACAGAATGGTTTCACTACCCTAAAAATCTTCTGTGCTAGGCCTAGTCATCCCTTCATCCCCCCTTAATGCCTAGCAACCACTGATATTTTCATATAGATGTCTCTTTTCTATGTGTATGTGTATATTAATATTATAAAACTGGGCACATACTATGCATATCATTTTATTTTCTGTTTTGTTTTCATTTTAAAGTTTAAACACTTCATGTTATGGAAATTCTCAAATGTACATAAGAAGTAGAGTGAAAACTATCATGAATCTCCATGTGCCCAACACCGGGCTTCAGTGATTATCAATATTTTTGCCCGTTGTGTTTCATCTGTCTCTCCCAACTGCTTTTATTTCTTTCTTTGCTGAAGTATCTTCAACAAATTCAAGGTATCATGTCATTTCATCCATAATACAGAAATATTACATAGACTGCCTTTTTCATTTAACATGATGTCATGAATATTTCCCATATCATTCACTATGGTTTGAAACATTGTTTTTAACAACTGCCAAATATTGTCATTGTTTATACGTATTACAAACCTTTGAGTGCATCTCTGATTATTTCTTTAGGAAACATCTCTAGAAGTAAATTACAGGATCAAAGGGTAAGAATTTTAAAGATATAAAAAACATCATAAATGATTAATCAATTTATACTCCAATCAGTGGAATGTGAAAAGGTCTGTTTCTTTGAACCCCTACTGACTCTGGGTATTACCAATTGTATGGGTCAATGTTTCATTGCAGATAGCAGAATCCACTCTACCTGGAAGCAGAAGAGTTATTACCAGTTATTATGAAATCATTAGAAGATTTGGAAGTGCTGATTGAGCTCCCAGGAATGAATTCTGAGCCACACTGCAGAGCTGGCTCACCAAGGGAGCAGCCTCTGGCACAGTGGGGAAGCTGGGAATAAGAAAGTTGTCATCACAATTGCAGGCTCTAAGGTCACAGCGCCTTTGTCATGACTTGCACTGTCAAAGTGGATGCCTTGCAACCCCATGAAACTGGAACTGGACCCCACTCCAAATACCTCTATGACCTTGCTTGCTAGCACAAACAGCAGAATTATGACTTGTGCCTCATAATATTTCCACTGTCCAAATTTCATATGGGCACATTGCTAGATAGATCATCTGAAAAATTCCAGCTGTACGGGAGTCTGGGAAATGCAATGTTTTGCTTTCCAGCTTTTAGCAGGCAGCAAGACATAATACAAAGTGCTTGGAATGGAGCTGAATGAGCCAATCTGTAATACCTACTACAATCCACCCCTTTGGTAAAGCAGCATCCATTGTCTTCTGTCAATAAGTCTTGCAAACAAAAATAATAGCCAAAACCAACATACTCTCCTAATGGACTCATACCTCATACAAACAAAAATGAGCTTATCCTAAAAAGGAGACCCAAATCTCACTGCATTCATCTCTAAGTGATGTTCATTCTTCTTCTAGTATAACCACATATTGATACCCTGCAATCTAGGTGCTAAATTATAAAGTTTACTACAACTCTGTATCAGATATCTTAACTTACTCTATATAGTATAGTAGGTGAAAGAGAGAAGGAGAAAAAAAGAAATAGCATTATGTATAAAACTTGTGATCATGGATCTCATTTCTTCAGTTAGTCATAAGGTATCCAATACCAGTCAATAGTCAAAGATGCTGTTTTACAGCTGGTTTATTTGATTCAGAATCCAAACAAGGCCCACATATTTGGTTGTTTTTGTCTCATAAAGTCTCTTTTATTCAACACACTCCCCACCTTTCGTTTTCATGCTTTGATTTGTTGGAGAAACCAAATTATTTTTTAAGTGTAGAATGGATTTGGTTGGCTGCTTTCTCTTGATATCATCTAACTTGTTCTACTATTCCCTATGTTTCCTGAAAACTGGTAGTTATTCTAAAGATCTGATTAGATTCAGGCTCTGTTTGTGTGTTGGCGATGGGAGCTCATGGGCATCTTTGTGTACTATTGCATCACATCGTGATGCATACAATGTCTGTTATCTACTTTCAGAGAATCTAAGATTGATCAGTGGGTTCAGGTGGTGTGGCCCTGGTCCCTCTATTATAAAGATTCTCACTAACTTTTCACCTAATGATATGAGTGTCCTTTGAGATTATGACCTGGATCTATTACTTCATTAGGGATCAAAAATTGATAATTTTTCTAATTCTACCAAACAACTAGATATCCATGAATCATTGTAGGTCTGTACCCCAGGTCACCTCTTTTTCTAGGCAGGATGAATGACCAGGTACTTATATATATAATCCTATGTAATATAATATAGGAGACATCACTGCTTGTTATTCCTCAATTAAAACTGCCAGATTTAGCAAATAAAAATACAGACATCCAGTTAAATTTGTTTCAGAAACAATAAATAAATTTTCAATATGTGTGTTTGAAATGTTAAAAGATAAGCTGAGTCATATTAAAAACTACCACAGTTCACCCCATGTCTATTAACCATATTTATCTTCCAAATAAAGACAACAGTAAAATCATACTTTTGGCTAACATGTTGCAACTACCCCTCATACAATGAAAAGCGTGCTAACCCTCTTTCAGAAAGAAGATACCGAGGGCTTCCCTGGTGGCGCAGTGGTTAAGAATCTACCTGCCAATGCAGGGCACACGGGTTCGAGTCCTGGCCCGGGAAGATCCCACATGCCGCGGAGCAACTAAGCCCGTGCACCACAACTACCGAGCCTGTGCTCTAGAGCCCGTGAGCCACAACTACTGAGCCCGCGTGCCACAACTACTGAAGCCCATGCACTTAGGGCCTGTGCTCTGCAACAAGAGAAGCCACCACAATGAGAAGCCCATGCACTGCAACGAAGAGTAGCCCCTGCTCGCCGCAACTAGAGAAAAGCCCTTGTGCAGCAATGAAGACCAAACGCAGCCAAAAATAAATAAATAAATAAAATTTAAAAAAAAGAAGATACCGAGGCCCATCTTTTGGATTACTAGCTAAGTCAAGCTCTACCTTTGATATCCTGTAATTTAAATACTGAGTTACTGAGTTGTGGTACCTTTTCATAGGACATGCTAAGATGCTTCCCAGGGGAATGACTGCATTCCAGACATAGTCTTCCTTACTTTATTGTGTACTAGCAACCCAATTTCCCTTTGACAGTCAAGATCGATCACCCTAGCCAGTACAGAAACTCCTGTTTTGCCTGAGGAACCCTCAGTGACCAGGCAGCAGTCTCAATATCCAGTTTAATGGAATCATTGCTATGTACCCTGGTGGAAGCATTCCTTCCTTAGGAACTAAGACCTCTAGACCAGCAAAACCCAAAGTTAAGGGAATGATAAACAAAAAATTTATTAGGGATCACTAGGGGTAGAAGTGGGAGTGGTTCTTCTTGTGATTATCATTTTCATTTTCACTCCTGGATTTCCACAAATCCTGGCTATATATTAACCATTGATTGGGCACATTTACTGCATCATGGAGTGCATTTCTCCAGCCCCACAAGATGTTGCCATCTAGTTGGGAATGTAAATGAATCTTCACAGGGCCACATGATGCCAAACAAGGGACCAGTGAGTTCCACGGGCATGGATCCATTGCCACACTTCCTTTGCTGTAATGTAAGTTCCTTGGTCTGAAGCAATGCATTATGGAATGCTATGACAGTGAAAAGGTCTGTGAAGTCCATGGAGGTTGATGTGGGCGGAAGCATTGTAGGCAGGGAAGGCAACTCTATATACAAAGTTAAGTGTCCAATCTGGTGAGAACAAAGTGCTATCCCTTTCAATATGGAAGTGACCCAGTAAAAACAATGTAAATTATTTCTAACATCATGTGACTTGTTCATCCCTCTGGGGAGTGGGACCACATAAGAAGCTCATTGCTGATCTTTGTTATTGGCAGTTTGGGCTGGAGAAGTCCCTGTTGCTAAGCCCATGCATAAACTCTGTTTCTGCCAGTTTGGCCTTTTTTTTTTTTTTTTATGAGCTTTTTCAGCAGGGATAGGGGTCACTGGATAAAAAGGCTGACTGATGTTGGCAGAAGTCATATAATAATATGACCCATATGATAATTAATATTCTTCTTTGCTTAGGTTACTCTTTGGTAAGTATTCACCTGAAATACAAATATCTTCATATCCTGTGCCCATTCAGAGAGGTCTGTCCACATACCTCTTCCCCAGACCTCCCTGGCACCAATTTTCTAATTGCCCTTCCTCCAAGTCCCTGACCACCCAGCCAAACAATTACCCATGAATCATTGTAGATCTGCACCCCAGCCATCTCTTTTATTAGGCAGAATGAACAACCAGGTACACTACTCAGAGGTCTGCCTGCTGAGAGGATGTCCCTTCTCCATGGTCCTTCAGGGCCAGAGATGAGTATAGCAGTTATCTATTGGTATGTAAGTAACCACGCCAAAATTTAGTGGCTTAAAATAAGAATAATCATTTATTTTTCTCATGATTTGCTCTTTGGGCCAGGCTCAGTAAGGATGGCTCATCTCTATTCCATGTTGGAAGAGTCAGTTGGGTAACTTGACTGGGGCCTGGAGGATGAACTTTCAATTTGGCTCTTTCACATGGCTGGCAAGTTGGTGCTTGCTGTTGGCTGAAGCATAGACAGGACTATGGGCCAGTTCTCTGTTCTTCTCCATGTAGGCCTTTCCACAGGCCCCTGGGCTTTCTCACAGTATGGTGGCAAGGTTCCAAGAGCGAGAACCCCAAGACCCTTGGGAGTCACATAACATCACTCCTGTCCTACTCCACTGGTCAAGGTGCAGGTTCAAGGTGTGGGGGAACATAGACTCTACTTCCTGATGGGGGAGCGCCAAAGTTTATAGAAGAGCAGATGAGGCAAGAGATATAATTGTGTCCTTCTTCAGAAATATAGTGTCCATAATGCAGATTGAGAGAAAGGAGCAATGAAGTGGGAGTAGGGACCATTGGCCTCTGCGCCCCTTGTCCAGGAAACTTACTTGTGTCTTCTGAATTTATCCGAACATGATCATATATATATACCACTTCCACCTGAAAAGGAAGTGCTGCTGTGCATGCCTAACTTTATGACTGGATGAATGGGACAACACAGTTTATGATGGGCAGCTCAGGTCACATGGTAACTTGATGACCTATAGTCAAGTGTTTAGTTGCCACCACTGCCCATTAGCAAGCCATCTCAAAAGGAGAATAGTTATCTGTAGAGGATGACATAACTTTGGTCCAAAATCCTAAATGTCTAAGCAGAGAATCATCTATGGGGGCTTGCCAAAGTCTCCACATAGATCCCTATGTTCCACAGACACTTCAAGCACCACTAGATCTTCTGGGTCACATGGCCCAAATGGTAGAGCAGCACTGTAGCCTGGACTTGCTGCAGAGCTTTCACTTGTTCCAGGACCTACTGAAACCTGGTAGCCTTTTGGGTCACTCAGTAAATAAGTTAGAACAGCATGGCCAAATGAGATACACTTTGCCTCCCAAATCCGAAGAGGTTCACTAAGCCTTGTGCTTCTTTCTTGGTGGTAGAAGGGGACAGATATAGAAACTTGTCTTTCATCTTGGAAGGGATATCTCAAGATGTCCCAGACCACTGGACCCCTAGAAATTTCACCACGGTGGCAAACCCCTGAATTTTGTGGGATTTGTTTCCTATGCTCTCGTATGTGTCGCACCAAAATATCTAGAGTAGTTGCTACTTCACGTTCACCAGGTCCAATCAGCATGATATCATTGATGCAACAAACCAGCTTAACATCCTGTGCAAAGGCGATCAAGTTCCTTCCAGACTAGATCATGACAGAGGTCCCAAAGGTTGATACAGCCCTGAGGTAGGACATCGAATGTGCCTTGCCAGCTGAAAATAAACTGTGTCTGATGGTCTTAATTAACAGATATAGGCAGGAAAAGAGCATTCTCCAGATCAATGGCTTAATAGCATGTCCTGGGGATGTGTTGATTTACTCTAGAATTAAACTATATCTGGCAGCAATGCAATAGGAGTCACTACTGAGTAAGTTTATGATAATCCACTGTCATTCTCCAAGATCCATTTGTCTTCTGCATGGGCCAAAAAAGGCAAGACGAAGAGGGAATGGGGGGCTTCCCTGGTGGCACAGTGGATAAGAATCTGCCTGCCAATGCAGGGGACATGGGTTCGATTCCTGGTCTGGGAAGATCCCACATGCCGCGGAGCAATTAAGCCCGTGCGCCACAACTACTGAGCCTGCGCTCTAGAGCCCATGAGCCACAACTACTGAAGCCTGCGTGCCACAACTACTGAAGTTTGCATGCCTAGAGTCCGTGCTCTGCAACAAGAGAAGCCACTGCAATGAGAAGCCCACGCACCGCAACAAAGAGTAGCCCCCACTCACTGCAACTAGAGAAAGCCCACGTGCAGCAACAAAGACCCAACACAGCCAAAAATAAAAAAATAAATAAAAATTAAATTTAAAAAAAAAAAAAGAGGGAATGGGGTAGGAATCACCACCTCTTCATCTTCTTCCAAGTCCTTGATCGTGGCAATCCCTCCAGGAATGTGGTATTGCTTTTGGTTTACTATTTTCATAGGTAACCATAAGTAGAGGCAGTTATGATGGCTTCCACTTGGTCTTTTCTCCTATAATAGTCCTCATTCCACAGGTCAGGGAACCAATGTGGGGACTCTGCCAGCTGATGAATATGTCTATGCCAATTATGCATTCTGAAGGAAGAAAATGGCAACCTCAGATAGACCAACTACCAATTCAGGACATGGTGAGAGTCAGAAAGCCTCCACGGTGAGGTTTAAAGGCAACTTCATCCAGAGGACAAACCATGCTAAAAATTGGGTCTAGGCCTTAGTAATAACAGAACTACAGAGGAGCCTGAATTTGTAGACTCTGTAAGTTTCTTATGCCATGAGAGGGAAGAAATGGGCCCTGAGACCTGGAATGGTGATATCTGAGGAGATTTTGTTTGACCTCATAGAAACTCCAGCTTTCTCTGAAACTGTGAGCCTGCAGGAGTGGTCCACAGCCCCTTGCCTGAAGATTACATAGGTTCCAACCAAGGTGGATGCCTTTCAAGATGATAGTTGCCATCCCCAAGATCTGTTCGCACCTTCCTTACTGGCTATTCGACCAGTAACTAGAGTCAAGTCAGAGCATGGTCCAGACCTGCTAGGAAAGAAAAGGGATTATTCCCTAAAGAAGTTACAGGGCCTAGAACTGGGAAAAAATATCCATTGACAATGATTTTAAGGAATGAGAGGTGAATATAAGGTTTGTTGATAAGGAGGATCCTTTCATAGTCTAGGAGTCAGTACCTTAGCAAGGGTTCCTGCTGCAGCTCCAGCTGGGGTGGCTCCTGAAACCTTGGAAAAAATGATGGCTTACATAAAGGTAGATGTGCTAAAGGGATGATGCTGAAGGAGAGATCACAAAGCTCATTACGTAAGACCCAAGAATCCACCAGATGATCAGGTGAAAGAGAGGGCAGAGGTTCTTCCTCTCATTAACTGATACAGAATGTCTTAGTAAGGGAGCCATTGTCATCACTAAGAAACTCAGTATTGGCCGTTCTACACGGCCAGGTAGTGATGCCAAAGGCATGGTGAATGGAATTACCCTAATGGGCAGTAAGCCTAGAGTACCATCTGTGGTAGAGAAAGACACAAATGAGAAGTTTCTGTCAAGCCTTATGGGTGAACCACAATGCAGACCCCTAGGGTGATGGAGCAAGGGCATGCAGTCTCCAGTAGGGAACTACTCAAAGAATGGCTTCTGGAGTGTTACTGTGTCCTGGTAAAGACTGTGTACCTGACCGCAGGGTCAAGTCACTGTCAGACCCACTAAATCATAAGACTGGGGAGACACAGCAGCATTCCACTGTACGGTGAAAGTAATACATCCAGGATCAGGCTGAAGTGGGCCCAAGGGGCACAAGCAATTAATATGAACAGGTGGCCCATACTCCACATCTTCTACTTCCATTGTGCCAATGCTTAGACCTATGGCCTCATGGGAGGTTCCCTAAAACCAGCTGACTAAGAGAGAAAACCCTGGGCTGGTTCATAGATGGGTCAGCTTAACATGTTAGTGCAAGCTGGAAATGGATGCTGTCACACAACACCCCCACTCAGAGGTGGCCCTGAAAGACAGTGGGGGAGGAGAATCCTCCCAAAGGGCAGATCTTTGGATGGTGCCCTTAGTCATCCACTTTATGTGGACAACAAAGTGGTCTCATGTAAGGAAATACACAGAGTCATGGGCAGTGACAAATGACTGATTGGCCAGGGACTAGAAGGAACAAGAATGAAAGATCAGAGACAAGGAGGTCTGATGAGGGCATGTGGATAGACCTACAGAGTAGACACCAAGTGTGCAGATCTTTGAGTTACACATTGATGCCCACCAGAGAGTATCTACTGCAGAAATGGAACTAAACAACCTATGAACAGGAGATGTCATGTCAGCCAGCCTCTGCCCCCATTCTAGTGCTCACATGGTGGCTCAAGGATGGAGTAGTCATGGTGGCAGAGATGGATACAAATAGCATAGGCTTGCTCTCACTAAGGCTAATGTGTCACTGTCAAATGTCCAATCTGTCAGCAGCAGAAGTCAGTGTTGAAAGACTAGTAGGAACCATTCAATATGGTACCATTTGTAGAGGAGACCAACCAGCTACTTGGTGGCAATTTCTTAATAATGGATCCTTTTCACTATGGAAAGGATAGTGACTCATCCTGCCAAAATCTCAAAAAGTATTGATTTACTGACACAGCATCCCATGTAACATCACCATGGACCAAACAGTCCACTTTATGAAATTGGGGGAGTACTGATGGACATGTAACCATGGGATCTATGGTCATAGCATATATCACATCATTCAAAAGCTTCCAGACTAAGAGAACATTGGAATGACCTCTGCCTGACACAGCTAAGTCTGAAGATGACCCCCTGTAGGGTTGGGGTGCTACCTTCAAGAAGTGATGTACACTGCTATTACATGGTGCTGTTTTCCCATTAGATTACACAGGTCCATGAACCAAGGAATGGTGGTAAGAATGGCCCTCCATCCATCACTCCCAGTGACCTTCTTAGGGACTTGGAACTTCCCATCTTCTGCACCTTTATGTTAGGTACATCTAGAGGCCCTGCCCTTTGACTGGAGGGTGGAGTAAGTTGAGATGCTTCCACCAGTGGACAATAAATATTCTACTGAACTTGAAGCTATGGCTGCTACCTGAAGACCAACAGAAACAGAAAGGAGTTATATTGTCAGGAGTAATAGACCTTTTCTTTTCCTAGAAGGAGGTAAAATTGCTTTGACCTAATGAAGGAAGAGAGGAATATGTCTGGAACTAGGGAATCCATTGGACATCTCTTGATGCTGCCATGCCTGGTTTTAACTGTGACAATTCAGGAACCATGGCCTGACAAGTACACAGTAACTGGAAGCCTAAGCCACTTGGAGTGAAGGTCTACATTGTCCCAACAGGCAAGCAACCCAGGCCAACAGAAGTGCTAGCTGAGGTGAGGGGGAATCTAGAACAGTGGGTGGTAGAGGACGGAGACATTAACTGTCAACTATAGCCTCAGGACCAATTACAGCAGCAGGGGTGGTAGCTCATTCCATGTCTCTCTTCTTGTACCTCTCTTTGGCTAGGAATTGTGATGATCCATCCTCTTGGAGAATCACTGGTTTGGACCTAATGTAAGGCACAAGAGTAGTGCAAGTTCTCAGTACTCTGCTCAATTCCTCTCAGTTTCCTGGCACACCATCTCCCCAAGTGCTTTTCCTTCCAACAGCCAGCACCTGCATCCCTTTGTCAAAGGGCTGCTCTCAGGCTGCTGGCACCACTGTGCCTGTGGGCACAAAGGGCCAAAAGAGTTTGCAAATTTACAGTTCCCACTCCTGTTCCACATCGCTGACATACACTCCCAGCCTTAAGCAATCACTGAAGGACGTGGAGGTATACATACTCAGGATTTCTTGCCCGCCCCCCAGTCAGGACAGTGTAAGTCTTGTCTACACTGTTCAGAGCTCCCCTGTGGAACTGAGCCAAAGTTATCCTCCATGGCACTTCACTAGATATCACACCCTCACTTCGCTTCATTTCCTTCCCAACTCACTTCCCCACACCCCTGCCTGATTTTCCTGGAAGCACTTCTTAATCAATCACTTTTACAGGAATTCTTGTCTCAGGCCTGCTCCCAGGGCAAGCCTATACCGTTAGGAGGTTGGACTAGGGTTGAATAAGCTGATCTACATGTTTTCTACCCCCATTGTATGTAATGATTTCTTGTGGCTCCTAAACTTCAGTGACCCAATCCTGATTACCTAATAAACCCTAAATGAATAACCCCTAATAAAAAATTTGAGCAGAGGGCAGACAGCAGAAGCAAGAAGAACTATAATTCTGCAGCCTGTGGAAGGAAAACCACATTCACAGAAAGATAGACAAAATGAAAAGGCAGAGGGATTTGTACCAGATGAAGGAACAAGATAAAACCCCAGAAAAACAACTAAATGAAGTGGAGATAGGCAACCTTCCAGAAAAAGAATTCAGAGTAATGACAGTGAAGATGATCCAGGACGTTGGAAAAAGAAGGGAGGCAAAGATCAAGAAGATGCAAGAAATGTTTAACAAAGACCTAGAAGAATTAAAGAACAACACCTCGAAGAATTAAAGAACAAACAAACAGAGATGAACAATACAATAAATGAAATGAAAAGTACACTAGAAGGAATCAATAGCAGAATAACTGAGGCAGAAAGAACGGATAAGTGACCTGGAAGACAGAATGGTGGAATTCACTGCCACAGAACAGAATAAAGAAAAGAGAATGAAAAGAAATGAAGACAGCCTAAGAGACCTCTGGGACAACATTAAACACAACAACATTCACATTATACGTGTCCCAGAAGGAGAAGAGAGAGAGAAAGGACCTGAGAAAATATTTGAAGAGATTATAGTCGAAAACTTCCCTAACATGGGAAAGGAAATAGGCACCCAAGTCCAGGAAACACAGAGAGTCCCAGGCAGGATAAACCCAAGGAGAAACATGCTGAGACACATAGTAAACAAACTGACAAAAATTAAAGACAAAGAAAAATTATTGAAAGAAACAAGGGAAAAATGACAAATAACATACAAGGGAAATTCCATAAGGTTAACAGCTGATTTCTCAGCAGAAACTCTACAAGCCAGAAGGGAGTGGCACAATATATTTAAAGTGATGAAGGGAAGGACCTACAACAAAGATTACTCTACCCAGCAAGGATCTCATTTAGATTCGATGGAGAAATCAAAAGCTTTACAGACAACCAAAAGCTAAGAGAATTCAGCACCACCAAACCAGCTCTACAACAAATGCTAAAGGAACTTCTCTAAGTGGGAAACACAAGAGAAGAAAAGGACCTATAAAAACAAACGCATAACAATTAAGAAAATGGTAATAGGAACATACATATCAATAATTACCTTAAACGTGAATGGATTAAATGCTCCAACCAAAAGACACAGGCTTGCTGAATGGACACAAAAACAAGACCCATATATATGCTGTCTACAAGAGACCCACTTCTGACCTAGGGACATATACAGACTGAAAGTGAGGGGATGGAAAAAGATATTCCATGCAAATGGAAATCAAAAGAAAGCTGGAGTAGCAACACTCATATCAGATAAAATAGACTTTAAAATAAAGAATGTTACAAGAGACAAGGAAGGACGCTACATAATGATGAAGGGATCAATCCAAGAAGAAGATATAACAATTATAAATATATATGCACCCAACATAGGAGCACCTCAATACATAAGCTAACAGTTATAAAAGAGGAAATCGACAGTAACACAATAATAGTGGGGGACTTTAACACCTCACTTACACCAATGGACAGATAATCCAGACAGAAAATTAATAAGGAAACACAAGCTTTAAATGACACAATAGACCAGATAGATTTAATTGATGTTTATAGGACATTCCATCCAAAAACAGCAGATTACACTTTCTTCTCAAGTGCACACGGAACATTCTCCAGGATAGATCACATCTTGGGTCACAAATCAAGCCTTGGTAAATTTAAGAAAATTGAAATCATATCAAGCATCTTTTCCAACCACAATGCTATGAGATTAGAAATCAGTTACAGGGAAAAAAAATGTAAAAATCACAAACACATGGAGGCTAAACAATATGTTACTAATAACTAAGAGATCACTGAAGAAATCAAAGAGGAAATCAAAAAATACCTAGAGACAAATGACAATGAAAACACAACGATCCAAAACCTATGGGATGCAGCAAAAACAGTTCTAAGAGGGAAGTTTATAGCAATACAAGCCTACCTCAAGAAACAAGAAAAATCTCAAATAAACAATCTAACCTTACACCTAAAGGAACTAGAGAAGGAAGAAAAAACAAAACCCAAAGTTAGCAGAAGGAAAGAAATCATGAATATCAGAGCAGAAATAAATGAAATAGAAACAAAGAAAACAATAGCAAAGATCAATAAAACTAAAAGCTGGTTCTTTGAGAAGATAAACAAAATTGATAAACCTTTAGCCAGACTCATCAAGAAAAAGAGGGAGAGGACTCAAATCAATAAAATTAGAAATGAAAAAGGAGAAGTTACAACGGACACCACAGAAATACAAAGCATCCACTACTACAAGCAACCCTATGCCAATAAAATGGACAACCTGGAAGAAATGGACAAATTCTTAGAAAGGTATAACCTTCCAAGACTGAATCAGGAAGAAATAGAAAATATGAACAGACCAATCACAAGTAATGAAATTGTAACTGTGATTAAAAATCTTCCAACAAACAAAAGTCCAGGACCAGATGGCTTCACAGGTGAATTCTATCAAACATTTAGAGAAGAGCTAACACCCATCCTTCTCAAACTCTTCCAAAAAATTGCAGAGGAAGGACACTCCCAAACTCATTCTATGAGGCCATCATCACCCTGATACCAAACCAGACAAGATACTACAAAAAAAGAAAATTACAGTCCAATATCACTGCTGAATATAGATGCAAAAATCCTCAACAAAATACTAGCAAACAGAATCCAGCAACACATTAAAAGGATCATACATCATGATCAAGTGGGATTTATCCCAGGAATGCAAGGAGTCTTCAATATATGCAAATCAATCAATGTGATACAGCATATTAACAAACTGAAGAATAAAAACCATATGATCATCTCAATAGATGCAGAAAAAGCTTTTGACAAAATTCAACACTCATTTATGATAAAAAACTCTCCAGAAAGTGGGCATAGAGGGAACCTACCTCAACATAATAAAGGTCATATATGACAAACCCACAGCAAACATCATTCTCAATGGTGAAAAACTGAAAGCATTTCCTCTAAGATCAGGAATAAGACAAGGATGTCCACTCTTGCCACTATTATTCAACATAGTTTTGGAAGTCCTAGCCATGGCAATCAGAGAAGAAAAAGAAATAAAAGGAATACAAATTGGAAAAGAAAAAGTGAAACTGTCACTGTTTGCAGATGACATGATACTATACATAGATAATCCTAAAGATGCCACCAGAAAACTACTAGAGCTAATCAATGAATTCAGTAAAGTTGCAGGACACAAAATTAATGCACAGAAATCTCTTGCATTCCTATACACTAACAACAAAAGATCAGAAAGAGAAATTAAAGAAACAATCCCATTCACCACTGCAACAAAAAGAATAAAATACCTAGGTATAAACCTACCTAAGGAGGTAAAAGACCTGTACTCAGAAAACTATAAGACACTGATGAAAGAAATCAAAGATGACACAAACAGATGGAGAGATATACCATGTTCTTGGATTGGAAGAATCAATATTATGAAAATGAGTATACTACCCAAAGCAATCTACAGATTCAATGTAATCCCTATCAAATTACCAGTGGCATTTTTTACAGAACTAAAACAAAAAATCTTAAAATTTGTATGGAGACACAAAAGACCCCGAATAGCCAAAGCAGTCTTGAGGGAAAAAAATGGAGCTGGAGGAATCAGACGCCCTGACTTCAGACTATACCACAAAGCTACCGTAATCAAGACAATATGGTACTGGCACAAAACAGAAATATAGATCAATGGAACAGATAGAAAGAAATAAACCCACGCACCTATGCTCAACTAATCTATGACAAAGGAAGCAAGGATATACAATGGAGAAAAGACAGTCTCTTCAATAAGTGGTGCTGGGAAAACAGGACAGCTACATGTAAAAGAATGAAATTAGAACACTCCCTAACACCATACACAAAAATAAACTCAAAATGGATTAGAGACCTAAATGTAAGACCGGACACTATAAAACTCTTAGAGGAAAACATAGGAAGAACACTCTTTGACATAAATCACAGCAAGATCTTTTCTGATCCACCTCCTAGAGTAATGGAAATAAAAACAAAAATAAACAATTGGGACTTAATGAAACTTAAAAGCTTTTGCAAAGCATAGCAAACTACAAACAAAAGGCAGCCCTCAGAATGGGAGAAAATATTTGCAAACGAATTAACAGACAGAGAATTAATTTCCAAAATATATAAACAGCTCATGCAGCTCAATATTAAAAAAACAAACAACCCAATCCAAAAAGGGGCAGAAGACCTAAATAGACATTTCTCCAAAGAAGACATACAGATGGCCAAGAATCACATGGAAAGCTGCTCAACATCACTAATTATTAAAGAAAAGCACATCAAAACTACAATGAGGTATCATCTCACACCAGTTAGAATGGGCATCATCAGAAAATCTACAAACAACACATGCTGGAGAGGATGTGGAGAAAAGGGAACTCTCTTGCATTGTTGGTAGGAATGTAAATTGATACAGCCACTATCGAGAACAGTATGGAAGTTCCTTAAAAAACTAAAACTAGAATTACCATATGACCCAGCAATCCCACTACTGGGCATATACCCAGAGGAAACCATAATTCAAAAAGACACATGCACCCCAATGTTCATTGCAGCACTATTTACAATAGCCATGTCATGGAAGCAACCTAGATGCCCCTCAACAGGCGAATGGATAAAGAAGATGTGGTACATACATACAATGGAATATTACTCAGCCATAAAAAGGAACAAAATTGGGTCATTTGTAGAGACGTGGATGGATCTAGAGACTGTCATACAGAGTGAAGTAAGTCAGAAAGAGAAAAACAAATATCATATATTAACGCATATACGTGGAACCTACAAAAATGGTACAGATGAACCAGTTTGCAGGGCAGAAATTGAAACATAGATGTAGAGAACAAACGTATGGACAACAACGGGGGAAAGCGGCGGGGGGGATGGTAAAAAAAAATTTGAGGGTAAATACTTTCTAAGTACACTATCATTCTCACTGCTCACTAATTCTACTTATACCACCATCCCTAAAAGATAATAATAATTTTTTAGCGTAATATTCTTTTTTTTAACTTAATTAATTTTTATTTTTGGCCTTGTTGGGTCTTCGTTGCTGCGCATGGGCTTTCTCTAGTTGCAGCGAGTGGGGGGCACTCTTTGTTGCAGTGCACGGGCTTATCACTGCGGTGGCCTCTCGCTGCGGAGCACAGGCTCCAGGCGCGTGGGCTTCAGTAGTTGTGGCACACAGGCTCAGTAGCTGTGGCATGTGGGCTCAGCAGTTGTGGTTCGTGGGCTCTAGAGGACAGCCTCAGTAGTTGTGGTGCACGGGCTTAGTTGCTCTGCAGCATGTGGGATCTTCCCAGACCAGGGCTGGAACCCATGCCCCCTTCATTGGCAGGCAGACTCTTAACCACTGCACCAGCAGGGAAGTCCCAAAAGAGGTGATATCTTGAAAAGTTGTTAGTTTCTGGATGTTATTATTAATTCTCCTAAGTATTGTCATATGGTAAACCAGGAAAAAAAAAACAGGAAAAAATGATCAGACCTAGAAAACAGATAGAGGATTCAAATAGCATGAGCTGCTCTAATGAAATCCTAATGTAGAGGCATTAATATTTCCTAGCCCTTCCTTTCCTTCCTTCCTTCTTTCATTGCAGTCATTAGATTTGGGGAGCACACAAAGTTAGAATTAGTTCCTTACCCACAAGGAACTCACAGTGCGAAATTATGTAAACCCAATGAAACACGCCAAAGTTTAATAGTGGAGGTCAATGAAAGAAAATTCCCTTCTTCTATCTAGTGTAAGCCTCAGCTGCAGCAAAGTTTCTCTATCCAGAAGGACTGTTTGAGCACATCTTGAAACCCATAGCACACCTTAGTCACTTAATCATCACCCCTACCTGTGGTGGTCCTTACATTGTCTTTCATCAAACTCTGCCCTCTCTTCTCTAAAGGTGGAAGTTTCTTATTTGCAAACGAAGTGACCAACAAGGGATTAATCTCCAAAACATACAAACAGCTCATACAGCTCAATATCAAAAAAACAAACAATCCAATCAAAAAATGGGCAGAAGATCTAAATAGATGTTTCTCCAAAGAAGACATACAGATGGGCAAGAGGCACATGAAAAGATGCTCAACATCACTAATTATCAGAGAGATGCAACTCAAAACTACAATGAGATATTACCTCACACTGGTCAGAATGGCCATCATCAAAAAATCTACAAACAATAAATGCTGGAGAGGGTGTGGAGAAAAGGGAACCCTCCTACACTGTTGGTGGGAATGTATCAATAAATCGGTACAGCCACTATGGAGAACAGTATGGAGTTTCCTTAAAAAACTAAAAATAGAGCTACCATGTGATCCAGCAATCCCACTGCTGGGCATATATTCGGAGAAAACCATAATTCAAAAAGATACATGTACCCCAATGTTCATTGCAGCACTATTTACAATAGCCAGGACACAGAAGCAAACTAAATGTCCATTGACGGAGGAATGGATAAAGAAGATGTGGTAAATATATATATATATGATGGACTATTACTCAGCCATAAAAAAGAATGAAATAATGCCATTTGCAGCGACATGGATGGACCTAGAGATTGTCATACTGAGTGAAGTAAGTCAGAGAAAGACAAATATATGATATCACATACACATGGAATCTAAAAATATGGCACAAGTGAACCTATTTACAAAACAGAAATAGAGTCACAGATGTAGAAAACAAATTTATGGCTACCAAGGGGGAAAAGGGGGGAGGGATAAATTGGGAGACTGGGACTGACATATACACACTGCTATATATAAAAATATAAGGACCTACTGTATGGCACAGGGAACTCTACTCAGTACTCTGTGATGACCTACATGGGAGTAGAATCTAAAAAAGAGTGGATATATGTATAACGGATTCACTTTGCTGTACAGCAGAAACTAATACAACATTTTAAATCAACTATACTCCAATAAAAATTAATTTAAAATAAAAACAAAAAAATAAAGGTGGAAGTTTCAAGCAATGACATAATGAGAGGATGGATTTAAAATATCTGATAATAGAAGGGTAGAGGGGAAGATGGCAGTTTAGGCTTATCCCTGTATCAACCTCCAACTTTATATTGCACAGTCTTTGCATGGTGTCTTTTTTGATGAAATATAGTTCAACAAAATATATAAATGAAAGCAATTCAAATCTTCAGTAAGTCTCTTTAGATAATGCCAAAGTGACATAGTGAGAAGTAAATTTCTTAGCATAAAGAAAAGTTATTCAGGGCTTCCCTGGTGGCGCAGTGGTTGAGAATCTGCCTGCCAATGCAGGGGACACGGGTTCGAGCCCTGGTCTGGGAAGATCCCACATGCCCCGGAGCAACTAGGCCGGTGAGCCACAACTACTGAGCCTGTGCGTCTGGAGCCTGTGCTCCACAACAAGAGAGGCCGCGACAGTGAGAGGCCCGTGCACCGCGATGAAGAGCGGCCCCCACTCGCCGCAACTAGAGAAAGCCCTCGCACAGAAATGAAGACCCAACACAGCCAAAAATAAATAAATAAATAAATTAATTAATTAATTTTTTTAAAAGAAAAGTTATTCAAGATCTTCTTTGGGCAGGTGGACTGGGAATGTAGGAGGAAGGTGGGGGAGAGGCAGTGAGTACCAATAAATCAATTATATGTATCCCTACCCTATGCATTTATAAAAAATTATCTTTCTTCATTTCTAATAGGTGAACATGAGAGAAGTATGTGCTGAGTTAAATGGTCCCACTCCCTACACAGAAAGCATAGTTTCTTGGGCAATGATTATCTGTAGGCAGCACAACAGTGAAGAGGTGAATGCATAGGCATTGGAGGCAGGCAGAGGTCTGTCTCTCCCTTTTACTGGCTGTGGGTTTTGGGGAAGTTACTTAACCTATTTAATCTTATAGTCACATCTGCAAAATGAGAAGTGTTACGGGGTGAATTGTGTCCTCCCAGAACTCACATGTCAAAGTCTTAGCCGCCAGTACTTCAGAATGGGACCTTATCTGGTAATATAAGTGTTGCAGATGTACTTAGTTAAGTTAAAATGAGGTCAAACTGGAGTAGGGTGGGTCTCTAATCCAACACGACTGCTGTCCTTATTAAAAAGGGAAATTTGGACACAGAAACGTACAAGGGAGTATGCCACGTGAAGCTGAAGGCAGAGATCAGGATGATGCTTCTAAAAGCCAAGGAACCAGCCCTGCCAACACCCTGATCTCAGACTTCCAGCCTCCAGAACTGTGAGACAGTGAATTTCTCTTGTTGAAGCATGGTATTTTGTTACAGCAGCCCTTGCAAACTAATACATTGATTAAAATAGTTACCAGCCCCATAGAATGGTACTGAGGATTAAATGAGGTGATGCACAGGAAGCGTTTAATATGGTGATTGGCACATAGAAAGTACTTAAAAACTGGTTGCTGTTGTTATTGTTTAGAGTAGGTTAATAGACTCAGCCAACAATAAGCGTATCTACTGAGATAAGACATACCCTGAAGTTGCCTCCCCAATATCCACCCCATGTCCTGGAGGATCCTGAATTTTCCAGTCACATGACACAGGTAGGACTGACTCTTCCCTCAATTCCAGGATGTACCCTGAGTGGCCTAAACCCTTCACTGTAACCTCCCTTCCTCTCCCACAGGAACTGGATGGCAGATGAACAAGTAACCTAAGCCTGAACGAATTATCACATAGCATTTCTCAGGCCATAGATGGGGGACCCTGAGGGAACCTATGACCGAAGATAATTCAATCAGGGAGAATCTCTAGACTTTACTTTGACAGTTTGAAGAAAGATAGGTCTCCCACCCCTCCTACCCTTCAGGCTTGGAAATGAACAGAAAGAATGTAAATATTGGTCCTTTGAGGGAATTCAAACTGGGAACAGAGCTGATGAAGGTAGAGGTGAGAGAATTTCAGTCATCGTGGCCCTGGTGACACCCTACAACCACTGTATAGCAAATCCCATCAGCCTTACCTTTTTCCAGCTAGTTTGAGTTTGAGTTGGGTTCTCTTGTGAACGTGGCATATTTAGCAGGCAGGACTTCCTAGGAGAAAAGCGGGAAACAGCTTTATTTTTCACTACTGCTCTTTAAATTTACCTGGTCAATTCTCCCTTCTCTATCCATTGCAGTATACTGAGCAGACCACTTAGCTTTTCTGTCATTTTCAAGGTATTAGAATAGTCCTGTTTTCAGGTGCCAAAAGTCCAGGTTGATTTAAGTAAGAGCTTCCATTTCTGGAGTAGTTGAAAGCTTCTCAGGCCCATCTGGGCTTGGAAATCTGCAGGAGTGAAGGAGAATCATGGTCTTTTCTCTATTTCTTTACCTTGTTTTCCCCTCCTCCTCTATGCATCCTGCTGCTTTTGGGTGCCCCAGGGTCAGGATGGAAAGGAGAAATGGGAGGAAAAAAATAGGGTCTAACTTGATGGTGATGGTTTAATCCAGCATCAGTGCTCTCCTGTGGCTGATGTCCAAATGCTGGCCTTTGGTCTCATGGGATATTTTCATGACCTCTTCACAAACTTGCCTCTGACAGGGCACAATTGCTAGGTTGGGCATTGTGCCCTATGGCTGACCTTTCAGAGATCATTACCTTCAGCATCTCTGAACTTCTCTATGAACTGACATGGAGTAATTTCCAGGATGAAAAATGCATAGTGTGAAAAGAGTGCCCATAGTATGCTACTTTTTGTATAATAAAGAAGAGGAAATAAGAAACTACACATGTAGTATCTGCTCAACAGTGCTCTGTGAGCCTAAGACACCCTTGGCTCTAATGGAAGCAAAGTCATGAATAATATTTTCAATATCTACTTCTTTGCTTATATTGTTTTCAGTTGAGACAATTACCGTGTTTGTTCATTTCTTTTGACCAAGAGGTGATCTTAAATAATTTTTAATTAAGCTGAAGTAAAATTACAGTAGTCTGTTTTAGGATAAATACAATATTTAAATTTAAAATAATGTCATGAGTATTAATCTACCTACTTTTCAATTTTTCAATTTTTTTCAACTGCCTTACAGTCCTAGGAGAAAATTTGCCATTAAAGACTACTTAAAGGGCTTCCCTGGTGGCGCAGTGGTTGGGAGTCCGCCTGCCGATGCAGGGGACACGGGTTCGATCCCTGGTCCAGGGGGATCCCACATGCTGCGGAGCAACGAGGCCCATGTGCAACTACTGAGCCTGCGCTCTAGAGCCCGTGAGCCACAACTACTGATCCCATGTGCCACAACTACTGAAGCCCACGTGCCACAACTACTGAAGCCCGTGCGCCTGGAGCCCATACTGCGCGACAAGAGGGGCCGCCGCAGTGAGAGGCCTGGGCACCGCGACGAGGGGTGCCCCTGCTGGCCGCAACTGAAGAAAGCCCGTGTGTAGCAACCAAAGCAGCCAAAAAAAAAAAAAAAAAAAAAAACCTACTTAAAAACAGGTACATAGGGTGCTCATTTTTATTGCCTCAGGTTCCAATATGGCTCAGCCTTACAATCATGGTTATTTAAAAATTTGACATTTTGTCAGATTTTTGTATTAATTTTTATTTTTAAAATATTGCATTAAAATACTATTTATCTTAACTACTGATTTTTTTGTGCACCTTCCTCCCTTTTTTGTGCCCAGGGTGAACTCCTCACACTCCTCATGCTAATCTGGTCCTTGCAGCTTAACTGTGCAAAAAGAAACATAAAAATGACAAACCAGAAATAATACGATTGATTACCTACAGGCAGTGGATGGAATGAGGGTAGAAAGGATAAGGGGGACTGACACCTTTCTGAGCAATCTTTTTCATATATTTTTGACTTTTAGAGTCATGCAAATGTTTCACATACTAAAAAAATGAATAAAATATAATCAACAGGGATGGGATAGAGCCCCAAATTGAATACACACAAAAACAGATGAACTGGACTGTTTCACAAATGAACAACATAACCATACTGGAGTGGGAGCAGAAAAGAACCAGCCCAAGCAACTTAGGAAAATAGTACTTTGACTATATACTGAAAGGGCAAAGAAAAAAATGAGCACAAATATTGCACTTCACTTACTAGTTTGTTTTTCTCACAGATATGGATTAGCACTTCTGAAACTACTTTATGTGTATTGGAGCCAATAAGTAAATATACTGTAGATAATGAGACCCAGGTTTTTCACTGTCAGAGAAAGCAGTTAAAATAAAGGGAAAGGCTGAATGAAATCTATGCTGTTGGTTTGGAATTGGAGATATGAACTAATGGTACGTGTGCACGTAAACACACAATACACATGCGTATATATATATATATATATATATATATATATATATATATATATATACACACACATACAGATAGATGGCAGCCTACTACCAATGAGCACATCTAGTGCCCAGCTCTTCGTTTTTAAATACCATTATCCAATGAAAGGAATTAGGGCTGATTCCAGAGCTGGGGCAGGAAAGTACAAGATGAATGTAAAACAGAAAATAGGAACTGCACACACAAAAAATGATGGGATAAGCAAAAGGACACAGGAGTTCATTTGAAGAGGCTCCAATGTCCAAATGTGGTAAAATCTGAGTATGAAAATAAATATTAAGAGTAATGGATTATAACCCATAGCATAAAATAAGAATCATGAGTCCATACTGATATAAATAATTGAATAAATAAATACATAGATGAAAAGGAAAAGTTCTTCTTTACAGAATTCCAACTAGTAAATGGAAATAGATAAACATTATTTGGCAAACACTTTGGTAATAACTTTCTAGGTAAAATTCATGAATGGAAGCTAGAATGAGTGGGTAAAATTAGAAAAACGGTATGTTTACTTAGTCTCAAAGATCTCCCCACAGGATATTTATTAATTACAAAGGAAAAAAGAGTAACTTTAGTGGAAGAACCTGGCAAACATCACTCTAATCAAGTGATCAAAGTGAACATCATCAGAAATGGGAAAAACATCATGTGGCTCCTGATATGATGCACTGAGAAGGACACATCATTGCTTCTGTGATATTCTTGACAAGAATGCATAACTTAAATTTAATCATGAGGAAATCTCAGCCCAACTCCAGACAAAGAACATTCTACAAGATAGCTGGTCTGAGGAACTGTTTCATATTGAAGGAGAATGAGGAGATACGACATCTAAATGTGCAGTGTGATTCTGCATTGAACCCTGGACCAGAAAAGGGATATTAGTAGGACAATTGGTGAAATTTGTATAAGGCCTATAGATTAGATAATAGTATTGTACCACTGCTAATCTCCTGGCTTTGACAATTATATTGCAGTTATGTAAGATGTTAACATTTGAGGAAGCTAGATGAAAGGTATGCAAAAATTCTTTGTACTAGTTTTTTTTTTTTTTTGCATGACAGAGTCTAGACTTTTAAATGATTATTAGTACACTATCAGTACACCAAGTAGTGACATGTAACAAGTTCTTGAATTCTATCCTCTAGTAATTTTAAATAAGAGAAACCAAAAGCAGCCCAATACTAGTACCCATCGTTCTAACTCTTAGCCGGAAAGGACTATTTTAAGGCTGGCTGTTCACATAGGTTACAAGTAACTATTTACTACTTTTTCATAGATAAAGCCCCTGACCTTCAAGAAAGATTTAGGGAAAAAAAAAATTTAATCCCTTTCTTTCTTAAGAAAATTGTTTTTTTTTTAAACTATATCTAAGGTCATAGGAAGGAACCTTCATGATCTAACTTTTGAACAAGTAGAGTTGCAACATAAAGCTATGACTTAAAATTAAAAAAAGAAAAACAAAACTATATCTAAGAAAGAAAACGTCAGTGTTCATAATATGCCACTTGAGCGAAAAGGCATAGGAAAACAGACAACATATACCCATTAAGTTTCTAAGAAATATGAGGTAAAAAGATAAAATCTTTGGATAGGCTATAAGTTTGTACAAAGAAGCTACAACTGCTATTCTGCAAAAAGTGAAGGGACCTACTATATAATATACAGAAATAATTTAATGCCTTTTCACAAGAATATAACCCAAGCCTTGCTAAAGCCTCATATTCTATGAAGGCATCTAAAATGCCAATCCACGGCACAGCGCTCTTCCCTTATCCGTTTATGCGGTAATTCTCGTGGATTTCTGGCCGGATGTCACAGACAAAGGCCAAGAGGTTATCCAGGACTTCATCCCTGTTCTGCCGGAAGTAGGTCTGAAGGATGGTCATCTTCTCCTGGGTGTCCTTCTCCACTTCAGTGCTGCAACTGCCGTGGGATCCCAGAGCCGCAGCTTCCTTGGCCTTGAACTCCTTCTCCCTCTGCAGGCGGTATTGTTCAATTTCAGCCTGGGCTTCTTCTTTGGCCTGCTTCAGCCTCCGGTTCTTTCGCTTGCGGGCCTCGGACACCTTCTCGGCGGCCCGCTTCTCGGCCTGGAGCAGCTGCTGGATGCCCTGCGACTGACTAGCCATGGCTGCGGCAGCGTCTCCGAGACGCCACAGACAGGCCTCTTTGTACTAGTTTTGCCATGTATTTTAATCTGGAAAAAAAATCAGCCTTTGTAGTCTGGGGTTGCCTCACCACAGCAGGCAAAGTCCTCTTGGAAAAGTCCTTTTAAGACTTCTCTATGCCCATCGAGAGATGAATGGATAAAGAAGATGTGGTACATATATACAATGGAATATTACTCAGCCATAAAAAGGAACGAAATTGGGTCATTTGTAGAGACGTGGATGGATCTAGAGACTGTCATACAGAGTGAAGTAAGTCAGAAAGAGAAAAACAAATATCGTATATTAACACATATATGTGGAACCTAGAAAAATGGTACAGGTGAACCAGTTTGCAAGGCAGAAATGGAGACACAGATGTAGAGAACAAACGTATGGACACCAAGGGGGGAAAGCAGCGGGGGGTGGGGGTGGTGGTGGGATGAATTGGGAGATTGGGATTGACATGTATATACTGATATGTATAAAATGGATGACTAATAAGAAAATAAATAAAGAAAAAAAAAAAGAAAAAAAAAGACTTCTCTAGTTTGGCTACTTCTGGATGTGCCAACTTCTAGAAGTGTAAGCCAAGCCCACCACAAGTCTCTTTGCTTTGCCATCATAGGCAGTTCAAGCCAGGTTCTAGCCGTCATACTTTTCCAGGCAAGAGTCAGGCAGCAGTCTCTGGAGTCACCTAAAGTCTGGGGGACACAGGTCAAGTTTTTCAGAACTCTCCACCACACTCTGCTCCAATCCATGGGGCTAGTGGAACTTCCTGACTTGGCTTGAGGTAAAGGCAGAGAATAACCCTCACTCTAGGCCAACAGCTCCTTTCAAAGAAACCTCTCTCCCCTCTCCTCAAGGACTTTCTTGGTTGCTTTTCTCTAGTCTGGAGATGTCTGATGGGCTCTAGTCCATAGGACTGGTGTAGCTACCTCCTAGTAAGTTTGACATGGACAATAATACACTTTGTCATCTGATTGGAGGCTGAACCCAAAGCCTGAGAAAATGATTAAAATCCCATTTAACATCTTGTAACACCTGCAGCTAAAAACATTCTCAAACATTTTCAAATGAAAAAGAAATGGTGACATTCCCTACCAAACCTTTCTTTTGTTTTGTTTGAAGAGACGCAATGGCACCCTTGTAAGGGATTAGTGCAAATACTCCTGAAAGTAAATGGAGCTGCTGAGCTGCCTACCAGCTGCCTCTTGATTAGAAACACTAGACGGTGAATTTCAGCAAGGTAGACATGAAACAGCATCTTACTTAAGAAAGCATATTTGCAATCAAATAATTTACCTAAAAGAAGAGGTTCTATATAAGATATTAAATATCACTGTATCATTGTACTACTTAATATAGTTCTGTATCATTTAGGAATGTGTTAAGCTTAGTGAAAGTGACCAAGAAGCAGATGGGGTTTTCTTCTTTCTCATATAATAAGTTCAGAGGAGGCATTGCTTATATTGGTTCAGCGGCTCCACAACACCATGGAGAACCAGTTCTTTCTATTTTTAACTCTGTCATCTTTAGCATATTAGCTTTCATCCTTATAATTTTTCTCTTATGGACATAAAATATCTACTCCAACTCCAGAAATCTTATTCCAGGTAGGAAAAAAAGAGATAGGGTGAGGGGATTTTGCACGTCTCTCTCCTCATCGGATTCCTAATTACTTGTCTTACCCAGAATATATCACATAGCTACCGCTAACCATGAGGGATGCTGGGATTTAGAGTATTAGCTTTCCATTCTGTAGAGGAGAAGGGCAAGGGGGTCAGGACTGGGTGCTGAGTAAGTAAAATTACAGTGTCTAACATGGGTGCTTTGCATATACTTGTCATTCAATAAAATTATGTACATAGAACAAATGTGTAAAGAATTATCCATATTATAATGGCCAATAAAAGTGGCTTTTAAAATAATAACAATACAATAAACAGGTGTTTTTGTTCTGCTGAAAAATTTTAGTGGAAACTGCAGCTTCAAACCTTAGGTTAAAAAGCAACAGACTGTATGAAATGGGAGAAAATATTTGCAAATCATATATCTTATAAGGGGTTAATATCCAAAATACATAAAGAACTCATACGACTCAACAGCAAAACAAAAACACAAACCCAAACAATCCGATTAAAAAATGGGCAGAGGATCTGAATAGATATTTTTCTAAAGAACACAGACAGATGGCCAACAGACACGTGAAAAGATGCTCAACATCACGAATCATCAGGGAAATGGAAATCAAAACCACAATGAGATATCACTTCACACCTGTTAGAATGGCTAACATCAAAAAGACAAGAAATAACAAGTTTAGGAGAGGTTATGGAGAAAAGGGAACACTTGTGCACTATTGGTGGGGATGTAAATTGCTATAGCTATTTATGGAGGTTCCTCAAAAAATTAAAAATAGAACTACCATATGATTCAGCAATTCTACTTCTGGGTATTTATCTGAAGAAAATGAAAACACTAAGTCGAAAAGATATCTGCACCCCCATGTTCATTGCAGGATTACTTACAATAGCCAAGACATGGAAGCAACGTAAGTATCTATCAACAGATAAATGCGTAAAGAAAATGTGATACATATATCACAGGTGGAGCAGTTGCAGGCCTGGACTTTGCCCCATGCCAAACTGGTGAGCCAGCAAATAAGCCACCATGAGCGTGAGCCACAAAAGTACCGGCCCCAATCTTCTAGGCATAAAAACCAAAATGCCTGCTTCTTCTCTTCTGCCTACCAAATTTCATGTGAAAATATCTCTTGTCAACCACCCTAACCAAAATAAACGCAGAGGAAAGTTCAGCCTAGCCAAGTTGACCCATTATAATGCTACCCAAACCTAGTAAAAACACAAAGGGATGCATGCACGAGGCTGTTCATTGCTGTACTGATTGTAATAGCACAAGACTGGAAACAGCCCAGATGTCCATTAATAGGGAACTAGATAAATAAACTAGGGTACATCTACACTGTGCAGCTGTAAAATCGGATGTGAAAAAAAAGTTTTTATATGCTGCCATGGAGTGATGTCCAAGATATATTGCTAAGTGAGGGAAAAAGAAAAAGGAAGATGCAAAACAATGAGGATAGTATATTATCTTTCATCTAAGGGAGTATTTCCTAGCTCTGTCCATTAAAAAGTCCTAGAAAAACAACTAACTAAATAGCAATGAGCACCTTTCACAACCAGAATGCTGTATCTAATACTTACCACTAAAGGATTCAGTGGGTCCTTAAAGAAATGGCTGAATCTATCTCCAGGACAGGAAATGTATAATGTTAGCCTGGAATATTCTATTGAGGCAGGAGATAGATGGGCCCAGGTCAAACAGCTGAAGTTCATAGTTCATCCCCTGTGGCCAGAAACTCCATAATAGCAGAAACTCCATAAAAGCAGGATGATGGAGGAGGCTGGGCTCTGCCCAGATAAGAGATAAAAGACCACATATTCCTCATTCTCGAAGTCAAGGAGACCTTCCCGATTACACATGCACAGAAAGGCTCCTTGGAGGTCAAAATGGAGGGGGCGCCACCCCATAGTAAGTGATGTCAACTACCCATAGGCCTCTTTGCTAGAATCCATCTTGGCTAAGAGATGCGCACACACACAGGGGAGGACCTTGAGATATACTAAATACGGACTCAGAACCAGGCAAAGCAAGATGACTGGTCAAAGGAAACCTGGAAGAAACACCCCATAAATGTAATTCAAACTACCATGAGGGCGCGACTCTCTCTCTGAGCCCACCCGTGTGTCTATCCACACGTACTGTACTCTTTTTCCTCCTAATAAACGCTTTACTTGCTTCACTACTTTCCGTCTCTATGTGGAAATTCATTTCTACACAGCTGACGGGCCAGGGCCTTGTCACTGGTCACTGGTGGTCTGGTGGCTAGGATTCAGCGCTCTCACTGCCACTGCCCGACCTCAATCTCTGGCCGGAAATCGAAATCCTGCTTCAAGCCACTGCAGGCCGAGGCCACCCAAGATCACTATCATACCAGAAAGTAAGAAAGCTATCAAAGACTACTGGAGTCATTTCACAAAGAATCAAAGCCAACTTGAAGGGACTCTCGCTGCCCAAACTGGGCCATTATGAGCATCCCTTCCCCCACAAAAAGGGAAGAAAGATTGAAACACTGGTTATATTTAAATTCATGTGCACATAAAGATACTAAAAAAAGAAAAAAATCCAGGGTACCACCTACTATTCTGAAAACAAGTAAATAAAAGGAGAGATGCAATCGTTTATGAACTATTTTTCTAGTTTTCAGGGTAACCAAATAGTTGACAAGGGAAAAGTCTCCTTTACAGAAGAATTCCAGCCAATAATTGTAGAGGGAATGATAAAATTAGAAGGAAGGAAGCAGCTTAGAAAAATGGAAGGAAGCAATGGTCAGTTAAAACTCTTAGGTGAATGGAAGACTTTATAAAGGAAGAATCCAGCTGATAATACCTGAACTTGACATCACAAAAAGAGAGACAACCAGACATTATGTATACCCTGACACAACATGAGGTATTCTAGGCACCTATGTATGAAGTATTCTTGCCCAGAAAGTGAACACGATCTTGGTGAAGCCTCTACATCAGAACTGTCCAACACAAATTTCTGCAATGATGGAAATGTTTTTGTGTGCTATCCAATACTATATCTAATACCATAGCCATTAGCCAATAGCCACTTGGCTATTGAGCACTTAACCTGTGAGACTGAGAAACTGACTTATAAATTTTAGTTAATTTTAATTACAGTAAGTCCCCTACAAACAAGTTCCCTTCTGAGAGCATGTTTGTAAGTCCAATTTGTTTGTAAGTCCAACAATGTTAGCCTAGGTACCCAACTAACACAATCGGCTACATAGTACTGTACTGTAATAGGTTTATAATACTTTTCACACAAATGATACATAAAAAAAACACAAAACATAAAGAAAGCATTTTTAATCTTACAGTACAGCACCTTGAAAAGAACAGTAGTAGAGTACAACAGCTGGCGCTTCAGAGCTGCACCCGCTACATCACCTCTGCTTTTACGCTTGTTTCTGGACATCCTGGGCTTGAAATAAAGATACTGTACTACTGTACTCTATACAGTAAAGTACACAAAAGCACAACCACTTGTAGAGGATGCACACACATGACAATGTACGTGAAAAACGTGAACTAACGTGATTGGACATGTGAATGCAGTTCGCATCTTTGAAAGTTTGCAACTTGAAGGTCCCTATGTAGGGGACTTACTGAAATTTAAATTTAAGTAGCCACATGTAGTTAGTGGCAACCACACTTGACAGAGCAGCTGTAGGTCTACTAATTTATAGAAAGGATAGGGGATATGTTAAATGATAACACATCTCAGTGTATAATGTGTAGACCTTGTTTGGATCCTTATTCAAACAAATCAAACATAAGAGACAACTGGGGAAATCTGAACTGGATAATTCATAATATTAGGAATTATTCAAAATTTTTACGTGTATCAATGATATTATGTTTAAGCTTTAAAAAATTGTTCTCTCTCCAAGATTCATACTTCAGTATATAAGATGAAAATGTATATGTCTGGGATTTTCTTTAAAGAATCCATCAGAGGGACTTCTCTGGTGGCACAGTGGTTAAGAATCTGTCTGCCAATGCAGGGGGCATGGGTTCGAGCCCTGGTCCGGGAAGATCCCACATGCCGCGGAGCAACTAAGGCCGTGTGCCACAACTACTGAGCCTGCGCTCTAGAGCCCGCGAGCCACAACTACTGAAGCCCTAGAGCCCGTGCTCTGCAACAAGAGAAGCCACCGCAATGAGAAGCCCGCGCACCGCAACGAAGGGTAGCTCCTGCTCGCCGCAACTAGGGAAAGCCTGCACGCAGCAACGAAGACCCAACGCAGCCAAAAATATAAATAAATAAATAAATTTATTAAAAAAAAAAAAAGAATCCAGCGGAGGTGGAGGGGGAAGGGTGGTGGGAGGGTATACACGAAACAAGATTAGCTATATGTTGATAACTGTTGAAGCTGGGTGATGGGTATATGGTGTTCATCATAATATTCTTTCTATTTCTGTGCATGTTTGAAAATTTCCATCACAGAATGTGTTAACAAATGAAGAGATAAATAAAACCTAGAATTAAAAGAATAGTATATAGTTTTTCCTATGGAATATTATACAACTCCTAAAAAGAATTCAATGGGCCTCTATATATTATACTATGGAAAGAAAGCTAAACCACGTGAGATGAAGAAGGGAAGTTGCATAACAATTGCTATGGTCTGAATGTTTGTATCCCCTACTCCAAATACATGTTGAAATCTTAACCTCCAATAGTAATAATATTAGTAGGTGGGGCCTTTGGGAGGTGATTAGGTCATGAAGGTGGAGCCCTTGTGAATGGGATCAGTGCTTCTATGAGATTCTGAAGAGCTCCCCCTAGCCCTTTTCAACGATGTGAGGATACAGTAAGAGGTTTGCAACCTGGAAGAGAGTCTTCACTTGACCATTCTGGCACTCTGATCTTGACTACCAGCCTCCAGAACTGCGAGAAATAAATTTCTGTTGTGTATAAGCTACCCAGTCTTTTCTGATAGCAGTCTGAATGGACTAAGACAGCAATATAGAAAGTATGATCCTATTTATGTAAACAATAAAAAGATGCATTTATATGTATATATATTTGTAAGTAAATACCTGCCCTTTAATGTACAAGTCCATTTCTTAGAACATATTTACAAAATTATTTTTAGACATCCAAAAGGATATATGTACAGATACTTAACTGTAGTGGTCTGCTTGGGCTGCCATAACGAAATATCACAGACTTGGTGGCTTAAACAATAGAAATTTCTCACAGTTTTGGAGGCTGCGAAGTCCAAGATGAAAGTGCCAGCGGATTCGACTCCTGGTAAGGGCTTTCTTCTGGTTTGCAGATGGCCTCCTTCTCACTATGTCTTCACACAGAGGAGAGAGAGAAAGCTCTGGTGTCTCTTCCTTTATAAGGGCACTAGCTTATAGATTAAGGCCCATCCTTGTGACCTCATTTAACCTTTATCACCTTTTCCATGTTCTATCTCCAAATAGTCACATTGAAGATTAGGTTTTCAACTATGATTTTGGGGGGAACACAAATATTCAGTCCATAACATTTACGAAAGCATTATTTCTTATAGCAAAATTATGGAGACAATTTTTGTGTCCATCTATGGCGAAATGGATAGTTAAATTATAACATATCCATATTATGACTAGTTTGGACAAATGTCCAAAATACATTTTTGAGTATAAAAAGCAAGTTGAACAATATATGAATCACACACATTAAAAAAATACCAAAAAACCCCCCTAACTATATAATCCCCGCCCCCGGTTATATATAGTCTGGAAGTATAGTCATTCAACTACTAACAGTGATTAACCTTAAGGAATAGGAATGGGGATATGAAAAGAGTGGCATTTAACTTTTTCACTTGTATAAGCCTAAATACTTCTAATTTATTTAAAAGATAATGGGCATTCATTACATTTGTAAATCTGAAAAATGCAAAAAGTGGTTGTTTTTTAAACCACTTGATTCCATGAGATAATATCTAAGTGCCTGAAATATTAAAACAGCAAATGTATTTATATAACATGAGCTATGCCTCTCAAATGATTCCGGCTCTGTGCAGAGCTGCATTGAATAATCATGGTCCAGAATCCAGAAACGTATTACAAAGTAGTCTCAACTTTTACTTGCATGGGCTCAAAGAACATTAGCCCCTTCTCCACTATCCTGTAGCTCCTCTCTTGAGACTTTCTCATTCTAAACATCTAAATCTTCCTCAGCCACAGTCCTGTCCTCTTTTTTTTTATCAGCCTTCCTCAGTTCCTTTAAATAGATATCCTTCCAAGACTCTTGTTTTTTCTCTAGCAATTGGTCACACTCTGCGTTTTAAAAGATGCAAGAACCAGGCTGGTGAAGACTTTCCTTCAATTGGGGGAAGGGAAAAGGTGAGGAACAGCTTAGTCTATTCACATATTGCAAGCACTGATTTCTCCAAATTTAGAACTGTCATTCTGTTAACTAATAATTGGGTCATGTGTATTATGGTTTATCTCAAGTAGATTGTATTCGGGTAGGGAATTACTGTCACTATTTTTATTCCTTACAGTACTTCTTTAATTTATTGTTTGGTCCATTGATGTAAAAAAGATACCTAGGGGAATCATCGGCACCAGGGCCCCGGGACTGCGGTTGGGGGAGGGATGGTCCTCAGTTTGTCAAAGTGTAGCTTAAGTTGCTCACTTCCAAACAGTCTAATTAAGGTTTATGCATTTCTTACAAGTCATATGCCTTCTTTACAGGTCATAACATTCTTAGAAATCCTGAGGATTCAGAACTGCACTGCCTCAGACACTGGACCCTCATATAATCCTCTGAGCTCTTTTAGTTGGATGTTGGTATTGGACTTCGAACTAGAGAACCCTGTCTATAATCACTTCATCTGTTTGGGCACCTTCCTCGCGGCCCGTTTCCTTGTCTGCAAAGCGGGGATAGTCGTGTATGCCTCACAGGACGTTACGTGGGGACATGTTGTGGATATATAGCCCTTTTAAAACCTTCTGTCTGGAGAAATCACCCAGGCTTGGTTCCTGCCCTGCTCATGTGGAAGAGGCCGATTAGTCCCCTTTTGCCCCCAAATCACATAATGAGGAAGGATTTCAACTTCGAAGATGTTTGCTCAGAAACGACAGAGCGATAAAAACAGAGTTGAATAAGTCTGGCCAGCAGCTACATCTTTTCTCTCCAACAGATAATAATGCGTATAGTCCACTGTCTCTGGCACCTCAAGCTTTAACTTTGGGGAAACAATGAATTCTGCGCCCAGGCCTTCAGGCGAGTCAAAAAACCCTAAGTGGTTATGCTTGTTTGGAGGCCTGCGAGGCACGAGGGGACGGAGAAAGGTGAATCGAGTTGCTCTCTGACTCACAACCGGCTCGCCCTCCGTACCTAACACAGCTAAGTGTTGTCGTCGCCATTTTGCAGGGTGGGCTGCGCAGTCTCCTGTCGCAAGGCCCGCGCGCCTGGGCCGGAGAGGACGTGGAAGGCTAGAAGGCGGGGAACGCGCGCTACCCGGAGGAAGCACGCGTGCGCACAGGCGGTGGCTGCGGCGGAGGGGTGGGGCCGGGGTACGAGTGCGCGTGCTCAGTGGGAGCCCGCGAAGTACCTGGAGGAGGTGGGGGGAGAGGTAGAAAGGAGTGAGGTTGAAGAGCGCTTGCGCGGGAGGGCGACCGTGCGGGGAGGGGGGCTCCGGAGCACGCGCGCGGAGACGGGACTTAAGGAGCTCTCGCGAGATCTCCAGGTTGCTATATATGTGCGCAGGGAGCCCGCGTCCTTTCCCTGGTCTGATTCCGTCCTGCGCGACTGTTCTTTCGAACGGTAGTCTTTTATCTCCGTCCACTTTCTCTCCTACCGAAGTGCGTGCCACCAACCCATGGAAGATTCGATGGACATGGACATGAGCCCACTGAGGCCCCAGAACTATCTTTTCGGTAACTGCTGGGGGGTTGGAGCGAGGCCGAGCAGGGCCTTCAGGCTTTGGTGGGGGGGCGGGATCCCACTGAGGCCTGGGTTAGCGGGGAAAGCTAAGCAGGCTGGAGGCCTGAGGGGGTGGGAAGCGAGCAGACGGGGTCCTGCCGCCTGCAGGATGGGGACCCAGGAGGGGCGAGCCGGAAGCACGGAGGGGGGTGGGAAGGAGGGGCGGCCTGAAGGCTGAGGCGTCAGCTGTCCGAGGCCCAGGGCCTGAGGTAACGTGGAACCGACCGGCTGAGGATTCGGCGTTACGCGGGGCCCATGGTGGAGCTCTGGGCACAATTATTTTCTGAGGTTTTGTGAGTTGGTAGGCTTCTGATTCCGGGCGGGTGCCTGAGGCTAAGCTCCGCGATGGTGGTGCAGGAGGTTTTGTGGGTTCGGGGTGTGAGGAGGCTTGGGCCTCCTTTCTGGACGAGAGGATCGATTGAGCATGGCGTTGTCCTCGGGCCTCAGGGTCAGGAGCTCTCGACCGAGATTCGGCCCCGGTGCCTCGGCTGGTTGCTGGGGGCAAGGGAGGTGCGGCCCGGCCCGGCGTGAGGAGGCCGCGACCGCTGGGGAGCACGTGGTTGCCACGTGGTTGGGGGAAGGAGGGGGGTGTGGGCGCTGCATCCGGGGCTCACTGGCGTCTGTCACCTCCGAGCCTGGGGTCCTGGGGCTTGATTGAGGCTGGTGGGCCGGAAATGTTAGGTGAAGTGGTTGGTAGCTCCAGGACTCTTGGAGGTCTTTTGTTCGGTGCTTAACATCTATGCTGGTAGTTCTCATTTAGAGAATCCTCTTTCTGTCTCACCGCGTCCATCTCGCAGAGGAGGTACTGCCGCTCAGAGAACCGAAGTGGCTTAACGAAGTTGCACTTGTAGGAAGAGACTAGATCTAACCCCATGACCCTTGCTTCCAGAGCTGGTGCATTACAAATGATTTGGGGTGGGGGGTGGCGAGGGAGGGAGACTGGCGGAGGCAGCCTTCTGTTAAAACTTGTAATTCTATACCAGGGTTTTGGGATTTCCCCCTCGAGCACACCAAGTACCATACTAAGGGGCCTGCGTTGGTTTTTCAGTCTCACTAAACTGAATTGTTGAAGCCTTTGTGTCAGGCTTTTAAAAATCCTGCCCCAAATTAATTTTGTTTCCTTATATACCATGCTGAGATTTGTTAATTGAACAATAACCGTTAAGCATCTATTCCAGTAACTATTAGATGGCAACTAAATGGGACTATTTAAATAAAGTTTAATTCTGATGGTATTTAAGACAGTTTGCTTATTCATGAATGGTAGTAGTAACATGCACTATGCATTAAGGCTTTTATTCCTAGCATTTTGAAAAGCTGGCGTTTCTGATCAATTTATATCAAAATTTTTGCTTTAACTCTTGCTATTGGAAGTATCCCTAGGATATTTCTATTGTCTTAAACATAATTTCTGAACAATTTAATGTACATCATTTCTGTAACTTCGAAGATGGAATGTTGACCCCTGTAACGAGTTTTAGTTCTTTTACATTTGTAGTTTTTCTGTTGTGAATACAAGCTGTTGATGTAGGTGTTTGTGTAACCATTGTCATTTCTAAATTTGGCACCTGGGAGTTTTGGTAGGTAATTTCAACTTTAAAATAGTGGGATTTTATCAACATTGTATGTTAGGGTTGGTTTCAGTTTTAGCTTTACTAAATTTTTGATCCTGTTTCTACATGAGAATAGTAGTGTAGTTGAGCATAAAATAATGTAGTGGGAAGTGGAATTTATAAAGCTCTGTATGGATGTTATTTGATGTTTATAGACTTTTGTGTTCAAGAAATCCAGGAAGAGGTACTTCTGCCTTGCCTTTTGGTAGCTAGAATAGTAAAAAGTAGTTCACAAGTTAACTTTTTGGTTACCCACACTGAATTTTCAGTGTTATTTTTCTCCTTGTTATAGTTGAATTTTTTCTTCATTTACAGGTTGTGAACTAAAGGCCGACAAAGATTATCACTTTAAGGTGGATAATGATGAAAATGAGCACCAGTTATCTTTAAGAACGGTACTTAAACTTTTCAAAATAAACTACTTAACATTTCTTGATTTCAGTCTCTTAGTTCCTATTCGTGTGGATTAATACTTATTTTACAGCAGTATTTTTCTTTCCTTATTTACTTTCTTCGCTTCTACAGTTGTATTAAAAAGCCCTTTAGGGTAGTGATAAATATAAATCTTATTTGTTCTCCACAGACACTAGCCTATAGCCTACTACTTAACTTCTAGGTGGCCAGTAGATGTTAGGTGGTTTGTACTTAGGCGTGGGTGATGACATAACCATCTTTGTCATCAAATGCATTTTTATGTAATTGTTAAGATTCACCAAATATGAGAAATTGTCAAAGTCACATAAAACTTGAAGACAACATTGTGCTCAAGTCAGTTTCCCATCAGTGGTAATAACGAAAGGTTTATAATTGTTCTGATTTTTTAAAACAACTGGTTGGGGGGGTTGTAAAATGGTGGAAACTTAAGTTGAAGTACTGTTTTTCTATTAACAGGTCAGTTTAGGGGCTGGCGCAAAGGATGAATTGCACATTGTCGAAGCAGAGGCGATGAATTATGAAGGCAGTCCAATTAAAGTAACACTGGCAACTTTGAAAATGTCTGTGCAGCCAACGGTAAGGGCTCTTTTACACTTTGGATTTTATGTCAAAGTCTAATTCTGTTGCCTTAAGGTGAGTGTCATTTAGGTTACAACAAAGAGATTGGGGAATTTGGTTTGGTTTTTTCCCTAGTAGTCACAGCTGCATATTCTGTCACTGGTGTTGACTGATCACTGTGGTGGTAGCTGCTTGTTTATCAGAGGTGAAAAAAACAGGTTCACCGATTTGTTCATTTGGCTGATGGGTTTGCTTGTTCAGAAACATTTTTAAGTTATGAACAGATTTTATACCAAACATGTAACCATTTTTTTCCCCCCACAATATTTAGTGATTTATAATTTCTTTTTAGGTTTCCCTTGGGGGCTTTGAAATAACACCACCTGTGGTCTTACGGTTGAAGTGTGGTTCGGGGCCTGTGCATATTAGTGGACAGCACTTAGTAGGTATGTTATTTTTATATGTTATGATGCTTATTTTTAGTGCAGTTACTTTGTTCCCAATTTGGACTTTATAAAGTATGCTTAGTTCTAGTACTGCTGTCTGTAATAGGTTCAAATGGGAATCTAGTAATTTATAACTAGAAAAGCCTGGTGTTTTGCATGTAAAACCTAGTAATGAGTACTAGTCCATTAAATTCCTTTTAAAAAATTTTGTTCTCTTTTTACTCTTTTTCTAATAGAATCTGAGTTTTAAAATACTTATTACTGTGTCTTATCAGTGCCCTTCTGAGTTCTTGCTGTTGGTTGAGTTTTAGTGGTGGCTAATAAAGAATTTTATTTTAGCTGTGGAGGAAGATGCAGAGTCCGAAGATGAAGAGGAGGAGGATGTGAAACTCCTAAGTGTATCTGGAAAGCGTTCTGCCCCTGGAAGTGGTAGCAAGGTTCCACAGGTACAGATGCAATTTACTATACATAATTTATTCTGGCCTTTAGTTTGGTACTTTGGATTAGCACTTCCTTACCAGTGTGTGTCCAATTATTTTTTTAAGAAAAAAGTAAAACTTGCTGCTGATGAAGATGATGATGATGATGATGACGACGACGATGATGATGAAGAGTAAGTAGTATGCCCTTAGAAACCTGACATTGTTGTATGGGGGGTTATGAAAACGATTTACCAAAATCATGATTAGTGGTTGTCAGTTTGTGTTAAATGAGCTGAGTTAAAGGATGCAGTATGCAGCATTTCCCAGATGTATTTGACTAGGTGCCTTTTTTCTGAGGAAGATTTAGTGGACACATTACTGTATGCTAAGTCTGGTGTATTTTACACTGAACAGTTTATAATAAATGGATTGGGCATAAAGAGAATCTGAATATCTCCAGCTATATTCATTTTGTAAGTTGTCACTTGAGGATTTTTTTTCCCCACAAAGGATTTTGGCATATGGTTGTCCTGGTCCTTATGAGAAAATTAGATTCTAAAAGAGAATAGAATTTTGCTGGAGAATTTAAAATTTGGTTGTAAATAAGATTTGATATGTTTGTTAAACTAGGTCAGACTATGGTAAAGTTATAAACATGCTATGGAATAAAATGCTACTCATGATTAGTCTTTCCTATATGCAGCCATATTAAAAATTTATTAATATTGAATTTTTAATTGCTTGTCAACTTTGTTCTTGAGTTCTCAGGTTGGTCCATTGTATATTTACTGAAAACAATTGAAATGGAACCTAAGACAGACTCTGAGAGAACATGCACTAATTTAACGATCAGATCTGCAAAGTAGGTTTTCAGTGACCTCAACTAGCCAAGCTGGTAGCGCTTTAAAAAGGCCTTTGAGCATGACAGTGGAAGCAGAAAATAGGAAAGAGTTGAATGCTTAAAAAATTCAAAATTACCTGCATGTCAAACTTATAAACAAACTCAATATAGTTGGTGTTTGTTACTACTTAATTATGCCTGGGCTTTGGAAGATTTCCTGTCTTTAAAATGGGGATAATTCCTGATGTAACTACAATGTACATAGTTTACATTCTTGTCTTCCATGTCTCCTCTAAGTTGTCTTTAAGTTAGGTGGTGAGGGAGGAATGAAAAGTGTAGATGGTAACAAGGTCCAAATCGGTAAGTTTTCGTAAAAGGGTAGTCAGATACATGTATAAGTAGAGGCAGTTAATGGATCCCTTGAGGATAGCAAGTCTTAGAAGATTCCATTGGTTAGGGGGCAATGAAAATGTTAAGAGGTGCCCCAAGGTTTGTTAGTTAAAAGTAGTTATTATGTAGAAATTGTAAGCCATAATCTCAGAAGGCTTGGAACCCACAAAATAAAAGGCAGATCAGTGGGTCTGTTTTGGGGATGGAAGGGGTATGGTGTGGGGTTGGTTGACTGCTGTTGCTGTAAGCAAGAAAAGCTGAAGACCATGTAGTACATTAAAAGTTAGTATGACCACCACAACATTGTTAATCAACTATACTCCAATATAAAATAAAAAGTTAAAAAAAAAAGTTAGTATGGCTTACAGATACATCCTGGGTGGATTATTCTGGGTGGCCAGGGAACTATAAGGGGTGACTTTGGAGGACAGTTTTTAGGGGGCCCTGAAAATGTTAGGCGCTCAAGCATGGCTGGCATGGGGCCCCCATGGGGCCGGAGTGGCCATTCCCCAAGTGGCTCATGGTTATGGCTGGGTCCTGGGGCAGCATGGGCTGTGCTTCCTTCCAAGTTCAGTGTTGTTTCCCACAGGGGCCAGGTCAGGTGAGGGGGTGGTGGAGAGTGTTCCTTGTTCTTCATTGAGGTGGTAATGGGATTTGCCTAGGTGCCACCCAGGAAAATAATCTGTTACTTAAAAAGTAAAAAAAAGGGTGCTTCTCCATAAACACCCTTTTCCCCTATATTATTAGGGAATATCCTAATAAAACTGCTTACAATAGTGGTTTTATAAAAACCATTGTCATCTTTTTTTTAGTATGGGGTAGCCTATGCAGGTATTGGGTGATAGGGCCAAAATTAACAAATCACTGTTAAAAATTACTTAAAAGATGTTAATATGCCTTTAAATGTATACTACACGGTATTTTATCCAGTTAACATAGCAGATTTTTTACCCCTGTATTGGAAAGAAGTGTTTCTTTGGTTGCACATGGATGAAGTTACTCCTGTTTTTTATTTAGACTATGTAGTGTGGAAGAGAAACCATTTTGGCCAGTATGTAATGTTTGGTTTGTGAAGTAATTACAAGTTAAACCAATTCCACCATTTGCTGATTCGTACTTATTCGTGGACTTCTCCATTGATTGGATTTTTTTCCCCCCAGTTCCCCCATTTAGAGTGAACAGTTTGGTGCTTTATAGTGTATACGCACAGTTGTGCAGCCAATTTCAGAATATTTCATCACCTCAAAAAGAAACTGCTATAATCCCTCATCTTCCCCAGCTCTAGTCAATAACTAATGTACTTTGTTTTTTATAGATTTGCCTGTTCTGGATATTTCATATAAATGGAATCATACAATATGTGCTCTCTTGTGGCTGGTTTGTTTAACTTATCACAATATTTTTAAGATCCTTGTAGCATGTAGCAGTACTTGTACTCGTTTTATATTATTGAACTATAAGAACTTTTTATATATTTTGGAAACAAATCCCTTATCAGGTAGAATTTACAAACATTTTCTCCCATTCCATGGGTTGTTTTTATACTCTGTTGGTGGTCCTTTACAGAAAAGCTTTTAGATTTCATAGTTTGGTTTATTTCTTTTATTGTGTTTTCGGTGTCAAATCTAAGAAACCATTGCCAGATCTTCAAAAAGTTCTATAGTTTCAGCTCTTACCTTTTATCCGTTTTGAATTGATTTTTGTATCAATTGTGAGGTAAGAGCCAGTTTCATTTTTTTTGATTGTGGATATCCAGTAGTCCCAGCACCATTTGTGAAAGACTTTTCCCCATTGAATGGTCTTTGCCCCCTTTTTGAAAATAGTTACCATAAATGTATATTTATTTTTGGACTCTTCAGTTCCATGTCTTTCCTTCTGCCAGTGAAACATTATTCTGATTTCTGTTGCTTTGCACTTTTTATAGATTTTAGTTTGTAATTACTTAATGTGAATGCTTCACCTTTGTTCTTCTTCAAGATTGATTTTGGCTACTTTGGGTTCCTAGAGTTTCAGTGTGAGTTTTAGGATCAGTTTCTATGGAGATACCAGCTAGGATTCTTCTAGGGGTTGTGTTAAATCTGTGGATTAATTTGGAGAGTTGCCACCTTAATATTTACTGGTCCATGAATTTGCAATGTTTCTATTTTAATTTCTTTAAATAACTTCATTTTCAAAAATTTATTTTCAGTTGTAAAAAACATAACACCATATTTACCATCTTAACTATTTTTTAAGTGTGCAGTTCTGTAGTGTTAATCATAATCACATTGTTGTGTAACATCTCAAGCTCATCTAGTTATACTGAAAACCATAACCGTTGAACAAAAAGCCCCCATTTCCACCTCTCCCCTGCCAGCCACCAATCTTACTTTTGGTTTCTATAAAGACTGATTCCTTTAGATACCTCATATAAGTGGAATCATACAGTATTTGTCTTTTTGTGACTGTTCTTTCACTTAGCATAATGTTCTTAAGGTTCATCCATGTGCTACATTTGAGGATTTCCCTAAGACTGCATATTCCCTGATATATATACGTATATGACATTTTCCCTACAATTTGTTTATGAACATTTGGGTTGCTTCTTTTGGTGGGGGGTGCGAGTTGGCTCACACCGTGCTGCCTGCGGGATCTCTTAGTTCCCCAACCAGGGATTGAACCTGTGCCCCACTGCAGTGGAAGTGCGGAGTCCTGACCACTGGACTGCCAGGGAATTCCCTGGGTTGCTTCTACTGCTTGGTAATTGTGAATAATGTTGCAGTGAAAATGAATTTGTGTTCAAGATTGTGCTCTCAGTTCTTTTGTCAACCCGCAAAAGTTTGAAAGCTCTTCATGCTTTGATTGACTAAACTTTTAGGTTCATCCACTTTCTGGATAAGCTTTCTAGATTTGTTGAGTGCATTGAATCAGTAATAAGGACTTATCTCATTTGTAGTGATGATGATGATGACTTTGATGATGAGGAAGCTGAAGAAAAAGCTCCAGTAAAGAAAGTAAGTAAGATACAGTAGTAGAAGATTATCAGAAATAGCTAATAACAAAATGATGGGAATTTTTGCCATTGGCTTGTTTTGTGGTTATTGAAAATTGTCTTAGGAGAAGATGATCTCATACTTCAAATTTTTCTTGAGTAGGGCTATCTTGGAAACTTCTAATAGTGGGGAATTATCTGTTTTCTTTATATAGCCTTCTGTCTGTTAACCCTTTTGCAACCTTTTGTCAAAATGATTGTTTCATCTTAGCCTGACTGCTGCTTTTGCCATGGTTTGGGGCAGTTTTATTTGTACTAATATGTCTGTTATGTAGGGAGGGGCATTGATTAAGATTCATTTCTAATTGCAGTCTGTACGAGATACTCCAGCCAAAAATGCACAAAAATCAAACCAGAATGGAAAAGACTCAAAACCATCAACACCAAGATCAAAAGTAAGTGGTAACATATAAATACAAGCTCCACTGAAGTAGTTAGGTTCTTCTGTGGAAGAATCTACTTTAAAAATTTGATAGGTCTTTGGAGAACGCCTGTAGTTGGTGTCGAAGAGCTAAGATGTGCTTATTTTATTGGTAATCACTGTCATATAGTTAGACAGTTGACCCTTGAACAACATAGGTTTAAACTGCATGGGTCCATTTATCACGGTTTTTTTTTTTTGTAAATGCTACAGTACTGCATATCCACGGTTGGTTGAATCTGGATGCAGAGGAACCACAGATGTGGAGGGCCGACAAGTTATACACAGATTTTTGGCCACGTGGAGGGCTGGCGTCACCTGTTGACATTCAAGGGTCAACTGTATATTGCCGTGGCTTTCTAATGGGGGAGAAAGCTGACAAAAAGATTGTTATTGTGATACAAACAGTTGTGTCATGTAAGGGTTCTTACTTGTTGAAAGGTATGTTTATCGCATAGTGCAGTTTCTCAGTGCTGGCCGCATGTTGGGAGATTATCATTTAAATGCTATGGAATGGGCCCCAGGCATCAAGCTGCATTAACTTTGTAGCTTCATTCTTGGGGACCTTCTGGTTTCGTTTTTTTGATAGTATCCTTTAAGTGTAGGACTGACCTGGTGTTGAATATAAATGCAGGCTCAAACTATTTCCTATTCCTTTCTTAAGCAATAATATAAAAATAATTGTTGAGACACGAATTCATTTATAATGGTAACTCAGTTCTGGTGTATACTTGTTTTTACAAAGGACTGTAAGAATTTTATTGAGAAAATCCGGGTAGGGTGGGTCTTAAGAGTTCTTATGATGTTAAAATTTGCCTTTTTTCCCAGGGTCAAGAATCCTTCAAAAAACAGGAAAAAACTCCTAAAACACCGAAAGGACCTAGCTCTGTAGAAGACATTAAAGCAAAAATGCAAGCAAGTATAGAAAAAGTGAGTAAAATTGTCTTCCTTAAAGGAACTAAATAGGTAATTTTACCTTTCTGGGGTTTGGAACAGGAATCGTCCTCATGTTTTATAGTTAATATACCTGCCCCTTTGTGGTATGAAATTATCTCAAAAATGGATTACTAGTTACTTACATTAATTTATAGTCTCTGTTGATTTTTTTGCATATTTGAAGTTAAATATGCTTTATTTTCCATTATAAAAGGAATACAAGTAAGTTGATTGTAAGATATGTTCTTACCTTAGTTGTTAAAATGAGAGCATTTCCCTTCACCTGTTCTGGTCATGAGATGCCACAGTACCAGCAGAGGGCGTATGAGTCTTCTAAAATTGCAAACAGCTGGAAAAGTAGTCTTTGGCTGCTTGGTGTTGTAGTTTTTAAAAAAATTACTCGTGTTTGACTGTAGTCAGAAACATTCTCCAACAAATTGAGTCATTTCTATTTGCCATTTGCACCAAGATGTCACCAGGCAATACGTGTGATAATATCTTGAATTTTTGAGTGACTAACATGTTTACATTTAGTTTTGTCTTAGTGGAAATGTGTGAGAAGAGGATTAGCTTTTGTCCTACTTGCTTGATTTGGGGTGGGGGGGATGCACTTAAGAAACTTCAGTGAACTCTGGAGCATGGAGTAATTGGTTTTAAGGCCTTGAAACACATTTGAGAGAAACTTTAAAATTCTGTGAATATTCTCAGACCCCAATTATTGAGAATAAATGTGGGATGGTGAGGAAAAGTTACTGACTCCCTTTCCCTGTGTTTTTTCTGTGCTCTCTAGGTTCTACATGGCTTCCGTAGATTTCCTTTCATTGTGCAGTTATGAGTCAATTGGAAAACTAACAGTTTAGAACCAGAATGTATTTCTTGATTTTGCTTTAGTACTACTGTAAACCTTTTAGCCTTCCTGGTATCGCTGCTTTATTTTTATCCCTTGCGTACCGTTCTAAAATGACATTTTAGATACCCCTCCCCCTAATTTTAATATGGTCCTATCTCCTTGGTTTAATTGCAGGCGCATTGAACAATCCTGGGCACTACTGGTAAATTAAGCCCAAAGATGGGGAGAGAGGAAAAGGAGAGACAAATATAGTCCAAACTGAGTATCATCAACAATCCAGACTGAAGTCTTCTATTTTAACTCAATCCCCTTTCCTGATTTGCCACCCACCCATGCCCCCCTTCCAGGCTGGAAGCAATCTCTTGATCTCCTAAAACACTTTCTTTTGACTGCTGTGATTCAGTGAACCTTATACTTTGCTTTCTATTACTTGTGCATTTGCCTCACCTCTTTGACCATATTTTAATCACCTTTGTATCTCCCTAGCTGCTCAATAAATATTTGAATCAAATAAGAATGTATGTGACAATAATTTAAAAGTGTAAAATTATAGTGAGGTTTATTTTCTAGGTGATGAGGCAGCTAAGTATCTTACACCATACCTGAAGCCTTCTTGATCTTTTTAAAGTGCACAGAAGATTCAGGTTACAAGGAAAATCAAAATTTAGTTATCAAAGTAGGAAACAAAAGTGAAAAAATTAGTGTGTTAAGGTAATTCCAGAGCAGAGATAAATATAAACGTTTCAAGATTTTTGAAAATATTTGGTGACATATACTTTGAAAATAATTTGGTGTTACTACTATTGTGCTTTCTTCCCTGTGTCCATAATTGAAAGGAATGGCGAATTTTAAGAGTGTAGTGAAATGTAATAAAGTCTTCCCCCCCATTTGACTTCATATACCCCCTGAATTGACTCCCAGGTTAGCACCGTGCTGGACCTGGGTTTTTGGTACATATTAAGTGATCTTTTTAACAATTTTCGTCACTTGTATACATGATACCCAAAGGGGCTATACTTTTTTTTTGTATTTGGTCCTGGGTGGTGGAGAATGGTGATAAAGCCGACTTGTTAGATAAATACAGTAGGCAGTCAAGTTGATGGTCGAATGCCTGAAGAATCACAAGCATAGCTTATACTTTGTGTTTTTAGAGTGGCTGGGTGGGGGCAGGGAATTTGAAACTTGGACAAACCTTATTCAGTATGAGAGTACCAGTGGAAGACCTAGGTCCTAATATGTTGTACAAACATGTCTTTCTAGGCCTAAAAAAGGATTTATTCAGTATTAAAATGAAGGAGTTGAGGAGACAAGGAATGAATCACAATGATCCATATAATAAACAGCACTCAAATCTTTGAGGAATTTCATAACAATCTCCCTCAAAAACAGTGTTTCTATACTTACCCTTAATAATGCTTTTGTCTCAATAGGGTGGTTCCCTTCCCAAAGTGGAAGCCAAATTCATCAATTATGTGAAGAATTGTTTCCGGATGACTGACCAGGAGGTAACTGAACTTTGTTGGAGACATGATCAAATCCAAAATTTTTATTGTGACTTATTATGGTTATTTGTTTAGTCTCTCTAGGTGTTGGCTTCTTTTAAAATGTTCCTAACCACAGACAATACTTCAGATTAAATACATGGAAACTCTTAAGAATTTAGTTGGCAGAGACTGAGAAGATAACTTTTTTAGTACATTTTTCCCAGCTTTTATATAGTTGGTAAATTATCTCTTGGTTACTGAACTCAGTTTTGCTTTTGGTACTATGTTGGCTAAGGAAATGAGCTGTGGTTTTCCTTGCTGCTCCATTTGGCTACTTGGGTCAGTCTGTTCTTTGCTTTCTTGTGAGTTGGCAGAGACGATTTTCTCCATAGATGTTATGGGAAGCACATTTTGCTGAAATCAACCTAAGTGTAAAATCAGTTGAGTTGGATTTTGTATTTCTTAATGTGAAGAAGGTATTTTGTCAATAGAAGAAAAATCATGCATTTATTTTTACTGTCTTATTTATAGTTGCTGACTTGCAGATTGTAAAGGAAAATGTAAAAGCAGTTACACAGGGTTGCTAGGCATCATGTACATACAGGACATATTCTGTGTTTAATGGTTTTTGTCAGTGCTCCCTAAGTCTCCTGTATTCAGCTTTCTTCAATAAATTAAATTTGTTATTTAGAGATCTTTTTCTACCACAATATTTAGTACTTAAATCACTTAAATGGCAGCACTATTTTTCTCAGGTTTGAAACCCTTTCAGTGGTTTAATACTCTTCGTGGTGGTTTATTGTGAGTTCAGCCTTCCTTGCCATGGCCACGAGATGATCAGTTTGAATCTTTTCGATTCTTTTGGTTGCTATTCTGTTTTTTGTGTATATTTGGATCCCAAAAAGCCAGTGTAAATTGTGTGAATTTTCTGCGGACATTTAGTAAACATAAAAGTCCTTTTAAAACTATGCAGTGTGTAATTGTTAATTCAGTATGGAAAATGGTAGAAAGTGAGATATATAAACCATCATCTATAACAGGTAAGCATAAGAGATATATAATTTTTTCAGCTAATACCAAAGGAAGTGGTAAAATAAAATTTTTGATTAAGAAAAATTCAGGTGAAGATGAAGTAACAGCTAAAGTTGCAAGGGCCTTCCAAACAGCATAACGTCAGTCTTGCAGCTGAAAAAGACTGAATTCACTGCTATCAGAAATATTTTCTGACTTAAAAACTGAAAGCTGTTTTCAAGTGCCAGGATGAAATTTCTGCAATAATAAAAAATATATCTCAGTTTACTATTATGAAATTATCAAAACACTGAATGTGTCACATTTTTATGGCATAGCTGCAGATGTAAGTAATTACAATGTGTAAAATATCTTCCCATTACTTGTGCAGTTTTTCTTCTGAAAAAGTTGTTTATGAAGATTTGGCTAATAAAATCCAGATGGAACCTGAGAAATAATAGCAAATTTTTGCAGAAACTCTTGAATTAAAGAGTTAATGAAAAAAATTGTACTGCCTTTTGTGGAAAGATTACAGATAAAATCCTTGCTGAATGTTTGTATAAAGGTGCAAACAGTGTTTACTCAAAGTTGAAGCAAAACATGAAGTTTTCGAAGGTGTTTTCTGTCCCATTCAATATTCTATATAATACGTAAGTCAAGTAGCATCTGGTTTTTTTTTTTTTTTTTTTACATTAGAGTGTCATGAAAATGTTCTTCAGTATTTGTATTCAACTTAATGATTAGTGAATGCCTGGTATTTGTTGACATGGTATTCAGTTCCCTTGCATTTGAAATCCAATGGCTGTGTTTAAAAACAGTATTTGAGAAAATGCTATTTATTTGAAGCACTGAAACACTTTGAAGAAAAGGCCCCCAAAGTTCTTTTAAATAATCCATTGAGTGAAACCTGCTTATTTAAATGTCTCTTCAGCAGTAGGACCATGTAAATTAAAAGAAGAGCGAAGTCATTGAAGTGCTCCATTGCTTTAAAAGAACTTGTTGAATCCTTTGAAGAGTTGACAAAAACATCAAGACTATTTTTTTTTAAGAGGTGTTATTCATGAATAGGAAAAGAAACACCAACTTGAAGTAGATAATTAATACTGCACTTACATGATTGTCATTTGAAATGTTTTTTATCACTTGAAGATTTTGGCTCTTTTACATGGATGTTACTAAATACCAGCATGAGAACAAGTGGAATGAGTTATATGTTGAAGAGGGATGTAGAAATTGATGAGGGATCTCTTTTTTTTGGTCATTGGACAATATTTTAAATCATTAGACTTGAAGAATGGAAAAGCAAGTTAGTCATGGAAGATGGTGTTCTGTGTTTCAACAAACCAGAAGAGCTTGTCTGAGTAGCTAATCTGAGTAGCTACTGAGTAGTACTAATCTGAGTAGCTAATCTGAGTAGTAATCTGAGTCTGAGAGCTTGTCTGAGTAGCTAATATGGCAGAACATGTTAAATATATATAGTGTCTCATAATGCTAATGCTAGCATGTGTTCTCATTAATGAAATAATTTGAATGTGACCACTGTAGAAACTTAAAATGTAAACAAAATATAAGACTAATTAAGGAATTTTATAAGCAAATTTTGCAAAATAAGGAACTGTTGAGATCCCACATCATCAGGGAAATATAGAGGTAAAGAAAGATGTAACTTTGGTATATTTATATAGTTTATTTCAGATAAATGTACTAATTTTATGTGTCCCGTGTACAGGTGCATGTTTTTCTCTAAATCTGGCAGCAGATAACATGGAGGCAACATTGGCCAAACTGGTCTTCGTTTCCTTAACTAAATATCTTAAGTTGTTAAATGTATATTAGTATAAAAGTGACTTTGTGTACAAAAATCACATGATTTTATGTCTGAATCGAAGTATTTGAAATTAAGTTATGCCTGAGTATAAATTTCCTTGAAATCAGTTCTTAATTATCTAGAGTGAACCTTTTTGGTGGTAGAATGAAAAATAGATATGTTGAATTGTACAGAGACGTGGTTTAATTTATTGGTGTGTATGAAGTGTTGTGGTTTTTTAACCACATTTTTTTTCTCTTTTTTTTTTTCCAGGCTATTCAAGATCTCTGGCAGTGGAGGAAGTCTCTTTAAGAAAATAGTTTAAACAGTTTGTTAAAATTTTCCGTCTTATTTCATTTCTGTAACAGTTGATATCTGGCTGTCCTTTTTATAATGCAGAGTGAGAACTTTCCCTACCGTGTCTGATAAATGTTGTCCAGGTTCCATTGCCAAGAATGTGTTGTCCAAAATGCCTGTTTAGTTTTTAAAGTTGGAACTCCACCCTTTGCTTGGTTTTAAGTATGTATGGAATGTTATGATAGGACATAGTAGTAGTGGTGGTCAGACAAATGGAAATGGTGGGGAGACAAAAATATACATGTGAAATAAACTCAGTATTTTAATACAGTAGCACTGTTTCTCTTTCTGTTATCCTCTTTATACTTTGTCAGAGAAATACATGTACATAGTAAAAGTGTCAAATAGTATTCCAAAATCTCTAAAATAGTATCCTGCCCTACCCATCCAAATAGTTCTGCTTCTCAGAGTTAACCGATCTATTTTTCATCAAGAGGGCTTAGTGCTTTTACCTTACCACCTCTTGGTAATAGTTAATTATAATCAAGTGTTCATCAGACCTTCGTATCCACCTGTCCTAGGCTTTTCACTCCCAAAGAAAATCTGGCATGTTAAATAGCCTGTAGCAGCCTTTCTCAACCTGGGTTCTTTATCTGAACCAGAACACAAAATTATTTCTGTGACTATTTTCTTAATTTATCCAAAATAGTACGTATTTGAGATCCATGGGGGTAGTTAATTTATTGCATGTGGTGGTTATGTGAGGACATTCAGGGACTAATCCTTGGGACCCCTTCATCTGTTAGACCAAGATTCCATTGCATGATGGTCAGGGCTAGATTCCTGTTCTGCTTGTTTTGCTGTGGTATATTCTCCAGTAGTTTCCCAATAGATGGGGGAAGTATTCTGATTTTTTTGCATACCTGAAAACATCTTGATTTTTGACATCAAATTATATGCTGCCTTGTAAGCTGAATCTTTTTCTCAGAATTTTAGGTGTGAGCTGCCTTTTTTGGCCTAGTCTATTCCATTTTTGTGTATTCTTTGTATATGACCAGTTTTTCTGAGAGCTAATTAAGATTGCTTTATTGGAATTTTATGTGTCTTGTAGTCTTGTTCCTGGGCCCTGGGTGGACTGTGGGTCTATTCTCCAGAGACTCTTCTCTGGTCTGGGCCTTTTACTTGGGAGGTTTCACCCTCCTACTTAACTCCCATCCATTCTTAGGCCTTCTGTTTGATTCTCTTGGATGTTTTTCTTCATTCCTTTTTGTTTAAACTTTAGGAGAGAGACTTTATTTTCTGTCTTCAAATTTGTGTTGGTTTTATTTTTTTTAACTTCCAAATGCTCTTGCTTGGTTCTTGGGACGTAGTATGTAGAGTCTGAAGAAACTTTTTCTCATTCCATGCATTGTTTACTTGTTTCCCTCCCGCACCAGCCTGTTTATTTTATCTTTTATATTGATTAGGAGGGTGGTACTTGTTGACTGGGCTCTAGTTGCAGATATTTTGATGGGGGTCTGCAGATTTTAAGCCTTTCTGTTTCTGGGGTGGTTTTCCAGAGTAAACTAGTTTTGGAGGGTGGGGGAAAATACTGGTGCAGTACTGTCTTGTCTAATCTCAAGTTTCCAGGTGTTGGGTTCTTCTAGTCATTTACACTGTGGTTTTCTTCATTGATTATTCAGTCTCTTTTCTCCAGGCCATGTCTGTCTTTGTAGCTTATCTCTTTGTCTTTATTTTAATGGAGGCACAGTAGGAGATGGTAAATGTTCAGTGTTCTTTGTTTTTATGTACTTCAGATATAAAAGATCATCTACTTTAAATTGATAGAACAATCCGAAATCACTTAACCATCCTGTACATTAATTTGAAAAGTTATTGGTGTTCACATAATGCAACTACATTGAAGTTGAGTCATTCCTTCCCTAGATAGTGTTTTTTATTATACTATGTGATGTAGGAGTGTGGTAATTATTAGTATTAGTCCCTTAACATGTTCAGAAGTAGAAATATACTTGCTGCATAATACTGTCTTAAATAGTAAGTCTGAAATTTTTTTTTTTTGAACATTTGTTACTTTTTTCTTTTCTTTTTTTAAATTAATTATTTATTTTTGGCTGTGTTGGGTCTCCGTTTCTGTGCGAGGGCTTTCTCTAGTTGGCGGACGCGCAGGCTCAGTAGGTGTGGCTCACGGGCCTAGTTGCTCCGGGGCATGTGGGCATGTCTGCAGGAAGCTTCTTTTCATTTGGTATCTTAGTATCTTTATCACATATGGTTAGGTTGTGGGTGAGAACTTACAGAGTTACTTTCAACCTGAACCAGAGGACAAAATAGGTTGATAAAGTAAGGCCATTTGGGGAGAGCAGATCAGGCTGTCCAAATTACCGGATCATGCACATGATGATAAAATGAGGTTTATAGTGGTGTGTAAAGCTTGCCTGCCGAAGCTATTAACTGGATAATGGGGGTGGGGTGGGGAGGTTATGTTTAGATTGCCTGGGGGGGTGTTTTTCTTTGAAATTATCCAAGAGAAAAGGTTGAGGGTCACAGAAAATACCCTATTAAGGGTTAGTTAGTAGTCTGCACTGTGGAGATGCAGGGTTAAAGTTATTTCAGAAAGTGTAAGGCCACCTTCCAGCCAGACCTTAACGAAGAGCCAGTTGCTCCTTGACTCCTGAACTTGGCAGTAGACATCCCTTTTTAATATGAAAGTTCCAAGAGCTGATTTTGTGCTACTTTGTGTCTACTTTTCTGATTAAGCTACTTCATCCTATTGAAGACTTGAGGCTGCATTTGTCCTATGTACTTAGGCTGGAGGTTCTCTCATCTTTAAAATATTTGTATTCTATAGACTCCCTGAATTTTGTGATTCTTAAGATTGGAGAGAGGTGGAAAACGAGTGTCAGATTGCAGTGCTTTTAGTGTACTTTCACTTGAAAATGAGGTAGGAAGAATCTATAAACATTTAAGTACTGTGTCCCAAAGTATGTATTTAAGGCTTAGGATTAATCAGCAAGCAAAACCGGTAACTGCCCTCCAGGGCTTGCATTCCATTGGGGAAGCAGTCAACATACATTCTCAGCTACCCTTCAGACAACCAGGAATTTTACAGATGAGAATTTGCTCAGGAAATTGTGAATTTGCCAGCCGAGAGCTAGGAATTGAATGTAGTTGTGTCTGACTCCCAACACCAAACTAGCACATAGCCACCTAGCCCCAACTACCATACTTTTGCCTGGACTGGTAACAGCTTTTTTGCTGGCCTCCTTACTGCCACTGTCACACTGTTCCAATGTATTCTTACCAGCTGCAGTAAGCTTTAAAAACAAACTGGAGGGGCTTCCCTGGTGGCGCAGTGGTTGAGAATCTGCCTGCCAATGCAGGGCACACGGGTTCGGGCCCTGGTCTGGGAGGATCCCACATGTCGCGGAGCAACTGGGCCCGTGAGCCACAATTACTGAGCCTGCGCGTCTGGAGCCTGTGCTCCACAACAGGAGAGGCCGCCATAGTGAGAGGCCCGCGCACCGCGATGAAGAGTGGCCCCCACTTGCCACAACTGGAGAAAGCCCTCGCACAGAAACGAAGACCCAACACAGCCATAAATAAATAAATAAAAAACAAACTGGATTTTGACCCTTAGTTTCAAAGCCTTTGATAAATTGCCAAACAAATGCGTATATCCACACTGAGTACTGCTTGGCAATAAAAAGGAACAATGATAAAAGCAACAAGGGATGAGGCTGAATTTCAAACATGCTGAGCAAAAGAAGCCAGACACAAAAGAGCACATATTATATGGTTCCATTTCTGTGAAACTAGAATCTAGTGCCAGCAGACTAACGGTAACTTGAGACTAGTGATGGGTGTGGTGGGAGGTTGCCTGAGAAAGGTGTTTACAGAAGTAAAAACATTTGTCAAACTCCAAGCATTTAAAAATTGTACATAAATAGTGCCTTAAAAGGCCTTTGAAGGTTTCTGACAGGTACCTATTGCCTGTTTTCACCCTCTCGCCACTCTTGGCTAACCCTGCCTGTCACCTAGCATTTTCCCACTTGCAGGCAATTGACATCTTTTGCCTGGAATATTCCCTTGTGTGGCTGGCTCTCCCACTTTTGGGTCTTAGCGTAAGTATTGCTAATTGGTGTTCTCTATCCCACTGTTTTCCTTCAAAGTGCCGATAAGCTTGAATTTATCTCTTGGCTTATTTGCTTATTGCCCATCTTCCTTAGTAGAAGTAAAATGCTTTTTCAAAGCAGGGGGTTTGTGTGTCTTCACCCAGGGCCTGACACAATAAATAGTGATTGAATGAATTGGTGAGAAGTGACTACCAAATCAGTGACCCATATTAAGTGCTATATGAACATGTCAAATTTGAATAGAAAAAGCTCATTTCAGATTCATCTGTATGGTAATAAGTTTGCAGGTGTGAACGATGGAAAGGAAGAATGTTAAAATGACAGGATTTAGAGTCAAAAGATTCTTTTCAGTAAATTAAGAATGATCCTGCTTCCCTACTTCATGAAATGGTGAAGAAAAAGATAATGTGATAACCTGAAAACCATAATTAGGACTGTTAATAATAGCTAAAATCTTTGGAGCCTTCATTGTGAGCCAGACTGAATGATCTCATTTGGTAACTCGCAGCAACTTAACACCTGGTACTGTTGGAAGCTTGCTGGAATTTATAAGTAAATGTTGGAGGCAATATTCAAATCCAGGACCTCTAACTTGAGTTTATGCTCTTACTAAGAACTTCACTTGACAGGACTTCTGGGTGAATCTTACTTGGGTGATAGCTTTATTTGTGAAATCAACAAACATTATCTGAGCCTTGAAAAAAATTGCAAGCATTTTAGAATATAAATAATTATGGACCCATTTCATTCAAAAGTAATAGGAAACAGTACAGGAAATTGGAAGTCTGATTATTAGCCAGGAGATACTTCAAACACCCCACTTTAGCAGGTAGTAGGCCAAACCCACCTCTTCTCTTGACTGGGCTGTCGGAGGTCTTTATAAAGTAAGATCAAGCATGGTGATGTCACAGGACCCAAGGGAAGCATATCTGTTTTGTGGTTGGACATTGCATGCTGTCTTGGGATTTGCCGGTTCTGGCAATGAGAATGTCTAAGTAAATTCAGCCCAGCGCTTCACACAAGAACTTTCTCCATCGCTCAGCACCTAGCTTTGAAAAGGTTTTCTGCACTTGTGTCCAGTGCTGAAACAGAGGCTGTTTAAGATAGCCTCAGCTTTGAAAGGGAACTTAAATAAAATAGCTTGCAGGGAAGCCTGATAATCGGAACAATTGCTGATAGTTCATATTCCATGACTCTAGGAAGTAGCACTGTTTGACAGTGTCTACCTCAGTTTCACTATACGTGAAATGGGGACTATCAGCCATAGCCAGTGACACAGGAAGTTTTTAACCAAATAGTCCGGATTCCTGAGTTTTGCTTTTTGAGCTTGTTCAGTTTCTTTCCCTCTATGACAAACCCTTAGCATCAGGCCAAAGCAGGGCCCAGCTGTCTGGAGCTCTAGACAGTGTGAGACAGTTAATGTGTGACAAGAACACCTACATTTTGAGGTTGGTGGCAAGGACAGGAGTGATTCCTCTGAAGGGGCGGAGGGGATTAGAAGAGATGCCCTTAGAAGGGACCTGGTTAAAAGAGTCAAACTGCTTAGTGTGCAAAGAGTGGCAAATCTCAGCCTGGAGGCCGGCAAAGGGCCTAGAGTGGTCGCTGACCATAGTCCTGCTGGCTCCTCCCGGGCCTGTATAGCCTGACCGGGCTGGGCTGCAGTGAAGCCTTGGGGACGCTAGGTGGAAGCCGTGCGTTTCCAAAGCTGGCTCACCTACCGGAGAGCCCAGCTGGGATCTCGGGAACCGACCCGGGAGCCCTGGAAGGGGGGCGGTGGGGGTAGGGGGGGGCGCTTAAGAGACGCCCTCGAGATCCCCTCCCCTCAACGGCAGGGACGGAGATTGAAAGGGGGCTCACATAGGGTGGCCAGCCGTCCGAGAGGGCGCCTGGGACATGCCACGATCCTGCGTGGACTCACAGAGCGGGTAAAAGCGACCCCCTTAAGTGGAGCCGCCCCGAGGGCTGGGCCTGACCCGCCCCTTCCCTGCTCCCCACTCAAGCGCTGGTGGGTGTGAGTGCGAGTAGCGAATGTGGGAGAGTAAGGACGTTCCGCACCTAACTGCGTTCTTGGGGACCGCAGCCTGTCCAGTTCCGGCAGCGTTTGCGCCGTGGCGCGAGGTCATTGCGCCCAGGCGCAGAATTCCGACGGCTTCGAGCGCTCACCAGCTCCAGCCTAGCTGCTGGCTCTGCTCCTTCGGAGCTGCCGGTCCCGTCGCCGAGAGTCTGAGCGCCTCCCTCCAACCCGGAGCCGCCAGGAGAAGGAGGAGGAGGCAGTGGAGAGGCTGCGGCAGGCAGGCAAGCAGGCAGGGCCGCCTTTGATGTGGGCGCGGCGCACCCAGGCTAGCTGAGCGCCCGTCCGGCCGCGCCCCGAGGGGGGAGCCCCCGGGCCCCGCATCCTCATTGTGCCGGCTCGGGCCCGGGCCCGCCCCCGGCCCCCCGCCCCCTCGCCGCCCGCGCGTAGAAAACGCCCCGGCCGCCGCCAGTGGTGGGAGGTGGCGATGCGCACGGCCGGAGAGACGCGGAGGAGGAGACATGAGCCGGCGGGCGCTCAGACGGAGCGGCCGTGACGCGTTCGTGCTGCAGCCGCGCGCCCCGGCCCCGGAGCGCTGACCCCTTGCCCCGCGCAGCCCCGCGTCTCGCCTGGAGAGCGCGCCCCAGCTTCCAGCCCCGCCGCGCATGCTGCCCCCGGAGTAAGCCGGACAGCCAGCCTCCCGCAGACGCCCGGACAGCCGGCCGGCCGGCAGTGAGCAAGCTTTCTCGCACCGGCCGGTGCCTCCTGCACAGCGGCGGCCGCCCCGCAGACCCCGCTCCAGCCCGGAGGGCGCAGCGCTCGGGAGGAGCCGCGCGGGGCGCTGATGCCGCAGGGCGCGCCGCGGAGCGCCCCGGAGCAGCAGAGTCTGCAGCAGCAGCAGCCGGCGAGGAGGGAGCAGCAGCAGCGGCGGCGGCGGCGGCGGCGGCGGCGGAGGCGCCCGGTCCCGGCCGCGCGAAGGGGACATGTGCAGGCTGGGCTAGGAGCCGCCGCCTCCCCCCCCGCCCAGCGATGTATTCAGCGCCCTCCGCCTGCACTTGCCTGTAAGCGCCCGCGTGCGGGGCTGCCCACCCTGCCTGGATGTCTGTCTTGTGCCTGTGGCTCTGTCTGCCCGCCCGGCCGTTCTTCTGACTTTCCGACTGCGTATCTGTCTATACGCGGGTTCCCCTCCCTCCAGTCCCACTGACTGCCTCTCCATCTCTCTCTCCCGCAGGTGTTTACACTTCCTGCTGCTGTGCTTCCAGGTACAGGTACGTGGGCTCCTGACTCTGACCTCCCCCCCACCCGCCCCTGTCTCCCGGTACGTGTCTACCCCCCCTCCCCCGGGCCGCGCCCCCTCCCTGTGCCCCACCCCTCCTGGGCGCCGAGCCCAGTGCACCTGTTCCCAGGGCGCGGAAGGGTGGCTCCAAATGCGCCCAGCGCGGGCGGGGGACCGGCCAAGGGCAAGGGGCTCTGTTGCGGGACTCAGGCTGGCGCGGGCTGCCACGGTCCCTGTCGGCTTCGGCTGGGAGAAGATGCTCGGAGCCGGCGGCCTCAGCCGCTACAATGTGCCCGGCTCCAAACCCCCCCCAGCCCCCCGCCCCCCAACCCCCGCCTCCCCGCCCGGCCCGTAGCCGGTGAGGAGTCAGGACGTAGGGATTTTCTCTGCCAACCGTCCCTTAACATCTCCGCTCGCTCTTCCAAACAAAAAGGCTCCTTTCAACCGAGTGGATTTGGAGTCCAGGGAGAAAGCTTCAGTTGTAAATTACTCTGTGGTTTCAAAGGCGTTTGCAGCATTGAGAGAAAGACAGAGAGAGAGGAAGAGAGAGAGAGAGAGATGTTGTGCTAGGAGGGGAGACTGGGGTGAGAGCGAGCAGAGTGGGGCGCCTGGGCCGAGGGACCACTGCCTGCGAGGCGGCTCCGGAACGGGCCGCGCTCCGCAACGCACACCCTTGCCCAAGGTAGTGCAGCCCTCAGCTGGTTCCCCGCCTCGCTCCCTGCTCGCTCGCTCTCCTGAATCAGAAGAGGGCTTGGCGCTCAGCCTGGAAAGCACTTGCTAAAATCTGATCTGTTACTTCAGCAGCTTTCAGACTCGGGAAGGTCTTGGCACGCAGACAGTTGGAACACTGGGGCTTCCAAAGCCGTGGAAATGAAGGAAAAAGGTTGGGGGGCGGGGGGAGGGAAAGAGAAGAGGGACTGAGGGAGCTGACTTCAGCCCCGATTAGAACCAGACCAGGCTGCCTCAGCTTGGAGGGGGGGCGCAAAGGGAAAGGGAATAGGAAGTGCCAGCTGCCCTAGCCCTCCACGACCTAGTGCTCTGACGGAGGCGCCCTAGGAGGAGCTGGGCTGGGGCCAAAAGAGATTATCTGCCCCTTCCCCCTCTGGGTTGAAGGCAGGTGTCCTCATAGGGTTCGAGAAGATGCTTGGGCCTTAGCTTTCTGGATTCCCGAGGTGCCCAGAGAGAGCACTGAGCAGGCAAAGTGGTGGTTCTCCCAGGTGTGTGTGTTGAGTGCTGTTGAGACTCACGGGTCTCTTGCAGAGGGCGGCGGCGGTGGTGGTGGTGAGTCTGCTTATCTCCCCTCCCATTCCTAAGAGAGAGCTGTTACCATCGGGATGGACATTGAGGTGAGGGCAACTAGTTGGGACTGGGGGCTGGAAGGATGGATGGACAGACTGATGGGTTCCTTCCTTCTGTTGGCCAGGCTGGGGTCCCCGGTGACTCCTTGAATCAATACAACTGGAGTCAGTAACTTAAGACTGGCCGTTTGCCAAAGCAGATGTGACCCTGTGTGGTTGCAAAGGGCAGGGTGGGGAATGGCTGGTGTCAGAGAGAGAGGCCAGTGCCAGGCATGGCCTGCTTGGTTTGCAGCTGAGTCCCCAAGCAGAGGGCAGGCCCCAGGGTCACCCCGGGGGACTGCTTGTCTGACCTGGGTGAGAACTCTTTTCCTGAGTGCTGAGCCTGGGTCCGGGGACGATGAAATGGGCATGAAGTAGAGAACTGGTTTCAGACTTTGTTGCCCAGGCCTCTTGTTGCCTGCTGCCTCTTGGTCCTTGAAGTGGGGCCCAGGAGGGGCTGCTGTGTGGTCTTTGTGTTCTCGGGGGGGGGGGGGGGGGAGGGGGTGGGGGGGGCGGAATGTGAGGGAGGGAACCTGGACTCTGCATCCCACCTCCACGTCCTGGCCAGAGCTAGAGCCAGCCTGTGGGGGCGAGGGGCGGGGAGGCGAAAGCTGGATGGGCCGTCTGGGTTCGGTCCATTGGGGTTACGCCTTCAAGCAGGTGAGGGAGCCTCCTCTCCCCTCCCCCTCCCCCACCTCCCCTTTCCTTTGCAGCCTTTCCCGTTGCAAACTGCCTTAGGACTGACTGATGTTTTTAACCCATGATCCATGCACCCTTAGGATATCTAAGGATGGGATTATGGGGGAGGGGTGGTCCCTGAAACACTGTGTGCAAAACGGTGCCCATATATGCAGTGTATGTGAGATGGTTCTCAGCTCCCCACAGATTTTTGAAAGCACCCATGATTGCTGAAAGATAAAGCAACGCTACCCTGGGGAGTTATAGACAATGTTGGCAGGCTCACATCCTCCTTTATGCTCGAGGGACAAGGTGGAGTGTTCGTTAGAGGTAAAGATGAGGGGTGGGACCCTTGTGCTAGTTGCGGGAGTCTGGAGTCTGCTCCCCACTGAGGTGATGGGCCAACACCGGGAGAGCAGCTACTTCCTGGACAGGGTGCATTTGGAGGGTGGTAATGAGAGCGCCCTTGGTGAGCAGGGCCCAGGGGAGGCTCCCTGCACCGTAGGAAGGGCTCAGGGCTTTGCCATCCTGTGGACTGCGCCTGAACCCCAGCTCCATCTTTCCCTATATGTAGACCTCTGCGAGACTTAGCTTCATCATTTGTGACATGGGTGGCCCCGAGGATGAATGGTATACGATAGGCGTGGAAGAGGTTTTGCGAATTCTCATCCCCCAGGAGCACATTGCTCTGCTGGGAACTCTGTACACCTATGCCCTTCCTTCCCCTGCCTCTGTGTTTTGGGGAACTGGTCCAGTCCTAGCAACAGAGTTTCTGGGCTCCTCCCCTCTTTCCATCCATCATCAGCCATCAAACCCCAAATGGGCCCCTTGCCCCCAGCCACATTTCTGTGAACACAGTCAATGCCAGACACTGCCTGCACCGCCCCCCCCCCCACAATGTGGTGAGCCCCGCCCTCCCCTGCCAGCAACCCTGGGAGCGGGAAGCTGGGAATTTAATAAAATCCCTTCTCCACACGACTTGGGACACCGTGGATAGCTCAAATCGGAAGAATTTTAAAAATTTCCAAGGGGAGCAAGCGGCGTGACCAGTAAATTGCTTTTCTGCACTTGGCTGAGCGCTGACAATGACACCGGGCTGGGCCTTTCACGCAGCTCGGCCGGCACCTGCCTGACATTGTTCTTGCCGCCAGGCTCGGCTAGGTCCTGGCCTTCCCCAGACAGGCCAGGCGTGAGGCGGGCCAGGGCAGGGGGGCCTTCCACTGGCCCCTCGGTCCCTCCCTCCCACAGCGCTGCTTCCTCTCTCACCGCACTTGCTCAAGTTTGGAAGTTTCCTTCCATGCCTTCTCTAAGGCTGACCACCCCCATGCCTGGCCTCTTCAGTGAGGTGTAGAACCTCTCTTCAAGCTTGCTAGGATGGGGAAGCCAGAGACAGAGTCCTTTGGGACTTGAAGAGGATGGGATGCTGTCCTATTGGATTGTACTTTTAATTTCTTGAAGAAGCCACCTCATCCATCCATTCGTCCATCCAGTCAGGTATTTGTTCATCAAATACTTGCTGGGAGCCTGCTTCTTGCTGCCCCTGGAACAAGGCTAGTCCGTTCCTGGCCTCAAGGAGCTCCCAGTCTAGAGAGGGAGAGTGCCAGATAAACAGGAGTTCCTTCAGCCCCGCCCCTCCTGTCCCAGGCTGTGAAGCATTGAGAGGTAGGGAACATCCTGCAGCCTGATGGGGGTGGGGACAGGGGAGGGGGCGGGGCGGGAGGGGGGAAGCCAAGGCTGGGGAGAAGTGACCTGCGTTTGGTGAGAAAGTGCTACTTGTATGAATTTCCAAGTGGCTCTTGCATCAGGAAGTTCCTTTCATCCTTTCTACCATTCTACAAGGGAGACTGGAGTAGGAGGAATATTATCATATTCCTACCTCACAGATGGAGAAACTGAGGTACAGAGCGGGGAAGGGATTTTTCAAGGCCATGGCTAAGACCCAAGACTCTGAAATCAAGACCTTGTATCCTTTCCAGCACACCAGGCAGACTTTTTCAGAAACACTGCAGTTGTTCAGAAAGAATACTGATGGGGAAATGGAGTCTCAAGAGGCATGCTAGGGGCCCTTAGTGAGAGATCCGGTTGGATCCCCCTGATAGGATCCCTTATTAGGGGATGATCACAGAGTCCAGGTGGGCGTCTCTGTGGTTGAGGGCATCTGACTTGGTGTCTGCAGGCCCTGATCTTCCTGGAATGTTCTGGTCTAAAAGGGTTTCAGAGCCAGAGGTGGGTGTTTTTGGGGGTGTAGCGGGGCCTGGAGGATTCAGCACTCTCCTTCCAGCTTCTTTCCCAGCATGGAGGGAGATGGGGGCACCCTGCCAGCCTTCCTGCAGCCCAGGTGTGTCACCTGCTCTGAGGCAAGGAGGTGGATTTTGAACATTTCGTGTGGTTGGTGCAGCCAATGTCCAGCAGGCTCTGGGCAGCGTGTCAGGGCCACAGCGTTGCCTCCTCCCAGCCCTGGGTGGCTGAGAGGGCACATTGGACCCCCAAAGGGAGATGGATGGGGACAGGGAGAAGACTTTCTGTCCTCAGCAGGATCTTTTGGTTCTGACCTCGTCCTGTAGCAGGGAAGTTGTTGGTGTGGGAAATCAGGGTGTAGGCCCATCAGGGTAACAACTATACTGGTAGCTGCCGCCGGGTATTGCGGGCTCGTTCCGTGGCTGACGCTTTCTTACAGCATCTAGGCTGTGCCTCACAACCAGCCTGGAATTAGGGAATTCTACAGATGAAGAAAGTGAGGCTCAGAGGCATGAAATAATCTGCCTTTGGTTGCGCAGCAAGAAAGAGAGGCAGAGTGGGATTCAACTCTAGCTTGCCCACTCTAGGACCCAGGCTTATTAAACAGCACTTTAAAGGCTCTGGAATCTGCCAGGCTGGTTCAAAGAGTCGCTCTGCCTTGTCTTTGCTGTGTGACCCTGGACAAGTTACTTAACCTCCCTGGGTCTCAGCTTCTGCACGCATAAAATGGGAAGAAAACAACCAACAAAACAGCTCTGACTTCCTAAGGGTGTGGAGCAGGGGAGAGTGCAGAACCCAGGGCTCTGAAATCTTGTCTGCCTTTCAAGACCTAGTCCCTGTGTCTCTTGTTCTGGGAGGACCCCCTTGGTTCCACCCCTCTGTCAGTGGATTAAGCTCCCCTCTCCCATGGCACTGCCACCTCCTGGTGACTGGGGAGAGGGAAGGTGTTGTTTCCTTTCTGAGGGCCGGGGTTGTCTGATGAACATCTGTGTGCCCCATATTTTGTGTTGGGTTGGGTTTCCCCGCTACTCACAAGGACCCATGGCTGAGCACTTAGGGAAGGGCAATGCCAAGGGCCCTGTCAGTGTGGCCCAGGCTGGAGGAGAGCCACTGGGCCTCCGGAAGGGCTGAGGCCTGCTGTTGGCACCTTGGGTCTGACAGTAGGGATTTGTTCTGGAACATCAGTGTGTAAGCGGGCCCCTCAGGCTTTAGTCAGTCTTGCTGGTAGGGCCTGGGAGATGACTGGGTTTTGTTTGCTCTGACATCTAAACGGCATAAGGCCTCAGGCCCATTTAAAATGCTGCTATGCCAAGGATGGGGCCAAAGACAAGCCCCCCATAGGTCACAGAGCAGAAAGACTCTCAGGATGCCTGGGTTGGAGTCCTGGCTCTGTCACTGGCTCATTGTGTGCCTCAGTTTCTCCACCTGGGTATCAGTGAAGTGAGCTAGGCGGCTTCTGTGGTGCTTGAATGTGTGGGCTTTGCCATAGGAGAGACCTTGGTTTGAATCCTATCTGTGCTGCTGAGCAACTGTTCAGCAAATTTCTTAACCTTCCACCCTCTGCACCTTGGTTTTCCCCATCCGTATAACGGGGTAATGAAAGGTACCTACTTCTTAAGGGTTATGGTGAGGACTAAATAGGATAATGCACACAGAGTAGCTAGCACTGTGGTTGACACTCAGTAAATAATTGAGTAATAGTAATTGCTTGATCAATTATATGCTCTGTGTGTGTGTTAACATGCTGCAGTGTGCTGAAGAAAGCTAGGAAGGCTGTGCTTCTTGCATCGGTGACATCAGGCCCCCTCTAGTCTGAGCATAGATCTTGGATTTAGGTCTGAATTTTATCCTCATTGCACTACTCACAGGCTGTGTGCCCTTGGGAAAGATCCTTAACCTCTCTGAGTCTCTACCTCCTCGTCAGTTGAGAAATAGGAATAATAATACCATTCCTAGGGCCTGTTGGGAGGATTAATTGAAGCCATGTCTTGGACCTGGTATGCAGTAGGCATTCAATTATGGTGCTGCTCCTCATTAGCAATCAGCAAACATGGCTGGCCCTGGACTGGGTTTTGAGCGGGATGAAGAAGACATCTAAGGCTTCAGCTCTTTTCCTCCATGATCCCTGTGAAGAGATGGCAGGTGCTTTGGCAGCTTTGTTTACCACTCTCCCCATCCCACCTCTGCCTTGGAACCTCTTAGCACTTTGTCAATGCTCTGTGACCCAGTGCGTTCTCTGCTGGGGCTCACAGGGATGTATAGGGGCTCAGGCTCTGGACGCAACCCACCTGGGTCATACCCCACCTCGGCCACTTGGTACCTGCATGATTGAGTGAATTCTCAGCTTCTCTGTGGTTCATCTTTAATATAGGCATCAGGATGGACCCTCCCTCTTGGGGTTGCTATAGGGGGTGAACTGTGGTCACTTGTGGGGAAGCACTTGGCCCAGCACATGGTGCATTATAAGTGCTGAGTAACTGTGAGCTGCAGTTATACATTTGACTCTGGTGTGCCTAGAGGCCTGCTTGTCCGCCAGCTCCTGGTTCCTGGAAGTCAAAGGAGGCCTGGCCCATCCCATGGGCCCTGTGGCACCTGGCACGGACCTGGCATGCAGCATGAATGTCAGCAAGTGGAGGGGTGGGGAGAACAGCTTCTCTGAGGGCCGGGCATCTGTATGGGGCCCCCCAACCCTGTACCAGGTGTGGGGCACGGGGTGCTCAGGACCTGTCCCAGCCCTCAGGGATTTGAGAGAAATCTGAGGGATCTGTGCAGGGGGCAGGGGCCCAAGGGTGCAGAGGGTATTCTGATGAAGGGCCCTGAAACCAGACTCAGGGCAGGAGGATCTTGCCTGGGAAGGTGCGCCATTTGAATCTTGAAATAGGAACAAGCTGGGTGAAGACTCTGAGCGTGTCTCTCTGCGTGTGCGTGTGCGTGTGTGTGTGTGTGTGTGTGTGTGAAAAAGCCTTTGCAGGCACATGGACCATTTCTGCATGGAGCAGGGAACAGCTTGATGTGCTCAGGGGACTCCAAGCTGTTTGGGATGGCTGGCTCATCAAGTTCAGGAATGGGGGTGATATAAAAGGCCATGGTGGGCATTGAATGCCAGAATACAGGGCTTGTTTATTACCTCTTTGACATGCATGACCCCTCTCCCCACCCAGGGGCTTCAAGGGAAAGGGATTGGAAGGAAGGAGAAAAGGAGGAAAGAAGGGAGCATGGGTCCTTAGGAGTCCTGCCCCCTCCCTCAGGCTGGCTGCAGGGTTGACGGGCCGCGGCACCCATATTGACAATCTGTACAGAGCAGGCTGATGTATGGGGAGGAGGAGCTCCCGGCCAGCGCCTTGGGTGGCAGCATCCCCCTCCCATGCTGATGGCTCAGCCCTGCCAATCAATACATTGACAGCCCCAGGAGCTTAATGGACAGGTTGGGGGTGGGGAAGGGCCCTTTGGAGCATCACTCTGCCCTGGCTGGGATGGATGTGGGGAGTGTGACAGAAGAGAGGGGAGGAACCTGGGGCTAAGGGGTGGCTGGGGGCATCAGTCTGAGTGAACCAAGCTCCAATTCAGGGGTGGGCCCAGCCTCCCTCCTCCGCTTTCTGTCCAGGGGTGTCAGCTAGGGGAAACTGATGGACTCCGGAGCCAGAGGTGGGTTCAGTTCTTGGCTGCATCAGTTTCTGTACGACTTAGGCAAATCCCTTAGCCTCTCTGTGTCTCCCTTTATCATGGGGATGGTAATCGTTCTGACCTGCCCAGGTCCGGCGAGGAGCGAGGAGACAGTGCCTGGAAAGTGCTTAGCTTGGACCCTGGCACTGAGCGAACGCCCATTAAGTGGGAGCCAGCGTTAGTTTTGTGCTCAACGACAGTAATAATCCACGGAGCACTATGACTGGCATCAACTCCTGGGCCTGAGTCCAGGCTTGCTCTTGAGGAAGAGTTTGGGAGCTGCATTTCAGGGTGGAGGGGGTGCTGACTCTACAAGGGGCCACTCCAGGAATGGGGTGCAGGTCTCAGGTTTGAATCCAGAATTTGGAGAAGCTCTGAAAGCCCTTGGCGTGGCTGGCCCCAGTGCTGCTTCTGGAGGGGAGGCAGGCAGTGGTGGAATGTGGCGGGAAGTCTGTGGCCTCCTCTCCTGGGACCAGGGAGACCCTCCCTTTCTGGGCAGGCTGCCTGGAGACAGGGCCCCGGATTCTCTGAGGCCTCGAGGATGGTACCTGGGTGGGAGGGGCAGTCTGACCCCTTCCTCCTCTCTTGGGTAGGGGGTGAGCTCAAGGCCTCAGTCCTTTCATGTTTAATCCTCCGCCTCAGTCCCTGCCCCACATATGGCTTGTGGCCGGAGCCAATTACTTTCCTGAATGGGGGAAAGGAGGTGGGTGACAGAGAGAAGGGAGAATAGAGCAGGAGAGGGTGAAGAGATGGGGAGCAGAGGTTCTAGGCTGAGCTGGATTCGAATCTTGATTCTTTTTTGCACCAATTTTGTGCCTTTGGATAAGCAATGTAACCTCTCTGAGCCTCAGTTTCCTCATCTGTAAAATGGGGATAATAATCATACCAACTCATAGGGCTGCTCTGGGGATGACGTAAGATAAGTTACTTAAGGTACTTCTTAGTACGGAGAACATGCTCCATAAGTAGTGACTGTTTAGAAAATAAGAAAAAAGAAAAAGAAAAAAAAAGTGGCTCTTCTTACTTATGTTTTTCTGAGATAAATAATTGTAAACAATCTCATTCTGCTGATGAGAAAACTGAGGGTTAAAGAAATCAAGTAAGTTGGTGATTTTGGGGTGGAGCCAGGTCACACCCGAGGTCAGTGAGTGCTATTGTTGAACGTGTGTGGTGTGGGTGTGCTGATGTAACGTGTGTATTAGGTGATGTGTGATGTGGCAGATGTTGGTGTGAGGCGGGCCCAGGAAGAAATAGGAAGCTGCTTGAGACATGACTTCAGAGCCAGGAGTGGATGGGTGAGGTTGAAACCTTCGGTCAGAGGGAGCAACTGTGGCTATTGGATTCCCCGGTGGGAGGGGGAACCTGGGTTGACGTCTGGAAGCTGGCCCTGGGGTTGGAGCGGGGCTCACCCCAACCTCTTTTCACCCCACGGTAGTTTCCCCCCAAGGTGCCTAAGAGAGGGGGCTTGGAAGCTAGGCAGGGGCTGGATGGTAAAGGACCACATGCGGGCGCTGTGCAATGGGTAGTGGAGAGCCAGGCAGATTTGGGAGCAGGAAAACCCCTCACCTCGTGCATTAGAGCCTGAGGCTGCAGGCGGAAGGTGGCGGGCTCTGTCCCACTAAGCACCACGTCCGTGCTGGGATCTCGGGGGACAGTTGGACCCGTTGGGCCCTTGCAGCCCCCCTGTGCAATTCCTGGATCAGGGAGTGAATCTTTCCACCAGAGCTCAAGCCCCTCAGAGAAGGGGTGGGTCCCCCTGGGGGGTAACAGGGGTCTCAGCCAGGCTGCAGGGGGACCCCACTGTAGGCTACCCTGCTGTGGGAAAAGTTATCTCGACCTCAAAGATAATCCGTGAGTATGGGGTGGGGGAAGGAGAGCCTTTTGTAAAGGCACCTTGCTCTGCCCCAGGAGACACCCTGTCAGTGCCAGCCCTGCTCGCCTTGCGAGAGCCGCAGCATTTTGATTTTTGTCACACTGCAGCTTTTCAGTGCCCCTGATGATTATGCACCTGGATGGGTGTAGAGAGCAGCTCTGACTATTCTAGGAAGTCCTGGAAGACAGGCCCCCTCTTGGGCAGCGAGGCCAAGTAGCAGGAACGGAGGAGTGAGAGGATGTTCCCGAGCTGCCCCGCTCTGCATGTGCTCTGCAGGCAGGCCCCGGAGCTCTGTGGCCCCGGAGAGGTGCCTCAGAGGTCCAGTCTGTGAAATGCACTCTAACTGGTGCCTACCTCCCCGGGGGCTTAAGGAATTTGACGAGGTACCATGTCTTGAGGGCTTCTTAGCAGAGTGCCTGGAACAGAGGAAAGCTTAGCAATTGATGGCTTTAAAAACCCTCTCTTGGGCACTGTGCTCATCTGGGTAGTAAGCGATGGGGCTGATTTTGGCTGCCAGATTTTCCTCATCCTAGCCACAGTTATTTAGCAAACATTTGCCAGGTGCCTTCTGGGGGCAGAGCTGGAGGTTCAGGGATGAACCAGGCAAACTGGACTCTGGAGACAGTACGCCATTACAGTAGTGTCCGGAGGCTGTAAGCCAGCCTGAGGTCGGAGGGCAGGAAGTACTTCCAGAGGAGGTACCTGAGGGCAGGTGTCATCCGGGCAGAGGGGCTGTGCAAAGACCTGGAGTCCCCCAGAGGTCTTGCCCAGGAAGCCCAGGGGTGTTCCTGCCTTTTCAAAAGGACGGACTCTGTTTCCATGTCCGATGCCACCCCTGTTACCGCCCTCGGGATTGATGTGCCCACAGAGTATGGCTTAAATGGTGGACGCTGGGCAAGATGGGTTATTCCCCCGCATCCTGGGGAAGGGCCACTGGATAGCCCCTGCTGACCCTGGGTCACCCATGCTGCCTCTGTCCAGTGGGCCAGGGAGAAAATCGTTAATGGGAGGCTGGCTTCTGGGGCAGGGCAGTTCCCCTAGGGGACCTGGGGTGAGGAGATTGGTTTGACCTCTGGTCAATAAGGTCTCCTGTGAGCAGGAGGAGATCTGGAGGACAGGGAGGGAGGCCGGAGGCCTGGCCTTGGGGGAGGGGACAGGGCAAGGCCACCTCGGGAAGTCATTCCAGGAAGGTTGAGGGCCACGGGCGGGGGTTCTTCAGGACACATGCCCTGTGCCAGCCCAGGTGTGGGCCTCAGGGGGCACCGGAGCTCTATCCTCCCTAAGCATTAGGATGTGAAATGAAGCAAGTCCCAGGTGTGAGATTGGGCTGTGAACGGGCTGGCCATTTAGGGTAGTGGAAGTGAAGAGTGTGCACTCTTGGTGCACCAGCGGCCAGGCCCTGCACCACCGGGCTGTGCAGCTCAAAGCAACCGACTTAACTTTTCTGAGCCTTAGTTTCTACATCTGTTAAATGGGGGTGATAAGCATTCCCATGTTCTAGGGTTGTCGGGATGATCAAAAACAATAACATCTTCCCAAACTGTAATCTGAGCAGCAGAAGTGCCTCATCTCGAAGGATGTGAGAGTGTGATCCACTTGTGTCCTGGGGAGGCTTCTGTTTGCAGGGCTTCACCAAGAGCCTCTTAAAGGGCTCCCTTGTATCCTCTCAGTAGTTATTTATGTCTGCTGAGCACTTAAATCTGTACCAGGCAACTGTTCTAAGACTGTATGTTTAATATTCACAGCAACCCGCAAGGTGGGTGCCATTGTCACCACTCTCAGTAACTTGCCTGGGGACCCTTAGCTAGGGAGTAGGGAGTGGCTAACCCTGGGTATTTTTTTTTTTTTAAGAGGATAGTTGATTTACAATGTTGCATTAATTTCTGCTGTACAGCAAAGTGTATCAGTTATACATATACATATATCCACCCTTTTTTAGATTCTTTTCCCATATAGGTCATTACAGAGTATTGAGAAGAGTTCCCTGTGCTATACAGTAGGTCCTTATTAGTTATCTATTTTATATATAGTGGTGTGTATATGTCAATCCTGGTCTCCCAATTTATCCCCCCGCCCCTTTCCCCCGTGGTAACCATAAGTTTGTTTTCTACATCTGTAACTCTATTTATCTTTTGTAAATAAGTTCCTTTGTACCATTTTTTTAGATTCCACGTGTAAGTGATATCATATGATATTTGTCTTTCTCTGTCTGACTTATTTCGCTCAGTATGACAGTCCCTAGGTCCATTCATGTTGCTGCAAATGGTATTATTTCATTCTTTTTTATGGCTGAGTAATAGTCCATTGTATATATATGAACCACATCTTCTTTATTCATTCCTCTGTTGATGGACTTTTAGGTGGCTTTCATGTCCTGGCTATTGTAGATAGTGCTGCAGTGAACGCTGGGGTGCGAGTATCACTTCGAATTATGGTCTTCTCTGGATATATGCTCAGGACTGGGTTTTGAACCTGGATCCTGCTCCCCACTGTACTGGTGAGACAGGCGGGGCCCACTTAGGTGGAGCTGAAAGCGGCGCTTTGGGGCCACATGGCCTGGGGCTAACTCTGCCATTGCCTGCTCTGTGACCTTGTTGGTTCAGCTTCGGAGCCTCAGTTTCCTCATCTGTAATGTGGCATAATGTTTCCACCCTGAGGATGATAGTGAAAGTTCAATAATGTGGTCCAGGTGAAGTGCCTGTGGAGCCTAGGCTGGGATTGGAGGACATGTGCAGGTCAGCGGGGGGACAGAGACCCTGGCCTGGGCATGGGGTGTAGCAATGAGGAAAACATGGTCCCTACTCTGGAGAGCTCACAGCTGAGGGCTGAGACAGATGCTTGGGCAGCCCCAATTCCAAGAGCCCCATCATGGGCTGAGTGGGGTCATGCTCTTGTGGGAATGGGGTCCTGCAAGCCTAGTGTGCCTAGAACAAACCCAGAACGCTGTCTGGACTTCAAGAATTGTTCAGCTTTCTGGTTAAGATGGGCTGGGACAGGCATACAATTATCAGGGCGTAGGAAAACCTAATTTAATGCTAAATGGGATGACAGACTCTAGATCTTTTCAATGTTCACTTGTTCATTCATACATTTGACAAATGTTTGAGTTCCTACTATGCTGTGTGCTGGGGATATAGCAGCAAACAAGTGGGGAAGACAGACAAAAACTAGATAAAGAGATGTTATATCAGGTTGATCAATGCTAGAAAGAAAATCAAAGCACGGTAGAGAGATGAGGAGTGACAGAAGTGGGGGCTGCCTCAGAGAAGCAGTCAAGGAAGTCCTGTCTCAGGACGTGACATGTGAGCAGAGGCTCGAATGAATTAGAGGAGCCAGAGTGCAAAAATCTGGGAAAGAGCACTGAAGCAGAGGGAAGAGCAAGTGCAAAGGCCCTGAGGCATGTGTGTGTTTTGTGTTTGCTCAGAGCCCTAATAAGACAGCCAGTGTAACTGGTGGGGAGGGAGTGGTAGAAGATGAAGGTGGAAAGCAGTTGGGGGCTCATCTTGCAGGGCCCTGAGGCCCTGGTGGGGACATTTATCTAAATGCGATGGGAAGCCCTGGAGAGTTTGGAGGGGAGGGTTACACAAGGTGTTTGGGTTTGGTGGAAGATGGACTACCAGGGGGAAAGAGTAGAAGCAGGAGGCTGGTGAGGAGGTGGGTGCAAGTTGTCTAGGTGAGAGGCCGTGTTCAGGGAAAGGAGATGGGAGAGATACGTGCTGGCGTAGCCAGAGGTGGCTTCCTGGAGAGTGTGGTCAGACATGAGCTAAACCTCCAGGGATACAGGGAATTTTGATGAGAGATGCTAAGCAAAGGCTTCTCCACGAGGGGCTAGGGATGTGGGCAAATGCTTGGTGGTGGAGGCGAGCATGAGGACACTTGGGGTGTGGAGAGGAGACCACCCCCAGCATCAGCTCCAGGGGGAGAAGTGACAGTGGGCTCTGGTTCATTCATTCCCAGGAAGAAATTTGCCAGGTCTCCTTCCTTCCCCGCTGAGGACCTAAACAGGAATTATATGCCCCCCATCCATTTCCCATCTCCATATTGATTTTGGTGCTTTTCTTCCCATTTGCTCACTGTATCCTAACAGCCACCCTGGGGTGTAGTCAGGCCAGAGGCTCTGCCCCACTGTTTTACTGGGGAAGAACCTGAGGCAGAACAAACCATGGGCCCAAGGTCACATGGGAAACTCCGCTCCATACTTCTTGCTTTAATTTGGGGGTGTGGTGGAAAGATAGCAAACTTTGCTGTCTAATAGACCTAGACCTGATTCTTAGCTTTGCTGCTTCCTGGCTGGGCCACCTTGGGCAACTTGCCTCATCTCTCTGAGCCTCAGTTGCCTCATCTGTGAAATGGGAGTGGTAACAGGACAATTATGAACGTGTGCTGATGCCTGACCCAGAGCTGGTGTAGAGGAGACCCTGGCTCTTTGTTGTGAATGTGGTTCCTGAACGCAGGAAATCTGGACTTCCAGGGTAGCTCACTGTCACCCCTTTCCCTGCTCAGGTGCTGGTGGCCGAGGAGAACGTGGACTTCCGCATCCATGTGGAGAACCAGACGCGGGCTCGGGACGATGTGAGCCGTAAGCAGCTGCGGCTGTACCAGCTCTACAGCCGGACCAGCGGGAAGCACATTCAGGTCCTGGGCCGTAGGATCAGCGCCCGCGGCGAGGACGGGGACAAGTATGGTAAGTGTCAACCCCCTCCTCCCCGACCATGTACACGTTCTTCCCGGCCTCTGAGACCTCAGGTTCAAATCCCAGCTCTGCCTTGCCCTGGCTGTGTGATCTTGCACCTGGCGCTGAGCCTTTCTGGGCCTCAGTTTCCTCATCTATAAAATGGGGATGCAGTAGTGCATCCCTGAGAGCCTTATTGGGAGTAGTAACTGAAGACATGAATAAAGCATGCTCTTGCTGGTAAATGCCTCATAAATGCCAGTCGTCATGGGTATCCGTGGCAACCTGCTCCCCACGGCATTGCTTCCCCAGGTTCAGATGCTTGGAGGGGTGGGAGCCTCTGGGGCACGCTTTTTGGATGCTAGTGGTGGTGGTGGAAATTGGCCTCGTGTGAGTGTGTGTGCGCATACGTGCATATGTGTGTGAGAGTGTGTGCATGTGCACGGGGACAGGCCTGTGTGTGTGTGCTCTGCGGGCTTGAGCTTGTGCACGTATGAGGCATGGGCACTCACAGCACCTTGGGCCATGGTCCCCATGACCTGCCCTTGACCCTGGAACTGCCCAGCTCTCTTCTGGGGTGTTTAGGAAGCATCACCTGCGCCAAGCTGCCTCTGCAAAGGGGCTGGGAGGAGTGAAATAACCCTGACTCCGTTCCCTCCCAAAGCCCCCAACCCACAAAGACCCTCAGCAGTGAGCGAAGCAGGCAGGACTCCTCCCTCCCAGAGCCTGGAGGGGATTTAGGGGCCAGACTCTGAGCAAATACTGACCACACCTCCATCGCTTCCTACCTTCTCAGGCCCAGGTTCTGGGAGGTGTCCCAGGCCCCAGCCTTGGGTGGGGGGGAGCTGGGGCTGTAGGTGGCCACAGTACGCGCGTGCATGCGGTCGAGCCTGCCGGCCTGGGCTTCTCTGAGATGATGCTCCGCCTGCCCGCCAGCCCCTGCCCATTGCAGTCAAGACATGACAACAAGACAAATAATTTCTTGGATCTTTTATCTTGGACACCATTTATTTTCCCTCAGCCCCGGGGCAGGACTGACCTCATGGTAGGGCCCAAGTGTGGCAGCTGCACCGTCACTGGGGGCTGGGCCAGGCCGGGCTGGGCAGGGCTGGGCCACGCTGGGCTCCTGCTTCTCCAGGCCAGCTGCCTCCCCTCCCTTCTCCTGCCCCATCACTCTTTACTGCCTCCATCCCTCCCTCCCTCGTCCCCCTTCTTCCTTTCTCAGTCTGGCTGCTTCTCCTTTTATCTGGGCATCTCTCTCTCTGAGTCCTTCTCCCCTCCTTCTGGTTGTTTCTGTCTGTCTCTCTGTCTCCCCCCTCCTCACCACGTCTGTCTTTCTCCCTGCTTCCCTCCCTCCGACCACAGCTTTCCGTCCCTCCTCCCCACCTCTCCCAGGCCCTCTGCTGGCCGCCTCTCTGGGGCCTCGTCTCTCTGTGCCCCCCCTCCGTGGACGCCTGGCTGTGCTGGGCAGACCCAGGTGCTGGTTTTCCCTGGGATCTGCTGTCCAGTTGCTGCCAGGGAAGGGGCAGCTGGCTGGCTGGGGCGGGAGGGAGGTGCCCTCCTGGGGAGTCCCCGGAGCTCTGGCTGGCCCCTCCAGGCTGGGAGAGTACAGGGGGGTCAGACTCTGGTCTGAACCATCTGTCCAGGCTCTGAGATAGGAGTCGAGAGCTTGGGAGGGAGAGGAGGCCGGGAATGGCCGGCCCCTCCCTCCAGAAGTCACTTGTCCTCTCATTTCCTCTGCCTGGACTGCAGACTCAGGGGGTCTCACCTGCTGTGTAACCTTGCCTTCTCTGAGCCTCAGTTTCCCTCTGTACATTACAAGGGCTGGACTAGAGCAGGGCTTCTTAAACACCAACATGCGTCGGAATCACTGAGGGTTCTTGATGTTGATTCAGAGGGTCTGGGTTGGGGCCTTGAGCTCTGCATGTCTAACAAGCGCCCTGGTGGTACTGGGGGACCACCCCTGGAGTATCCAGGGACTCGCCCATCTTGGCTTCTCCTCCAGCTCCACAAACTCTAGATTTAATGATTCTCTGTCAAGGAATATGTTTATCACTCCTCCAATCCCCCAACACCCAGGGCAGCCAGGGGCCTTGCTGGCCGCTGAGGCTGCTCTATTTAAATGTCGCATTAGAAACGCAGATGAGGCGAAGGGATCCCATCTGTGAGCCCTGGGAGAGGAAGTGAGACAATGGAGCCAATTGAGGCTTCCAATCTAGATAATCAATACAAATATTATTGGGAGGGTGATTTATGTGGCCAAGCCAGGCAGGAGGATGGGGCTGTGTTAGAAGCCTGCCCTGCCTGTGGGGGAGGGGAAGCCAGTAGTCCTCAGTCAGGCCAGGGGGCCCAGGATGATCTGAGAACCTGCTCCCTCCTTCTCAGGGCTCCATCCAGCTGAAGGAATGGTGTCTTCTGAGACTTGCATTCATACACAGTTAGAATGCAGTCTGGGAATTTCAGCAAACACCAAGTATAAACAATCCCTATAAATGCCTGGAATCTGGAATCCCCAGAAAGGCTTGGAATCTCAGATTTGAGTCTGTAAAACACTCAGAATCTCAGATTTGACAGCGTCCCGAGGCGCTGGACCCCACAGGCAGGTAGGTGCAAGATGCAGGCCCACCTTTGTCTGGGTGCCCTGCCCAGGAGCTCTTGGCCGGCTTTGCAGCAGTGAGCAGTCTTCGGTGAAATCTGCATAGATATCAGCCAGGCTTCTACACCAGGCTGTTCTGCAAGAGTTTCTCCCCATGGCTCCCTGAAGCTTTCCCAGAGCACTCTGAGGGCCCTGAGGTTGGCTGTTCCAGGAATGCAGGACTTTCTTAGCTTTAGGTTCGGCTCTGGAGGGAGAGGTATGCTGGCCAGGGGGCTAAAGGCTTAGGTAGTGGGACACCTGGCAGGCCAGGAACTGGGGGAGGGCCACCCTGCCCAGCCAGGATTATTACAGCAGCCCCTCCCCTTCCTGCCCTTGGTCCTGGTCACCTTTGTCCTGCAGGTAGTTGCCACCTTGAAGAAACAGCACTGGGCCAGGAGGCAGGACCCCTGAGTTCCAGGGGCAGCTCGGTCGCTGAGCAGCCCCCAGTGCTGGGGACAAGCATGTCTGGCTCTGGGCCTAGTTTCTTCACCTGCCAAGCAAGGATGAGAAGGCCCCACTCTACCTGCCTCCAAGGTTGATGCCCTTCAGCTGGGATGTGGAGGTGTCAGCACCCCCTGGCTACAGGAAGCAGGGTTGCTGGGTGGTGGGACTTGAGTCTCAGCAGAGGAGCACCTGGGGTCAGCTGAGCCAGCCCTCAGGGAGGCGGAGGGGCCCCAGCATCAGGGATGGCGGTGTGGGAGCAACTCTGCTTTTATAAGCCACATGGTTGGATATTCCTGCCTATTTTCATTTGCAGAAAAAGGCTCCTCTATTTGATTAAGAAAATGCCCAGAACACCCAAGGTTTTGCAGTAGGTTTTCCAGCCTCCCAGGACTTACAGTGCCCAGAACAACCCCGAGCAGGCCTCCGGAGGGGCTGTGATAGCCAGGGAGGTGGTCTTTTGAGAGGGTGGGCATGTGGACTCTGGAGTCGGATGGAATTGGAATCTCAGTTCCACCACTTACGAGCTGGAGACCTTAGGTGTGTGTTAGCCTTTCTGATCCTGTTTACTCTTTTGTAAAATGGGGTAATTGAAATGAGAGAATATCTTATTCTCAAAGAGTATATGATTATTAAAGCAAGAATATTCATAATAACCATCTGAACTCTGTGCTGTTGTACGGCGGCAGGGGCATACCGTCATGGGCTCAGGTGAAGGTTTCCCCTCTCGAGAACTGATTCGTGGGGCTTCCAGAAGGGGTACTGCTTCTCTCCCCTTAGTGGGGCCCTGGCATATCAGCTACAGTTTAGAAGAGGCTTCTTCAGCATGATTCCAAGCAGCAGGGCGGACTGGCCATGCTCTGGCTGCTGTCTCAGGCTGGATGTGGAAGGGTATCTGGACCCTTCTATTGCGTGCGGTCCGGTCTCTGAGTTCACACCTGGGTCCCTCCCTCACTGGGTGATACAGCGGTGAGTGAGACAACCCAGGCCCAACCCTCAAGGAGCTCGCAGGCGAGAGCCCCTTCTCCTTTCTAGGGGCTGACTCTGAGTAGGAAGAGCCTGGGCCCCTCACTCTCTGTGTCCCCTTGGGCGCTTTCCATCCCTTCCCTGCACCAGTGGGTTTCCTCACAATTGTGGGAAGGCACGGGCAGGGCACGGAGTTTGTACTGTGTGGGCTTGTTCCAGTTAGGCATGGATTAGTCTGTGATTCCAGCTGTGTCACCACTGCTCAGGGTCACAGGGAGTCAGCCTGCCCCAGCATGGGCTCTGCCCCTCCAGGCAGCTCCCCCGCTCACCCTTGCCCCTCTGAGAACGTGAGCTCCTTGAAAGCAGTGACCTTTCTGCCTGTCTGCATGTCTAGTACATGTCCTGAAAGCAGGCCCCCCTTAAAGGTTACTGGATAAATGAATAAAATAATTACGGGGCCACGCAAAGCACAATCAGGGGCTGACTTGCGTGACTCACCTAGGAAAGTATGTGGGGTCTTCCAGGGCTTTTGCTGGAAGTGGGAGGGGGGCCCTCTGGTCCCCATTTCTCTCATTCTGGTACCTGCTGCAGGGCTGTGCTGGAGCAAGAAGCCAGGTCCTTTGGGCTGGCTGGTGTGGCTGAGGCAGCAGAGACTCTTTTCTCTGAGTCTGACGGCCCAGAGTCCATTCTCCATACCACAGTCCAAAACGTGAGACTGTGTCACTCCGTTAGTCAAAGGCTCTCAGCTCATTTAGAATGCAGTCCAAGTCCTTGGATCGGCAGGAAGGCCTGGTGTAGCCTGACTCCTGACTAGCACCCTCACATCGGGCTCCACTGCCCCGTCCTTGCCCGCTCTGCTCCAGCCCCAGCGAGCTTCCTGCCGCCCTTGGAACACGCCAAGCATGTCCCCAGCTAAGGGCCTTTGCTGTGTCCTCAGCCTGGGGATGCCCTTCTCCCAGATGTCCCCATGGCTTTTGCTCCCTCACCTCACTCAGACTACTGTTCAGTTGTCCCCTTATCAGGGAATTCCTGTCTCTGTCCCCTCGTGGGTATGTTTCTCTTCCTAGCACTTATTGCTACCTGAGGTTCTGGTATGTATTTAGTTATTCGCTCTCTGTGTCTCCTGTTATAGTGCAAACTCTAAGGCTAGGCGGCTTCTGTCTATTGTGTTCACTGCTGTATCCCCTGCACAGAGCCAGCCACAAACAACAGTTCAATACATGCTTGGGCCAGTGAATACATGGGTGACCCATGTGTGCGTCCGGGAGTGTAGATGGGACCACTCCCCTGGGGCGGGGGCAAGTGCCTGGCACAGAGCCCAGCACACAGTAGGTACCTGGGGAATCCGTGCTCCCTCCCTCCTCTTCTCCTGTCCTCCTCTCCCGTCCTTCCTTCCAGCCAGCCTTGCATCTTGCAGCAAGGATACAGTGAGCGACAGGACCAGCTTCCCCGAGGGGCGCTCCCAGCTGGGAAGGGGCATTAATATCTCCGTCTAAACCCCCTGCCCTCTGAGCTCATGTTCCACGACTTCTGTCCCCAGTGAGGAGTGGCCACCCACACCTCGCTGACTCTGCAGCTCAAATGGCCACATGAGAGGTACAGCTAGGATTAAATATAGCTCCCGATCGATCCTATTGATTCTTTCTCTCTTCCTTTCCGGCTCGCCCACGTGGCCTGCGAACCTCCTTGGGGGACTTTAGGAGAAGGGGAACCATGGACACCTTTGGGGAGAGGCCACAGTGGGTGTGTGTGGGTGTGTGAGGATAGTGATGCTGAAAGGTCTCCAGAAAGGGCTCCTTCCCCCCACCCCCGCTTCTTTCCCCTCCCCTCAACCTGGTCCACCTTCAGAGGGGAGGAAGGGAGTATGATTTGGTGTGACCTCCCAGTGCCTCTTGTGGCAAGGATGTTTCCTCGCTGCAGGATGATGCCTGGAGAGTGGCCAGCCTCACTGTCAGCACTGGAATTGTAGGGCCGGCTGGCCGGCTGCTGGCCACCCCGTGCGGGGTCTGGGTGCGGCCAGCTCTGCCCAGCCTCTCACTGGCTCCCAGCTCCTCCCACTGCTCTCTCAGGTCTTGGGGATTTTACCCCAAGGCTTGGGGGAAAAGAAACCAATTCTCCTGCTTAGTTTTTTCCAGTTCCCTTTCTCTGGGTCTTCTGTGTCCCTCTTTGTATGTGTCTCTCTGGGTCTCTGTCTGCCTCTTGGTCTTTCCCTGTCGTTTCCTACCCTTCAAACCAAAAGTCTTTAAAGTGAGGCTATGGATTGCCCGCAGGGAAGCCCAGCTAGGGAATCACACTGGAATCAGTCAATCAATCCATCCATCAAAGTCATTTCTTTTTTCTCTGCCATGGCTGACCTGCCTGATGTCTGTCCTGCTCTGCTCACCTCTGTCTGAATCTCTCTGTCTCAGGCTAGCTCCGGGGTTGCTCTGCCTGTGTTCAAATCCTGGTCCTACTGCGTGACTCTGGCAAGTAACTTAACTGCTCAGGGCCTCAGTTTCTTCATCTGTAAAATGGGTGTAATAGTTCCTACCTCATGGGGTTGTTGTGAGGATCGAATGAGACATTCCACATTCAGACTCCAAGCACAGTGCCTGACAGATGGTAAATGCTCAAATAAGTATTAGCAGTTTTGTTTTGTTTTGTTTTTTTAATTGTCATTGTTACTCCATGCATTTAAGAGAAATGGGGAAAAAAAGACAGCATGAGTTTTTATTGAAAGGGCTTTCTTTCCGACTCCTTTTTCTTCCACTTTGTCATTTTCCTTTTCTGCTTTCCTCTCTCAGTGCTGGAGAAGGGATTGGGTCCTTCGAGCTCCTGGCCCCCAGCCATGGGCAGGCGCTGGGCTCCTGCTCTGTGCTGGGCCCTGGTAAGACTGGCTCTGTGGACTTTGCCTTCAGGGGAGCTGGGTTGTGGGACCCCCCACCCCATCCTACACTCACCCTCTGGTGCGTGCAGCCTTTGCTTCTGGTCAAAACCAGATCTGAAGTCATTTCATGCCTCTCTGGCTGCGGCTTGAACCCAGACTTGGGTGCTCCTATGGGCTCCCCCACCTCCCAGAATCAGCTCGAAGGTATTTTCCTCAGGGTGACCGTTGGCACCCCTTCCTCCCTCAAGGTCATTTGGAAGTGGAGCTGAGGAGGGATGGGCCCCAACTTTTGGCTCTTTGGGCATCCCAACCCACAGACCTCTGCCCCAAGAAGGTGAGGTCAAGCGAAGACCTTCCCTGCCTGCCTTTGGTGTTCGTTCACTCACTAACTCCCCCAGGAAAGGGACTGACATGGAGGAGAAGTGACCGGTGGGGGAGACAGGCTAAGACCCAGACTTCCGTGTTAGCCTGCCTGGGTTTGAATCCTGCCTGCGTTTTAACTCCATCCCTGTCTGACCTTGGGACTCAATTTTCTCACCTGTAAAATGGGGATAATAAAAAAATAGTTCTAATCTCCTGGGATTGTTGTAAGGATGGGTGGGTAGGAGCTCAGAGTTCTAGTGAGTGGCAGGAGTAACACGGGGGTGGGGCGTGGGGAGGTAGAGAGAAGAGTTGCTAAGGGCATTGACCTGGAATCAGAGACTTGGTTTGAACTTCTACCCTGCTTTTACTAGCTGTGTACCATTAAGTAAGTCCCTTTACCTCCCCGAATCTCGTTTGCTTTAACTTTTAAATAGCTTTATTCATACCTACCTCACCAAGCCCTTTATGCACTTACTACAATTTACTTATTGGTCATTTGCTGTGAGCCAGGTATGGGCTATATGCTGGAAACCACAGTGGTGAATGAGACAGGTAAGGACCTGCCTTCATGGAGCTTACCTTCCAGTGGATAGAGACAGACAATAGAAAAGGTAGCAAATTAAACAACTTGGAGAAGAGCTCTGAGGACAATGGAGCAGGGGGTGGCTAGAGCTGAACTGGGAGGGTAGTACGACATTGGACAGCATGGCCAGGGAAGGCCTCTCTGAGGAGGTGGCATCTGAGCTGAGATGTCAACCTAGGAAGTGAGAAGCTACTATGGGAAGCTCTGGGCAGAGCAATCTCCAGGCAGAGGAAAAGTGCAAAGGCCCTGAGGTGGGAGTGTGCTTGGTGTCTTAGAGCAGGAACAGTAAGGACGCTTGTGTGGCCGGAGGGCTGTGAGTGAGGGAGGGAGGTGGGAGCAGGCAGCAGGGGCCAGACCACGTGCCCCTTCCGGGTCCCCGTAAACAGTCTGGATTTTTAGTGGGTTGGAGATCCATAGGAGGCTTTAGCAGGGACGAGGCACAATTAATTTTATATTTTAAAAGGATCCCTCTGGCTGCTGTGTAGAGAAGAGACTGCTGGGGACAAGAGTGGCAGAGAGAGGATGGGGGCATGCCAGGGTGGTGAGGGGCGAGATACTATCCTCAACCCCTCCCGCCTGGCCTGGGACAGAGGTGAGAATGGAACTGAGCGGAGATGAGGCTCCTAGCTCCTGAGAGCTGCATCTTGGGGGCTTGGGGCTTGAGTCAGGAGAAGGGGCAGCGTGCTGCTGAGGACCAGGCAGGCTGGCTCTGGGGCAAACCTGGTCTGAGCGGGCGGAGTCTCTCTTTCTGTCTTTCTGAGAAATGCTGCTGCTATTACTCCCCAAAGACTTTACATAATCCTGGCCCGGCTCGCTCCTCATTATGTCATGTGCTGAGTGGAGTCTAGGTCACTCCATGGCTTGTTGCAGTCGGGGAAGAACAGACTTCTGGCTCCCTGGGCACAGAGGCTGGTGCAGACCCTGCCCTCGCTGGGGTGAGGGTGACTGGCTTGCAGGGGTGGAGGTGCAGTCCAGCCCCAGCCCCAGGCCCTTTGGATGGCTTAGGCAGAGGGCAGGGCTTCCTGAGATGGGCTGTGGTTAATGAGAGATGGGGGTTGTGCTTTGAGCCAAGTCTTCCCCAGAGCTGGGGGCCCTCCTCTGGGACCCAGGCCCCAGCAGGAAGAGCCAGGCAGACCTGACGTCAGCCCTTCCTGCTGGGTTGCTTCTCTGAACCTCAGTTTCCTACACTGTAAAAAGGGGGCAAAGGTACCCAACCTCGTGGGGATGTGTGACTTTAGCAGGCTCACATGGGAGCCAGATCCAGCGTGTAGTAGGAGCTCTTCTGAGGACAGAGGCCCAGGCATGTGCTGGGGGAGGGCAGACAGAGCAGTCTTCCCCTCCGACTCACTCGGGGTTGCCTGGGCCCCAGCCCTGTGGCCTCACCCTCTTCTTACGGTTTCCCATGCCTGCCCCTCTCCAATGCCAGAGACATTCAGAATAGGGTCAAGCCCCATTCCCACTGCATGGGTAAGGAAACTGGGGCTCAGAGGGTTGTGTGGCTTACTCAAGGTCACACCCCCAGGATCGCAATTCCAGAAATGGAATCAGACCCCATGAATCCCAGTCTAAGACATTTTCTGATGCACTCACAGTGTGGGGTGCCTGCGACCCTGGAGGATGCTGAGGAAGTTCAGGACAGAGGGCACACCTTGGGGAGGCAAGTTCTGCTCCACCTCTGCCCTTTTACACACATCTGATAGTTTTTCCACTACTTTTTTTTTTCTTCTGGGAAAACAGTTTTGTTTTGCAGTTATTAGGAAACTTTAAACAATAGTTACTGAGTTTCCCCTACCCAGCCTCTGAGAACAGGGTGCTAGGCCCTTTACAGCATCATTTTGTATAATCCTCACCATAACTGTTGAAGATTGGAGATGTCTATTCCCATTTTACAGATGAAGAAACTGAGGCCCAAGGTCATACAGTGGCAAGTGGGGCCAGGGATTCATATCCATATCTGTGCATTTCAAAGCTCTCACCTATCCCCTTACACATGCTACCTTCGTCAGAAGCTCCTAGAGTTGGGGACCCTCCTGACCCCCCAAAAACCCCCATCCCGTGTGGGGCCTGAGCTTTGTGTGGAGATACAGAAAGCAAGTCCCAGAGCTGCTGTGATGTTTGGCCCTTGGTTCCCAGGAACCAAGGTAAGAGGAGAGTTAATGGGGAATTTGAGTTAAGGGGAACAGGGAACAGGAAGGGCTTATAACCCCCTATCTCAGTGTTGGTTAATATTCTCAACTCAGTGTTTACTAGGGATGGGGGAAGGTGGAGAGAAGAATGTGCCCCCCACCCTTGTTCCTAGAATTACTAAATTCTTGTTAGATCTTTAAATTTTATATAAATTCTTCTTTTTTTCCTTGGAAAGGTGGGTATCATATTTTAATTAGTAGTGGTGTCAAAGGAAGGCTAGATTAATTATTTGGAAATCCTGAGTTCCAGATGGTTTTAATTTTCACAGCAGGGCATCAGGGTATTTATTTAAAATTTTTTTATTAAAATCATACCTAGTGTATTTTAGGGGCACTGAGGTACACTCTTTGTGGCTCCAAGGATACTGTATTTAGGGCTATGATTTTTGTTATTGAGAAGCAAGTCCCTTGTCACTGAAATAAAAATTTTTTGGGTGAGGGAGGGGCAGGTGCTGGGAAGCAAAGAGTCAGGGGAGGGAGGGTGAGAATGGGGGGGTGGTCATAGGCAAAGAAGGGGGTGGTGGTGGTGGGAAATCCAGGCTCAGGGATTCAGGTTCAGAGAGGGCACATGACCTGCCAAAGTCACACAGCATCCTACTGGGGAGAAAATGTGGACTGGAGGGGTCTCACAGTATGCCTAGTCAAGAGACAGTCACCCTTTGGCCACTTGATGTCCTTGTTTAGTCAGGCCTTTGGGGATCAGCTCTGGACACCCCCATCCTGAGGGAGGCTCTGTGGAGCATAGATGGTTTAGCATGGGGCCTCCCACTCCTGACCAGGGGGTATTGGGTCCTGGTTGGGACTTCCGGGCTCCTGGGAGGTAGTTATTCTTCAGCCTTGGTGGCCTTGATCGAGGAAGGTGAAGTATTATGCAGATAGCCTCCTTTCCCCAGGGACTCGAAACACCCCTCCCTGACCCTTCCCCACTTCAAGTGGCCAGGGCACTCCCTCACCCATATCCCCAGAGGGGAGGGGACTCTCCAGATGTTGTTTTCCCTGGAGGAAGGGGCCTGTGACCTAAATTTTGGAGGAAGCAGCTTGGCATTCCACAAGGCAAGGTGTGTGTGTGTGTGTGTTTTGTTTGCGTGTGCGTGTGCATAGTGTGCATGCCTGTGTGAGCTCACGTGCCTCTGAATGTCTGACCCCTTAGTTCAGAGACTGCTGCTTTTCTGGGGTTATTTTTGTGGCTGTCTGTCCTGCCTTGGGGAAGGGTGTTGGCGGGGGAGGGTAAGCGGATGACGAGGGGAGGAGAAGGCACACTGGTCTTCAGCCACAAGGGGCGATCTGGGTCCCAAGTGGAGTCAAGAGAGGCTGGGAGTCGGGGAACAGGTGTCAGACAGCTCCTCTCCCTGCCTAAGGGGCAGGCTGCTCCAGAGAGACCTGTCAGAGGCATCCCCCATGCCTGATTTTGGGGGCAGTGGGAGGTCCGGGGACAGGGTCAGGGATCATGTCGCTGAGTCTTTAGGCCAGCCATTGCCCCTGGTAAAAAAATGTGTCTTGTTCTCCTTCTGCCTTTCGAAGCCCAGCTCCTAGTGGAGACAGATACCTTCGGTAGTCAAGTCCGGATCAAGGGCAAGGAGACGGAATTCTACCTGTGTATGAACCGGAAAGGCAAGCTTGTGGGGAAGGTAAGTGATGGTCTGGATTGGGTGGGTCCCCCGGCAGCTCTGGGTAGATGGAACAGTATGTCCAGGGCCCTATCAGCCCCAAATGGAAAACAGGCCCCATGAATGTGTGTGCGTGTGTGTGTGTGTGTGTGTGTGTGTGTGTGTATGTGTATGTGTGAGATTCCCATTGTGATCTCTTCCTTTCACCACCCCACTTCTTCTCTGTCCCCACACCTGCAGCCTTCCAGGCCGAGGTATCTGTGGCTGTGACTTTCGTGAGCACACAGGGCCCTGATCTTTCCTGGTGGATGTGGAGCTCTGGCTTGCTTGGTAGTGGGAGAATCCTCGAGGGGTTCTGAGGGCCCCTGCCTGAATGTACCTGATGTCTCGGAACAGGGAACCATTAGGCCAAGGGCAGGGGCTGCAGCATTGTTTTAACAATCACCAGGGGTTTACGACTCCTCAAAGCAGCGCCTCTGGAACCCAGCAGCCTTGTCAGCTCTGGGCCTCATGATTCTAGCATTTCAGGAAGATTTTATTACTTTGGAATAGGCAAGAGAGCTGCATGTAACAAATTAGGGCAGGGGTGGGGTGTGGACCCACATGCCAGGGGTTCTGAGCCTCCACTGATGCTGCGTTTTGATGCTGCCCCCCTTTTTCCTAGTGTCTGTTTGTGAAGTTCATACACTTGCTTCCTTTGGATGTTCCAGTGGAAAGCATTACTGGTGGTAGCTCTATAGTGGCATGCTCCGTGTTCCCTTCTCTATGCAGGGACCCGACTCACCCCGTATCCACCTTGTATAATGGAGGGGGGTGGTGGCTTCTGCTGAACAGGTGGAGTGGGGGGTGGAGGGCAGACCCAGATTCCAAGGAGGATGGCTTCTTCGACTTGGCGGCAAGACCTTGGGTGATGATTTGCATTTATTACACCTTGTTGGGGAGAAGGAAGCATGACCTCGACTCCTGTTTAAGCCATGGTTTTGACTTCCTGAATCCCCCAATTCTTATCTGTCTCTCCTCCCCCATTCCCAAGTGCCTGTAGAGAACGTAACAGGCCAGGGACCTGTTACCTGGCTGGACAGAGCCAGGGTATTGTTGCTTATTATTTGTTAATAACAACGGTACCAATAGCCTCTGTTAATTGAGCACCTGCTTTCTGCTGGGCACTGAGCAAAAATGCTCCAAAATAATCCCAAGAGGTTGGTACTGCCACCATCCCCATTTCACAGATGAGAAAGCTGAGGCTTGGCCACATCCGGGCACTTGTCCCCGGTCCCACGCTAGAGGTAGGCGGGCTTCAAAGCCCGGTTTGGAAGGCAAAGGAATCCAGCTGCACTGCCCACACCGACTGGAGCTTCTCAAACAGCAAAATACTAGTAATCCGTGTAGCGCGGCCCCGGTATGCCAAGGAGTGGTTTTAATTAGTGATTCACTTTCCGCGTCCCGAGGCCGGCCGGCCAGCCAGCGAGGGGGTCCGGGGCAGGGGCGGCGGGCAGGCCGGGCGCCGGGTGCCCTGGCCTGGCCGTGCGTTTCCTGTGGCGGCGCGGCAAGCACCGCGTCAGGCGCTTTGTTCTCCTGCCCGCCTGGGCCGCCTCCCAGGCCCAACCTGCTTGCAGTTGTGGGCTCGGCTTTCTCCCCCCCCCCCACCTTTTTTTTTTCTGTTTAAAGGAGGGGCCGCGCTGCAGCCCGCCGTGCCCAGTGCCTGCGCGCCCCTCCCTCCCCGTCTACGCGGTTCCCGGCATCTTGACCCCAGGAGGGCCGTCTTGGGGTCAAAAGAACAGCCCCGTCCTTTCGGGCCGCTCCCCGCCGCCGGCCGCCCTCCGCCCGCCCGCCGGCTGGCCGCTGAGTCACCGCTTCCACAGGAGCCGGCTCCGATTTCCTGCCCCCTCGCCCTCTCTCCCGTCATTAATATTGGGGATGGTTCAGCTGGCGGCGAGGCTCCGCATAGCCCAGGGAGGCTCGCCCCCACCCGCCCCCTCCTCTCCTCTCCCTTCCCCTCCCCTCCCCTCCCTTCCCCTCCCCTCCCCTCGCTCCGCCCCCCTTGCTGCAGCTCCCCCCATCGTCTCTTTCCGGGCTTCTGGGCTGACCTGGGAGGCTCCAAGGGCGCCCCACCAACCCACCCCACCCTAGTCCCCCTGTCCTGACTTTGCCCTGGGCAGGTCCCCCTGTTGGCCCCTGCCTAGCCCAGCGCCCCTCACTCTCTCTGGCTCCTGCAGCTGGAACCCCAGGCCCTTGGGTTGCTGTTCCATCACAGACTCCCCAGCCAGTCAGACCCCGGTCCTGGAATTACTCTTGGTAGCTGGTGTGTCTGTTCCTTCCCTAACTCCTGCCTCTGTTCTGGCCTCATACCTTCTCGGGAATAACGTTCCTCAGCGGCCTCAGGCTCCACCTCCAGGCCTTTCCCCGGTGCCCACCCTCAGCTTTCTAAAGCACAAAAGGGATCAGGTCTTCCCCACCCTCTGCCCCCAGCTCAGCTCAGCACCAGTCCCTGGGTCCTCACTATCTACCCAAGAAAGGCTACACTCCTTGGGGAGAGCTTCCCTGCCCTCGTGGTCCTTGTGTCACGGACACATGGCACTGCCAGCCTCTACTCCCTGATGGCGCCTTCAGGCTTTGTGCATGCTGTACCCTCTGCCAGGACTGCCCTTCCCTTGACCATCCGCCTGGATGAGTCCTGGCTCATCCTGCCGTAGCCTCTGGCTTCACTGACTGCTCAGTCAGCGCACCCGCCCTGGAGCCCACAGCCCATCACACAGCCGTCTCTCTCCGGTCTGCTTACCTGGGTTGTCACTGTCTGTCTTCGTGCCTGCATCCCCCGCTGCATTCAATTGTGGATCCATCCATCATGCTTCTTGTACCTGCCCAAAGGGCTGCAGGGGCACCAAAGAAATAGAAATGTGGGTGCTTGCTTTCTGAGGATTGATTCTTAACCTACAGCCAGAATTAGCCACATGAGACCCAGGAATCCAAGTGCCCTGACCTCACTGAGCCTCAGTGTCCTCACCTGTAAAATGGGAAGATAACGCTGGCACTTAGTAGGCACTTACTTGTTGAACATGAATTACCTTCCTCTTTGAAGCCAGGTCCTTCACCTGTGGGAATCCTTGACCTCAGCTTAGGCTCTGGATCCTTTGGCTCAACAGGATAGCTTCCTTGGATGTCTAGACCCTGGGTGTCAATCTTCTACATTTCTGGCCACAGCTGGACACATCTGCTGAGCCCCCAGCAGAGCCTTTGCCAATGTTCCAGACCCTTGGCTGTGCTACTCCCTCTGCTGCATTGTACCCATCATATGCCAGAGCTCTTCTCCCGAGCCCCTGAGAGAGAAGTAGCCCCGCTTCTCCTTGCCACCTCTCTGGACCCCACGTCCACCTGACCTAGGAGATAGCACTTCCTTTCATTCCATAAAGAGTTGTTGAGTGTCAAACACTATGTACCAGGCAGTTTTTCCCCATTTGTGGAGATTCAACCCAGATGGATTTTTCTCATCTGCCCCCTCCTGTGTGATTACTGGTGTTTCCTCTTTGGGGTGACATAGGGCCCCAGACCCTTTCAGGGCAGAGGGTACCCTGCCTACCACTGTATCTTTGTGAAGACTGCTTTGGTTGGAAGTGACTGAAACCCAATTCAAAATGCCTTGAAGCAAAAAAGGACTTTTTTGCCTATGTAACCAGGGGGTAGTTCTAGTTTCATGGAAGACTAGATCTAGGAGCCAAATGATGTGATCTGGTTTCAGTCTTCAGGTCAAATAGAAGGAATAGGACTCCAGTTTGGAAAGAAGGAGGTTGGAGGTGGTAGAGGGGGAGAGATGATCAAATTCTACTAAATCACCAAGGTTCTGGGATGGGCTATTCACTTACTCTCTAAATATTGATGATCTGCCTTGCCTAAACTGATTGAGTCAGCATTTTCAGGGGTGAGGCCCATGCATATGTGTTTTTTTAAATCTCTGCGGGCCATAAGCAGGGTTATAGAGGTAGTCAGCAGAGGTGAGGGTCAAGCCCCAGGACAGCCTACTGTTAGCTTCTTATCCACTGGGTCTGAGTTCATGGTGGGGAACTTGTGACCATCATAGGCCCCATGGCTCCTCCCAAGGGGCTCCTGACCTCTGGAGTGTCGGGAATCTCAGCCTGAAGCCCAGATCCTCAACCCAGACGTGGATGAGCACGTGTGCCAGGCAGTGTGCTGGCCCTTGAACCTCCGAGTTCTTGCTTCATGCCCACGGTGGCTCTGTGGGCCTGGGGGAGGGGAGGTGTTTGGATGGGCAGTGCCCACTCTTCCATACCCTTTCTCCTCATGGGCCTGTCTGGCACTAGACAGCAGAGAAGCGAGCTACACGTGGCAAACACAGGTTCAAATCCTGGCTCTGCCACTTAACAAGCTCCGTGACCTTGGGAAAGCCATTTTTGCCTCTTTGAACTGTTTTCTTCTACCAGGTAGAGTCTGCCTTAGCAAGTTGAGAGGATTAAATGAGGTAATGCATGTGGAAATGTCTGGCCTATAGTTGGCAATCAGTAAATTCTGAATGATTGAGTGAATGGATGAGGAGGGAGCCCAAGGCTGGCAGGCAGGGAGCTGCAGCCCTCTGTTCACTCTTCTCAGCACATCCCCCAGAGGAGGGGCCTCTCATAGCTCATGACTGTCTCTGGGACCTTAGTAAGGGATCCAGGAGGCAGAGTCCATTTTCTTTTGGAGGAAAACCCATTCATGTGTCAACCCCACCATGTCTATCCGAGCAGAACTCTCATCCATTTAACCACAAATGCTCTGGGCACCCCTGTCTTGGGCTAAGATTTGTGCCGAGCCAGGAGAGCAACTGAGAAGCAGTCCTGACCTCTTGAAGCTCTTGGGCTGATGAAGAGGCAGGCAGATACAGAATTGCTCTGTTGGGGGGTGGCAGGAGAAGGAATGGGTGTTGAGGTGTTTCGGAAGATGGAGTATGTGAGTTCAGTAAAGCCTGGTGCTTAAATGGAGTCTTGAAGGAAGAGGAGGAAATATCCAGGGAGCTAGATGGCAGTCAGGGAAGGCTTCCCAGGGGAGGTGATTACTGAACTGAGCCTTGAAGCTTGAAAGCAGTTTTCCAGGCAGATGCTCTAGGGTGGGGAAACAGCCATGGTGTAGCCTTTATTCAGTTTGCTCTGACCGTTCCATCGAAACCAGCCAAGGGACCTGGACTCAGGTTGGATAGGCAGCTTCCAGAATTATTCATGGGGGACCCAGAGCCCAGAGACCACTCCTTCCTATCAGCCTTGCACATATGCCCGGCTTCCCTCACAATAGTCCCTCACTCCTCACCCAGCCCCTAATGTCCTCTGGGTCCTGTGTGTGTCTCCCAGGCCACCCCCCCACAACCCCGCCCACTCTGCAGCCTCCTCAAAAGATCTCTCCTCCAGAGAATGTTTTCTTACCCTGCCTGTCCCGTTCTGCGAAGTTCAACATTTTGTCTGCAGGGCCCAAGCTTGCCCTCTGCTCAAAGGTGAACGTTCCTGGAAGCTCCGGCCTGTTTTCCACTTCAAACAAAAGGCTGGAACTCGCACCTCAGTCTCCACGCACAGCCAGACCGCTGGGCTTCCAACTTGGCTGGGCATCCGTCTGTAACGAGGAGTGGGCCCGGCCTAAATTTGGAGATGTTAGCTGGAAACTCGAGTGCTGCTAATTCAGGCCTTCCAACTTTGTGTGTTTCCCACTCTTCCACACAGAGCAATTTGACTTTCTCAAGGAGGAGATTCAAAGCCTGCTTCGCACCACTCTTTGTCCAGATCCAAGGAGGGAGGCCAGACTGTCCGAACCACCTGCTCTTCAGGAATAATTTAACAAGTTCCTACTGTGTGCCAGCCTCGTTTATAAGCGTCATTCCTCGTAACATCTCTGTGACGCAGGAGTCGTTTTCCCTATTTGATCCGGGCGAGGAATCCAAAGTTTAGAGAGTGGAATTAACTAGCCTGAGGTCACATAAGGAAGTGTTAGAGTTGATTCAACTTCTGACTCTGAATCTAGCGCTCCTTGCCTAGCATAGTCTCCCAGGGAGCTCACCTGGGACCCTGAAATCTCAGAACCAGAGCTACAGCTTTGGAGTTTGGCCATGCCAAAACTCTTATTTTTAGAGGTTCCCACCAATCTTCACACCAAACATTAAGATGTACCACATCCTGGGCTTCCCTGATGGCGCAGTGGTTGAGAATCTGCCTGCCAATGCAGGGGACACGGGTTCGAGCCCTGGTCTGGGAAGATCCCACGTGCCACAGAGCAACTAGGCCCGTGAGCCACAACTACTGAGCCTGCATGTCTGGAGCTTGTGCTCTGCAACAAGAGAGGCCGCAATAGTGAGAGGCTCGCGCACCGCGATGAAGAGTGGCCCCCGCTTGCCGCAACTAGAGAAAGCCCTTGCACAGAAACGAAGACCCAACACAGCCAAAAATAAATTAAAAAAAAAAAAAAGATGTACCACATCCCACATGTAATAGAATTTATGTTTAACTATATAACAGTGGAGTTGATTGGCAGTTGAGTAGTTGACTTCGTCTCAGGTTTAGTGCACGTTAGTTGGGACTCCTTTCTGTTGCATGTGGTAGGACACAGTCTCAACTGTTTTAAAGGACATGAGATATTATTGGCCCACATAACAGTGAGGTAACTTGAGTTTCAGATGCAGCTCGGTCCAGAAGCTAAAAGATGTGAGGAGGAATCGGTTTCTGTCATTCTCTTCCTCTTGGCTCTCCTTGCTCCAAGCTGACTTTGTCGTCAGACAGAATTTCCCCTCATGGTGGTACAATGGCTGCCTTCACTTCAGCATTACATGTTTCCCAAGTGTAAATCGGCCTGTGATTTTGGGGACTACGTACACAAGGGTCTCAAGGAACGCTGATTGGATGGCTCAGGCCACATGCTGTGCTCTGCACCAGTCATGGGAAATGTTTTGATTGTTCAGGTCTAGGTCCCTTGTTCTAGTAGAGCTGAGGTGGAAGCCCCTGGTTACAGGGTGGAGAGTGGAAGAGATGGATCCCTGAGTGGTAATGGGAGGATGTTACCTAATTGGTGAGTAGGGAAGGATGCAGGGGCTAGTATGACAAATCCACTCCATAGATCCAGGGAGTGAAATTGCTGAGGCCAGAGCTTGGGTCAGGCCCTCTCTGCTCTGCTACCCCAAGCCTTGACCACCTGCCCATGCCCCCTCTACATAGCTCTGTCCCTTGCGCCTGCCCTCCCACTTCTCACCTCCTCCTTCTCTCTCTTCCTGCAGCCCGATGGCACCAGCAAAGAGTGTGTGTTCATCGAGAAGGTCCTGGAGAACAACTACACAGCCCTGATGTCGGCCAAGTACTCTGGCTGGTACGTGGGCTTCACCAAGAAGGGGCGACCACGGAAAGGCCCCAAGACCCGGGAGAACCAGCAGGACGTCCACTTCATGAAGCGCTACCCCAAGGGACAGGCAGAGCTGCAGAAGCCCTTCAAGTACACCACAGTGACCAAGCGGTCCCGGCGGATCCGCCCCACACACCCCGGCTAGGCTGGCCCCGCTGTGGCCTCGCCAGGCTTCCCCAGCCCACACTCACACTCACAGAGAACTGCAATCAGAGGAATATTTTTACATGAAAAATAAGGAAGAATTTCTATTTTTGTATATTGTGTTTAAAAGAAGACAAAAAACTGAACCAAAATTCTTGGGGGAGGGGAGCGATAAGATTTTACTGTTGACTTGAAACTCCCTATGACAAAAGACTCACACCAAGGGACTGTTGTCAACACACAGGTGCTTGTGTCTCTCTAGGAACAGACAACTCTAAACTTGTCCCCAGAGGAGGACTTGAATGAGGAAAACGACACTCTGAGAAACCAAAGTCCTTTTTCCCAAAGGTTCTGAAAGCAAAAAAAAAAAAAAAGAAAAAAAAAGAAAGAAAGACAAAAAAAAGACAAAAAAAAGCAAAAAAAACAAAAAAGAGAGAGAGAAAAACAAAGAGAAAGTAGTATCCCCTCACCCCCAACATACTCCCCCTCTTTCCTAATCCCCTGTCCCTGCCCCAAACTCCAACAAAAATCGCTCTCTGGTTTGCAGTCATTTATTTATTGTCTGCTGCAAGCTGCCCCGAGACACCGCGCAGGGAAGGTGTGCCCCTCGGAATTCTCGGCGCCTCGACTTCCGACGACAGACGGCCTCGTCCAATCATGGTGACCCTGCATTACTCACAGTTCTGGAGGATGCTGCTATCAACCTTCCATGACTCACGTGACCTAGTACACCAATGAATAAGGGAATATTTTAAAACCAGCTATATTATATATATTATATATATATAAGCTATTTATTTCACCTCTCTGTATATTGCAGTTTCATGAACCAAGTATTACTGCCTCAACAATTAAAAACAATCGACAAATTATTTAAAAAACCATGAGGCGAGTGGTGGCCGGGGGCGGGGCTCAGGTGCCCTTTGTGTTTCATTCTTCTCAGTCTGAGGTCATTGGGCTGAGAGCTGGGGCCTTGCTTATTCATTCATTCATTCATTCATTCATTCGACATGGGCACTGTTGTAGGCACTGAGAATGCAGCCTTAAACAAAGCAGATGGAAACCCTTGCCTCCAGAAAGATTAAATTCTAGTGAGTCATGATTCAGTGGTTTACTCAGTCATATGTTCACATACATGTGCTCTCACATACATTTACTCTGCACCTCCTATGTTCCAAGGCCTTTCAAGGCCCTGGGGCTTTATCAAAGAACACAAGACAAAAAAATCCCAGCCCGCAGGGGACTTCACTTATAGTAATTCTCTTGATAGCAATGATTCTTTGCTTCGTTCATTGACTTATTACTGGAATCACTTATTCAACATATATTTATTTAGCCCTTACTAAATGCCAGGCACTCTTTTAGGTATTGAAAATTCATCAAAGAACAAAACAGACAAAAAAAAAAAATCATGCTTCATGGAATTTGCAGTCTAGGGATTATTGATTGAGTCATTTGTGGAGTCGGCACCTGGGTTTTGCCAAGCACAGGCTGAACAAGGCAGTGGTGGTCCTCACTCTCCTTCTTCTGGTGGTGGAGGGGGTCAGAGGGCCCAGGTCAGGAGGGGACCTGGTGTTTTTCTCCTCAGACTCTCACGGGCTGAAGTACGAGTGTGTTTGGCATCGTGAACTTCTAGGGGCCTTTTCTCCTATGTCTTCTTTCCCAGGGCCTACCCCAGGATGTGGAGGTGGAAAGCAGATTGGGCTTGAGGTTGACTGAGGCAAAGGTGCCTCTTATAAGGGTCCTGCTGCTGTCACCTGCCTCCCTTGAAAACGCCGCTTGCCAAGAATGGCCAGAAGAGGTCCCCTGTGAGGCCCTACGGAGAAGGAAGGGGCAGGGCTGGGGGGTGGCGTGGGGGACAGTAGCACCTTCTCTGCGGAGAGCTCCTGGACAGGGACGGAGCTTGGCTTCTTCCGAGCTCCCTCTATGACCCGCCTCTGAGCTCAGGCCGAGCACAATGCTTGGTTCTGTCTTTATCCCTGGGCCCCATCCTGCGTCCTGTGTGTCTGTGGCTCACCTTCCTGCCTGTCACATCACATCTCCTGAGGGCTTTGTGAAGCCCTTTCAGGTGCACTATCTCATTGTGACCTCCTGATAACTTGCGAAGAAGGTACTATCATTATCCCCATCTTATAGATGAGGAAAAGTTTGGCTGCTTCCCCGAGGTCACGGAAAAAGCGGCGGGGCCGGTATCCAAATCCTAGACCCTCTAGGACTGCAGTAGCTGCCACTTAGCTAATGAACTTGTCACCAAGACAGTTGGAAGGGGTAGACCAAGGTTAAATCTGGTCCGAAGTTAATTTTTTTTTTTAACTGCATAGTCCACAATTAACCAAGATTTAACTGTTATTGGAATTTACAATTGTTTTATTCTCATGCATAAAATGCAAATACGATGGCTTCAAAAGTGAGTGCTTACTGGGTGTCAGACCCCCTGCTAGGTGCTTCACATCCACCGCCCAGGCATCCAGCAAACATCCCTTGTGTGGGACAGAGTTTGACAGGTGAACAGACTGGGGCTCAGAGAGATCATTGACATGCCCAAGACCTCAGGAAGCAGGTGACTGAGTTTGAGATCCTTGGTGATAATAATTGTGATTATGGTTGTCATTTATTGGGCACCTATTATGTGTCAGTTCCTTTCACCCTCTATTATTTTATTGAAACAATTACCCTATGAGATGGATATGTACTATCTTTTGCATTGGAGGTTTCAGAGAAGTGAAATGATCTGCCCAAAGCAATCCAAGCTAGAAAATCGTGGCACCAGAATTCAATCAACCAATCATTCATTCACCTGATAAATATGTATTGTTTACTCTGTGCCAGATGCTGGAGATACCGCAATGAGCTGAGCAGAGCCCTTGCCCTCATGGAGCTTACATTCCATTGGGGAAGATACAGTAAGCCAAATACATATAAAATATGTCAGGTAGCGGTAAATCATAAGGAAAAAGAAAATAGGGTGAGGGGTTAGAGGTGATGGGGCTATTATTTTAGATAGAATGGTCAGGGAAGGCCTCTGGACGGGGGACCCATGCAAACACTGAGGGGAAGAGCATTCCAGGCAGAGGGAAGAGAGAGTGCCAAGGCCTGGAGGCCTGTCAACGGAGTAAGGAGGGGCCGGTGGGGCTATTGCAGAATGGACGAGGGAGGCTGAGTTTTGGAGGGGGCCAGACTTGAACTTTTTTATTTGGAGTGAGATGGGGAGCCACGTGTGACGTGCCTTACACACAAAGGGACTGCTCTGGCTACTGCATGGAGAAGGGCGGGCAGACTCCAGCCTGGGGCTGCCTGAGGCCATGACGACCCTGCCCTCTACCTCCTGCTGCTGGCTATGCCTGCCTCTTCCCCCCAGCACATCCTCAGGCCTCCATCCTCGTCCCACAGGCTGCTGGCACCTCCCACACCCAACTCCTTGCCTTTGCTCCCTCTCAGGGGCCCTGGGGCCAGTGGTGATTTCCTCTCCTTGGCCCTCGAGAGCAGCGGTCCCCAACCTTTCTGGCACTACGGACCGGTTTCATGGAAGACAATTGTTTTCATGGACCAGTGATGGGGGGGTATGGTTTGGGGATGATTCAAGTGCATTACATTTATTGTGCACTTTATTTCTATTGTTATTACATTGTAATACATATTGAAATAATTATATACCTCACCATAATGCAGGATCAGTGGGAGCCCTGAGCTTGTTTTCCTGCAACTAGATGGGCCCATCTGGGGGTGATGGGAGACAGTGACACCCGAAGTGTGTTGCTTACATCCAGTCTACTCCGTAAGATGCAGCTTAATTGTCACTTGCCCCTCACTGATAGGGTTTTGATATGTCTGCAAGCAATTGATTTATTATGGTCTCTGTGCAGTCACACCTCTCTGCTAATGATAATGTGTATTTGCAGCCGCTCCCCAGCACTTGCATCACTGCCTCGGCTCTACCTCAGATCATCAGGCATTAGATTCTCATAGCGAGCTCGCAACCTAAATCCCTCTCAGGCGCAGTTTACACTAGGGTTCGCGCTCCTGTGAGAATCTAATGCCGCTGCTGATCTGACGGGAGGCAGAGCTCAGGCGGTAGTCTGAGCAATAGGGAGCGGCTGTAAATACAGATGAAGCTTCGCTCGCTTGCCTGCCGCTCATCTCCTGCTGTGAGGCCCAGTTCCTAACACGCCATGGATCGCTACTGGTCCGTGGCCTGGGGTTTGGAGACCCCTGATGTAGAGACTTGCTGCGTGCCCTGGAGCGAGTCACTTCACCTCTCGGGGTCTGACTTTGGAAGATGTGGACAGAGCTTTCTGGATATTTCCTGAGCTATGAGAAATATGTTAATGATAAGTGCAGTGGACTGGCAAGAAGATTTCTCAGCCAAGGATGATGTCTTAGGATGCTTGCTTAAGGGGAGAACTGAATGAGTGTTTCCACAGTCCAGCTGAGTAGAACCCCAGTAATAACAGCCATCGCTTTTGTAGCACCTACTATGTACCAAGCATGATCTTATTGAATCCACCCAACCAGCCTTTGGGGTGGGCATTTTAATTTTTTTAAATTATTGTTTATTTATTTTTGCCATGCTGCGCGGCTTGCAGGATGTGGGATCTTAGTTCCCCAACCAGGGATGGAACCCCAGCCCTTGGCAATGAAACTGCGGAGTCCTAACCAATGAACAGCCGGGGAATTCCCTGGGGTGGGCATTTTTAGCCTCGCTTTATAGAGCAGGCTCAGAGAGGTGAAGTCACTTGCCTGAGGTCACATAGATAGTCAGTAGAGGAGCTGGGATTTGAGCCCAAGTCCGTCTGTTCCTAGAGCTACGGCTTGACGCCAGCCTGGATGCTTGGAGCACTCAGCCTCTGTCCAGAGTTTCAGTCTTTCCCCCCAGCCCCCTGATCCTGCCTCTACGTCCATCATCTCCCACCTCCCCCGGAGGAAGGAGGCAGATATAAACCACATTTCCAGGTGCCTAATGTTGGCCCATCCCTGAGCCTCTGGATCCTGCCCAAGATATCAGTGTCCCAGAGGTCACAGATATCTGGGACCTAAGGTACCTGAGTTTGTTTTCCTCTTGGCCACTTTGCCAGCTGTGTGACACTGGGCACATCATGTCTTTTCTGTGAGACAATATCCTTCATTAATCCAACTGTTTTTTACCTTGCAGGGCACATGTAATGTTTAAAAGAGATAGGAGAGCGAATAATTGGGGATTATTCCTGCCTAGTAAGAGCTGGAAGGCACCCATGCAAGTGTTTTATCCTCAGTCTTTTCTCTCCGCCTCCCTTCAACTTTTCTTTTTTTTTTGGCCGTGCCCCCAGCAGCATGAGGGACCTTAGTTCCCTGACCAGGGATCGAACTCATGCCCCCTGCAGTGGAAGCACAGAGTCTTAACCACTGGACCACCAGGGAAGTCCCAACCTCATCACTTTAGAGAGGAAGGAACCACGACTCAGACAGGGGAAGTGACTCGCTCCAGGGCACCCAGCAAGTTAATGACAGAGCCCATTAGATGACCAATGAATAGAGATGATGCTGATAATAAACCAGTAGGGTATAGCAAAGGGAGGTGAGTCAGGGCTCTTCCAGGGAGGTCAAGGGTCAGAGGGCCCCTTCAGTGGCCAGCCAGGTCCCTCTTAGCACCCTTCCAAAATTTGCTTCTCTGACCCAAAGAAGTAGAGGGCGGAAGGAGATGGTTGAGGTCTCTTCATCCCAGACCCTCACCCTCTTGCCCCTCACCCCTACGGTGGTGCTCTGTGCCAGAAGTGAATAAAGATGGACCCTTGCCTAGCATTTCAAGGGGCCAGTGAGCAAGAAGAATAGGATCTGTCCCCACCTCGGGAGAGAAGTGGGTTTGGGGACGAGAGCGAGCTCTCTACCTACCCACCCCACCCTTGGGCATTGTTTGGATTCAGTCTCCTCCCGCTATGGCCACCCCTCCCCTGACCACTGGGGTAGGAGAGGGAAGTGACGTCTATCAGGCACCTATTCTAGACCGACCCTTATGAGCACAGTGATGTGCACACACCTTGTTCAGGATGGTGCCTGGTGCAGAGTAAGCTCTTGGTACCTTAGCTATTACTATCATCACATTTGATTGGCACAAGGACATCGCAAGATAGGTGTTAGAAGGCCCATTTTGTAGACAGGGAAACTGAGACCCACAGAAGAATGCAACTGGCCGTGGGTTTCATGACAGCAAGTGACAGAGCCAGATTTGAATCCAGGCTTCCCTGTTTCTACTTTCCACTTCCCCACCATTCCTCCTCATCCCTGCTTTTGTTGGGGGTGAAGAGGGGAATAAAGCACCAAAATTTGGGGCAAGAGAAGTAAAGTGTCCCTACTGGGTGGGTGGGGAGGACATGACAACAAGGAGAGGCTGGGTCTGGGGGTTTTCCTACCAACCAGGTAAGCTGAGGGGCGGGGCAGGGGGTAAAGCCCCAGGCTGAGTGTGGGAATGAGATGCTCTCCTGGCTGCCTGCCCAGCTGGAGCCTGACAAGGGATGCTCGGGGCTTGAAAGCCTCATAAATGGGCAGAGGCCTCCCTCCACAGCCCCAGGATTGGGGCTTCCAAAGAAACAGTAGTGAATTAAGTGCTGAAGATGTGAGGGCTGCCCCCGCAACCATGCAATTAGGTAGTGGGTCTGTTACAGACATCAGGTGGGGAGTTGGGGACCAGACGGCGGCGAGGCTCACCCTTGCTATCCTGTCTGGAGCTGCCTGGCCCCCTGGCTGAGGTTTCCAGCTCTGGCAAGGAGAGAAGGCAGCGGGAAGCCCCGGTGTGTGGCCCCCTGAAGAGCAGGCCATTAATGGACCAGGCATTCCTCCCGTCCCTTGGGCAGCTTCACGGACCTATTTAGCACTTGCTAGAATTTCTGCCCAGCTCCTCCACTTGTGGAAGGAGCAACTCTTTGAATGTTCCAGTCTGCCAGACTGACCACTGCAGCTGCAGGACCTGTTGTGGCCCCTAGGGTGGGTCAGAGGTGCTGACTAATTTTAAAAGACTGTCAGACTGAAATTTCATTTGCCTGAGCCACTCAGGGCTAATTGTCACCTACTGAGCACCAGCTCTGTGTGGGCATTTTTTTTTAAAATTAATTAATTAATTAATTTTTGGCTGCATTGGGTCTTCGCTGCTGTGCACGGGCTTTCTCTAGTTGCGGCGAGCGGGGGCTACTCTTCCTTGTGGTGCGCGTGCTTCTCATTGCAGTGGCTTCTCTTGTTGCAGAGCACAGGGGCTAGGTGTACAGGCTTTAGTAGTTGTGGCTCGCGGGCTCTAGAGCACAGGCTCAGTAGTTGTGGCGCACGGGCTTCGTTGCTCCGTGGCATGTGGGATCTTCCCGGACCAGGACTTGAACCCATGTTCACTGCGTTGGCAGGCGGATTCTTAACCACTGCACCATCAGGGAAGTCCCTGTGTGGGCATTTTATCCAATTCTCTTATTTAAGTCTCACCATAATCCTCTGAGATAGTTATTTTTATCTGCTTCCTACCAATGAGGAAACTGAGGCTCCGAAAAGGTCAAGGTCAAGTAGGTCAAGGCTTGGTTAAAGTCATCCATCAGACTCCTGGAATCTTGCACATGACTCTTATTACCACAAAGCAGCCCCCCAGGGAGTTGGTCTTAACCTGTTCTATCCAAGGACAGAGAATCAAAGAGGCAAAGTGATATGTTCAAAATCACTCAGTTATTAAGCAGTGAAGCCAGGATTTGAAACTAGGTCCATTGGGTTTTAGAATCTTACCTCTCTACTCCTGCCAAATCTCCACTTCTCTCTCTGTTTCTGGGTTCTTTGGCTACAATGGACAGAAACACATGAAATCTGACTTAAGCTTATAAGGAAATTTATTGGCTTGTATAACAGAAAAGTACATAGGCACTGCCTTCAGGCAAAGCTGGATCCAGTTGCTCAGTCTCCTCTCCCAGCTTCTGCTATGTTGGCTTCATTCTCAGGAAGATTTTCCCTGTAGTTCCTTACATCTTACTGACTTAATCACTTCAGAGAAAACGGAACATACCTTTTTCAGAGGCTTCAGTAAAAGTCCCAGGGCTGATTCTGATTGGATCAGTTCTCTCTATTCTTGAGCCAATCACTGTGACCAGGGAGACAGAATCTTTCAGTGACAAGACCTAGGTCATGGGCAAGTCCTTGGAGCTGGAGTTGGGGGCGGCCATTGGCCAGTTCCACCAACTGGAAGGTCTGAAAGGGGCACAGGGGTGGTTTCCCAAAGGAATATGGAAGTGTTATTACCAGAATAAAGGGGCAAAAGCAATAAAAGTCTGCTCCACTGTTGTCCACTTGGGTGTGCATCAGAATCTCCAGAAGGGCTTGTTAACACACAGACTGCCAGGCTTCACCCCTACGCGTTCTGCTTCGATAGGTCTGGGGTGGGCCCAAGAATGTGCAAGTTCCTAGTGGATACTGCTGCTGCTCTGGGGGCCACACTTAGAGAACCACTGATCTGTACCTTTCTCTTACCCTCATTCTCTTCTCCCTCATCTTATCCTACCGTGTAAGGGCATCTGTACCCATCCAGGGCCTTCAGACTGGGGATGTATACACCTTGTGCTATGTGAGGTCTTTCCGAGAGGCCCATGGGAACAATAACCTTACAGGAATCAGGAATCGATTGACAGATCTTCAACTTTCCTGAGTGCTCTTTCCTAAACTGATCTGCTAGAGAACTTCCCTGTGGTCCCCGGCTCCCTTCCTGCCGCACATTCCGCAAAGTCCCTCCTCCACTTTACAGTAGAGAGGTACGCCTCTTGCCCTCCCTGCATCTCACTGCAGGCATTGCCTGGGATGTAGAAAACTCTAGCTCACGGAATGAAGGCATGATATCAGTGTGGGGAGCTCCCTTTATTCATGGTGCCATGAATCTACTGTAAGGCCTCAGGCTTTCCCTTGTCTTGATATTGATCTGTTCTGTAAGGGCAAAATGTGGATCCTGTTTTGGTCCAGGTGGGGTTATTCTGAATTCGGGTGCTGTGGGAGTATTGACAATTTTTCTTTAATTACCTTGCCTCTTTTATTCATTCCCCCAATATTATCTGGAATGCATTCACTACTAAGGGATGGTCTTATGAAAACAAAAGAAGTATCAATGGTGGGAGTAATTTATTTTATTTAGGGGACACAAACTCATGGCTAAATTCCATGCTTTACCTATCCATCTGTCTACCTACCCACCTACCTATCAAACCATCTTGGAATGACAATATTCAAGATTTAGAAAATGCATTCTTTGAAATACCAGTCTGGGTCCTGCTGCACTGTCACCATCCTCTGAGATGAGAAAGAGCCTGGTGTGTTTCTCATCCATCCGTTCCTTGGTCCATGTCTCTGTGGAATATTTTGCCCAGTTTCAAGAAGGAGGAGATGAAACCTTCCAGAATTACTTCCTACAGGTCATATTTGAGTAAAAGATCTTGTAGCAGAGGAAAGTTAGTGTTTATCTTTTCTTGAACATTTATTAAGACTTGCAGGGAAAATATTTTCACTTAACTTTTGCAAAAAGATGACTGGTTACCCTAAATCCACATTCATTTTTCACTTGGATGGAAATCTCTTATATGCTGTCACTTGTCACTGCTCATTTATTCATTCTTATTGTGTATTTATTAGAATTAGAAGAACTTAATTGTGAATGACATGGTTTCTACTGAAAAGATATTCTCTTCAAAATTATTTAAGGGGGTTCATGAGAAAAAAGTGTGAAGACCCCAATCTAGTTCAATTCGGGCATCCGTACACTCTACAGTCAGGCACAGATATACAATCAGAAAACATTCCCCAGGGCACTGGCTGCTTGCCTGCCTTCCGCAGCTGGGAGCACAGAGGTACCTCAACTTGGTCTCATGGGGAGACCCCAAGAGGCAGCCCTTGGGGAGCTTGCACACAGTTGAACGTTGTGAACAGATGGACTATTAAACAGTAAGAGAAGAGCATGTAGATAGAGGCCCCAAAACTCTGGATGCACAGAGGATGAGAGGACTAACTGGGAAAGAAGTGAGGGGTCAGGAGACTCTGGAAGGCTGAATGAAATTTAACTGCAAGGAGAAAGCAGGGAAGGGCAGTCCAGGCAGAAGGAACAGCAAGGAGAAGGTGGAAAGAAGCAAAAATATATGAAGATTTACAGAATATGGCATGGCAGGAGCTAGGAAGCGCAAGGTGGAGCGATGGGAGATGCAGCTGGGATGGGAGAGAGAGAGAGACAGTCAAGGCTGTGGCTTTCATAGCCCCCATTTTTTGCACGCCACTCCTGCATTGTGCACATATGTCCAAGTTCACACACACCCTGCTCTGCACATGCAGGAACAGTCAGTCACACTCTGACGCTCAGCCAAGTGTACACACCAGCACTAAGATAGCACAGGGTCATGCCTCCTTCCTGCCCTCCTTTCTCCTTCCTTCCTGCCTGTAACATTTTCTGAGTGCCCACTCTATACTGGATTCCTTGGAGATAAAGCAGTAAATCTCTGCCATCTCTGCCCCCCAGAGGCTTATTGAGGTGACAGACAGTTAAAAATGACCACACACTGTGATTAGTGACACAATGGGCCAGGATAGTACAAAGGGGGAGTCAGTGAGGACTTCCTGGAGGAAGAGTCCTGGAAGCTGAGACCTGAAAGAATGAGGAAGCATTGGCAAGAATAGAAGGGGGTGGGAGGGGTGAAACATTCTAGGTAGAAGAAGCAGCATTTGCAAAGACCTGGCTAAGAGAGCATAGCCTCCAGGAAAACACAGAAAGGGGGCCAGGGGAGGATTTATGATTTCAACACAGGAGTGGCAACTTGGTTGGCAAAAATGGGGGAGGGGATGTTACTAGAGGACTCTCCTCGGGTTTCTGTTTTGTTGGGGAGGCTGGGGCTTGGGCTGATGGACGAGGATGATGGTCGTGGGTACCACACCTTCCTCAGGCACCTCTGGGGACTGCTTTAGAGTCAGATATGGTTCCATTCCTCATCAGCTTTCACCTCATGGTTTCAGCAGTCATTGAGGATCATGGCCTGCATCAGTGGTTCCCAACCAGGGCGACTTCAGGACACTTGGCCGTGTGCGGGGATGTTTTGGTTGTCACAACTGGGGGGCAGCTACTGGCGTCTAGTAGGTAGAGTCTAGGGATGCAGCTAAACATCACACCATGTACAGAACAGGCCCTACAACAAAGAATTATTTGGTCCAAAGTGTCAATTGTGCTGAGGCTGGAAAACCTTGGCCCAGATCCATTTTTCAGGAGAGTGGCAAAATGGTGATTTTCTACTTCTATCGTTTCTTCTGCAGTGATTGACTGGGATTCTTCTGTAAACAAGAACTCTTCCCCATCAACTCTTCAGTTACCCCAAGAGATAATTCACACAGGAAAGACAAGTACTTGATTCTTTATTTACCAGTTTTCAGAATAATTCATCAACTAGCATTCTCCAAAGATGACCAATGCACTTTTTTAGTATCTCCATGAGAATTTTAAGAAACTTAATGTCTCGCAATCCATGGAAGTGATTAATCTTTGTGAAGGTCAGATTCCTCCATCTTTGGCCAGTGAGGACTCCTTCAGTTGGCTCTTGTGTCCTTTTGTCACTGCCTTAGTGTTCTGATAGCTTCTTTGCTTCCTGGTGTGACAAGTTGTCCCTGGTTCACCTTGTACATTTTAAAGCTCCTGGCACAGTGCCTGGGACATAACGAGTGCTCATCTAATGCTGTGATTATTGTGAGGACAGAAATCAGCTCCTCCAAGTTGCTTTCCCTCAACCCCCAGTGCATTCTGACACTTGCTTTCTGTACCTCCAGACGGTCTGGGGCAGGTCCTGAGAGTAATGAAGGTTCAGGTTAGCCAGAGACAGCTGCAAACCGTGGCTCTGTTGGACAGAGGGACCTGCCAGCCAAGAGTGCACGTCTATTAGAGGCCAGGGTAAACCGTCAGAAGAGAGGGGCAAATTAGCTAATTCAGGAGTCAAGGCCTTGCTTTTGTTTTCACTGTCAATTTTAATCCTGCAATAACCTTTGACCTAAGCCTTGGGGCAATTAGTGCCTGCAAGTGAAGCAGTGGTGGGTTTGAACTTCTGCCTTCCTCCCAGGCTAAGTCAATACCTTTGTATTCTATTACATGTAATTGAGGCAAAAGGGTTTATTTAAGCTAACAAATGATTATTTCCCACAATAGAACCTCCATCCCAGTTAGCGAATTGGCTCTTCCAGGCATCCTATGTTTTGTCTGCAACCAAAGCCTGTATTTCACTGACTGCTTTGTCCTCTTTTCTCCTTTTTCCTTGCTTCTCTCTCCTACCCCTCCCCTTTGCCCTCACAATTCAATTGAGTAAATTCAATGTAACTAGCATTCACACTGAGCCTCCCCTGTTAGGTTTAGGCATTAGGCAGGCCAAGCCCTTAGATCCCAGTACAATTCTGGGCCACCCCAGAAGGATCTCACAGCCTAGTGACAAAGACAGACACGTAAACAGATAAATTATAAATTATTACTGTGGTGTGATAAGTGCAAAGTAATTCAACAAGTCTAGGCAAAGAAGATAGATGGTGTGGAGGGGTCTTTGTGCAGAATCTAGAAGGGAGACAAGACTGGGGACATTTGAACCATTAGACATGAGGTTTCCATAGACCAAAGAGGGATTTTATCCAAGTGACTTGAGGGTAGTTATTTAAAAGAATGTGGCACTACAGAACACAGATTTTGTTCGGGTTCCCTGCTTTCCTATGGTGTCATGTACTTCAGAGAAGGCTTGTGCCAATCTCATCCTTGGGGTGAATCTTGATTCATCAAAGCCCGTCATGCTAACTGCACTTCCCTTGCCAGTGATTGGCTTAAGACAGGTGCATATGACTCTATTTTGGCCAATGAGCTATGAGGGGAAGTCTGGGGTGGTGGTGGTGGGGGCATGTTTCTATGGAAGTTTCTTAACCCTTAAAAACAGACACAAGGAAATTATGATCACTTTTCTGAGTCTGGATTTTGGTGAGGATGTGATGGCTGGAGCTGTTGTAGCCTTCTTGCAACCATGAGGAGAACCAGCTGTTATACTGAGGGTGGTAGAGAAAAGAGAAGGCAGAAACCTGGGTCCTTGATGCCATTGTTCAGCTACTGAATAAAGCAACATGGGTCCTTCCTGCCTTGAGACTTCTCACTGTCTGAGATAACAAAATGTTCTTGTATGTAAGTCTGTTTCAGTTGGGTTTTCTGTTACATGTTGCTGAAAGCTTCCCAACTAATAATACAGAAAAGGAGGTAGAATTTGAAGAATGAGTCATGAGAAAGAAAAGAGCATTTTGGGAAGGGGATACAGCCCAGACAAAGGTGCTGAGACAATAGCAAATGTACATTTTAAGTGCACAGAGGCTTAGTTCTGAGAGGTGAGGTCAGATAGGGTTCAGCCAGGTTAGGCAGCATCCCATTTCCCCCTCTCTCTGCCTCCCTCTTTTCCTCCATTCCTCCTGAGTGGTTCCTCCTCTTCAGCCAGTCTCCTCTCCAAAGGTACACGGGAGGGAGATGCAGGTAGCAGCAATCTTAGCCTAGATATAAAATGTTTACTGAGTATTCACTCTGTGCCAGGACTTGTGCTGGGCTGAAACGGTCCCTCTGAACAGATTGCCTAGTCCAGGGACAGAGACAAAAACGTAAACCTATGTTTCTAAACATGTGATCAGTTTTAGATGGTTCATGAGCTAATTTTTTTTTATTTGAACAGTTATGAATTTATTTTAATGATCAATTTCTATACATGGCAGAAATATACATTTTCCTTTCAAATATATTAAAGCATAGGAAAAAAGGGTCAGTTTAAGGAAAACTAGTTAGTAATGTTACAGGCAGTATGGGGATGTGGTAAAACTTGTGCAATGAGAATTGAATAACATGTACATGCACACGTGTGCATGTGCGTGTGTGTGTGTTAGTCTGCTCAGTTTTGTTTTTTGTTTTTTCTAATCATTTGAGAATAGACTTCTGTTCTTTCAGGAACTTCTGTTTCTGTGTTTTATGTGGTTTCACTGGGAGATGCCATGTACATATATGACCATCCCTACTCCCACCATATTCAATTGGTCCAGGATTTTCTCTCAGGATTTGTCAAACCATGAAAAGCCTCTTTCTAGTGGCAGAAGCTATGAGACATGAGACTTGGGAACTGTTGGCCTGTTCCTTGCCCTACCAAGGACCCTGACCTGGAGTGAGGGAGGAAGGAAGGAAAAGAGAAGGAGAAAAAGAAGATACAATTCATTCTCGTTATTCATGGTAGTTATGTTCTATAAAGTGACCACAAACTGAACTAGTGAATATCCAACCATTGCTCCTGGGGGAAATACAGGGTTAGGTTCCCGTGAGCCCCTGGTCACAACATTTTCATCAACTGATCAGTGTATAACTTTGTTTTACTTGTGTTCCTGTTTAAAGACACCTTATTTAACATACATTGTTGATTCATTAGCATTAAACTCACAGCCAGCAGCGCTATAACTCACGCCTGAACGAACCTTATCCAACACACATGTTTTCTCCATAAGTCACATCACAGCCTTCTTGCACTTAGGAGCACTAGACAGCACCTCAGCGCTATGCTTGGGGGGTCGTTTTCAACAGTGAAATCACCAACAAAAAGCACTAAAATGAGAAAAAATATGGCATTAAATAGACTTACAAAAAGGACACTTTTTCATAACATGGGAGCTGAGACCAGAAAACAGAGTGTCGCCTAGTTTGACCTTAGCTGGGAACATGTGTGTCGGATGACTCAAGTTTTTCACCACTCTGTGCGTGTCCACAAATGACTGTGAAAATGCCACAAATATTGATCTAGGGTTTGCAAATAAATTTTAGCAAGTAGACAAATTTACAAATACAGAATCCATGAAAAATGAGAATTGATTATGAGAGAGAGAGGGAGAGAGTGCTTGCTCAGCTCTGCTGGAATTTGAGTCACTGGCTCTAGCTACTTCCCTGCCCTTCTTTTTTTTTTTTTAAATTTATTTTTTGGCTGTGTTGGGTCTTCATTGCTGTGCACAGGCTTTCTCTAATTGCAGTGAGCACGGGCTACTCTTCATTGTGGTGCACAGGCTTCTCATTGCAGTGGCTTCTCTTGTTGTGGAGCACGGGCTCTAGGCATGCGGCGGGCTTCAGTAGTTGCAGCACTCGGGCTCAGTAGTTGCAGCACGTGGGCTCAGTAGTTGTGGCTCGCGGGATCCAGAGCGCAGGCTCCAGAGTGCAGGCTCAGTAGTTGTGGTGCACAGGCTTTGTTGCTCCGTGGCACATGGGATCTTCCCAGACCAGGGATCAAACCTGCGTCCCCTGCATTGGCAGGTGGATTCTTAACCACTGTGCCACCAGGGAAGTCCCATTCCCTGACCTTCTTATGGCTTGAATGTTCAATTTTGTTTGATTGTATGAGATATTTCAAGGTCCTTTCTATGCCCCACCCCTTTTTGTTTTACCCTAAGCTGATTCAGTTGGAGTTCTATTGCTTGTAACCAAGAGTTCAGACTTAGTATAGAAAGTCCTTGGCACATAGTAGGTCCTCAGTGAATGTGGGTCCCTTCCCTCATAGAATGCAGGGTTGGCTAAAGGTAACCAATGAACGTGTGTCCTAGGGAGAGACAATTGTTAAGAAAAAAGGGCTTTATAATAAAAAAAATAGGTAGCAACATATTTCCAACTCTTCCTTTTACCCTTAGCAGCAGCAGTCACTTCTTGCCATGTTCCAGTACAGATGGAAAAGTCACTGAATTACAAACCCAGTTGCAAGCTATTTTTGGTGTAATTGTGGGGTGTGTGTGTGTGTGTGTGTGTGTGTGTGTGCGTGCGTGCGCACGCGCAATGTATGCATTGAGATTCTTGGCCACAGCCTCTGTTTGTATCAGCTGTCAGCAAATCAGAGGCACCATACACGTTTGTCATAATTCATTACATTAATTAACCATGTTTGAGAACTGGGCACAGGCCAGAGGGGATGCGGGGGAGGGAAGCCTCCACATTGTTTTGTCTGAACCTCCCGGGTCAGAATTTCCACGGTTTGATGGGCTGCCATCGCCTGCACATGTGTCCCCTGACACGCGGACCTTGATGAAATCATCATGTTTACATCTTTGAATATTCTCTGCAGATGATGCCTGTGGCGGGAAGCCAGAGGCAGAGAGCATCCCAGAACTTGGCTCTGGAGGCCCATCTCTGTACCCAAAAAGAGTTTGGAATTACCCTGATGTCCGGTACCATACTGGGCACCCTCCACTAGCCCATCTCTCTTTGGCCAGTTCTCTGGGCAGGCTGCCTGGGCTAGGCCTTCTGCAGGACAAATGGCGCTGGCCGTACCATCCCCACTCAAGGCGCGGTGGGGGTGAAGGCGTCCTCTCTCCACATCCCCCAGTTCAGTGAACGCCAGCTGCCAGGCTCGGAACTTGCAGATAATTCTTGACTCTTTTACCATATCCAGTCTCCCTCCACATCCTATTCATTCCCCTTTATTACCGTTTCTCAGGTCCTTGGACTTCAGCGCTACTTCACCACGATCCCATCTGGGCCTCCATCGCCTCTCACCTGGACCACAGCAAGAGTCTCATCTCTGGCCTCCTTTTCCCCCGTCTCTTCCTTCCATCTTTCCTGCAGCCTGCAGCCACAGGGAGTTTTCTACAATGTAAATAGAAGCATATCACTCTCCCAGTTCCTCCATACTTCCCATTGACCTTGGGATTCTTTATGATGGCTTACAAGGCCCTTCCTGACCTGGCCCTGCCAATCATTGATTTCTGTCCATTTTCAAGCCTTCTTCTCCAGCCTCCCTGCAGTTCTTCTAGTAAGTTTCTTTTGCCTATATTAGTTTATTTTGTATGCGCCCACAGACCCTGACTCCTGAATCATCAAAGTTTATATTTGTTCTGTATGTCAGATTAAGGAAAATTAAAAACATTTTTTTTCAATAAAAGTGTCCTATGTTATTACCATGTGCTCAGTAACTGGGCCTCTGACTGGTGTTTATCACTGAGTCTTTGGTGTTTAGAAACTAGGTCCTTAATGACATCATTTAAACTACTGGATTGAACCTTGCCTGAAGCCAGTACCACGCATTTCCCAGTTTCGGGGGGTTTTTTTGGTTGCGTGGTACGGCTTGCGGGATCTTAGTTCCCCTACCAGGGATTGAACCTGGGCCATGGCAGTCAAAGCTCCGAGTCCTAACCACTGGACCACAAAGTATCTCCTTTCCCAGTTTTTTTAGTCAACAGATTCTCCTTATGTTTGATTATTTATTTATTTTTGGCTGTGTTGGGTCTTCGTTGCTGTGCACGGGCTTTCTCTAGTTGCAGCCAGCAGGGGCTACTCTTCCTACTCTTCGTTGTGGTGCGTGGGCTTCTCATTGAGGTGGCTTCTCTTGTTGTGGAGCACGGGTTTTGGGTGCGCGGGCTTCAGTAGTTGTGGCACCCGGGCTTAGTTGCTCCGCGGCATGTGGGATCTTCCCGGACCAGGAATCGAATCCGTGTCCCCTGCATTGGCAGGCGGATTCTTAACCACTGCGCCACCAGGGAAGTCCCTCTCCTTATGTTTGAATTAAATTTTCTGTGACTTTCAACTTGACACAGACATTGAGTTACACATTGTTTTTGGACAAGGACGATGCCTGCTTCATCTTGACTGTAATTATCTGCTAGGGTGGATTTTTTATTTGTATTATCCAGGCTTATTATTAACCTCTTCCCTTCCTTGGTGTAATTACCCTCTGCACATCACTTGCAGTTTATAAACACTCTCACATCCATTATCTCATTTAAACCTGCCAACAATCCTGGGAGGTATGTGTAACTGCATCCATTTTACAGATGAGAGAACTGAGGTTCAGAGAAGTAACAGGCTTGCCCAAGTTCGCATGGTTAGTAAAAAGCAGGGCTAGCTTTTAAATCCTGCGCTCTGATTCAGAACTTGTATATTTTCTTACATTTGTGTGTTCATTAATTCATTCGAGAACAACAAAAATGACTGAATGTCAACTATGTTAGAGATCTTGCCAGGCTTTGGAAATACACCAGTGAACAAGGCAGAGTCCCTGTCATTGAGGAACTTACTGACCAGCAGGAGACACAGACCATGGCAGTGATCTGTGATGGGGGCCCTGATTCATTCTGAGCCTGAATAGCTAGCTGATCAGCAAGCCACCACTGGAGGGGACAAGCCTCCATCATTTCCAGTCTGTCTCCCTGAGTAAGATTCAAATTCTAGGCTTGGGTGGGATGTGGGGGGGGGGCTGGTTAAAATAGATGCAATAGATTGTGTGCAGTGGGGAACAGGTAATTCTGCAAGAGGAAGTTGAGACATCATTAGGGAGGAGAAATAGGAACAACAAATGTTCACTATAATTCGGGACACTTGAGTCACTTACTGGATTCCAAGGTTATTGTGCCTGGGTGATGGTCAAGAGTTACAATTGCTACACCCTGGCTTTTAATACGTGATTTCCCAATTTGGGACATTAGGTTTTTTCCCTTAAGTCCTTCTGACTTATTTTGGAACCACCTTCTATGAATAAGAATGTTGCTAAGCCCTTTAGGGAGAAGGTAGATGTTGGTGAGCAGGGCCAAAGCATTTTTTCATCTTCTTCTGTAGTAATGTAAATACCTCCTCTGTACTTTCTCAACCCAAGGCAGACGTGACTAATCGAGCCTGGAATTCTTTCCCACTGAGCCCAGATAAAGCCTCAGAAATCTTATTACAGCCACAACCAATTGACCAGAGTTGGCACATGGAGTGACATCTATTTGCCAGTCCTGTTTTGGAGACTGTGGGACCTTGGGAAAATCTCCTTCCTTTCTCTGGGCCTCAGTTTCCCCATCTGTTAAATAGTGGCAGGTGCCTTCCAATTCTGACCATGTTAGAATGGAAGATCTTCGAGGTGGAAAGACATCTCTGTAGGGCAGGCTTTTAGGCTCTAGATGAAGTTTGCTCCCTCTCTTTCCCCATCCTCCTAGGACCTTCAGGACTGGGAAGTAGGTGGGAATCATATCACGTGCTGGGACACAGACCAAATATTTCCCTCACAATCTGTGCAGGTAACATCGCTAGAGAACGCCTGAGACTCAGGGGTGTGTAGTCTAGGAGCGAAGTGGCAAGGTCACCATTTTTTGAGTGCCTACTGTGTATGCCCGGCCCCACCTCTAATCTCCAGCACAACCCTCAGAGGTAACGTTCTCGTTCTTTTTTTTTACTGAAGTATAGTTGATTTACAATATTGTGTTATTTTCAGGTGTACAGCAAAGCAACTCAGTTATTTTTTTTCAGATTATTTTCCATTATAGGTTATTACAAGATACTGAATATTGTCCCCTGTGCTGTACAGTAAATCCTTGTGCCTATCTATCTTATATGTAGTAGTTTGTATCTGTTAATCCCATACTTCTAATTTAACCCTCCTGCATTCTTTTTCCCCTTTGGTAACCGTAAGTTTGTTTTCTATGCCTGTGATTCCTTTGTTTTATAAGTAGATTCATTTGTGTTGTTTTAGGTTCCACATATAAGTGATGTCATATAATATTTGTCTTTCTCTGTCTGTACTTACTTCACTAAGTATAATATTTTTTAGGTCCGTCCATGTTGCTGCAAATGGCAATAGTTCATTCTTTTTTATGGCTGATTAATATTTCATACCACAGCTTCTTAAGCCAATCTTCTCTTGAGGGACTCTGGTGTTGTTTCCGTGTCTTGGCCATCGTAAATTGTGCTGCTATGAATATTGGGGTGCCTGTGTCTTTTCAAATTAGAGTTTTTGTCTTTTCTGGATATATACCTAGGAGTGGGATCGCTGGGTCATATGGTAGTTCTATTTTTAGTTTTTTAAGGAACCTCCATACTGTTTTCCACAGTGGCTGCACCAATTTACATTCCCACCAATAGTGTAGGAGGGTTCTCTTTTCTCTACACCCTCTCTTTATTTGTAGACTTTTTGACGATGGCCATTCTGACTAGTGTGGTGTGATACTGTATTGTGGTTTTGATTTGCATTTCTTTAATAATTAACCATGCTGAGAATTTTTTCACATGCCGATTGGCCATATGTATGTCTTCTATGGAGAAATGTCTTCTGCTCATTTTTTGATTGGGTTGTTTGTTTTTTTGATATGTTCTCATTCTTATCTTATAGACAAGGGTAATGACCTCTGAGTGCTACCCACACACTCACCCAGTGGCAGAGTCAGGATTAAAGCTCAGGTTCTGTGTCCATTGCTCTTTCAATAATTCCACCTAGTTCGAGCTAGAAAGGCCCTAAGGGTATGATCTTTGGTACTTTTGGGGATTTGTCAGGCCCAGTGCCACTCCTGGTCCCCCTCCCCCTGCAGCACCAATCTGTCTCTGCACCCAACACTGTTGCTCTGCTCAGCTCCCCCCATCTTTCCTGGCTTCTGTGTTCTCTGTGCCTATCGGCCTGTGCCTGCACTCTCTTTGCAGGGTTGCCCAGGACTGGAGATGCTTCCCACAGATGCCAAGAGAGGGTCATGCCCAAGGACTTACATTCTCCTTCCACTCTGCCGTTTGGCCCGTGACTGGCTGGTACTGGAGTAGGAAAGCCCAGTGCCCGTGTCTGGAATCTGCACAAACTCTGAGGGGTAACGTCCGCCCCAGAGTCTCCCTGAGGTATCAAGCTGAGGTTACGCCTTTGCCCCAGCTTGCACCCTTGCTTGGCTTCCTTCCCTTCCCTGTTGTCCTTCCCCCACTCTCTGACTGAAAGCCATTCCTCAGTAAATCACTTGCCCTCAAATACTCAGCTCAAAGTCTGCTCTGGGCAACCTGACCTCAGATACCTTCCTTCCCTCTATTTCTTAGGAAATTAATCATAATAACTGAGATTTTAGAATTCATTGCAAAGCATTTTTTCTTTTAAACTTTTTGGGTTTGTTTGTTTATTTATTTATTTATTTATTTATTTATGGCTGTGTTGGGTCTTCGTTTCTGTGTGAGGGCTTTCTCTAGTTGTGGCAAGCGGGGGCCACTCTTCATTGCGATGCGCGGGCCTCTCACTATCGCGGCCTCTCTTGTTGCGGAGCACAGGCTCCAGACGCGCAGGCTCAGTAATTGTGGCTCACGGGCTTACTTGCTCCGTGGCATGTGGGATCTTCCCAGACCAGGGCTCGAACCCGTGTCCCCTGCATTGGCAGGCAGATTCTCAACCACTGCACCACCAGGGAAGCCCTGCAAAGCATTTTTAAAAACAATTTATATATTTTATTTATTTTATTTTTGGCTGCATTGGGTCTTCGTTGCTGCGTGTGGGCTTTCTCTAGTTGTGGCGAGCAGGGGCTACTCTTCGTTGCAGAGCACGGGCTTCTCATTGCGGTGGCTTCTCTTGTTGCGGAGCACGAGCTCTTGGCACGCAGGCTTCAGTAGTTGTGGCACGTGGGCTCAGTAGTTGTGGCTCGTGGGCTCCAGAGTGCAGGCTCAGTAGTTGTGGCGCACGAGCTTAGTTGCTCTACGGCACGTGGGATCTTCCCGGACCAGGGCTCTAACCTGTGTCCGCTGCATTGGCAGGCGGATTCTTAACCACTGTGCCATCAGGGAAGGCCCATTGCAAAGCTTTTTTTTTTTTTTTAAACAACAGCTCCTGTTTATTTATTTATTTATTTTTATTTATTATTTATTTTATTTATGGCTGTGTTGGGTCTTCGTTTCTGTGCGAGGGCTTTCTCTAGTTGCGGCAAGCGGGGGCCACTCTTCATTGCAGTGCGCGGGCCTCTCACCATCGCGGCCTCTCCTGTTGTGGAGCACAGGCTCCAGATGCGCAGGCTCACTAGCTGTGGTGCACGGGCTTAGTTGCTCCGCGGCATGTGGGATCCTCCCAGACCAAGGCTCGAACCCGTGTCCCCTGCATTGGCAGGCAGATTCTCAACCACTGCGCCACCAGGGAAACCCTGCAAAGCATTTTTGAGAGATGATCTTACATAGTTCTCTCTGCCTGGAATGCCCTCCCACTGCCCACTTCATAGCTGGACCCAGCTCGATCCTCACTTCCTCTGGGAGGCTTCTCTGCTCAGCCAGGTAGGGTGATGTTCTCCTTTGTCTCTCCTATTGTGGCAGAGACCTGCTAGATACACATCAATCCTGGCTCCTCATTTCCCAGCCTCCTGTGCATTAAGTGGGGGCAGTGAAACTAGTTCTAGCCAATGGAACATGGGCAAGTCAGGTACATGACTTCTGGGCCAGGCCATAAAATGTTCCATGCAGTCCTCCATGATGCCACTCTCCTGCTTGTTGGCTGACATCCAGTAGAGGATTCCAGTGGAAGACTCCAAGGAGGCCTGGCTCTCCTGATGATAAAGAGAAGAGCCCCTGCCAATGCATTGCACCATGTGATATATATATATATTTTTTAAACTTATTTATTAATTGATTGATTTTTGGGTGTGTTGGGTCTTCGTTTCTGTGCGAGGGCTTTCTCTAGTTGTGGCGAGCGGGGGCCACTCTTCATCGTGGTGCGCGGGCCTCTCACTATCGCGGCCTCTCTTGTTGCGGACGGAGCACAGGCTCCAGACGCGCAGGCTCAGTAGTTGTGGCTCACGGGCTTAGTTGCTCCGCGGCATGTGGGATCTTCCCAGACCAGGGCTCGAACCTGTGTCCCCTGCATCGGCAGGCAGATTCTCAACCACTGCGCCACCAGGGAAGCCCCATGTGATATATTTTTAAGCCACTGAGATGCTGGGATTATTTGTTAAAGCAGCTTGCATTGAATGCCCTGACCAAGGCACCCAGCATCTTGTAATATATCTATTTTAACAACAATCACCCTACATTATAATTGGTTACTTATCTGTCTCACTGAATGGGCTGGAAGCTCCTTGAGAGCAGATACAAGATTTACCTCTCCATCTCCAGTGCCCAGTACAAGAAGATGGTCCATATTTGTTTGTCCAATGAATGCATGAAAACATTGTGAGGTGCAGCATAATAGTCTAGTCCGTAGAATCTAGAGTTGCAGTGGCTCGGTTGGAATCCTTGCTCTCCCTTTTGTTGCTTGGGTCACCTTGGACAAGTTACTTACTCTCTCTGAGCTTAGTTTCCTAATCTGTAAAGTGGTGATAATTGAAGTACCTACTTCATAGAATTGTCATGAGGATTAAATGAGGTCATGCATTTAGCCAGAGCCTGGCAAGTAGTAAGCACTCCATAAATATAACTCTTATTATTATCATAGCTCTTATCATCTCCAATGACACTGAAATTCAGAAAGGTGGCTTGACTGACCCAAGATCATTCAGTAAGGGACAGAAGTGATCCTTGCATTCAGAGCTTCCTGTTTCTGCCATGAGGAGTAAGTGGAGAGCTTGTCTTTCATCTTGGGCTTTTCCCCTGCAATTCTGGGTGACAGCCAGTATCCCCAGCAGGAGTGGTGACCTGGGACTTTTTAACACCTTCAGGTGCTAAGTTGAGGCAAAGGGCCTGAGTGACTTCCCTGGAGAGAATCATGCACTTGGTTGGAAGACCCTCCCGGGTGGAAACCTCCACCTTGGAGGAACCAGGATGCAGCCTGGGGGCGCCCCTTGTTGCATGAGACAGGCATCGGCTTACACAGGAGCCCCAGGAACCTGCGGCCAGCTTCCTCCATTGTCCAGGCCCTCTTTTCTTCCCCTCTTAACTTCTATCTCTCCTCCTCTTCCTTCAGAAAAACACTCAGCAGTTTTCCAGCTGCTTTGGCAGTCTCTGAGCTTGAATTTCAAGACCCACGGCCTCTGAGGACAGGAGCCCAGAGGAAGGTTTTTAGCTCTGTGAGACCCAGACGGCAGGAAGTGCTGGGGTTTCCTGAGGGGTGGGGGGAGAGGGGCACGCCAGGGTTTCCCCAGGCTGCGTGGGAGGAGCCCCAGCTGGAGGCCGACTTCAGTCCCCTGGGAAGCAAGGGCCTGGACCCAGCTGGAGAGGGAAGGCCCACATGGAACGCTGAGGAATTCCAGGGGATCCCGGCCCCCTCAGTGGTGAGGGCCCCCAGCAGCCGGGGGAATGTGTGAAGTGCCCTGCTGGGGCCAGAGATGGCCTGTGCTGTGTGCGATGAGCATGGCCCCTTTCCTGGTCTCCTCTCCCCTTTCTGAAACACCATGTTCTTGCCCACCTCTCTGCCATTTTCTTGGCCTGCCCTCTCCTTCCTCTTTACCACCTGGTGCTCTCCACTCACCTTTCCAGATAACCCCTTGTCTGTGAGGTCCTCGCAGCTGACCCACTGACCTCCCACAGCCTCAGGTGGGCTCCCCCTCAGAGACCGCGGAGAGCATGTCCTCTCCTAACCCCAGAATGCCTTGTGGCAGGCTCTGTGACTGTTCACCTTCGAGCAAGTACATCAGTGAATGAATGAATGAATGAACAAATGAACGGAAAAGTGCCTCTCTGTGCTACTGAATGAATGAGTCAATGAGAGCACGAGGGGGTGAATGAACTTGCCTCAATGGGAGTGAGTGGGGAGCTGGGGGGGTTTTGGGGTGACCCCTGGGGGCAGAGGCAGCAGCTGCAGGAAAGGAGGCCTTGACGGCTTTGGAAAGGGGCTGCCATGGTTCATTATCCCGGGAGGACCCAGCAGGCCAAGGGGTCCCTTCCCCATGCACAGCCCTCTGTCGTCTCTCCGGGCTCTGGTGTCCCCTCAGGCTTCCATCCTTGGCCATGCTCAGAGGAGAACCCTCCTGGCCCCCCTTGGGTTTTCTTGGCAGGGTCCTCCTTGGAGCATGTTTCTTTTGGACGAAGCCTCTCTCTGACCCTTCCTCCCTCCCCCAAGTCCCCATTAAGTGTTCAAAGTATTTTCTTTTACTCAATAAAGCAAACAAAGGCGAGGGCAGCCTTGAGCCCTGAATCTGCAGCCCTTGGCTTCACTCGGCTGGGGTTCGCGAGCCACCTCCACGCTGGAGTCTCTGGGGACCCTCCCATGTACTCCACTTCCCAGATGGGAAAGCGAGGCTTGGAAGGTGAAGGTCATTCTGCTAAGCGCGGCATGTGGAGACTTGACCTGGGCCCTTCTGACTCAGCCCTGGGAGAGCCATCCCCCTCTTGGTGGCCCATCTCCACCTCCCTTTGATTCCAGTGGGTGACAGCTGGCTGGGTGCTAGGTGGCCTCCGTGGTGAGGGTCTGCAGTTCTTTCTGCGATACACTTCCGTATGGCTCTGCACATCCCTGCCGAACGGCCGCTGTACGCGGGCAGGACTGCTGACCGCTGTGAGTGCTGGGAATCCCGCCTGGGGCTCCACGGAGACGGGTGAGACCTGGTGGGTACGTGGGGCAGGCAGACCCACGGAGAGGAGTGTGAATTGACTGAGCACACTCTACATGCCAAGCCTTTATTACAACAGCCCTCTATGCTGGGTATTATTATCACCATTTTACATATGAGGAAACCAAGGCTGAAGAGGAGACGTGAGTTGTCCCAGATCATGCAGGGGGAAGTGGTGAAGCTGGGATTTGAACCCAGCATTTGTCGGACCCCAAAGCCCAGGGTCTCACATCTTCTCCTAGTTGGGTGAGAGCTTAAGGTAGGAAGGGGGACAAGTACAGGTGTCTTATACAGGTGTCTATAACGTACGAGGCCCAGAACAGGTGCTCACCCAGCTCCTGGTTTCATGCCCTCCTGTGATTGATAGAAGGGCAAGTTTGCCCAGGCAGATGGGTTCTTTCTGTTTTTGCACAAGTCTGGACTATCCTTGCTCAATCAGTTCTTCTAGAAACCTACCTGCTTGCTTTGGTCTTCCGTGGAGATAGATGCTCTCCACCCCGCAAGTGTGGGCTGGTCTCCCTTCTGCCTGCCCTAACCCCACAGCCCTGTGGTGGGTGGAGCCAGCTCCTCAGGAAAGGGGTTTCTCTCTAGACAGCCCTGCCCTCCATCCCCCTTTCCATCCCTGGCCCTGGCCGTCCCCCTGGGCCCCGGCTCGAGAACAGACACCCCTTTGCCAAGCACGGAATGGGAAGGGCCGAGCTGCAGCAGCCTCAGCCAGGAGTCCCAGCCAGGGAACGGGATCAAGAGCGGATGGGATGACTGGGGCTGCAGAGGGGCCAGGACCAAGGCACAGGGACCTGGGGCTGCAGCCGTCTGGGGGTGGCCTGGAGGTCAAGGGAGTAGCAGGAAGGCTCCCCATCCCCAGCTCTGCCTGGGTGTGAAAGTCAGAAGTCTTGCAGCTGCAGCTGGAGGGGGCACACAGTGGGAAATGGCCTTGCCCCGGCTCTCTTCTTAAAGGGGCCAGATCTCTTAAAGGGGCATGCTGGGCTGGGCAGGGGCCATGGGAAGTCTCAGCCTCTCAGCTCTGGGGTCAGAGCACAATGCCCTCCCACAGGCAGTGGGGCCGCCCCCTCTAAGGGATGCCTTGGTTTCCTGCTTCCTCACCATAATGGTGTCCAGCTGGGCCTGTTCCCACTTGAGGGGCCACGGGGCTGGGGCCCTTATTTACCTTGCCCTTTGGAGCGAGCCAGGGCCAGGCCCAGAGAAGCACCTCATAATTACTGAGGAGCAGATGACTTGGTGAAAGGACGACGCTGGAGCTGTGAGCTGGGACCCCAAATGCCCACCAGAGCACTTCCCTGACTCAGTTTCCTCTTGGTCTCCCAGACCCACCTTATCCAGGTGGTCCAAACAGATCCCAGCAGGGATGGGCGCTCCCTACTTGGGCTGTTCTCTGAGTTCCCCCCAGCTCCTTCCCTTCTGGTGACATCACCTCCACTCAACCCCAAAGTACCCAGCCCATCTAACTTCCATGATATGCTTTTCATGCATCATAAGTGGACATCGTAGCTTAGTATTTAAGGGGCCAGAAAGGCAAACCTCCACTCTGCCCATTCCCAGCTGTCTCAGTTTCCTCATCTGTAAATGGAGCCCTCAGTAATACTATGTCAGAGGACTGTTGAAAGGATTCACTCAGTTAATGCAGCTAGAGCGATGAGAACAGGTACAATAGATGGTAGCCAGGATTTGAACTCGGGTTCAGCAGGTGCCAAAGCCTGCTTTCTTTCTGTCACCATGCACCCTGGGATTGCATGCTCACTGGGAGCTGGTGGCAGGTGAGAGCTGTGGTGGGGACTAGAATCTACCCCTCCCTTCCACTAGCCTAATTTCATGGATTCCAAGAATGGTGGACAGTTGTGCAGGGTGGAAATGACCCTGGAGCCCCTCCGTCCCTTTCCCTCCCTGGGCCTCAGCTTCCCCATCTGTAGGTTGGGAAGATGGACAAAGACAGTGTGAGTCTCAGCTGAGCTATAATGCGTGAGAAAGGCTTTAGGACACACAGCGGGCGAGGCCTCCCAGGTTGAAGGACAAGAAGGGGGCCTTCGGAGCGGGGGAAGTGAGCTGGCTGTGTCCACAGCCTCGGACCTTGGCCTCTGCCAGCAGCTGGGCCTGGACTCCTGCTCATGGCCGCCCCCTTTCATGGGCCTTTGGTGATTTCCCTGCTCCAGGCTGACCCCTTCTCTGCTGAGGAGGCTTCTGCTGCCCCACCCAGGAACTCTGTGCCTGGGTGCTTCTGTATGTGTGAAAGTGGGCGGGGTTCTTGCAGGTGCTGAGATGGACAGGATCCTGAGCTCACACTGTGGCCCATGCACAGAGCCCCCGCGGAGTCAGCCTGGGCCGTCGGCTCAGCCATCCTTCCCGGAGCCTCTGCAGTTCTTCTGGCTGCTGCCGCAGGCAGATTCCCGGCGAATGGTGCTCCTGAGACTGCCACGGCCCCAGGCTGCGTCATTCCCACCCTCCCTGAGCCCTGGGACCAGCTGGGCAGGGCTCCAGCCCTGGGAACTTCGCCTGCTGCTTCTTTTTTTTCTTCTCCTTCAAAACTTCACTCTCTGATTCAATGAAAATGTCCTCTGCTCTCCATGGCCTGGCTTGACCAAGCTGACCTTGTAGGGTAGAGAACACTGGACCTGGAGTCCAGGCTCTGGTCTGTGTTCTGCCTTGGATGCCCCATGTGACCTCGGGAGAGTCCCTTCCCCTCTGTGGGCCACAGTTTCTCCATCTGTAAAATGGAACTGGAGGATGGTGGTGAGGGTGCATCTAGCAATAGAAGAAGGAAAACTGCCTTCGTACCCTCCTAGCTCCATGGTGGGCACCGTTCTTTCTTTGCAGAGAAGTTTACCCAGGGGTCCAAGCTGGACCTCTCTACTCTGCCCTCCCCACCAAAGCAGCTTACAGATCACTGGTCCCAGGCCCAGCTGTGGTGGCCTTGGGTTGAGACTCATCCCCAGTCCCAAGGAGGTTCACATCTAAGATTTGGCCCCAACTGTCCTCCCTTCCCTGCCCCCTACCCCCTGGCTAGAGGCTAAGGCACCCCTCCATGTGGGGCTCCACCACTAGAGGGCGCCCACCACTCCCCAAACGGTGACTAAAAACCAAACCAAAATGCTTACCTCAACGGAACTTAATGATAACAGCCACTGTTTATTGAGGATTTATACGTGTCAGGTGCCGTACCAGTCCCCACAGCACCCCTAGGAGGTGGATAGTGCCATCATTTTCACTTAACAGATGATAAACTGGGGTGCGGAGAAGTAAAATGACTGACCCAAGATCACCCAGCTGGTAACAAAGCTGGGACCTGCATCCATGTCCAACCAGGGTCAATCTCAGGCCCAGACCTGAAGGCTCAGTGGCCCTCAGAGTCAGTCGTCAGGCTGGGGGATGATGGCTAAGATGGGAACTAGAGATGGGAACTAGGATGAGGTGATCAGAGACCACTAAAGCGAATGGTTGCAAACTTGAACAAAATCATTCAGCAGATCTTTTAAAAACTACACTAGCAGGTAACATCCATGAAGCACCCACCATGTGCCAGGCACATGTGCCAAGTGTTCTACATACATGAGTTCGCCCAATACTTGAAACCACCCCGTGGGCTATGTTCTAGTGTGATTTCCATTTTACAGACGGGGAAACTGAGGCTCAACAAAACCAACTGTCTTGCCCAAGCTTACTCATTTGAAGCCAGGTCGCTTTGTCTCCAGAGTTTGTGACTCTTAACTTCTACACTGTGCTACCTGTCTTGTTTCAGATGAATCTTATCCGGAATCCCAATATTTAAGAGAGATAAGTGGGTAGAAGCAGAGAAGGCAGGGATCCAGAAGCCTGAGGCTCCCCAGGCCACAGCTGGAAGATCCCTGATCGGATGCATTCCTTTCTGGCTCCCACAGAGGAGCAGAGACTTGGCCGAGGGCACAGAGCTGGTTAAGGGCAGAGCAGGAGAAGAGCCCAGGCCTCCTGGCTCCCGGTCCACTGCTTGCTCACTCTACATGCTGCCCTGACTTTGAGACAAGTACAAGAATCTGTCTAGGTCCAGGCATGGGATGACTGGGGTAGAAGCTTCAGTTCTTGGCTTCAACGACTGGGTAGTGAATGTCTTTCCCCTGGTGAGCAGACCTCAGCCCTGGCTGGAGACCTCTGGGACGCATGGGCTGTCATAGGCAGTGGCAGCCGAGAGGTGGCTTGGGGGATAGATATCTGGGCCCCCATAATCTCTATCAGTCCTTCCCCTAAGCCATCCCAAACAAGCAGCCCCTATCCCACCTCTGACCCGAGTGCAGCCCAGAAGTTGTCCTGGGTAAGATGCTGTAGCAGCCTGTGGTCATGTGAGTAGACTCAGTGGTCTCATGGCAGTTTGTCCGGCACAGGAGCATGAGAGTGGGATATGGTCCCTGCCATGTGTGAGGCTCTCTTTTGGTGTAATGGGATAACTTCCCGATCCCGGGCCCTGCCTTGGGTCCACCTTATTACTTTCAAGAGTTGAATCTTTGGAATTTTCTGACCTCTGCAGTGATGCTGGAGTAACCAAGTTCAACTGCAGTATGGACAGCACCTTCCTGCAGCTGGGGAGGCTTGTTTGGTGCGTCTGGCTGGGGCTGAGGGCATCAGAACTAATCATGTGTGCACTACTGGGGATCAGGCTGGTGCTCAACATGATTGCAGTGAATCCTTACAACAGTGCTGTGAGGTAGGAACACTTGCGCTTTCACCCCCTTTATGCACAGGAGTAAGCAGAGCTCACAGTCTAGTTAGAGAGACAAAGGCAGAGCAGGGACACACAATGCAAACAGCACAGGGCTTACAAGCCCACATAACGTGGGCGAGATGGGCAAGGTAAATAAGTGAGGGGGCCATGTGTGAGGCAATAGGGAATGGCGGGGATTGTGGTGAACTTCAGAGACACACCTGAGGGAGGGGGGGTGGTGGCTGCTGTCAGCTCTTGTCACTTGGTGCCATGTGGGCCCGATGTGGTCAGAGCCTCTAGTTTTTAAAGGCAAAGCAGGCATTTTGATACTTGTGTCAACTCTTCCATTTTCCAAAACTTGGAGAACTAATTTAAAACTAATTTTTACACATCTGGGGGGAAAAAGCATGAATCAGAAAAATTAAATGTTTTTGTTTTTGTTTTTAAATCTGGACAGCCCAAACAAACCAGGAGACCAGATCTAACCTGATAATATGTTGTGGGATCCTTGAGGCAGGACCCCTCACTCCGCCTAAGAAGGTTCCCCCAGAGAAAGAAAACTTAACCTGAGGGTGAGGAGAGATTAGGGAAGGGAAGCAGTAGAAGATGAAGGGTGAATCGGGCAGTGGGACAGCCCGAGCAAACGACGGAGGAGGGAGCTTCAGGGAGTATGGTTTTGTCAACGTGCGACTGTATCATGGCGCCTGTACCACCCTACATTCATTCCAAGGGAAGCTGCCATGTTAGGTGGCCCCAAAGCAAGGGTTTTGGTTCTGGGGGATAAAAGGAGAGGGAAGACGGGACTCCCCAGAAACATGCAAGAGACTCCCTTTGTTGGGGCAAAGGGTCAACAAACTCTAGGGACAGAATATTTTCTGTCCTTAGTTTTAGACCGAGTTTGGTTCTTTGCAGGAACACCCTTCAGTCATGGGCCCTGTGTTCGGGGTGCTTTGGGGAATGAAGGAGAGAGGACTGCACCCATGCTTGGGGAAAGTAAGGTGGAGAGGGGCCAGCAGCTGGCGGCCGAGGTGACCAGGGAGACAAAGTGACCATAGGACAGTGGGCAGTGGACTTTTGGAGGAGGAGACAGAAAACATCAAGGGGCAGGTAAGCATCTACTTTGGATCTCTGCTGAAGCAATCAGGAGGGCACCGTGTTTCCTGCAGCCACGTGTAGGGTGGGACTGGAGTGACTGCGTCTGGAGATGGTGGGGAAGGGTGGCCTCCCTGACCTAGGGTTGCACGTGGTGAAATGGTATTTGGTTGAGCTGTTGGAAGGGCTCCAGACAGTGTGGTATAACAGAACCCCACTCTACACCCGAGCCCAACATCTGCAAGGAAGGTGGTTTGACGCAGATTAAAATGGCAAATATTTTCATCTCGTGAGTCAATCCTCACTGACTGGCTGTGGCTTTGCATTAATAAGAATTTCAGGCTGTGATGGTTCAGCCAGGAAGAGTGTGGAGATGGATTAATGATGCCTGCCCAGGGTGCAGAAAGGGGGACAGTTTCTATTCCTGGCTTGTTACTCATGCACCTCCAAAGGAAAAGAAGTTCTTGTCTTTGCTCTACAGTTCTCTTGACCCAGGTTCCCCTCCCTGCATGACTTGAGACATTTCCCCTCAGAGGGCCTGAATCTCATGTGACTTGCTCCCCTCTGGGACCCGGATTCCCCATCTGTAAAAAGCAATGCAATGCAGATAGTGGTAATAATATCCACCCTACCTATCTTGCGAGATGCTGTAGAGGTGAAATGACCTCTTTGTTGCATGATTTCATTCTTATAAATGCTCGTCTACAAGATTAGACTCAATTCTCTAGTTTTAAGTATTGTGACTTCAAAATGCATTGTAATATCTGGTAGAATAAGACCTCCCCTATCCCAGTCATTCTTTTTTCCCAAATATTTCGTGGCTTTTTTTTCTCTCTCACAATTATCCTTCCAGAGGAACTCTAGGATCGTTTCATAAAGTTGTGACAAGAAGTAAGATTTTCTTTGGTTACTCTATAACCAAGCATGGAGTCTCACGCTTAAGAGTGTGGGCTGTGAAATCAAAGAGCTGGGGTACAAATGCCAGCGCCCCCCACCCCCGGTGGTTTTGGGCAAAGACTTAACCTTTCCAGCCTCCATCTCATCATCTGTAAATGGGGCTCATAGTGGTACCAACTTTCTAAAGTTCTTAAGGAAGAATAAATAATTCATGGGCAGTATTTAGAAACTTGCCACGCACGTGACAAGCATGCAATAACTGAGAGCTAGCGTTAGTGTCATTTGATGTGTCCTCTCTCCCCTCTGCTGTCTGCTCAAGCCTGTGGTGCACACGTGGTGATGATGGCAGTGGGTGGGGCTTGCGTGGGTGTGGGGTACGTGGAGGAGCCAGGGGTTGCTGAGTGACTCCAAACCACACGGCCCATGTCTATGGCACGGGCTGCCATCCAGGACATCAGAATAGATGCCGTATGGTCCCTGACTTCTGGGGCCACAGGGTAAGGTGGAGGCAAACACAACACCCCCATCACTGTACAGGGTGGTAGAAGGTTCTGTCTGTCCAGAGAGAGTGATGATACCCTGCAGGGTGTCTGGGGTGTCAGAAAGACTTCCAGGCAGAGGGAGGCGATGAGAAAGCTGAGAGCCTTCCAGAAGTTGGACGCGGCCAGAGCAACTCCATCAGGAGACAAGTTTGGGGAACCCTGGGCCACACCATGAGCACTTTGAGTGTCAGGCTAGGTGGTTTAGGCTTTATCCCAAGGGCAATGGGGAGTCAGTAAAAGTCTTAAAACGCAGGGAGGGAGGTTGAGACCTGGTGAGAGCCATGTTTGGGAAGTGAGAACTTTGGGGAGGCACTTGCAGGAAGTCCCTTAGGACGTCCTTTGGCACACGCTGACCGTGGCCCTGGTGGGCTCCCCAGTACAAGCAGCACCGGGACCCTCTCTTCCGCACCAGCTCTGGAAGCTGTGTTGCAGCCTCCCATCTGCTCCAACTGATGGCGAAGTATCTTCCGACTTCCTTCTCTCCCTCGGCCTCTCCCTCCCTCATCCGTGCTTTCTCTTGCTCTCTGCCTCCCATTTACATCACCCACCCGCCTTCCTTTGGTCCTGTTGCCTGGTCCTGACTAAGCTCCACCAACATTTTCCAGCTTCATTTTCCCTTAAAAACGGCACCTCATGTATCAGGACACAGAGGACAACTTGGATGGAAGCAAAAACAAAAGACATCTGAGCAGCCAAAACAGAAGTCATCAAGTTCATTGTCCCTCCATGTTGGCGAGTCTGCCCACCTGGGATTCTCACTTAGAGCTTAATTCTTACTTCACACGTGATTTGAGCATTATTTCTTACCAAGTTTCCTGATATCACATTTTGAAGCAACGCATTATAAGCGCCTCCTAGAATTTTAATATAGCATTATTTATCATTTACCGCAATTTTTGCTTTTCATTTAGTTTTTTTAGTATTGTTATTTTTCTGATTATAAACACAACAGACAAACTGTAAACATTCTGAGAAAATGCAGACTTGTAAAAGATGGTGTGATGGTTAATTTTATTGTCAACTTGGCTGGGCCACAGTGCCCGGATATGTGGTCAGACATTATTCTGGATGTTTCTGTGAGGGGATTTCGGGGAGAGGTTAACATTTAAATTATATCCAGTTGATCAATGGTGCTATTGAGTTCGACTGTGTCCTGTCTGATTTTCTGCCTGCTGGATCTGTCTAATGCTGATAGAGGGCTGCAAAAGCCTCCAACTACAATAGTGGATTCATCTAGTTCTCCTTGCCATCCTATCAGTTTTTGTCTCTCATATTTTGATGTTCTGTTATCAGGCACATACACATGAAGGATTGTTTTGTCTTCTTGGAGTATGGACCCCTTTTTCATTGTGTAATGTCCCTCTTTATCCTTTTAAATAGGTGGACTTTGAGTAAAGCAGATTGCCCTCCATAATGTGGGTGGGCCTCACCCCATCACTTGAAGGCCTGAATAGGCCTGAAAAAACTGACCTCCCCAGAGCAAGAGGGAATTCTGCAGCAGATGGCCTTTGGACTTGAATTGCAACATTAGCTCTTATCTGGGTCTCCAGCCTGCTGTCCCATCCTGCAGATTTTGGAGGATACCTAGATGACCTTGGATATGGTGATGGCTTTTTAGGTATAACACCAAAGTTATGACACATGAAAGAAATAATTGATAAGATGGACTGCATTAAAATTAAGAACTTCTGCTCTGGGAAAGACAATGTCAAGAGAATGAGAAGACAAGCCACAGACTGGGAGAAAATCTTTGTAAAAGACACATCTGATAAATGACTGTTATCCAAAATACATGAAGAATTCTTAAAACTCAACAATAAGGAAATGAACAACCCATTTAAAAAATGAGCAAAAGGGGACTTCCCTGGTGGCGCAGCGGTTAAGAATCCTCCTGCTGGGCTTCCCTGGTGGCGCAGTGGTTGAGAATCTGCCTGCCAATGCAGGGGACACGGGTTCGAGCCCTGGTCTGGGAAGATCCCACATGCCGCGGAGCAACTAGGCCCGTGAGCCACAACTACTGAGCCTGCGCGTCTGGAGCCTGTGCTCCGCAACAAGAGAGGCCGCGATAGTGAGAGGCCCGCGCACTGCGATGAAGAGTGGCCCCCGCTTGCCACAACTAGAGAAAGCCCTCGCACAGAAACGAAGACCCAACACAGCCATAAATGAATAAATAAATAATTAAAAAAAAAAAAAAAAAAAAAAAAAAAAAAAAAAAAAGAATCCTCCTGCTAATGCAGGGGACACGGGTTTGATCTCTGGTCCGGGAAGATCCCACATGCCGCGGAGCAACTAAGCCCATGTACCACGACTACTGAGCCTGCGCTCTAGAGCCTGTGAGCCACAACTACTGAAGCCCACGTGCCTAGAGCCCGTGCTCCGCAACAAGGGAAGCCACTGCAGTGAGAGGCATGCGCATCGCAACGAAGAGTAGCCCCCGCTCGCCGCAACTAGAGAAAGCCTGCGTGCAGCAACAAAGACTCAACGCAGCCAAAAATAAATAAATAAAATAAATTAAAAAAAAAAATGAGCAAAAGACCTGCTGAACAGACATCTCACCAAAGAGGATATACAGATGGCAAGTAAACATAAGAAGCAGATAAAAAGATGTTCAACATCATATATTGTTAGGGAATTGCAAATTAAGATGACAATGAATAACACTACACACCTATGAGAATGGCAAAATCTAAAATACTGACAACACCAAATGCTGGTGAGGATGTAAAGCAACAGGAACCCTAATTCACTGCTGGTAAGAATGCAAAATGGTACAGCCACTGTGGAACACAGTTTGGCAGTTTCTTATAAAACTAAACATACTGTTACCATATGATCCAGCAATCGTGCTCCTTGATATTTACCCAAATGAGCTGAAAACACGTGCTCACAGGTAAACCTGCATACGGATGTTTATAGAAACTTTATTCATAATTGCCAAAACTTGGAGGTAACCAAGATGTCCTTCAGTAGGCGAATGGATTAATAAACTGTGGTACATCCAGACAATGGAATGTTATTCAGCACTAAAAAGAAATGGGCTATCAAGTCATGAAAAGACGTGGAGGAACCTTAAATGCATATTACTAGGTGAAAGCAATTAATCTGAAAAGGCTACACACTGTATCATCCCAACTATATGGCATACTGGAAAAGGCAAAACTATTAAGACAATAAAAAACTTAGTGATTTCCAGGGGTTAGGGAGATGAGAGGGATGAATAGGTGGAACACAGAGAACTTTTAGGGCAGTGAAACTATTTTGTATGATAGTACAGTGGTGGATACATGTCATTATACATCTGTCCAAACCCATAGAATGTATAACACCAAAAGTGAACCTAATGTAAATTATGGACTTTGGGTGGTAATGACGTGTCAATGTAGTTCATTATTTTAACAAATGCACCGCTCTGGGGCAGGATGTTGAGAGTGGGGAAGCTTGTGCCTGTGTGGGGACAGGGGCATGAGAACTCTGTATTTTCTACTCAGTTTTGCTGTGAACCTAAAATTGCTAAAAATAAAGTTTAAAATAAAATAAAAAATAAAGTTTATTGATTTAAGAAAATCATCCCATGAAAAGAACAACTATCAACAGCAGCATATGCCTTTGGGGTATTTTATAAAATATCTATTTATATTATATATACATTTATTATTTCTACAACTTTGCTTTATACCTTATTTTGTTTTGGATATCTTTCATTGCTACTCACATCCTCCTTTGTCTTATCGTACCATAATTTATTTAGTTAATCCTCTTTGATCGTCATTTGTATTATTTTAAACTTCTCACTATAGATGCCATAACAAAATTTCTCTCTTTAGGTGTTTGCCTGAATTTTACTTCAAGGTAAATTCTAGATGTGAACTTGCTCAACCGTCTTCCAAAAATGCTGGTTCAATTTACATTCCCACTAACACTGTATGACAGGGCCCATTTTTTCATACTCTCAGTACTAATATTAACCTTTTTAATCTTTATCAAAAGAAGAGGCAAAAAATTTTCATCTTCCTGTTTAAAGATAGAGCTTTATGATTATTGGTGAGGTGAAGAATTTTTTCATATATTCAGTTTGTAGTTCTCTGTATTGCCTTTAACTGCCGTTTCACATTGTATATTCCCTCAGTATCATTCCTTGATACTGATGTATCTCTTCTAAATATCTGCGGAGAGCTCAGCAGCGCAATTAAGGCATAATAAGTGAGTGAGTGAATAAATGAATGAATGAATGAATGAAAAGCAAGACCACTTCAGATCTCAGAAATGGTAAGCAGTATGGAGAAATTCCCCATTTGGTTTCATGATTCAAAAATGAATCTCGGGCTTCCCTGGTGGCGCAGCGCTTGAGAACCTGCCTGCCAATGCAGGGGACACGGGTTCGAGCCCTGGTCTGGGAAGATCCCACATGCCGCGGAGCAACTGGGCCCGTGAGCCACAACTACTGAACCTGCGCGTCTGGAGCCTGTGCTCCACAACAAGAGAGGCCACGATAGTGAGAAGCCCGTGCACCGCGATGAAGAGTGGCCCCCGCTTGCCACAACTAAAGAAAGCCCTCGCACAGAAACGAAGACCCAACACAGCCATAAATAAATAAATAAACAAATTAAAAAAAAAAAAAAAGAATCTCTCTCTGCATCTGGCCAGAGGAGGAGCTGGCAGAGGGAAGTGCCCTATCGCGAGCAGAGCCGGAGGCTCCTCCCGTGAGCAAGGGTCTGGTGTTGGGACCAAGAACACGCTCCCGCCTAACATGAGAATGTGGAACTCAGCCTCCTCGCAAGCAAGCACAGTCCCACTTCAGTCATCCAAGTGCCCGTTGGGGTAAATAACACAACATTTATGCACTTTGTAAGGGAGATGTGTTTTGGAGGAATTTATCTGCAAAAATCGTAGAGCTGGACACTGGTGAGATTTACTGAGAAAAGATAAAGAACAATAACCCAGGTATAGTTCCCTGTGCTATACAGTAAGTCCTAACATAGGGAACTATACTCGATATCTTATAACAACCTATAATGGAAGAGAATGTAAAAAAAGAATATGTATATATGTGTATATATATATATACACACACATACATACATATATATGTATATGTAACTGTATCACTTTGCTGTACACCTGAAACTAACATAACACTGTAAATCAACTATATTTCAATAAAAATTGAAAAAAAATAACACAGGTAAATCCATCATTTGACATCTCTCTCCAACAATTACTGCTGAGTGTGCTCTGGAGAATGGTCCACACCCACTAGTGTTCTAGCCAATCAGAACGTTCAGAGTCCAGGCTAATTCAGCCAATCAGAGCTCAGCATTCTCTGATGCAGAGTCTGGGGCCCCAGCTAGTAATAGATTTCTGCCAGTGACAGAACTTTAGGGGCTCAACTGGAGAAGTGGTTGATGGGTGGGAGGGGGGAACTTTTCAAGAATTACAAGTCAGTTGAAAACGTAAAGTCCACACAATTACTAACATAATAATTAACATTTACTGAGCACTTACACCTCAGTCATGTTCAAAATGCCCTCAGAGAGGTTAAGTAGCCTGCCTGAGGTCACAAAGGGGTACAGAGTCCATGTTCCTGACTGCTCCACCACTCTGTGAAATAATAATTGTCATCACTAATATTTAATGACTACTTCCGGTATGCCAGGTACTGTGCTTTTAGACGTGAACGGCACACAAGAACTCTGTGAGGTGGGTGCCCTTGCCACTTCATTTTACGTATGACTGATCAAATAATAATAAAAAATCTGAAACCTATCCTAAATATGTCTCTTATTGGGAGAGACTTTGACAAAGGTGGAAAATGTGAATCTTGATTCTTCATGCAAAAACCAAACCAAACCAAAAAACAAAGACTCAAACCCAAAGTCTAGTCCATGTAATTATTTAACAAAGTTTCATTGACTGAATAAATAAGTGAGACCCAGTCACAGGAGACCCAATGGGGACCCACCAAGCGTGATAGATGGCTGTGCACAGTAGGACCCAAAAACGTTGGCTGAGTGCCTCAAGGAAAGGACCAGGAAAGGACTGTGCCTAATTATAATCCAAGGCAGAAGATGTGAGACATGGATTGTGGGACAGTGGGACTTGGGTGCTCCACATCCTTTGTCTTGTCCCAATCTCCCACATGGTCTTCAGAGCATTCAGGGTCTGTTCTGGTACCCTCCAGGTGGCCCCCCCAAAAAAAGGAGGGCTCACATTTACATACAAGAGCACCAGCACTGTCAGGCGGACACACAGACCTAGAGTCACAAGCAGGTGGCATCCCACACAGAGCTGGCTGTGCTTATTATCGTGGATACACATGTATGTGGACAGCTGCATGTACACACACACACACACACACACACACACACACACACACACACACACACATTTCTTTGAGGATCTTGTGGAGTTCCTAAACAGGGAATTTGTTCCCTACCCGCCTCTTGTTGTTTTTGATGGTTTGATGGCCCAAACCCACACACATTTATTGGGTACCTACAGTGTGCCCAGCATTGTGCTGCGCCAGGGGACCTATCCTTGGGGGCCAGGAGGGAGAGGCCCCAACTTAGGAATCAGGAGGACTCAGGTTAAGGCGGGAGAAAGTGTCGGGAAACCCATGGTGGTGCTGGTGGGCCTGCTTGGGAGAGCTTGTCAGAAAAGCTACAGGGAGCTGGCCCCAGTTCAGACATCTTCCAGGAACACAGAAAACAACCACATTTTACTAATTATAGCAAAGGAAAACACGCTGGGATTACAGCTAAATTACATTAAGACATAACTGGCTGGCTCGGCCAGGGCTCTATCTCTCTGGCTCAGGTTTCAGCCAGGCTGGGCGGTGACATGGGTAGGCAGACGGGCAGGCCAGCGAGGCCTTGGCCGGGGAGGGCCCCGCAGCCACGTCCTCTGTGGGGTTGTGACCCTGACATGACTTTTTGGGAGTCCCAGGGCCAGTCCCTATTTGTATGACCAACATCTTCTCCTCCCCAAAAGGGGCTTGCCTGGGCTGGAACAAAGTGCTTAGAGGGTCGCGGAGTCATCCAGCCCCTGCTCTCCTTCCCTCTCAGAGCGGAGGGTCAGAGAACTTCAGGGCTCCAAGGAAGCTCGGGGCCAAAGCTTTAGTCATTTAGAAGGTAACTCGAGTGGGTTGTTTTTCTAAACCTTCTCTCCTGTTGCAGCCACCGACTCTGTCTTTTCCTTCCAGGCCCCGTGGTCTGCACCTGCCAAGAAGGGCTTGACACCTGTTTGGGGACTGGGGGTTTGGACCCTTTACCCCTATTCTCCGTGTAATTATTCCTAGAGGGCCAATGTCTGACTCATGTCTCACTGGTAGGAAGGAGGGAAAGAAGGAAGGACAGAAGGAAGGAGGGAGGGAGGGAGAAAGAAAAGGAGGGAAGAGGCAGGCGGTAATCAACGTAGGGCAGACGACTTACTGGGCATTTGCCAAACACCAGGCATTGTGCATAAAGTATCTCCCTGCATCTTTACAAGAGCCTCGAGGACAGGAACCCAGTCTGAGGCTTCCATGGGTTCTAGAGCTGCACACACTGCAGGTACTCAATAAGCATGTCAATAATTGCTTGAATGACCAAGTGAGGCCAGGCAGCTAGGTCACATCGTTATTTGTAGGTGGGGATACTGGAGCTCAGCTGGGACAATGACACCTATGCTAACACAGGGGTGGGGTTCAAATCCAGCTGTTTGGCTCCGAAGCCCACTCACTCAATCCCACACCCAGGCTGATCACCTTTGGGTGCTAATGAAAGTGGTCACTCCAGTGATCACACGGCTCCCAGTTATGATGGCAACTTGGTCTCCAGCCTCAATCTTGTCGAGCTTGGGGCTGAACCGAGGGTATGCTTTTATTCTGCCAGACACTGTGCTTTATTTATTTATTTATTTGGCCGTACCATGCAGCATGTGGGATCTTAGCTCCCTGACAAGGAATCCAACCCACGCCCCCTGCAGTGGAGCATGGAGTCTTAACCACTGGGCTGCCAGGGAAGTCCCCAGGCACTGTTTTTTTTTTTTTTTTTAAGATGGTTTTCTTAATTTTTATTTATTTATTTTATTTTTAGTTTATGGCTATGTTGGGTCTTCGTTTCTGTGCGAGGGCTTTCACTAGTTGTGGCAAGTGGGGGCCACTCTTCATCGCTGTGCGCAGGCCTCTCACTATCGCGGCCTCTCTTGTTGCGGAGCACAGGCTCCAGACACGCAGGCTCAGTAATTGTGGCTCACGGGCCCAGCCACTCTGCGGCATGTGGGATCCTCCCAGACCAGGGCTCGAACCCGTGTTCCCTGCATTAGCAGGCAGATTCTCAACCACTGCGCCACCAGGGAAGCCCAGGCACTGTGTTTTAAAATGCATCATCTCATTTAATCCTCACACCACAATCTGAGGACGGGGTGGCCCTTAAAATTCTCATTTTTTAGATGAGGACCTTGGGGCTCAGAGAAGTAAAGTGACTTGTCCGAGCTCACACAGCTGCTACCTGAGGGTGATGGGGTTCCCATCCTGGTCTGTGTGCTGCGTCAAGCACCACACTGTCAGGGTAGAGTTCCCATGGGGCCTGTTCTCCAGCTACCTCCTCAGGGCCTGTCTGATGGCCAGGCACAGGGTGTGGAGTGGGAGGCCCTCTCCCCTCTGAGGACAGACCCCGTAGCTGTTCCCCAGGCCTTCTGACTATGAGGACAGTGTTTGGCCAGGGCCCCTGGGCTCAGCTCAGGGAAAACACACCGGCCTGTGCCCGGTGGCTGTGGAGCTGGGCCCATCCCAGATCCTGGGGCAGCAGGAGGTGTGGTCTTGGGCATGGGGAGCAGCTGGGCTGTGGTCTGGTGGCCACTGTGTTCTGGCCAGTTATGCTGGTGTTTACAATCCACATTTTTAATAATCTGATGTTATGCTTGGCCCTAGATCCCTTCTGCAGGGCCTAAGGCTTGCCTCCAAGATGGTCTTCTAGTTCCTTCCAACTCCTGCCCTGAAATGAGCTGGGAAGAGAGAGAGACATAGGGAGATGGGGACTGGGAGACAGATATAGGAGCAGAGAGAGGGAAGTCCACCTGACATATATGGAGCTCCTGCTGTGTGCCAAGTGGATTTATTTCCATTAGTTTTATTTGATTCCCACAGAAACCTAGTACGGTGTGTTTTCTGTACTCATTCTATGGATAAAACTGAGGCCTAAAGTCAGAAGCTGCTTGCCCAAGGTCACACAGCCAGGGCGGGTAAGCCTGGGTTTGACCTCGGGTGGGAGCTGCTCCAGAGCTTGGGTCTTTTCCATGATGCTTGTTGAGCTAGAGATGCACCTGGGAATGCTGCTTCTTTAGGGGGACTCATCCACCTGAGCCCTACACCTTATCCAGGGGTCAAGCAAGCTTTCATTCTAGGTTTGGGGGAGAACAGACATGAATGGCTATTCTGGGGGCAGGGAAGTCCAGACCTTGGGCTCTCCCTTTCCTCTCTTCTCCCATTCAGTCCTTAGCACGGTCTGCCACCACCCCAGCCTGTGGTGGTGGCCTAACTCAGCCTTGCAGTTCAAGGCAGAACTTTCAGCCTTTCTGCCCCAGCCCCTCAGGCTCTACTGAGTTAGGAACGGCAAAGCCAGGCCTTTCTGTTTAGGAAAAGGTCCAGTGTGGAGCCAGGCCTGGCTGAAGCTATGAAAGGGCTGTGATCTCCAGGCCCCCATCTCTGCCCCTTTCTTGTCTTGCTTCTCTCTGATGTAGTGGGATGGACAGTGAAATCAGATTTCAACACCACGCTTACCAGCTGCACGAGTCATAACTCTAATAATTACGTGATATTGTGTTAATAACTCATAAAAAGTCATAACTCTAATAATTGCATGGTATTAATTATGTTCCAGAGACTAGGTTGAGTACTTTTTATCATTCTCTGTTGGAGAATCCTCAAAAAGCCCTTTGAAGTCGCTAAGATTATTGTTGCCATCATACAGATTTAGAATTTGCCTGTAGTTACACAGCCAGCAAGTGGCAGAGGCACCATTCTTTTTTTTTTTTTTTTTAATATGTTCATTTTCAATTACTTTTTCCTAACTTTATTTATTTATTAACATCTTTATTGGAGTATAATTGCTTTACAATGGTGTGTTAGTTTCTGCTTTATAACAAAGTGAATCAGCTATACATATACATATATCCCCATATCTCCTCCCTCTTGCATCTCCCTCCCACCCTCCCTCTCCCACCCCTCTGCTGTGTGGCATGTAGATCTTAGCCCCCTGATCAGGGACCAAATCCATGCCCCCTACAGTGGAAGCATGGAGTCTTAACCACTGGACCACCAGGAAAGTCCTCAGAGGCTCCACTCCTAACTGCCCTGTCATAGTGCTTTCTATGACTATGGCTCTGTACCTCAGTTTCTTCATCTGTAAAATGGTTCTGCCAGTTCCAACCTCAAAGAACTGGTATGATGATGCAATGAGAAAATGAAGGTAAAGTGCTTAGGACATAGGAGGTGCCTGAAAGATAATTGCCTCAGTTTGTCAGTCATTCAGCAAGTGTTTAGTGGTTTCCTACCTGGGCCAGGCACTAGGCTAGGTGTTGGGGAGAGAGCAGGAACATGCAGACGAAGTCTTGCCCTCATAGAGCTCACAGGTCAGTGGTGAAGATAAGCAGTAAGCAAATCCAGCACCTAATTGATGAAATGATTTCAAGTGTGCCCTGTGCTGCCAGAGAGAAGTACAGGGTCAGGTAAAGACTGGAAATGGTAAGGATGGCACCTAGGGGAAAGTAAGGTCAGGAAGTCTCTATGCCCTAGGACACTGTGAGGGGTCCTCAGGGCTGAGGAAAGAGGATATCTGAGGGGCAGAGGGGTTCTCCCCCATCTTCTCTGCAGCAGCAGGGCAAGCAGACTCAGGTAAAAATGTGCTGGTTCTACAGGTAAGTGTCACCTGCTGGGCAGCTGGGGGGACTTGCGTCTGAGGTCTGTGGAGGCCAAAGCACAGCGTGGCCTGCCTCTTATGGCCTGGCTGTGTGGAGCTGGCCTAGCCCTGCCTGTTGCTGAGCTGACTGGAGCTGGGCCGCTGGTTCAGATCCATCTCTGCTGCTTATTTCCTCTGAGTGACCTCGCTTCTTGGAGCCTCAGTTTATCTGATCTGTGAAATGGGGATCTTAATGGCCACCTCTCTGTTCTGAGGATTTAATGCAAGAATGAATGAGTTATCATTATGCTTTACTAAAAATCTCTGAGAGCATATCAGTTGCCAGCTTGCACTATGCTAAACATTTGACAAGCATTGGTTCATTTAATTCATATCACAAACCCCTGAAAGAGGTGCCTTCGTTATCCCCATGTTACAGATGGAGAAACTAAGGCTCAGGAAAAGTTAAGGAACTTGGTCAAGATCACAGAACTGTGACAGAGTTTCCAAAGGAGAGAAAAACACATCAGGACACGTGCAAATGAATGGAAACCACAACTACAATTTATGGGGTCCCCACTAGGTGCCAGGCGATTTGTGCATGGACCTAGATCTGCTTGCTTCAGAGGTGGCTTCTCTACTTCGACTCCAGGGTCTTTGTGGGGAGGTGGTGGGAATTTGGGGACTCTAGTTCCATTTGGCCCTGGCCTCGCAATCATGCAGGCCTTAGATATAGAAAGAGGTTCAACGGTCTCTTCAAATATGATTATGCATACTGTTAGGATTGCCAGATTTAGGAAATAAAAATGATTTTAGAAACACAACAAATTTTTTTTAGTGTAAATATGTTCCAAATATTCTAGTTCCTTCTAACTCTTAAGCATGATATACCTATATTAAAACATTATTTGCTCTTTATCTGAAATTCACATTTTACTGGGCATCCTATGTTCTATCTGGCCACCCTACGTACTGCCCCCAAATCACCCTGAAAGGATTAAGAGAAAACAAGTTTCACCACACAACTTATTACACTGTCTTGCCTGTAGTGTTATACCGACTGATATTTTTTAAAAGTCCTAAAATTATCTTGGGACTATCTTGCATTTTGTGGGTTTAAAAATCTTTTGTGGGTTTGTTCAATGCTAATATTTAAAACAGGCTACAGATAAACAATAAGGTCCTACTGTATACCATAGGGAACTATATTCAATATCCTGTGATAAACCATAACGGAAAAGAATATGAAAAAGAATATTATAAATATATATGTATAACTGAATCACTTTGCTGTACAGAAACGAACCCAACATTGTAAATCAACTATACTTCAATAAAATAAATTTTAAAAATAAAATAAAATAAAACAGGCTACAGTGTTTTGTAACCTTAAGTTGATATTTGGGTGGGCAAACTATGGCCCATGGGCCCAATCCAGTCCAAAATAAAATAAATTTTATTTATACAAATAAAGTTTTATTGGCACACAGCCCCACGCATTTGTTTACAGACTGTCTATTGTCACACCACAATGGCAGAGTGGAATTGTTGGACAAGAGACCATATGGCCCACAAACCCAAGATATTTACTGTCTGCCCTTTACAGAAAGTTTGCTGATCCCTTTGCTGTTATTATTCCTATTGATCAGGGCTTGCATTCTAAGCAGTAGCAACATACAGGTGGGCCTTGCATGTGAAGGTGGTGGAAGGGTGACTGGAGTTTGGAAATGTCATTTGGTAAGCCTCTCACCATCTTACCTGACCCTTGGTGGGTGTCCAGTGGGGGTGAGCCCTCCCCCACCTTTTTTTTCTCAAATTTCCTTCACCTTCGTCTCTTGGAAAGGGAGCTCCCCAGTCACCTCCCCTCCACTCTCGTGGAGGTCTGCTTTGTAAATTCAAAGCAGGTTTCTGCTGCATTTTGAGCCCTGTCTGCTTTTCACAAATTTCACCTGGCTAAAAATAGTCATGTGCATAATCTCTTGATTCAAGTCTTCAGCCGAGGGGGGAGGTCTGTGCCCTGATCCTGGGCAGCCGTCCTTCTCTGTGCTTGACAACCCCATCTGCCTGTCAGTTGGGGTGCAGAATTTGTCGAGTTCCCATCTCCAGGGCTCAGTGTTCAGCTGGGTTTAATCGCAACCCTCTTTGGAGAGGGCCAGTGTGCAGATTAGAAACAGGAGAAGGGCTGGGTCAGGCAGCAGCATGTGAGAATTCACCCATCGTCTGCTGCTTCATACCTGCCTCCCTTCCCCAGACCTGCAGAAACAATGTCACCTCTCCTACTTGAACACCTAAGAGGAGTCCTTCCATTTTTTCTCTATCTGTCCATCCACATAGCCATCCATCTGTCCATCCATCCATCTAAACCTCCAATCTCAGAGCCAGTTACCCAGGGAAACTGACCTAAGACAAACTCTCTCTTAATATGCAAATAAACTCTTGCCAAGAACTGCAAAGGGTCTGAGACGTTACCTACTTGTAAGCTGACATGCACGGCTTCACAGATGCTGGCAGAAGACATAAGACTCCTGGGTCAGAGACAAAAGACATTATTATCTATAGCACAGCAGACAGCATGAATTTCACTGACGTGGGGGGATGTGGAGGGCCAGGGGGATGCCGCCCATGCAGTGGGTTTGTGTCGCAGCTGAGAGCCCCAAGTTGAGGGAATTGGATCCTTACAATGGGCAGAAACCTTGCCTGACTTTTGCCCTGGAGGAAGGCGTTTTCTTTGTCATACTGGATAGTAGACAGACTTGCTCACTGCTCTGGAGGGAGACATCACCTATCTTCCAGGGTTGAAAAGGTAATCAGAGAGAGCCTCGGCTCCCAAGATATGAAGAAAAGTGAGAGACCCATAGAGAGTTGTCTCTCATCAGCTGTCAGTTTGTTAACCTTAACTAACTATCTGAGCTTTCTTACTGATTGTTTTTGTACATAAAATGAACAGCATTCACAACTGTCATGAGTTATTGCAGGCTTTTATGCTTGTAATGACACATCACCCTTTAACTGACCGGTAAGACATAAAACCTCCAAGGCAATTTTCACTCGGAGTTACATTTGGAATCATTGCCTATGTTCAGAAACAAACGTTTAGATATTAACATTGGTGTGTCTTCTGTGTATTACTGATGTTGTTACGATGATTGGACATGATGGGAAACCTACACTATTACACGACCATTTATCACACACAGTTTAGGGATGCCAAAAATGACAGCGAAGTTGGCATTTGGCTATTGGCTTTCCAAAGCAGAGACCAAGGCTGAAGCCAAATAGCATATTTGGGCTGAATTCTGAGGCCGAAGTTGAATGTTGAGGCATCTCAAATTATAACACAGAGTGCTATTATAATACCACTCCATTCATTCAGAATAAACTGGCATGGGGAATCAGGGATGGGACAGAGGGCTATAGGAGTAGATGAGTGGGAGTCACAACACAAAATCTCCGGTGCCCGTGGGTATGCTTCCTGGCAGAGATAAAATCTAAGGTTGGGCTCTGCAGGGTGAGTGGGAGCTAGCTAGGTGGGGGCTGGGGAAAGAGCAATTCAGCAAAGGACCAGCATGTGCTGAGGCTCAGAGTGAGAGAGAAAGTGAGTGCCTGGAGTGTTCTGGAAACCAAAAGAAGCTGAGTGGCTGGAGCATGAAAAGCAAGTGGTGTGCGGGTGTGTGTGTGTGTGTACTGGGGGGTAAAAAGGGGGTCGGGGCTCAAGATCAGGGTGAATTGTGCAGACTTGCAAGATCTTAGGCTCCACCCTGAACAAGGTGAGGGCCTTGGCAGGGCTTCAGGTAGGGCTGGTAGTCAAGGTTGTGCTTTAGAAGGATCCCCCTGGACAGGAATTGTGGAGAATGGATCAGAGGGGACTGGCTGGAAGCAGGACGACCAGGGAGCAGGCTGATGGCTTCCAGAGGAAGGAGCAGAGCAAGCCTCCCGCCTCGTGCCTGGGAGGAGCTGGGTGGAGGTAAAGAGAGAGCTCCCCCGAGCCCCCCAAACCCTCTTCTCTCAACTGAGGTTTGAGCAACACAGGTCTTTTCTCACTCTCACCTCCTCTGATAGGAGAGGTAATGATTCCAGATCCCCATTTCCCTGCCTGCCCATCAGCCCTGCCTCAGGTTCCTTCTAGATCTTTCCACCACTGGTATTTCTGGGTTAGGCTACCTGAACTGGTGGGCCAGAGTTTGAATAAGAGTGACGCTAAATGAAAAGATCCCCAGGTGATTCTACGCACAGCTAGGATGAAGATGCATTGAGCTAGTCAATATCCTGGAAGACTTTTACTAATTTCCTGATTGTGAAATCCAACCTAGTGTACTTGTCATATTGTGACTAAGTTAATATCCAAATATGTTTTAACTCAGAAAGACTCAGAAAATAAACTTTGGTTTTGTAGAAAAAAAGAAGAGTGATGCCAAATTATGTGAATCCTTGCTATGCACCAGGCACTGGGTTCAACATGCATGGTCTCATCTTGATTCCATTGAGCCGTGGTCACAGCGCCTGGCTAAGCAAGACAAGGTCAAGATTAAGTGACTTGAGCAAGGTCACCCAGCTTGCAAAGGGCAGAACCTGGGTTCAGCCCAGAGGGTCTAATTCCAATATCCAGATGCTGAACCACTATGGTGAACCGCCACCCCAAATGGGAAGCATTCTAAGCAGGGTGGTGTTCAATACAGTGAAAGACAGGATGGACTCTGGCCCAGCAAAGTACCTGTTGGCTGCAAACAGCCCTCTCTACTGGGAGTCCCAGCTGAATGTTAGCTCAGCGCGGAGGCAGGCACCAGTGAGGACTTCCGAGCCCTTAGCTGTGCACCAAGCATAGGGGTGGCCTGGAGGAGGCGTCATTCTGGCTTTCCTGCTCAAAGCCTGGGTCAGAGATGGCTAACTGTGCCCCAAATCTGTTTTCTCTTATTCCCTGGGCTCACAGCTGCATTACATTTCCTCACTCCCTTGCAGCTAAGTGAGGCCGTGAAGAGATTCAATTCATGGAATGTGGATGGGAGTGATGGTGCCACTGCCCGAAAGCCCCCTGCAGGATCCTTTGTGTCTCTCTCTTCTTCCATTTCCTGGCCATTTGCAGACGATCCAGAAGACTCTGAAGCCCTAGGAGATGCTGGAGCCACAAGATGGAAAATCCTGGGTCCCTGAGTGACCCTGTGAAGCAGAGCCACTAACCTCGCCCCATCACGGGACTTGATATGAGTGAGAAATAAGTTTGTCTTTGGTTAAACCACAGGGCATGTGGGGCTTTTTAAAAACTTATTATCATTATTTTAAATTTTATTTTATTATTTTTTATTGAAGTACAGTTGCTGTACAATATTATATAAATTACGGGTGTACCAAATGAACTTATCTATGAAAGAGAAACAGACTCATAGACATAGAAAACAGACTTGCGGTTGCCAGGGGGGTGGGAAGGATTTGGAGTTTGGGATTAGCAGATGCAAACTTTTATGTATATGTAGAACTGAATCACTTTGCTGTACACCAAATAGTAATACAACATTGTAAATCAACTATACTTCAATAAAATAAAATTTTAAAGGAAAAAAAATTACGGGTGTACAATATAGCGATCCACCATTTTTTAAAGGTTATACTCCATTTATAGTTATTGTAAAATATTGGCTATATTCCCTGTGTTGTATCAATACAATATATCCTTGTAGCTTATTTTATATCAAATAGTTTGTACCTCTTATTGGTACAAACTTGTTTGTACCCCCTACCCCTTTATTGCCCCTCCGCCTACTTCTTCTTCTTCTTCTTACTATTATTACTGTGGTATCTAGTGTCACTTACCTTGACTACTGAAGCCCACCTGGTCGAGCCTAGACTTCAATACTCTAGTCCTCAGCCCACAAGCAATGCTTGCTGAAGCCACGGAAGCTGCCTCCCTCACTCCTCTCTTTCTCCACTCTGAGCTGCACCGTGATTGCCGAGGCATCCCTGCTGTAGTCCTGGGATGGGTAGCTGTCATTTTCCTTGGGTTTAATGCCATTTGGTCCCATCTCTTGGGTGGTGCAATGGAAAGAACCTTTGGCTCAAACCTGGGTTTGGATCTCTGCTCTGTCATTTATAGTCAGGCATTTACCATGTGCCAGGTACTGTTCTACGTGCTTTAGATGTACTAAGTCCCTGCAGCCTGGAGGTAGGTACCAATGCCATTCCCACCAAGGTCACAGAGCCGTAAATGATGGAACATGGGTACCCTGTCAGCCTGGCTCCTGAGCTCAGCATGGTAACCACTACTTCCCCTCCTTGCTCACTTCCCGCGCACAGCCCAGCTTCCGTGTCACTTGGTAAATGGATCAGAACAGTATTTCCAAGCGTGAAATGTGCTGCCTCTGGAACCCAGAGTCTTACCAGGCACTGTGCTCCCTTCTTCATGGTGGGAGCTGTGAGATACAATAAGTTGCTCTTTAGTTTCAAGGGAGTTGACTCAGCATGCCCCAGAATACTGGATCCCTAAAAAGGTCACTCATGTGGTGGGTCCCTGAATCTTCATACAGTTTCTCTCCTGCTCTCTGTAAAGCAGGTTTGTTTGTTGGTTTGTTGGTTTTCCGTGCCGCACGGCTTGTGGGATCTTAATTCCCCGACCAGGGATTGAACCCGCTCCCTCGGCAGTGAAAGCATGGCATCCTGACCACTGGACCGCCAGGGAATTTCCCTGTAAAGCAGGTTTCTTACCAAGGTCTCCAATATACCCGCCACTTCTTGTTTGCCTGATCTGATTAACACGCCAATAGCTTTCCAATATCATGGTCTGACACTTGGCAAAAGCCATCTGCTTCCAGGGTTGTTGTAATGACCGCTTTCCCCAACTTCTTAAAAAAAGAGTGAAAGTTTATAGAGTTGCACCCCTGCCGCATCGTCAGGGAGTCCTCTGAGGGGGTGAGGAGAGCAGGTCTGGGCAGAGGGAGAAATGGAGCGGAAACCAAGGCCTTCCCAATCCCATGGCGATCTCTGGGGCTGGGATGGCGCTTCCAGGTGGTTGGAATGGAGGAGAGGGGACCAGTCTTTGGATGGGGGCTGCCCGTTGGGAAGGGTGTAGCCTCGGGTGAAGCAGCTCACTTTGGCTGAGGGCAGTTCCTAGAGAGGGACTCAGCTTTGTGCCATCACCAGATGGCACTGTGGGCGGCTGGGGAATGAGTGCCTTGGGCCTGAAAGGGCAATCTCCACGGTGCATCACAGATTCCTCTACACCTCCTCAACCTTCCATGCTTCTCAGGGTCCCTGCTGTCCACATCAGTGACTTCAATTTCTTAGTATATTGGCTTCCTCCCTCACATTTCTACATATATATGTATGTATATATATGAAGTTTTCTAGAAGAATACACAAAAAACTGTTAATACTGGTTGGAAATTAGGTTGCTGGGAAATTTGGGTGTAAAGGTAGCTGACTTCTCTTGTATACATTCTTAGTTTTGTACCACATGCATTCATTTTTCTGTAGTACACACATTTGTGAAATAAATTCATAAAAATCCTGGGAAAATGAAGTGCAACAAAACATATCATGTCATTTCCCAGGCAGATCACAAAATCATCATGAATCACATTTTCCCTAGTCATCAAAGTGTTAAATGACCATTTTAGTATCCTTTCAACATCTTACAAAGGGAATCGCATATGCTTTTCTTTCAAAAGTCTTTGCTCTAAAGCACTGGATTCTGTACTTTGCCGGCAGTACCTCGTTTAGTATCTCACTTTGTCCACACAGCCCCTTGAGGTAGGTCTTATCATCACCCCAATTTTATAGGTGGAGAAACTGAGGCCCAGAGAGGTTAAACAATGGTGGAGCTTGCTAACGAAATGCCCCTTTCTTTGACCCCCACAGTCCCCTCCAGAGGAAAGACAGGGGTTCTCAAAGAAAATTTGCTAATAGGAGACTGAGGTACGGACGGGAAGAATGACCTAAGGGGAAATCAAGGCACTGCTGGATCTTGAACCAGAGCTTCTGACTCCCAGACGGGGCCTGTGTGTCCCTCAGTGTTGCGGGCTCTGAGCAGGCTCAGGAGGCCTTGAAAGGAGAGACATGGTGGGCTGGGAGGCCAGTGGCCCCGGAGTCAGGAGGTCATCACCCTGCCCTGCCCTGCCCTCAGTTGCTCACCCCAACCCAAGGGTCAGGGGGGAAGGGACTTTATGGCCGAGGGGATTTATGGCAGAGACAACAGTTTGTTCTCTGAGCTGCACCAGCCTGAGCCACCCAGGGAGCAGTTTTACACATATCCCTGCAGCCCCCAAATGGGGTTTCCAGCTGGAGCTCTGGGGCCCACCCCTTGGCCGCAGCCTGAGATGGCCCCATTTCCCATCTGTGCAGGAGCCCTATGGGGTCCGTCTGCTCCTGTGAACCCTCCATGAACCCCAGAGAAAGAGGGAACGGCTTGGAGGCCCCCCTGGTAGGGGCCAAACTCCTCCCAGGAGCTCAGAGCAGGGGGAGGTCAGGACCCCAGCCAGGGCAGAAACAAGTCTTCTGGGATCCCCTTGCTGTTCCCCTATAGAAGTCTGTTTATGGCCCTGAGGCCCCTCAGTTCAAATAGGATTGTCACCTACTCATTCCTTCCAACTCAAGCCTCTACCCTCAGTTCTCTGTTCCTTATTCTCCAGCTGATCACATCTCCCCATCTGCTCAGTGTCTCCCCTCAGAGGTTCCCCAGGAACTGCCAACCCATTGTGGCCAAACTTGAACTGTCCGCTGCCTTCCCTTCCTCTCCCATCTCCTTGTTCTCACCTGTGGTACTCCACTTATCTCAGCTCTAAACCACAAACGTAGGGTTCTCCTTGACGCGACCATCTTTCAGTCGCCAAGTCTTGCCAAGACTGCTTTCAATATCTCCCAGATCTACAAACCTCAGAATTCCATCCTCCTCGGGGGACCTCAATGTTTTTTCCTCTTAAGGCCTTCAACTGATTGGATGTGGCCCACCCACATTATGGAAGGTAATCTGATTTACTCAAAGTCTACCGATTTAAATGTTAATCTCATTAAAAAATATCTTCACAGCAACATCTTGACTACAGTTTGAACAAATATCTGGGTACCATGGCCTAGCTAACCTGGCACATGAAATTAGCCATCACAGCATGTATGTGTTTTTGTATATGTGGAAAGTGGGTGGCTGGATGGTTGAGTTGATCAAGGAATGAAGAGTGGATGATTGGACATGTGGGTGAATAGTATGTGGTTGGTTATCTGTTTGGATGTGAGGATGAATGAATGAATGGATGGATGGGTGGATGAATCATGGAATGATTGGTTGAACAAATAGGTAGAGGGACAGATAGATAGGTGGATGTGTGTATGAATGGGTAATTAATTGATGTGTGGGTGGGTCAATAAATCGTTGAATGGTTGGTTGGGTAGTTGGACGTTGTCTAGTGAATCTGTGGTTGGATGCATATATACATGCACTGATGGATGGCTGTGTGAATGCATGTATGAGTGGATGCTAGAATTAGTGGATAATCGAATGGTTAAGTGTATAGATTAGATACAAGTATAAATGGATGGAAGGGTGGATAAATGAGTGGATGGTATGTGAATAGATATATTGGGTAGTGGATTTCTTTGGGAAAATGCTAAATTGGGAAAATCTAAAGATAACAAGACCTTTATTATGGAAGAAAGAGTTGGTAGAAGGAAAGCAACATTATCACGAACCACTTGCGTGATTTATACAAGTTCCTTCATTTCTCTGAGACTCTGTTTCTTTACCTAAAAAAGAGGGAAATAGAATTCTATCTACCTGGCAGGGTGCTGTGAAGCTCAAGTGAGATATGTATGCAAGTGTCTGGCACAGTGCCCTGAATATTGTTAAGCTTTCAAAGATGTCAGTTTAATGCATTCCTCTGCCTCTCCCCCTTTTTCTCTCTTACTCTTGGGTGGTAGGTTATGATTTATAGAGCAGAGTCATACTGAGGTCTCTTCTGGATCCTCCCACCCCAGCTTCAATATACACACATCACTGACATTGCTGATACGACCCCTTGAGCCCCACACTGAGGCATAGAATAACCCTCAACCTCCCGTCCCAAAAGAGACACCACTGGCTGAGCTTCTTGCTGCAGCTGGAATGATTTTTTTGTCCTCCATGGACCAAAGACAACATCTGGGCCTGGCTACTGCTTCTCCTTGAATCTTCTCATGATACTTCAAAATGATGAGAAACACATTTCATCCCCTTGCAGAGGCAATGCTTGCTTTCTTTTTTTTTTTTAAATTATTGAATTATTTATTTATTTTTGGCTGTGTTGGGTCCTCGTTTCTGTGCGAGGGCTTTCTCCAGTTGCGGCGAGCGGGGGCCACTCTTCATCGCGATGCACAGGCCTCTCACTGTCGTGGCCTCTCCCGTTGCGGAGCACAGGCTCCAGACGCGCAGGCTCGGTAGTTGTGGCTCACGGGCCTGGTTGCTCTGCAGCATGTGGGATCTCCCCGGACCGGGGCACGAACCCGTGTCCCCTGCATTGGCAGGCGGATTCCCAACCACTGCGCCACGAGGGAAGCCCCAACGCTTTCTTCAAGAGAGATGAGAGACATGTATAAGGGCACACAAACACCCACACATCCATACCCCCCCCCCCCCCCACACACCAAGTTTCTATCAGGGGCCTCGGTGGGAAGAAGTTTATGATATAGCTTAGGAGTCTGAGAAACCTGGGTTTGAATCTGGCACTCCCATTTTTGGGGCTGTATGATTTTGGATATGTCACTTTCCTTTACTGAGACTCAGTGCCATTATCTGTAAAATGGGAATAATATTGCCCAAGGCCTTTGTGGGGAAGCAGTGAAATAATTATGGCCAAATTGTCTGGCGCATAGTAGACACTAAATAAATACCATTCTCATCCTCATTGGGAAAAGTCTGGCTGGGAAAGAAAGACCTAAGGTATGCCAATTTGGGTTACATCTATGTGTTTGGAGCCCAGCGGAGTCATTGGTAGGGGAAGGATGGTGAATGTATGGATTGATTCATTCATTCACTAACATTTCTTATATTTAAAATCAATTTAACTGAGGAATAATTTATGTACCGTAAACTGCATCTATTTAAAGTGAACAATTTGATGAGTTTCGACAGGTATATGCACCAGTGAAACCACCACCACAATCAAGATACAGAACAATTTCATCACTCCTTTTGCCGTTCATCCCTCCTTCCAACCTCATCCCCAGGCAACCACTGATCTGCTTTCTGCCTTTATGGATTAATTTGCATTTTCTAGAATTTTATGTAAATGGAATCACACAGTGTGTCCTCTTTTGCATCTGACTCCTTTCACATTGATTAATGATTTGGGGATTTCGTCCACGTTGTTGCATGTATCAGTAATCAATTCCTTTAAATTGCTGACTTGTATTCCATAATATACCACCTTCTATTTGTCATTAACATAATTCTTTATTAATTTATTTACTCATTATTCAAATGCTTCTTTATTTGTTTATTATTTACTACTTTGTCCCTTCATCCATTCATCCATTCCGCAAACATATACCATGTGCCTGCTCCATGCCAGGTACTGCTCTGGCATAGCACCAGAGCATATAGCATGTGTGTATGTTAAAGGAATATATTATATATATTTATAATTATATTAAATATAATACGTACTTATTAGAGGACCTGGAGCTAAAGCAGTATATAAAGTAGAGGGCCTGCCCTGAAAGAAGGAGATTATATTCTATGAGATATAAGCAAATAAATATATAAAATAACAGGCTGTGATAAATAATATGAAGAGAAATATAGCAAGTTTTGTGGGTAGGTGTTTATGGAGGTGCATGCTACTTTATGTGAAGTGGTTGGAGAAGGTGCTTCGGAGGCAGCTCTGTAGATATTTGGGGGATAAATAGACAGAGTTAGAAGTGCAGAGATCTTGATGTAGGTGTATATCTGTGATATTAAAGAGAAGCAAGTCTGAAGGAGGTCTGGACTGAAGACAGGCGTGGTCTGAGGGCAGGAGGGGAACCAGGGAGAGTGGGTCCAGAAGCTAAGTGTAAAGCAGGTGTCAAGAAGGAGGGAGGAGGGCTTCCCTGGTGGCGCAGTGGTTAGGAATCCTCCTGCCAATGCAGGGGACACGGGTTTGAGCCCTGGTCCAGGAAGATCCCCCATGCCACGGAGCAACTAAGCCCGTGCGCCACAACTACTGAGCCTGCGCTCTAGAGCCCGTGAGCCACAACAAGAGAAGCCACCGCAGTGAGAAGCCCGTGTACCGCAACGAAAGATAGCCCCCACTCGCCGCAACTAGAGAAAACCTGCGTGCAGCAATGAAGACCCAGCACAGCCGAAATAAATAAATAAATAAATAAATTTTTTATAAAAAGAAGGAGGTAGGGGATCACCTGAGCCTAATGTTGTTGGGGTATTGTGGTGGAGGAGGAGGGGGAGGGGAGGGGGAGGGGGAGGGGAGGGGGAGGGGAGAGGGAGGGCTTCACATTGCCTACTGGAGAACTTTAGTGTTATAGAAAATGCAGTAGTCATGGAAGGTAGGGTCAGGAGAAAGGGAGGCAAGGAGGTGAAAAGTGAACACAGTCTCTTGAGGCATTCTACTGTAAGGGGAGAAGAGAAGTAGGGTGATCACTGATGGGGGGTGTGGGAGCCAAGGAGTTTATTTTATTTTATTTTTTTTGGCTGCGTTGGGTCTTTGTTGATGTGTGCAGGCTTTCTCTAGTTGCGGCGAGTGGGGGCTACTCGTCGTTGCGGAGCACAGGCTCTAGGCGCGCGGGCTTCAGCAGTTGCGGCTTGCGGGCTCTAGAGCACAGGCTCTGTAGTTGTGGCGCACAGGCTTAGTTGCTCTGCGGCATGTGGGATCTTCCCAGACCAGGGATCGAACCTGTGTCCCCTGCATTGGCAGGCGGATTCTTAACCACTGAACCACCAGGGAAGCCCGGAGTTTATTATTTTTAAGCTAGGGACCATTTGACATATTTTTATGCTAATGGATGGACTCAGCATTTGCTGAAGGCTCTTTCTTTCCAGGCCTGGTGCTATTTACCCCGTTCTTTTTTCTCATTTTTTTTCTAGAATTTTGTCCCTCCCTTCAGCTTTAAGTAACTGCTTTCTATAGAGGAGGAGGGTGTCTGAGTGGATCCCGAGGGCCAGAGAGTGGACCAAGGAGAAGGAGGAGATGGGCAGAGGGGAGAAATCCTAGCCTGACCGGATGGCGTTCCTCTCCTTCACCTCAGAAGGGCCAGCTGGCACTGGGGAGAAGGCAGGCCCGAGGCCCCCCACTTCCTGCCTGAACTGGGAAAAGCATCACCTCAGCCCTGCTCAGGGAGGCCTGGGGACAGGGAGTGGGCTGAGGTAGGAAGCGTGCCCCTCGGCAGTGACTCAGCCTGGCTCTGGGGATGAGGTGAGCCCAGCACCTGCTCTGAAGTCACCTCCCTGGCCTGCAGGCCCCGGGCCAGCCCCTCCTCATGTCCATTTCCGACAGCCTGCAGGCCTTGGGGACTGGGAGGGTCCAGACAAGCAGCCAGGAGGGGTTCCCTGCCTTTGGACAGGATCCCACTTGGACACAGCTTCTTTCTTTCCTTTGGAGGCTGCTTGGGAGGGTGGGTGTGGAGTCTACAGACATGGGCGTGAATCTGGTTCCAGGATATTCTGAGGGAAGACCAAGGTGACCAACCTGTCCCAGGTTAGCCAGGTCTTTCCCACATTTAGCATTGAGAGTGTCGCTCATTGTGAAACCCTTCAGCTCCAGGCAAACCACCCTAGAAATAAGCAGTGGATGTGGCTGAAACTCAAGGGCAAGAACTGACTCATCCAGCCCACGAGAGCCAGTATGATAGAGTGGGTAAGAGCCCAGGCAGCAATCCTGGCTTCGCCACTTACTAGCTGTGAGACCTGGGTAAGTAGCTTAACTTCTCTGTACCTCAGTGTATCCATCTGTAGAATGGGGATAATCATAGCTCCTATCTCTTAGTGTTGTTGTGAAAATTATACATAAAACATTTAAAACTGCCTGGCTAATAATAAATACTCAATAGATGTTAGTGTTTAGGTATTATTTGTAACCTTAGTGTCCAAAGTAGGCAGTCAGCAAATGTTTGTTTGTTGATTGGTCTACCTATCTATTGATCAATTGATCTATCTTCTATGTATTTACTGAATTTGTGAATGGATGGGGTTACTTTGGTAAGAGTAGCCAGAGGAAAGAGAGACTGATTCTATTTAGCGGGGATCAGAGGCAGCTTCACAGAGAGGGTAGTACTCAGGCTGGGTGTTACAGGTTTGGTAGGAGTTTTCTAGTTAGACAAGGGTGAGGGAAAGGTACCTCAGCAGAGAAGCCTGTGCAAAGGCATAGAGGTGTAAGAGCAAAGGAGCAAGCTTCTTCACCCCAGGCACTAGCTGGTTTTAGGCACAGCTCAGCAACTCTATTGTCAAAGCAACCAAATCTTGCAGGGGTTGGTTTTCCTCAGGGATTTTCCTACACCCATGATCACAAATGCTCCTACCCCTGCCTAGTCTGTGTTCATCAATCTGTACCCCATCATTCAGCTCAGCGCCTAGTACATAGTACATGCTCAGTAAATATTTGTTGCTCATTGGCTGTGTACCTGCTGCTGTGTTAAGGGCCTTATGTGTATTCTTTTCATTTCATCTTTACTTTGCCTATCTCCCATTTTAAAGACGAGAAAACTGAGGTATGAAATAAACACCTTACTTGAGCAAGGTCCAAGAGCTGGTAAGTGAAATGCTGGCATTCAAAACCGAGGAATGTCTGCCTCCAGATTAAACTTTAACCACTCCCTTACATATTTCTTTAGAAATGGCAAATGGTATCTCTGGCTACAGTTCTAAGAACAGGAGGAGGTTGGTTGAAATCTAGGATCTCTGCATGTACTCTGGTGGGGAGGTACCTCTGTTCAACTCAACTCAATAAACAAGGGTACCTCCCTGCTATACAAGGGAGGGGCTTCAGACTGAGGAGATCAGGCAGGTGAACTATATAGCCGGGTTGCTTGGGTTCCCATCCTGGCTCCACGCTTCGTGGCGGTGTGATCCTGGGCACGTCATCGCTCCGCTGTGGCCTCAGTTTCCGTTCCTCTAAAATGGGGAATTGAATGAGTTAGCTCACATAAGGCACTTGGAGCAGCGCCGGGCACGTGGCGAAAGCTGAACGTGTGCTAGCAACCTTTATCATTACAGAGTCCCAGGTCCTGTGCGGCCATCAGACAGTGGGGACACAGAATGGAGTAATGTGTGACCCTGCCCTGGAGGAGCTCAGGGGGCAGCGGGAGAGGACAGCAGCAATAGCTCAGAGGAGTGGGCTGGGCGGCAGGCCCACCTTTAGGAGTCATTGGCAGGTGGATTTTATTTAATTTACAGGAGTGGGAGGCAATGCTCGGAGCAGGAGGGCAGAGTGGGGAGAAAAGTTGTGAAGACTAAGCTTGGGGCGCTCAATACAGGCAGAGAAGTCAGCACCCCAAATAGGATGACCAACCACCCCTTGGTCCTGGGCAAACTGAGACATCTGGTCACCCTAGCCTCAAGGGAGACCGAAGGAGCAGCCAGAGGTAGGAGAAAACCAGGACAGCAAGGAAGAGATGGGTAACCACCATTGCTGCCAGGAGGCCAAGACATGAAGCCCCTGGATTTGGTGACGCAGCCATCACTGGGGGACTGGACGAGAGCAGCCTCTGGGAATGTGGGGTTGAAGGTTTGATTGAAGTGGGTTGAGAGTGAAAGCGCGGTGGGGAGGTGAGAGTGTAGACAACTCTTCTGAAAAATTTGGTTGAGAAAGGGAATGAAGTTCAGGGCATTTTTCCTCCTTTTTTTCTTAAGATGGAAGAGATAGGAACATTTAAAAATGATGACAAAGGCGACCCAGCAGAGAAGGAGAAAATGGAGATTCAGGACGGAGTACATTGATGGGAGTCAGACCGACAGGGGAGATGGGATGGGGCAGCCCAGCTGGGGGGCTGGCCTTGGGTGGCCATTTGGCCACCATCTCCATGGTGAGAGGAGAGAAGGAGTGCAGGGGACAGCAGGGGTTTGGCTGGGGGAGACGCAGGAACTCACATCTGAAGGCCTCCGTCTTCTCATGAAGATCAAGACACGCTCAGCTCTTGAGGGAAAGCGGACGGAGCTTGGGCAAGGGTGAGGGTGAAGGAGGAACGGTGACCAGAGGGCTGAGGAGTGGGAAGGAGCAATGAAATAGCCATCGTGGAGGGAGGGAAGGCAAGCTGGCTGGAGCGGAGGGGTGAACCTGCCGGCAGAGGGGTCACCCCTTGCAGAGGAGGGACGGTGACTCCAGAGACCATCTGCCTGGCTGGGTGAGTTTCTTCAGCTGAGCTCAAGGCAGGAGCAGAGGAATTGGGGCGGGGGGCGGTGTGTGGCATCCCGGCTCATGCTTCAGCCAGGTCAGGGTGACGGAGGCAGAGAGGGCTGGAAGGGGAGAGAATGTAGTGATGGCACTGACAGGCCATGGGATCTGGCTGGAGGAGAGGTACAGGAACTCAGGTAGGTGGGGAGTAGAGAGATGCTAGAATCAGTGGGTGCGTGCGAGGACTGTTCCCGGTCATGGAGGCGGAGAGGGCTCTGGGAAAAGTGAGCCACAAAGACAGAGGGCTGCAGCTGGAGAACGCCATGTTTGAATGCTTGCATTTCTGGTGATGACAATTTATGACAACTGATTTGGAGCGGAGGGGCATTGGTGATGAGGAAATCCAAGGTCGAGGAGGCCGAGGAGTTGGCTGGGATGTCCAAGTGACGCAGGGCAGTGGCCGGAGACAGGTTGAGAAGGGAGCCCTCAGTGAGGCTGGTGGGCGATAGTAATGGGGGTGAGATGCAGCCCGTCAGCCTGAACTCCAAAGAAGCAGCGTGCTTTGAGAAGAGGGTGGAGAAGCCAAGGTCAGGAAGTAGCCATGGGGAGCAAGGTGGTGCCGCCTCCACCTTCTTCCTCTGAGGTGTGACAGGAAGCTCAGCCTCCCCTTGGGAGGGCGGGGTGGGGGGCACGTCCTCAAGGAAGGGACAGCTCTGATGGAGCGAGGGAACAGAGGATCTGAGAAGACGAGAAGGCTGTGTGTGTGTGAAGGAGTGTGCTGTTTATGGAGCTGGAGTTCTGAGAAGGTTCTGGAAGGAGGAGAGGTGGGAGTCTGGGCCAGGGGAGAGACTGCGCGCGGTGTATGGGGGTGAGGATTTGAGGGGATGGGCCATCCTTCAGGCATGTGAGGCTTTGCCCTCAGTCCCTCCGGTGCCTTGGAGAAGGGTGGACACCCGGGCCCAGTGGGATTCAGCTGAGGCCAGGAGGTGTGACCAGAAGCTTCAAGATGGTGGTGGTGGATGGTTAAGTGGCGCTCCAGGGGGGGTTGGATGGGCTGTCGTGCCTCCTCCTGGCGAGCGGGCCTGAGTCCCAGGGCTGGGCCCCCTGGGGCTGGCCCCAGCTGGCTCTGGGAGGGTGCCCCCCCCCGCCATCATCTGACCCCTGGGTCAGGGGCCTGTCTCCTCGGGAGCTGGGAGTTTGTGGCTGGCCTGAGCCAGCTGCCTGGAGGGGAGGAGGCCCCTGCAATGACCGGCTCTTTTACACCCCAAGGAAAAACAAGGCCCATCTGCAAAAACCCGGAGGTGTGAGGTGAGGGCTTGGCAAACGGAGGCTGTGAGGGAGGAGCCTCCGGGTCAGTCTTCCCGCTGAGACGGTGTGGGAAGGCCAGCCAGCCTCCAGCCTGCGATCTGGCCCCCCTCCCTCCGTGGGGCCTCCCAGGGCCTCCGGAGAGCAGCGTGGAGCCGGGAAAGCCTCGGAAGCACCTGGAGGAGCAGGAAGCTCAGGGACGCGGTGTAGCTCCGAGGGCTGCCTGAGAACGGGCACCGTACGGGCAGTCAGGAGACCACGGCCACGCACGCCCCCAGACTCCTGAGTGCCCTGGGGCGAGCGGTCCCAGCCGGAGGCCTCAGTTTCCCCGGCCACCCAGCTTCGGGTGTCCATGGCCTGGGGCGCTCCCTCTGGCTGGTGAGGGTGTTTAGACACTCCCAATACAGGGCGGAAGGGCCCAGGCAGAGGCCCTGAGTGCCTGCCCGCTCTGGGCACCCGGAGCGGCTCGAGTTCCATTCCTGAATATCAATGAGCAGGCCCAGGAATGTCTGCCACACAGCTGGCTGCTGAGGGCCGGCCGGGTGGGAAGGGAGGAAATGGCCCGCCGGGCCCTCCCAGACCCACCTGCCCCGGCAACGGCAGGCAGGGCAACCTGGGGCGGGACGGAGCCTTTCGAGGCCCCAGTCACACCTTTAAGTCTCAAACAAATTCCAGAATTATGCTTTCCCACTCTGGGAAGAGGCAGAACTAGGATTCCACCCCGGGCCTCTTCAGCTCCAAACCCGTGATATTTGCACTCTGTTGCCATAGGGGATGGGAAGCTGCAAATTTGGACAGCTCAGAGGCTGCTGAGCTGGGAGCTGCGTTTGTTCATTTCTTCATTCTGCAAGGATGTATGTGCCAGGCTGGTGTTGGGTGACGAGGAGACAGCTGTGAGCAGGCCTGGGAGGTTTTAGGGACCAGAGAGAAAAGAATAATCTGATGTGAAACAATGCCGCTTAATCATCCCTGGCCCCTAGCGGATCATCTGAAAAAATCTGGTTAAGGCTGCATTTCTCTGCAGTTCAGAGGACTCCTCCAAATTAGCAAGAGCATTTGTAAATGAATCACATCTCAAGACTGACCCCCTACAACTTCAGGAGAAATAAAGCCTTCGGAGAATCAGGACATCAGGGACGGGGCTTCCAAATGTGCCAGGTCCTGGGACTGGTGCGGGGAGGAGGGGTAGCAAGATTGTTGGACAAGGTTTCTGCAGCAGCGAGCTCACAGCCGGGGAAGGAACCCCACAGCCAGGCTGTCGTGGAGCAGAGAGCTGGGATAGAGAGATGGGAGGGGCCAGGTAGGAGAAAAGGCTCAGAGGTCAGGACACTGGAGCCCGGCATTGTAGGAGGAGCAAGAATTCCTCAAGGGATGAAAGGGAAGGGCATTTTGGGTGGAAGGGATGGCATTTCTGAAGGCCTTGCAGGGTGCTATAGCATTGCTGGAATGCCGGCAGGGTACCTAAGGCTGGAACGTGGGCTTAAACTCAAAGACGAGGTGAGGGTGGGCAAAGTGACACTCTGCTTGACTTGAGGAATATTCCAGCCTTGTCGTCTGCCTAGAAAACCATGCTAGGTGTGTCTCCTCGTGTTTGGTGAGCTGACTGGGGCTGCCCGTGAAAAAAGACGATGTCTTGAGGCTGACCGGCCTCCCCTTCCATAGACACTAGGGCTGCGTCTAGGTCCCAAACACTGCCATTTGCAAAGAGGGAGCTGTCACAATGTACCCGTGGCAGGGGATACGGGTAACTGCTGGGTCCCGCCAGCTTGGGCACAAAACAGCGTTTGAAGTCCTTCCTATCCAGACAAGCTTAGCCTTAGGACCCAAGACTGAGTGACCTTGACACGTGCCTTCCCCTCTCTGTGCCTCAGGTTCTCTGCAGACTCAGGGGTGCTCTTCAACATCATCATTCCGATGTCTCAAGGACAGGTGGAGTTGGGTGGCCACACAGAAGGTGGCTGGAGAACTAGATTTACTTAGCCGTGGGTGTCATTTCTGATCTCTGGGCCCTCTGGGGGTGGTGAGGGGGTCGGAGATTGAGAGCCTCTTGGGCTGGCTGCAATGGTTTCACTGTGGGGTGAGCCCCCAGGGGAGGCCACACAGCTTGAAGTGGGCATCTGGACATCCATGGGGTTTAGACCCTCTCTAGGCCTGGAGTGGGGAGTAGAGGCAGGATGGGGACCTTGGTTCCCGTTATCCAGGGAGACCAAGATGCATATCTTGCTCTGGGCTCCATCCATCCATCCATCCATGTGATGACTGAGCACAGACCCATTCTATCTGTGTGATCAACCATGGACATTGAAGGTGCTTAGAAGGATCTCACTCTGGTAGTGGGGCCATTCCATTGAGTACCTGGGGAACTCCCTGCTTCCCATGTGCACCCAGGGAAGGCACTTCATCCCCATGAGCCTGTTTCCTCCTCTACATAGTGGGGTCTCGTGATCACCACCTGCAGTGCTGTCGTGAGTTTCACAAGATGATGGACGGAGAACACCTGGCATGGCACAGGGAACTCTGTGTGGAGGCTGTCATCGATATTTATTGTGACGTCATGCCTGAGCCTCCAGCTAACATGGTGGCAGGACCGGCCATGGGGGGTAGAAGAAAGGGGGCCATGGGATTAGGCTGAGCTGGCCACGTCCTAGCTGTGAGACAGCAGGTCAGCACCTCAGCTTCTCAGAAGCCTCTTCTGTAAATCAGTGATTATCATTCCTACCTTGCAGGGTTGGGAGGAAGAGGAAAGTGATATTAGGGGCAGTCTTGATGTGTTATGTCAGGGGCACATAATGAATGTTAACCTTCTAATTGCCCCTCTCTGAGGGGCTGGGCTGGGGCCATTATGACTCCTGACGGCTGTTGAAGAGAGAATCAGGAGGCATCTCCAGTGGGCCTGAGAGTCCCTGAATTCATCCACATGCCATTGGGAAATCCCTGTGTGACGTTCTCTGGACACAGTGATGGACGAAACAGACCAATTTCCTGCTCTCATGGAACCCCTAAGCAGGGGGCGGGAGAGGGGTGAAGTATACCAAATACCGAATACTAAATACACAGAGCAGGTTGTGATAAGTGCTCTGAAGGAAAGCTCCAAGGAGATGTGATAGCAGCTCAAGTGGCTGCCTGAGGTGGAGAAGTCAGGGAAAGCCTCTCGGAGGGAGTGGCCTTTGAGTGGCAACTAGAAAGGCAAGAAGGAACCAGCTGTTTGAAAGTTGGGTGAAGAGGGTTCAGCAAGTGCAAAAGCTCTAGGGTTGCAAAGATTCTGGAGGCTTGAGAAAGCAAGGGAGTTCACGCTTGCGGGGAGGGGTGGAGGGTTCATATATGACGGGAAGAGTGTAAGATACTCAGTTGAAAAGTCCGGTCCTGGCCAGATCAGACAGGCAGAATAATTTGTGGAGATGGTGATGACTTATATTTCCCAACTGAGGAAACTGAGGACTCAGAAAGGTTAACCCACCTGCCCAAAGTCAAGTTAGCAAGAGATGGAGCCCAGGTGGCTCTCCAGCGTCAAACTCTGTTGAGAGGCAAGGGGCAAAGCTCTCACCCGCTCTGAGGTCCCCCCGCCCTCTCGAGGGGTGAGGGCAGGAGGGGCCCAGCCTAGGAGAGAGAACATCGTGTCTGTGGGAGAGAGTCAGAAGAGGCAGCAGCCTAAACACACGACAGACCCCGGCCAGCCCCGGCTGCCAGCACAACTGCTTGTGTGCCGGCCAAGGAGCCAGATGCCGCTTCTGGAAAAAATATCTTCCTGGCTTGGCCTGCCATGCAAGGGGAGGAGGGGGCTGCTGAGTGTGGGCCGGCGGCCGCTTAGCACCCCAGAACGGCACTGCTGTGCCTTTGAAGCCAGGGCAGGAACAGGGAAGGGAGGGGGCGGGGAGGATGCAAGCAAAATATTTTCGCTAAAAATATTCTGGTCCAGGAGAAGATCTTTTTTCTTTTTTTCCCCTACTCTTGCTGGAAAACCAAAGTCTTATTAAAACAACACCAGAATATTTCATGTTGATATCAATTAGGCGAAGGAGAAGGAATCTTGAATTTTCCTCCCTGCCAGTTTCACATAAAAGGAATATTCTCCCAGAGGCCAAATGATGAAGGTTTTCAGTTTTTTTCCTTTGCTGCAAAAAATTCCTGTAATGTGGATGGAAAGTTCCTCATGTCTAAGAGTTTCCTGAGAAGTTGGGGCTCTGGATCCCAAGGCCAAATTCTCCCATTAAGTCAGGTGGGACAGGACAGGTGGCTGGCCTGTAAGAGGGCCCTCTGAACCTGTCAGGGAGGGATGCAGCCAGGCCTGCTCTGCACGGAGGCAGACCTGTGTACTCTACAAGGCCCCGGCCAGCTGGACCACAGAACGAATGGAGATGGGAAGTTACAGAGCACGTGTCCTCTGCCTCTGGCACCTCTCATCTAAGCTTCACAGGCAGCACCGAGACAGGGAGTCCACTCTGAGGTGCCAGACCTGGCCTGGCCCCTCTCCTCGGTTTAGGTCTTTATTAACCATGATGGAAGCACCACTTCTACACACCCATTAGGTGCCAGGCACTTTAAAATACACATCGATGTACTATCTCCTTAGTCCTCACAATGAACCCAAGAGAGCAGGGATTATATTATCCCCAATGTCCCTGAGAAAACTGGGGCTTGGTGTCACATAGTTATTAAGCTGCAGTGACAAAATTTGAACGCAGGTCCTTCTAACCCTAAAGTCTGTGCTCTGTCCTCTGTCGCAACCTGTCTCTTGTTGATCCATTGGCTCCCATCCCATTGGCATCCCAAAATTTGGTCTCCCGTTGAGTGTTTGGTAAGTAAGTGAGGCTTTCCTGTGTTTGGTATTATCTCCGTCCTCCAACTCCAAATCAGAAGTCCAGGAAGCAACCCTTCAGCAATATTTTCTCCTATTCTCAGCTCTCTGAGTTGCCTTTATGCATTAATTAATTCATTAATTTACTCCTTTATTCAACTATCCATTTATCTATCTATCTATCTATCTATTCATCCATCCACCTTCCATCTAGCCATCCATCCATCCACCCACCTACCATCCATCCATCCATCCGTCCATGCATCAATCCATCTTCCACCTATCTATCCATCCATCCACAACCCACTCTTCCATCCATCCACCCACCTTCTATCCATCCATCTGTCCATCTGTCCATCCATCCATCCATCCTTCTACCCACATATTCATCTACCCATCCATCCTGTGTTTGCTAAGTGCCAGGCACCAGAGATATGAAATGATTAGAACAGAGCTCCTGCTCAAGTCCCATTCAGATTTATCAAATATCGGAGTTGGAATGTAGCTTTAGAAAGTATCTAATCCTATCTCCTCTGTAATTCAGGTGGGAGGGAGTATCTTTATTTTATAGATGAGGAAACTGCAGTCCAGGGAAAGCAATGAGACTTGCTAGGAAGTTGTGCTTTGCAGTAGAAGGATTGAGAGCCTTGAAGTCAAAACAGATCTGAGTTCTAGTCCTTGTTCTTTGACCTACTAGTTGGCTGCTTTTGTGCAAGTCACTGAAACTCTGAGTGCAGGAGAGAGCAGTAAACAAGGTCAGGGAGGGCTCCAGGCCATGGAAGGCTTTGTAGGCCATTGTTAAGAATTCTGGCATCTACTCTGAGCAAGAGGGCATCATTGCAGGGTTTTGACCAGAGGGTCAAAACAATTGAGAGACACAATTGATTTCAGTTTTAGAAGGATCGCTGTGGCTCTTGTGTAGAGAACAGCCTGTCAAGATGTAAGTGTAGGAACAGGGTGATGATCAGCCAGGAAGCTATTGCAATAATCCAGGCAAGAAATGAAGGATGGCACTGTGGCTTTATAACTGAACAGCTGGAAGGATGGAGTTGCCACCACCTGAGAGGAGAAAGTCTGTGGGTGGAGCCTTTTGGGATGGGAAGATTAAGAGTTCAGGCTTGGACATGTTGAGTCTGAGATGTGCACTAGATATCTAAGTGGTGATGTTGAGTAGGCAGTTAGGTATGCAGTCTGGGGTCAGGAGCAGGTCTGGGTGGATATATAGATCTGAGAATCACTGGTGTATGAATGAAGTTTAAAGCCTTGAGACTGGAAAGATCACAAAGTGAGTGAGTGTAGACAGAGAAGGGAAAAGGACCAAGGACTTAGCCTCGGGCCCTGCATTACTAAGAGATCTTATTAACATACAGTGAGCCTGCAGGGTACAGATGGGAAGAAAACATGGTCATAGGCCTCACACAGTGTGCATTCTGAAGAGGGCACAGACACAGAAGGAACCTACAAGTCCATAGGCTTGGTTTAGGAGAGGGTCAGCCCAAGGGCTGTGGGAGCCTAGAGGTGGCACCTCATCCAGCCCAGGGGACACCCACAAACCTGGCCTGTTCCAGTTACACTCTGACCGGTGTTGCCTGTTCTGGGCCTGAGTGACTACTAGCACCTCCTGAACCTATTTTGTTCCACAGAAGGGGGAAAGAGGAGGTGTATGGGGCCTAAACCCAAAGTTTGGAAGCACATGAATTCTTTCCATAGCCCTAGCAGACAAGTACTAACATCTCCATTTTACTTTATTTTTAAATTTTTTTCTATTTTATTATTTATTAGTTTTATACACTCCTTCACAAATTTTGGATAGCGTTGTTCTCCACCTCTTTAAATGCTACCCTTTCCTATCGTCCCTCATGTGTCAAGAAAACAGAACAAGAAAAACAAACTTTTGCATTCAGTTCAGTGACCATTTATGTAACTGACCTCATGTGCAAGGGGATGTGATAAATTAGAAGCCCTGGCTTTTATGTGAAAAAATAACTTTATTTAATCCTGGCTAAGCTTAATATACAGGCAAAGTGCCAGTGTGTAAGTTTTGGGTCAGAATGTGACAAGAGCTAGATTGGTCTAACATTCCCATTTTAAAGATGAGAAAACTGAGGCTCAGAAAGGGGAAGCCATGGGTCCCAGGCCTGACTTTAAAGATCATGTACTTCACACAGGAAGAGAGATAAAGGGGTACACATGGATGCTGAGGAAGGGGGCTCAGAATCTCCACATTATGATCTGGGTCTCTCTCCTGAGAGGGTGCTCCCAGGTCTGCTAGAGTCAGAACTCAGGTGCTTTCAGGGGCCAGGCAGGGGACATCGATGAGGAATGCGGGCTGAGGTGGGGGTGTGGTGAACACAAGCCTGGGCTGAGGGGCAGCCGCTCCTCAGCCCAGTTACTTGTGCTCCTGCGGAAAGGTGGGTCCAGGGTTGCCAGATCTGGTTTCTAACCAGAAGCTGGAAACCTGGACTTTTATGTGAAATTTCCCACTTTTTAAAGCAGCCTTGGGTCCAAGCAAAACATGTCTGCATGCTGAGTTGACCTCATGGGCCACCAGCTCCAAGCTTTGACCTTTTGGACCCGTGGTTAAAAGAAGGGGTTTAGGACCACACAGGCCTGGGTTCAAAGCTCCAAACCCTCCCTTATTGGCTGTGTGCGATCTTGGGCAAGTGAGTTTACCTCTCCGGGTCTCAGTTTCCTCATCTGTCAATCATCCCTGAGTCTCAGGGCTGCAGAGGATCATGGGAGACACTGTGTGCAGAGTGCCTAGCCCAATGGCGGCCCCTCACAGACGCTCCATAAATGGTGGTGTGAAGGTGGTCTATGTGTGTGTGTTGGAGGTGGGGATGGGTGAGATTTTTACTGCCTGTCCTGGCCTTACTCGGTAGCCCTGAGTGCTGGAGAGCCCGTGTGCCAGATCCTCTGCACACCTGCCCTCTAGGTCTGCTCTTCCCTCCCTGACCCCTCTTTCAGGCACTCCCCATGGGCCACTTACAGCCCTCCCGGGCAGCGGTGGCCTCCAGCTCCGAGCCTTCCTCACCAGCCCAGCTTCCCCCTCCCGCCACCTCTCCGCTGCACAGGAGAGCCGTGGGGACGTCTGGATTCCTGAGGGGATGTTTTCCACATTTCTGGAAACCCACTGCGGTTTGGTTTTCTGTGGTGAAGGCCTTGGCAGGGGCTCAGCCCAGTGGAACGGCTGGTGGCTGGGAGGGGCCCGAATGGAGGAGACATTCATTGAGCGCCCACTGTGTACCAGGCCCCGGGGATTCACAGATGCTTAAAACAGTCCCTGCCCTCCAAGAACCTCATTATCTTGTCATGGATACAGACTCCAAACATGAGAAGTTAAAAATAGATCTTCAGGTCCTTGTCACTCAAGCCAGGAGCCCGCCGCCCCTGGCTCGCTCCTCCTTCTCGCCCCCTCTGCCTCCAGGTTCTGCAGATCCGCCCTCCTCAGTCTTCTGAATCTCTTGGACCTGCCCCCTTCTCTCCATCTCATTGCCAGTTCGGGTCGCCATCCTCCCTCCCATGGATGAAGGCAACCTCCTCCTCCCGGACTCCCTGCCTCCAGCCAACCCTCCTTCAGTTCTTCTGCCCGGGGCCGGCTGAAAGGGCTTTCTAAAACACAAATCTGCTCCTGTAACTTCCCTACCGAAAGCCCTCGTGACCTCGCGATGGAGTCCAAACTCTCCACGTTGGCTCATACGCCTTTTGGGCTCTGCCTCTGCCGCCCTCAACAACCTCACCTCTTACCACGTTTCTCTCCACCTGTGTGCATCCTCCATGCCAGAAATCTTTAAGTTAACTGTACGCCTTCCGCTTTCTCTCAGCTCTGAGTCTTTGCACACGTGGTTCTCTCTTCCAAGAATACACCTCCACCATTGCACTCACCAAGGGAACTCCTAGTCATTCTTCCGGGCTCAGCTTAAATGTCACTTCCTCCAGGAAGTCTTCCCCACCCATTCCCATCTCCAGGCTGATTAGGTGTATTCGTTCTGTATCTCCAGTGCTTAGTTTACAGTAATCCTAAAGTTAATCCTGATCTTAATACCAAAGCTAATACTAACATTAATACAGACTAATACTAATAACAATCACTTCTAAAGCCTTCATATGTGCCAGGCATTGTCCTAAGTGGTCTATACATCTTAGTTCATTTTAGCCTCTCAGATACCCTCTAAAAAGTGGGAACTGCTATTGTCCACTCTACAAATGAGACACTGAGGTATGGAGAAGTGGATTAACTTGGCCAAGGTCATGTGAGTAGTAAATGGTGAAGCTGGGATTTGTTATGGTTCACAAGTCAGCCTGTGTTGCAAAGACCTGTTTTCTGGTCTGTCTCCCTCACCAGACTGTAAATTCCAGGACCAAGAGGCCCACTGCTGTCTTGTCTATAGTTATGTCGCCAGCATTGGGCCTGGCACACAGTAGGTGCTCAATAAATTCCTGCTGATTGAAGGAAGGCATATTAGACCTGTTGGAGAACTCCAGACCTGCCTGAGGGCAGGGAGTTGGACCAAATGACCTGTTTTGGACTCCTGCTACCTGTGGTCTAGCATTCACCGTGTAGGCTGTTTCTTTAAAGCCGAAAAAGAGGGGATATACGTATAGCTGATTTACTTTGCTGTACAGTAGAAACTAATACAACATTGTAAAGCAACTATACTGCATAAAAAAACCCAAAAAACAAAAACCAAACCAATTCACCAAGGGGAAGTAAAGTAGAATTCAGTAAAACCCATACACCTTTACATTCGCTATCTTATTATTGATTAATTAAGATAAGGCAGGGCTTCCCTGGTGGTGCAGTGGTTGAGAATCCGCCTGCCAATGCAGGGGACACGGGTTCAATCCCTGGTCCGGGAAGATCCCACATGCCATGGAGCAACTAAGCCCATGCACCACAACTACTGAGCCTGTGCTCTAGAGCCCGCGAGCCACAACTACTGAGCCCGTGCTCCACAACTACTGAAGCCATGCACCTAGAGCCCGTGCTCCACAATGAGAGAAGCCACCGCAGTGAGAAGCCCGTGCACTGCAACGAAGAGTAGCCCCCGCTCGCTGCAACTAGAGAAAGCCTGCACACAGCAACGAAGACCCAACACAGCCAAAAAAAAAAAAAAATTAAAAAAAAAAAAAAAGATAAGGCAGGTGAAGCACCTTGCCTGGTGCTGGCAGAAAGGGAGTGCTTAATAGATAAGCAGTAATAAGCAGTGGCTCCTGGCAACAACCCAGGGAGGTAGCATGCTTTCCCCATTTTACAGATGTGGAGACTGAGCCTCCAGGAAGAGATGAAGTGACTTGCAGAGGTACATCCAGCCAGCAAGTGAAGGAATGGACATTTAAATTCCAAAAGTTGGTTCACTTTCCTCCAGAGACAGCAGGTTCTTATCACCAAATTCACAGAGAAATTTTATGTATCATGTTCACATTTCTTTTGAGGTAAGAATATTTTAACCTCCTTTGAGATTTTTTTAAATATCTGCTTTTAAGGTGTCCTTTTCTAGCTTGCCCACTTTTCAACATTTCTAGATTTTATTTCTTTTAAGGCCAGGCCAAGAAAGTATGCTTCTATCTTTTTTTTTTTTGCATTTTTTTTTTAATTAAAAAAATTTGGGGGGATTTTTGGCCGCACTGCGCGGCTTGTATGATCTTAGTTGCCTGACCAGGGATTGAACACATGTCCCCTGCAGTGGAAGGGTGGAGTCCTAACCACTGGACCGCCAGGGAATTCCCGAGATGCTTCTATCTTACTGTTGTATTTCTATAAATATCAAGTTGATGGTGCTTTATATATGTTTCACTAGAAACATATTGATCTTCTTAGTGTATTCTTGCCTTCTTTTTCTTCTGTTTGGGTTTGCTAACATTTGTGCACTACAGGAGTTTGTTAAGCATATTGGCTGAAACCCCACTTCCATCTTAATGAAGTGCGGTGGCAAGACTACTTTCTGGGGAAGAAAGACAAAGCGCATTAGGTGTGTCAGGAGTGTGCTGGGCCTCATTGCACTTTATTATTTATGATATAGAAATTGCAGAGTATTTGACACGCACCTTTTTTATTTTTTGCCTGTCAAAAAATATAGCTTACTTTGTTTTTCATCATTAAGTATTAAAGAAATCTTGGATGATGAGAATGAAGAAAACTCATAAATCGCTGGTAGTTCCAATCACCTCCAACCAATTTTCACATGTTGTGTTATTTCTTTGTTGTCTTTTTTACTCCGTTTAATTTTTATTTTACAAAGTTTGGATTCTAAATATACATGCAGTTTCATTCCTGATTTTTCTTCACTTGATATTATGTGATAAGCATTTATGTGCTTTTGATAGTCTTTATTAATAAGGTCTTTATAAATATCATTGTAAATATTTATAATACTATTTTAAGTGATGCCATCTACTTAATCATCCCAATAGTATTGAAGGTTTAAGTTGTTTCAAAAAAAATTTTTTTGAGGATCGTTTTTCTAACATAGATGCTCAGAAATAGAATTACTGGGTCAAAGGTCTTGAATACTCAAAAATTTCTGGTATATATTGTTAATTTCATATATGTGTGTGTGTGTGTGTGTGTGTGTATGTGTATATATAAATTCACATTTGCACATCTATGTATTGAGGATGCCCATATTACCCACCCTCATCAGCATGGGATCTTACATACTTTTAACCTTTAAAACTGTTGTTAATTTGACAACAGAGAATTGACATCTTCTTGTTTTAATTTGCCTTTGTCTGATTTCCATTGAAGTGGAATTCCTACTCTTCTTTTTTTTTTTTTAAATAAATTAAATACAATTTTTTTAGCTATTTGTCATTTTTGGTTGAATTTTTTTCAAAATTCTGGGACTTGCCATTTTCCTTTCTTTTCTATTCTTTTACTTTTTTGCATGTAGGTATATTACATTTGCCTTTTCTGCTGTTATTTCCTCGAATGCATTTAAGCACACACTGCCCTTGCCTTCCAGAGGCTGGGTAAAGCTCCCTTCCTCCCCGAGGGTGAATGTCTACACTAATCATTCAAAGTGTATTGGTTTGTGGTTCGAGTGCAGTGACCAAGGCTGGTTATGACCCTTCCCAGAAGCTTCCACAGCTCTCGCCATCTCCCTTACCCTTGGCTTCCCATTTCTGAGTTAGGTGTTTATCTGTGACAAAACCTTCTGACAAATGCCACAGCCCATCAGAGTCATTACTTCACAAAAGGTTCTTCTGAACCTCTAAATTAGGGATTTTCCTTCAATGTTGACCTTTCTGTTTTTTCAAATGATTGTCATAGATATGGGCGTCACTTCCCCTTTCAGAAACCATGCTTAGCACATCAGGGAACGCTCCTGCCATTGACCCTTGTACTTGGGAAATATAAATATCATCTCTTCCTTCCTTTTTTCCTTTCCTCCCTCCTCCTCTCCTTCCTTTGGTGAATCTTTACAGCCTCCCTGGGCACAGAGCTGACTTCTGCTCAAGGGATAACTGGACACCACCACTCCCAAATCAGGCACTCTATGTACGGAGCCCAAGCAAGGGACCCTGAAATCCACAGATACAACAGAAATCACCTCCCAGTTCTTATCTAATCAACACTCTCAGGTGTCACCTGTTGATCAGCAGTGACCAGGGACTTCAGTGTCCTAATGTGGGACACAGGTGGCTCACAGTCTTTTGGCTTTAAAAGACCTGCCCCATTTCTCTTTCCTTTAACCTGGTCCCACTGGTGGGATTGTTCCCTACATGGCAGTTCCACCCAGCATGTGATATTGGGGCTCTAAGTCTTTTTTTAACAAAATTGAAGTACAGTTGATTTATAATATATCAGTTTCAGATGTACAGCATAGTGATTCAGTATTTTTACAGATTATACTCCATTAGAAGTTATTACAAGATAAAGGCTGTAATTCCCCATGCTATACAATATATCCTTATTGCTTATCTATTTTGTACATAGTAGTTTGTATCTCTTAATTCCATTGGGACCTCTTAGTCTTTACATCCTCTCCAATGCCTTCTAAACTTCAACTCTGCCTAAACGCTAGGTGATCTTATAGTTTGTTTATTTCATCCAATCATATGAAATGGAAGATAATTGACTGTTTTGCATATATCAAAATAGCAATTTCATATGGTTCATTTTAATATTTTCAGAAATTATACAAGGGATATAGAAGCATCATTAGAAAATTAGAAAATAGGGGAAAACATAAAGAAAGGAAATATACAAATGTTATCACTGGTAATATTTTGTTGTATAATCTTCCAGTTGTTTCCGTGTGGTACATGCCCATATAGATACACATACACACAGAGATTTTGTAGAAATGGAATCTAACTACCTACACAAAATGTTGTAATCTAATTAGCAATATATTGTGAGCAATTTCCCATGCCAATACATGCACTTCTTTACCATTATTTTTAGTGGCTGCATCATTTTCTGTTGTGTGGTTGTACCACAATTAAACATAACCAATAATCCCAAGGATGAAGGGCAGGGCTCTGGGAATAGGAGAAGGATGGGGAGCATGGTCAGAGGAGCAGGGGACCAAGGTGGTGTGAAGTTACTGACACCACGGCTGGAAAGACTTTTGAGATGCTTTACACTGTGAGAGGCCCTGGAGGGGTTTGGATGGATGAGAAAGAGCCTCTGGCTCTGGAGAGGGGACCATTGGAAGCCTTATAAGAGGTTGGAAGTCATAGTCATTTTTTCATTCACTCAATAAATATTTATTGAACTTCTACATTGTGCCAGATGTTCTCACGGGGATACCACAGTGAACAAGATAGACACAGCTCTGCTTTCAAGGAGTTTGTATTGTAGGCTGGGGGAGGGGTGGAGATCATAAATAAAATAACTGCACATTGAGAAAAGTGCTAGGAAGGAAAATGAGCAAGGGGATGTGATGAAACATACAGAGGTGCTGGAAGTGGGGTTATAATCTCAGATCGATTGATCAGGTATGACGTCCCTGAGAAGGGGATATTTGAGCTGCGGATCAGAATGAGTCAGGGGGAGAAAGTTCTAGGCAGAAGAACCAGCAAGTGCAAAGGCCAAGTGGAGTCACTAAACACAACCCATGGTTTGAAACACTTTATTCATTCATGTGTTCATCCAACCTGGGTTGTGTTCATCCAACCTGGGTTGTGTTCCTCCTCTGTTATAGATAAGAATGGGGAATTCAGATACTATTCCTCCCTCAGAGGAGAGAGCCATCCATTCACTTCATTTATTTACTTATTCATTCATTGATTCAAACACTTTCTGAGTACCTGTTTTGGGCCAGATCTTATTCAGTAAAAAAGGAAGCAAAGATGAGTAGGAATTAGTCCTTTTTCTCCAGGTCTTTCTGGGCAAGAGCAAGGATGGGGAGAGGGAGCAGTCAGAGAGAAGAGGTGGCCAGTTCAGGGTCCCACAGCTGGCAAGCATCAGAGATGGGACTAGAAGGGTGTGTCCTGATTCCTAACCAGAGTTTTGTCTGCCATGTTTTCCTGTGACCCCTACCTTTCTATATCAGTCCTTTGTCTATTCGAAGTTTATGCATACAACTTCCCCAAATCCACACCTGGAAAACGCATTAAACATTTATATCATTGCAGCTCCTAAGATTAAGTCTATAAATGGTTCTGCTTACAGTCCTCTCATGTTCACTGGATGTCATAAAAGTGGCTCAGCACAAACAGGGAGCCATCGCCTTTAACAGCTGGGTGTTAATGACTACACTTGCCAGCAGAGCTGCGTCTGGGTACCCCCCAAATATCAAACTGGAAGTCCTTGTTGGGTTGGTTGCAAATGTGATGGGGCCAGGTGGTCAGTGAGTATGGGGTCCCGTCCACACTTCGGGTGACCAGGGAGAGCCAGCAGGAAATGTAATTGGCCAATGGAAGATTCAGAAATGTGAATAAAAAGAACTTCAGGACATATATCCTCACACGTTATCATTTGACTATGGAAAGACCCTTGATCTGGAATACCTTGACCTGAATTTGAATCCTACTTCTGCCTCTTGTAGCATTTCATTTAATCCTACTTCTGCCTCTTGGGCATTTCACTTAACCTCTTGGAGTCTCTGTTTCATCGTTGTAGAATAGGCATGTGACAAACACTGCTAGTAGCCCACTGAATAGCTACTACCCCCATCTGCCTTGCTATCAGAGCCCTGGGGTTCATCCACGTGGCAGTGTGCTTACTATGGGGATACATCATATTTGGTCTAAGCTAGTGATTGGTTGAGGAGCTGCCATGTGACCAAGTTCTGACCAATAGGAAGTCTGGTTGAAGGTTTATGCAAAACATTTTCCTTCCTTTTCTTTCTTGCCTTGAGTTCCTTTGTGCAAAGAAAGATGTGCTAGTGGTAGCTGAAGCAATCGTCTTACAGCCATGAGGTGATGAGCCTATAAATAAAAGCCCATGCACTGGGGACAAACAGGGGGAGGACAGAAAGCTCCTGATGATAACACTTAACTGTTGCATTTGGTACGCCTTTTTACAGGAGGTAATGAAGTCATTGTTAGTCTTTGGGTGCTCTGTTACTCGCACCTGAAGCATCCCTAACGTAAGAGATAATGACAGCTATTTTCTAGAGCTCCTGGGGGAATTAAATGATATATTGTATGTACTGTTCTTGGCATATTGTCATCACTCTCTTCCCAGATCCTCTCTCTATATAGTGTGATCTCTTACTCAAGCCTTGAGAAAGCCACCTTGGAAGAGAGTGACATGTTGGTAGTGGCATTTGCAAGATAGTTGATGGCCTCTTGAAATACTCAGAGGGCAATAATATAGTAAAATACAATTCAGAATAATTGTCAGCGTGTGCCACCATTAGACCTGTCAGAACCCACCTCTTTGATGGAACATTTATCAAACAGATATGTAACGCAGAGGGAGTCTTTTTAATAGAGGTTTTCACAAGTGTGTTGTCATCATTCATTCTAATACCCAGTGTATCCAAGGGAGCTAAGTCAGTAAATACGATTTCACCCACCTTGGTTCAGGAGTGGCCATGTGGAACAATTTTGGCCAATTAGATGGGAGAGAAATCTGCTGTAAGCTCTGCAGAAGAGTTTCCTTTCTTCTAAGAGAAAGCCACAGAAAGTGAGGGTCTCCCACTTTTCCCTGATGCTGTGGTATCTGGTTGAGACATTTGGAATCACTGTGGCCCTGTTATTACCCTGCTGAGGATAAAACCAACACGGACACGCAGAGGATGGCTGGAAGGAGTCCACTCTTTGATGGCAACACTGAGTTGCTAAGCTAGCCAGTCCTGGAAACTGCCCTGCACCTGGACTTTCATGAGCTAAACATGAGCTAAATATTTACTTACGGTTTATGAGTTGAGGTTTTGGGGTTTTGTTGCTGAAAGCATCCTGCCTGATACTCTGCGTTTACTTAAGAAATTTCGGTTTATGCAAAGAAAACCCAGATGTACACCCAATTTTATGGTGCCAAGCTCTTGCAGGAAGTGAGGTGGGGCTTTGGTGAGGAAGGTCGTGCTACACTGATGGTTATGGATTGGCCAAGAGGCACCTCTGCGCCCCTGCTGGCAAGAGAGTTCAGCTCTGTTGAAGCCGCAAATTGGTAAAGGAATCGAGGTATTAGTCAGGGTTCTCCAGCAAAACAGGAGAGAAGGAGAGATTTATTTTAAGGAACTGGCTCACACAATTGTAGAGTTGGCAAATCTGCAGAGTGGGCTGGCAAACTGCAGACCAAGGGAAAAGCTGACATTATAGTTCAAATCCAAAGGCCATCAGTTAGGCTTAAGTCCCAGAAGAGAGCCAGTGTTGCAGTTCAGATATGAAGGCCATTTGCTGCAGAATTCCCTCTTGCTCAGGGGAAGTCAGTCTTTTTGTTCTATTTAGGTCTTCAACTGATTGGATGAGGCCCACCCACATTGTGGAGGTCAATTTGCTTTGCTGAGAGTTCACTGACTTAAAATGTTAATCATTCAAAAACATCCTTGTAGGTACATCCAGAATAATGTTTGACCACATATCTCGGCACTGTGACCAAGCCAAGTTGACACATAAAATTAACCATCACATCTACTATAATAACAATAGTGAACTTGACAGGAACTCAGCAGACAGATGCTCAAAGATGCGCTTGGTTAAGGCTGGGTAGCTCTCCCCTGGCCAACAGTCTGTAACAGGTGTCCCACCTGCAGTCCCTCCCTGCTCCTAGCATTCTTTGCTCTGATTGTGCCCCCGTTCAAAACTTTCAGTGCCTTCCATTCCATCTACAAACAGAATGGAGAGCAGGCCTCTGAACCTGAAATTTGTGGCCCTCTGTGAATAAGGGTCAGTGTGTCCTCCTGCTTCTTTCCATATGCAGGTCCCACCTCCCTTCTCCCAAAATGCCTCCTCATTTTCCTCCCTCATTCTGTCCCCTTTGCTCGTATTGTCTCCTTCATCAGCAGCAGTGGATCTCAATGCTGATTACACATTGAATTCCCAGGGAGCTATAAAAAATACAGATGCCTCGATCCCCACCCCAGTCAACTGAATCAGACTGTCTGGGAGTGAGGCGTGGAGTCTGTATTTTAAAAGTGCCCTGGGGTGACCCCAAGGAACTCTGCTCTGTATTGTCTTCTTCCCTTCCTGGGGAAATACTATCATTATTAATGCACCCTTCACCAGCCCCTCCTCCAGGCTGTCTTCCCTGGCCAGCCCCCTCAAAGCCACCTCTAAGCCCCATGGCTCCCTGAACTGCCCTTAGAGCCCTCAATTCACTCTACATTGTATTGGGCTCTCCTGAGTCTTGTACCCCTAGAGGCCATAAGTCCCAGTAGGGCAGGGTCCACCTCAGATTCTCCTGTGTGACCTACTGCGTACCATACTTTGTCATACTCTGTGCCACTGTGCACTCTGCTCCCTCTCCTGGGGTGTTTAATCCCCTCCTGTCCACCTGATGAACTCCTCTTCAACCTTCAAAGCCTTGTTCAGACATCATCTCCCTGAGGACACCTTTCCTGACCCTGCCGGCAGAGCAAAGCATAGCCTCCTCCGTCCTCACTTGCTTCTGTGCCTCTCCTCCCCTCCCCCATGGTGAGTGCACCTAGAATAGTCCTTAGGATACACTGCAGGTGCTCAATGAATCCACTGACGTTGGTTAAATGGATTTGCATTTGCAGTGAGTGCCCACCAAGACCACACCACCCACATCTAACTACTCCTTTCTATCTCCACCCACAGTTAACAGCAAACCAGGTCTGCTGGATCCAACTTGAAAGAAACTTTTAAGGAAGGAAGGAAGGCAGGAAAGGGAAGGGAAAAAGGGGGAAAGAAGGAAGAAAATCATAAAAACAAAAATCTCTCTTTAGAGAGAGATGGTTTTGGAGTAAGCTGTTGTGAAAAGAGTGGCAAAGAGAGAGAGAGTCAGCCAATGTGTCCCTTTTCCCACTAAGTACCCAACCCAAATCCCCCAAAGAAAATAAGTGCTCAGAGATAAACACATCTCCAAGGGAAGTTTCTTTACCCCTCCCCAGGAACATTGTGGGAAGGATTCTAGAGAAGGGAAAAGGGGTCCCAAATGGCTGAGTCATTTGACATACGACAAGCAAATGGTCAGGGCCCACTGGGGAAGGAGCCCACATCGCCCCAGCTCATCTCTGGGAGGACCAGGGTCACCGCCGAGATCCTTGCACACTTCCTCCACCTCAGCCCTGCTCAGTTTGCAGGGCTGCTTTGGATGTTCCGCGGATCTTTGCTCCAAAGCCACAGAGCCAGGCTACAGATGAACCGGATCCTGAGCTGGGCCAGGGCCGCGCCCCAGACTGGGAACTGAGCTGCGTTCCAGCCTCTGTCCTGCTTGGCTGACGTGATTCCGCCTTCGCCCCCAAGTCTGGCCTGGCCCCGGGTGGAGCTGGAGCTGGAAAAGTCCTGAGGAGAGAGTCACCGGTGCAAGCCACTCTGAAAAGTCGGGATTGCCATCCCCATTTCACAGATAAGGAAACCGAGGTTTATGGAGCACAAGAGACTCAACAAAGATCACACAGGCAGGAAGAGACGGTGCTGAATGGGAGCCCCGGGCTGTTGGCTTCTAAAGGCTGCCTTTTCCCTCTCTGCCACTGTAATATCTATGGTGGTGGCAGGTCATACTCTTCTTTTGTTCCTGAGTGACACTGCTGAATTATTTTTAAGAAAAAAAGCAAAAAACCGAACTCTGCTCTACTCAAACTGGGCTCAAATGCAGCCACCAAGAGGGCAGAAGTCTTCCCTTTAAGAGTTGTTGGGTATTGACTGAGCCTAGATCCCCACCAGGCCCTGTGCAGGGCACTTGGGAGAGCGCAGAGCATAAGACAGACATGAAACCTGTCTTCATCCATCCCACGGTCTAGGTCTGGCTTCCCTCTGACCCCAATCAAGCTGACACTCGGCGCTGGTAGCGTGACATCCACGGCTCTCGAGTTCCATGCACTTGACCTAATGTCTTGAGTTGTTGGTCCTAAGCAGGGCCACACCAGAAAGAACAGGTCAGAAAAAAAGGAAGAACAGATAGTTAACCAGCCAGAACATGCAGGGACGTGGTGACTAGGAGCTTTCATAAAAGAAGCGGACTGAGGGGAGGAGGGAATGTATATTTAGAAACAAAGAGTCTGACCAACTTAGTGGAGAGAAAGGAGAAAAAACCCCCGAATCACCGCAGTAACCTGTTTGCAGGAGCTGCCTAATTTAGCAGAAAATCACACACACTGGTCCTGGCACAGGCTGAAGGAAGGTATTTCCTCCCCAGCTTGGGTCAAATTTCATTCATAGGTACTGTCTAAAATTAGACCCTCTGCTTTCATTCTGGTCCAAACTCCCTGCCTAGCGTAATATTTGGGAGAAACAGGCACTCCATTAAAAGTGTGCCTTCCTCCCAGTGGCCCCTGGCCTGGGAAGGGCTGGGCCCTGTCCTCAGCTGGCGGCCGCTGCGGCTCATAAACCCGGGTCTAAATTCAAAGCATCCGCTCTGACTGGTGACCTCTGGTTCCCAGGCAAACCCATGCCTCCTCCTCCAGCTCACACCCAAGACCTGGTCAGGTCACTGGGAGGGACCCATTTTAGGCCTGAGACCTTCTGTCTGTGGGTGACTCCCCAGAGAGGGAAGATGGCCTGGGAAGAGGTGCTTGTCACCCCTGGCCACGTGTTGGGGCTTCTTGCTGGGGCACGTCCTACTGTTCCCCTCTTTTCTGGACTCAAGGAACCTGCCATCCAGGCCTTTCAGTCTTGGACAAAAATAGTTTTATTGTTATTGTTATTCTCCACATTAATATAACACCAAGGAAGGACTTGGTGGAATCAGCACCATGTTTGGACCAATTCATTCATTCAGTGAATGTTTACTGAGCACTTTGTATTTGGAGCCTTTTGGTTGTGAGTAACAGAAAAGAGAAGGACACCTTGGGCGCACCTGGCCTCCAAGAGCTGGACATGTGCCAAGGATGGGCTGGACTCACAGCCTGGGCCTGGTGGTGGGGAAATCCAGCACCTCTACTTCCTCCCAGCAACAGTGTCAACTCTTCTCTCACTGCCTGATGGCCTTTCTGCTGCTCAGACCATGTGGCAGAACGTGGCTCCTGTTGCATATGGTCTCACTTCCAGCCATCTCCACGGAGACTCCTCTTTCTGGGTTTCAATTCCAAAGTCCCAGGGAAGGTTTCTGATTGGCTTAGCTTGTACCAGGTGCCCACCCCTCAACCAATCAACAGCAGCCAGGGACGGGCCATTTACTAGCATGGTAGATTCTGCTGCAACCATGTGAATGGCATGAGGAAGAGACATTCCCAGAAGTAAAGAGACAGTTTTAACCCTTTGCAGTTGCTGCTCTGCAAGTGGCCTGTGGAAACACAGAAAAGGACCTTGACCCAGGCACAGCAAGTTAAGGAAGGCTTTCTGGAAACCTCTATGCTGGGTGAGTGAGATTTAGCCAGGATGTGAGAAGGAAGAGTGGAGAAGGTTGTTCAGAGAATGGCACAGGCAGAGACCTCAAGGCAAAACCCAGGTCTCCCAGGGTAGGAGTCCTGGCACCACCAGTCTCCAGCTGTGCTGAACTCAGGCAAGTCATGTTGCTTTCTGAGCCTGTTTCTTCATCTGTAAATGGGAATCCTAGAACCTTCCTCCAGGAGTTATGAGGATTGAATGAGACTACGTCCACAGTAGCACCTGGCATGTGGGTAGCTCAGCGTGTGTCAGTTGACTCTGTTCACCCTGGGTGCAGCGGCCCCTTCTGGGCAGGTGTTGTCCCACAGCTGGTCCCTTCTCACCTTCAGTCTCAGCTCAGCCATCACAGGGCATCATCACAGAAGCCCTCCCTGACCAGCCTTCGAAGTGGGCTTGCCTTTAGCTCCTAATATATCATCTTATTTCCCTCCTAGAACTTTTCTCAATTTACAGTTATTTGGTTTGTCTTTTTTAAAAAATTGAACTATATTTGACATATAACATTGTGTAAATTTAAGGTGTACGATACGTTGATTTGATACATTCCTTTATTGCAATATGATCACCACCGTAGCTTTAGTTAAGACCTCGATCACACTACATAATCATCATTTCTTTTTAGTGGTTGGAATAATTAAGATCTAGTCTCTTAGCAAGTTTGATGCTTCCAACACAATACTGTTGTCTATATTCACTCTACTGTGCATGAGATCTCTAGGACTTATTTACTACTCGTCGCAAGTTTGTAAACGACATCTTTCCTATTGTCTTCTCATATATAACCTGGTTTTGCTTGAGGCTGAAAGGGCCATGAAGGCAAGGACGGTGCCTGTTTTGTTCTCTGATGTACCCTCATGATACGCAGGATGCCTGGCATCCAGTAGGTGCTCCATCAGTGTCTGCTGTATCAATGAATGAGAGGATGCAGACATGTAGAAAAGAAATCTTGTCGGTCTCACAGGGGAGGGTTGGATTTCTCAGACAATCTCTGGCTGAGAGCTCCCTCAACAAAGTCACTTGACAGCTACTTGAGTCCTGAGCCCCCGGATGAGAACCCCTCCCACACTCTAGTTCAAAGGCTTTGGTGCTCCGGGCCATCACCCAGACCTACAGTACCTGGAAAACTCAGGTGGACTCCCAACCATCCTATTCTCTGAGACTCCTCCAACCAGGCCTTTTAAGTTGGGAGGTGGAACGGACTTGGGCCTGGGGCTCCAGCTCTGGCCCCGGACTCCCTGGGACTTGCCCTGGGAGAGATTTCTCCTCAGGGCCTGAGCAGAGGCTCCTCACCCTCCCCATCTTACTCGTTCTAGGGGTGATGAGCTCCATCCGACAGAGGAGCTGGGAAGGATAAGAGCAGAGCCTGGTCCAGGTGGCCCCCAGCTGCAGCACTGGGGCATGTCTTGGTATCAGCCCCTGCACAAAGACTGACCCCACTTCCCATCATTTTCTCCCCCATCCTTGGCCATTCTCCTCCCTCATTGACCTCCTGCAATTTCCTAGAAACCCTCCCCTGTCTCCCTTCTTGTCTTAGCTTGGCTTCCCCACTACAAACCTTGAAATGAGGATGTGAGTCTAAGTAGTCATTTGGAAAGTGGTGCCCAAAACTGCTGACAAAGGGAATGGGGCCATGAGACAGGCAGGGGTAGGGGGCCCATACCGGGTGCATTAACAGTGAGGGTTCTATCCTGCTCCTGCCCTGCGAGATGGTGTTGAACACCTGCCCAGCCCACCAGAGGGGCGGGAGCCATTTGTTGAGGGGTCCTGTGATGAGGGTTAACTCCCCAGCCCTGTGGCCTGGGCTGTCTGTAGGGAGCCTCAGTTGACTTGTAGGAACTTCTGGTCCGTCCTCTTTGGGTCAACGTGCAGGGGAACGGTGAGTGCTGAGGGCTTATGGGCAGGGGCATCTGCTGCCCCACCCATCACCCCAGCCCCCTGAGTGGCCTCTCCTGCCACCCCGAGGGCTCCCACTGATTGCACACTGCCCCCTCGCCCCAAGGACCTCTCATGCATCCCTGATGGCTGACTCTGCACTGGTCCATCAACCCCGGAAGAATTGCCCACCCTACCCCCACCCCAACCAGGACCCTTTATGTCCCCATTTAACCTCCCAATGACCCCTGTTCCCTTTGCTCAACCCTTTCCCCTGCCTCCTGTCCAGGAACTTGGAGATGTGAGCAGGACTGGGCGAGATGTTACCTCCCTGAAGCGGCAGGAGGGTGGGGGAGGGTGGGTCCGCTTCCTGAACGTCTCCTCCTGGGATCTTCTGTGTCCGATGGAGTGAGTCACGTCCTCCGCCTCTCCCCAACCTGGCCCCTCTCCTCGTCTCTCAGAGAGGGGCTGGCCCTGCCTTCTTCCTCCTGTTTCCCCATTGAGAGAAAAAGATCTGCTGAGACTCCGGGTGGCCCAGGGTACAATGAGGTTCAGCCTGGATGATCCAATCGGCCCTACGGCTGGGCTCAACGGTCTAGCCCCTCCTTAGGCAGGAACACAGCCTCTGGTTTTCTAGGGGGCTCGCCAAGGCCTTGAAGCATCAGGTGGGGCCCTGGACAAGGGAGGAGAACATGTAGCTACAGCCCTGCTCTGAGGAAAGCGTCTATTTTACAGGTGAGAAAACGGAGGCTCAGAGAAGGTAAATCACTCACCCAAGACCCCAGAGCTGGCCAGTGTCCGATGCCAAAGCCCAGTGTTCTAATTTGCAGAATCACCTTGTGTGCAGGCCTGTGCCATTGCTTACGAGAGGTGCAAAGAGGGGTACCCCATGGGTGCCCCAGGGAGCCCGGGGCAGAGCTGGGAAATGAGGCTGGCCTCTCTGCCCACCATCTTCGCTGCCTGGCCCTCTGCTCTCCACTCCTGCCCTCTGTGATCCACTTGCCACAGAGCAGCCAGGGGGAGCTTAAAAAAAAGTTCTGATCGTGTCACTCCCGTTTACAACCTTTCAGGGGCTTCCCACAGCCCTGAGAATGAAATCGGAACTTTCCACAAGGGCCCGCATGGCCTCCTTCTCCAATCTCACCTGGACCCTCCACGTTACTCACTGCTCCCCGACTCGAGTCCCCTGGCTGTCCCCAGATACCCCAAGTTCCTCTGCGGTAGTAGGCATCTCTGCTGAAAGCTCATCACCCGTGTCATCCGGAACAGCCTGTCCTGACCCTGCAGTCGGAAATATCTTCTAGTCTTACTGCTAGGTCACCTGATTGTATTTTCTCACCACCTGCTGTATTTCTTCATTTACTCGATGATTTACTTGTATATTGTCTCTCCCCTGCTAGAACATGGGCTCCGTTAGGGCAGGTACTTGTCTGACCTCCTCACTGCTTTATTCCTAGTGTCCCAAGGGTGTTTGGCACATAAGTGGGGCCTCTAGTCAACAGGCATTTGTTGAATGACAGACACTTCATTTCCAGAGCTTGAGCACAACGCTTGGAATTTGGTCTGCTCTACTGGGCAGCACTGAATGCAGGTACACACACAGGGAGACACACACACACACACACACACACACACACACACACACGCGGCTCCAGGAGTGCACGCAGACCCTGGCCATGGCTCCAGCTTCCCCTACTTTCAGATCCAGGGACGACTTGGAGTTTGGGATGTGTCATCATCGTTGTTAACACGCCATGTCTGGCGTCTCAGGACCACTCACGTAGCATCCCGCCAGCCGGCCTTCTTTGCCCTCTCAGTCTGTCTTCCTACATGGGAACAAGGCATGTCCTCAGCCTCGCAGGCAGATCTGGCTGTGCTTGCCTGGTTAGTGGCCTCAATGGTCATGAAACCCACTCACCTTTATGAACATCTTTGACAGCCTTTTTGGAAGTGTCCTTCTGGACATCATCGTGAGTCTCTGCTTCTGTCTCTTTCAGTGCCTCTACCTGTCTGTAGATTTCAGTCTCTCTCTTTCCCATTATTTTATTATAAAAGTGACCCTCAATCCAAGAGTCTGTTCCCCCTAAAGAGAAGCAGCTGGACATGACCCAAGTGTCCACGTTTCCCTCCCATCTAATTCTAATTGCTCATTCGTAGGCCAACTGCTGAATCTCTCGCTCTCTCTGTCTGTCTGTCTCTTTCTCTCCCACTCTTCTCTCTCTCATCCAACCCCTGCTCCCCCCCACCCCCCACACAAACACACATTATATACCCGTACCAAACATTCATTCTCAGGGACAATTCTGTGTTCTCCAAGGAGATCAAATTTAAAATGCATGCAGTGGTCAGAAAATGACCTCAGTGAGTACAGTGCACCAGTTACAGGACGATAATTCCACAGCTCCTGTGTTGGGAGATGCAGGTGACTGTGGGCAGGGCAGGCTGGCTAGCACGTGACCTACCCTGAGGGGAGCCCCCCACGCAGCTCTGGCCAAGCATTGCTGTACGGATGGGGGCTCACTGTGGTCACATCTTCTCACGCTTCAAAAGAGGCCAGAAAATCATTTTAACTTTTAAAAAAATCTGAACTCTTTCATTCAAAAATGTGGATAAATCCAAATGTACACACTCTATGAGCACAACATAACATGTCTGCCGGCACTGAGCCCTGGACTGCCAGTCTAAGACTTCTGCATGAAATCTGTAAGAAGTAAGAGGAAGTGTGTGTGTGTGTGTGTGTGTGTGTGTGTGTGTGTTGTGTGTCTGTGTTTGGTAGGGTGATGAAGCTCTTTCCTTCAGTTATAAATGGATCATAGTTTCTGATCCAATTGTAATAACCTATATTATCCCCTTACATTTACATTATCCCCAACTATTTCCCTATTTTTAGACATTTAAATTATTTCAAGGTTTTTATTACCACTGTGCTGAGCGGCTTCCTTAAAGTCGGTTCTTTACATTCATCCATCTTTGTACACACATCTGTCACAGACCTGGACTGTAAAGTTCTGTTTCTAAGATTGTCTTCTTTAAGAACTTCTAAAACAAAAAACATCTTATTTTTCTTTGTATGCCTATTGCCTGACTCTCTTCCTGGATCATAGAAGACATTCAGTAAATGTTTGGTGAATGAAGAAACAGGGTCAGAAAAGAAGGAAAGTCAGCTTTACTATGCATCAAGGCAAAGTTCAGTGATTTTATAAAGTTGAGTCATGGTAATGAAAGCACATTTAACCAGCAAGACGTAGACCCATTTTTCTGCTAATGTCACACTATATCATTAAATCACTTCCCTCTACCCTTGATTCTACCCAACTCCCCATCCACACACGTGGAGTTTGTATCATGGGACACAGAAGACAATTCACATTTCCCTGGAGTAATGATTATGATCGAATTCTCAAACCTGGGGTTTGGCCTTTATTATTATTTTTTTTAATTTAGTTATTTACTTTATTTTTGGCTCTGTTGGGTCTTCGTTGCTGCGCACGGGCTTTTCTCTAGTTGTGGCGAGCTGGGGCTACTCTTCGTTGTGGTGCGCGGGCTTCTCATTGCAGTGGCTTCTCTTGTTGCAGAGCATGGGCTCTAGGCGTGCGGGCTCAGTAGTTGTGGCACAGGGGCTTAGTTGCTCCGCAACTAAGGGATCTTCACAGACCAGGGCTTGAACTCATGTCCCCTGCATTGGCAGGCAGATTATTAACCACTGTGCCACCAAGGAAGCCCTGGCCTTTATTTTTTAACTCAAATTAAAACCAATTTGAGTCCTCAAACGACAGATGGGCAGGAAGCCCAAGGTCTGCCTCTTGGGTACCTCCCTCCGCTTGAATTGCCCATGATCTCCAGGGTTTATACAGTCAGAAATAAAAGTCAGCCAGCTGGTAATAAATCTTGCCCTCGCACAACTCTGAGTGTGAGGACCTCCTTAACTTTTCACCCTGGCACCTTGCTTGCCTCACCTTAGTCCCAACCCTCAAAAGGCAAAAAGCCATTCCCAGGTACAACCCCAGTTTATCTAAGGAGGGAATTTCTCTCCCGGTGACTGCAATGTGTTATAGATGTTTCCTTGGTTCCCAGAAAGCCTTGCCTCTTTGGGCCTCTTTTTCTTGTGTTTGAATGTCAAGGCCAAAGGGAAAGGGAATAATTAGCAATCAGTTTCTGTGTCCATCTAATCCTCTCCAATATGAATAAGAGAAGGCTATTCCGTCCCGTTCCCGTATAGGGGAAAGGGAAAATCCCAAAGTTAGAAATGTGGAAGTGGCATGTTTTCCTTCAGGGCTGACTTGCTAATGGGTATGAGGTTTCTGTCTGGGGTGGTGAAAATCTTCGGGAATTAGTTAGTGGTGATGGTTGCACAACCTTATGAGTATATTCAAAACCACTGAATTGCACACTTCTGATAGGGTGAATTTTATGGTATGTGAATTACATTTTAATTAAAATTTTTTTTAAAAAACATGAGTTAAATTATTTGCCTCTGCCCTCTGCCAGCTGTGCTCTGCTGGCCCTGGGACTTGGATCTCTCGCTGCTAAGTTGTTCCTCCCTGAACCTGGACCCTGGGCCGGAGGCTCACTGGGCAGAGGATCTGGCCAGGGCTGGCCCAGGAAGCCCAGGGAGCTTCTGTGATCCACAGGCCACTCTTGCTGAAGGGTAGATTTATGGCCTGGAGGCTCTCAGGGTAACAATGAGTGTGGGTGGGGCCAGTAGGCAGAGGCTGCTATGTGGGTAACAAGGGACTGGAAGTGAGAATGTTTTCTTTCCTAACTCCAGCAGAGAAAAGGGGTGGGGTAATCTTAAATGAAGAAGGAAATGATTCCCGTATTCTCAATTTAGTAGCTGAAAAAGATCATGGAAATGATTTTAAGTGACAGAATGGAAGTTACTCTTTTTATAATCGGGGTCCTTCTTTTTTTTTTTTTTAATATATATATATGTTATTTATTTATTTATTCATTCATTTATTTATTTTTTTAATTTTTGGCTGTGTTGGGTCCTCGTTTCCGTGCGAGGGCCCTCAGCAAGCGGGGGCCGCTCTCCATCGCGGTGCGCGGGCCTCTCACCATCGCGGCCTCTTTTGTTACGGAGCACAGGCTCCAGACGCGCAGGCCCAGCCGCTGTGGCTCACGGGCCCAGTCGCTCCGCGGCACGTGGGATCTTCCCAGACCAGGGCTCTAACCTGCGTCCCCCGCACCAGCAGGCAGACTCTCAACCACTGCGCCACCAGGGAAGCCCCCGGGGTCCTTCTTGATCTATATTTGATTTAAAAAATATATTAGTTCAGAATAATTTTGGCTTTGTTATCACTTTAAACTGAAACCCTTGAATCTCCTGGATCAATTACCACACTGGCCCACTGTCACACATGGAAGCTCTTCTCCCTTACCTCTTCTCTAGGGACTGGGGATAGAGTGAGTAATCTTATTCTACAGGTGGGCAGGGTTCTTTTTTTCTGTTCTCTAGTTAGGAGAGGAGAAGATGGAAAGATCCCTTATGGAGCAATTAATCTAAGTCTTCAAATGATAAACACTATAAACTATTAAGGCATTTTGAGAATGCTTTATCCTCAATAACATTTCCTCAAACATTTTCAACGGCAATCAGTGTAAAAGTTTGGGCTGTCTCTATTTAAATGTCTGAAGCCCAACTTAAATTGCCTTAAAAAGAATTTATTGGTTCATGTAAACTAAAGCAGAGTGGACTTCAGGCATGGCTTAATCCAGGGTATCAAGAAAGATCATCAGGCTCCAGTTTCTTTTTTCTCCATTTCTTGGCTCTGCCAAAGAAAGGTCTTATTGCAAAGGTCTCGTTGCAACTCATTGATGTTGGCTGAGTCATATACTCACTCCTGAATCAATTACCATGTCCAGGGGAATGCAATGTTAAAATTGGCTAGGCCTGCATCTTGTGCCCATTTTTGGAGTAAGGATGAAATCCCATATTAACCATGTGGATGAGCAAGGGCAACAGGGTAGTTCTTTAGAGAAAAATTGTTGTATATTTGCTAGGAGAGAGGAGAACGGATGTTGGGTGACAAGAACAACAAGATGTAGATTAAAAGCTTGGATTGCTGTCTTGGATCAATTCCAGGCCTGCCTTTATTAGCCATGTGACCTTCCCAAGCTTGGGTTTTTCATTTGGAAAGCAGGATAATAGTAGTACCTCCCTCTTAGGGTGGTGAGGATTAAGTGAGTCCATGCAGAACATTTAGCATAGTGCCTGAACTAGTCAGTGCTCTTTAAATGATAAGACTACTACTATTACGCATTAATTTGCATCCATATAGAAAGAATCTTGTCACCAATGGAAAGTGTTTTTAAAGAGAAACCTAAAAAAAAAAAGCTTAATTTTTTTTCTTTTCCAAATGAAAGACCCAGGAATGAGTATATAAGTAGAAAACTACAAAGAAAAACAGAAGATTATCAGGAGACTCAGAAGAGTGGTTACTTTTGAGGGAGAGGAAGGGCATGTGATAGGAAAGGAACACTAAGTTTTCTTGATGTTTGACCTGGTAGGTGACCCCATGGAGGCGTGCTTTAAAACGCACATGTGCGGAGGCTGGCTAGCTCTTTCCTCTTCCTCTGGGAAACACGCACAGTCCACACTTCCCAGCCTCCCTTGCAGTGAACGTGGCCATGAAACTGAGTTCTGGCCCATGGAACATGGGAGGAAGTGCTGTGTGCCACTTCCAGCCCTGACCCGTGAAACCACTCTGTCTTCTTGCATCTCTGCCTGGATGTTGATCTCCAAGGTAACCTTGGAAGCCTAGTGATGAAGGTGGTGGAGATGCAATCATTCTGGATCCCTGAGCCACACCCTGAAGCAGAGGGCTCCCCTTCCCACACACTGTCGCTGTTCAGGACTACCTGTTTTGACTTTACAACCAAAGTAAGTTCTTTTGAGTGAAGTCACTGAAACGTTAGGGTTTGCAAACCTTGATTCATAGGGTACATAATGTTTTATATACTTTTCAGTACGTATGATAGAGCTGATAATAAAAAAATGTAAAGAACAAAGGAAAATGAAGGCTAGATCCAGATCATGGGAATAGCAGGAGGACCTCCCACATTCAAAGCATTTCCAATTCTTATTTCTGGAGCGGGTACAGCTTCAAGGGTGGAAGCTAGAAGACACTTTCCTATCTACATTTTTCTGATCTTTTTGAAGACTCTGTCATGTGGGTAGAAACTCTGAAATGTTCTTTCTGAACTACTTCCTCCAGGCTGTGTGAGGCTGAAAGGAGAGGAAAAAGAATAGTAATAATAATAACAATAGCAGGAACTGTTTATTGAGTGTTTGTTCTAGCCAGTTACCCTGCTCAGCCCCAAACCACAGGTCTCTGGGAAGTATCTTTGTTTCTATTTGAGAGAAGTAACCCGAGAATGTTACTGAGGATTCCAGCACTGCGCCCCTTACCCCTCCCCAGGGCTGATAAGTAAGGGGGACTTAGTGCAAAGGTGGTGTCTGATGACCTGTGAAATCTGCCCAGAAGTGGACGTGGGGAGCAGTGGGGTGAGGCCACAACACAGCCCTGAGGTCACTCCCTGGGGTCTCTCTCCCACCCGCTTCTCTTCCCAACAACAGAAAGGGTCCAAGCCGGGAGGGCTGCTTCCATGGGGGCCGAACTGATCCCCTCCACTCAAGTCTTTTCACTTCTCATTCTTTTAGCTCAGTATCTGGATGAATCTCATATTTCCTTCCCCTTGTCACCTTCACCCAGGCAGTTCCTATCTGCCTCACCTCTCAGAAGAGTGTTTTACTAACTTCTTAATCATTTTTGTTGAAGAAAATGAAGATTTGTGGTTAAACACAACACTCACCTGCTAATCCCTGCCCACGCCCCACAAAAAGAGGACCCAGAACTGTCTAGGGTCCCACCCAAGGTCTTTAAGCAAACCAGGCACCCCTGTAGGAAATTTCCACACTCCAGGGCCCAAAAGAAGGGGATGAAGAAAACACAGGTGGCATTCAAAGCCATCCTTGCGTGCAGAGACACACTTGACCTTGACCACACAGCCCACAGAGAGGAGGTGGGCAAGTTCTTTATACTGAGGAACGTATGTACTTCTAATATGGCCCAGTGCCCTTCGTGCTTCGCCCAGGAGAAATCACATATAAGGATGGAGAATTCTAGTCCCAGGCTCTGCTCTGAAGGATCTGCAGGAATGGGTGGGGAGGTATTGGTCATGAAGGCTTGGCTTCACAATGACAGGATGTTGCTTCCCTCTGAGTCCCACCCATCCCAGGCCACCCTGGGAAGAAAATGTTGTACTTTAGCACTTGTGAGAGAAAAGAAAGCCAAAGGTACACTATAGGACAGAGACTTTTTTTTCCCCAGGAAATATATTTCTGACAAGAGAAGCCAGCACGAAAATGCCACTGTCTCCCATCCTCACTCGGCACAAATGGTGACAATCATGGGCTTTCCCACCACCAGCCCCTTGGGAGGAGCCTGTGGGAAGCACTCCATCCCAGGATTTAAGAGTGTGAACTCTGGATATACTCATATCCATGTTTAAATCCGGAATCCTCTGCTTCCTAGCTGTGACCTCAGGCTAGTCATTTGATCCCCTTGGGTCTCAGATGTCCCGTGAAGTTGCTGTGAGGATTAACCACGTTAGGGTATGGAGATGGCTTAGTGCAGGGTCTGGCACTTAGCAAGCACTCCGTAAATGGTGGATACTGTCATGATTTTGCTGGTCTGTATAGAGAAGATTGGTGTCTATGATTGTTCTAGAAAAAGAGTCTGCAGGGCTGTGGGACGACAAACTGAGAGCTGTTAGGATCAGGGAGACGATGAGGGCTGGAGAGAAGGAAACGGGGAGCGGGCGACACCTCCAGGGCCTTGTTGCCAGAGTGCCCCAGAAGGAGGTCAGTGAAGATGTGTGTTAGCCCTGTGCAAGGTGTGGAGGAGTGTCCTGGGGTCTGCGGGTAGAAACTGAGGGCCCACCTATGACCACTTGCCCCCTACCCACCTCCACTGCGGGACACTCTTCCCACTGCCACTGTCCAGGGTTATCTCCCTGCCAGGATTCCTTGCAGAATCCTGATTTTGCCTCCACATTGAGGACACACAGATCTGTGCCTCAGGATGGACTTATGTTGACAGAGCCCCTGAGGCTGATGCATAAGGGAAAGGATGGTGAGAACCAACATTGTTGCTCAGGTAGGATGAGCAGAGTGGCCTGACCAGCACCGCCACCTGCCATAGGTAGAATGTCAGGATGTCATGTCATAATGAGAAGGTGGCTTGGACTAGACTAGGGACTCAGAACCCCAGGTGAGAGGAACTCCTCCCCTCCTCCAGCCCCTTCTCTTCCCCTCTTCCCCCTCCTCTTTTTTCCACCCCCCCAACTCCTCCCCTTCACTCCCCCTCTTCTCCTTTATGCATACATCTAATACACATGGTAACAAGTTCAAACAGCACAGAAGGGTATATCCTTCAAAGGAATCTCACTCTCATCTCTGATCCCCATCCTCAGTTTACCTGCCCAGAGCCACCATTTATAAGCATACGTATGGAAGCATGTAAGTTGGTGGGTACGCATTTTACACAAATACTAGCATGCCATATAGATGTTTTGGTACTATGCCTTTTTCACCTAACAGTATATCTTTAAGCTGGTTTTACGTACATCTACCTTAACAGCTGAATAATGTTCCATTGTATGGACGTACTATAATTTACTTAATCAGCCCACAGCTGATGAACATTTAGGGTGTTTCTACTCTTGCTGCCAATAATGCAGCAAATAATATTATCATGATGTTAATAATAATGATAGTAGTTAACATATGTTGGGCTCTTAACCAGTGCTGGACACTTTCATATATGTTTCATATAATATATTTTCCTGTATTAAGTTATTTAACCTTCAGAATAAATCTAGGTGGCAGGTGCTATTATTGTCATTTTGTGGATGAAGAAGTCAAGGCACAGAGAGATTAAATACCTTGCCTGCTTCTTTGCACACATGAATGATTATATTTGTAAAGTAAATTCCTAAGAGTATATTTTAAATTTTGATAGCATTTACCAAATTGTCCTTCTAAGACATTGTACCAGTTTATATTCTTATCGACCTTGCATAAAAGTACCTATTTCCTTCACATATTTCATATCTATATACATATCCATGTCTATATCTACAGAGGGAAAGAGAATAAGATAGGAGAAAACTTGTGACTTAATTTGCATTCCTTTTATTATGAGTAAAGTTCAAAGTTCAAAGTCACTTTTATACGTTCAAAGTCACTTTATTTACTTTTTCATGAGTCCTTTGCTCATCTTTTCTTTTTTTTTAAATTAATTAATTTATTTATGGCTTCGTTGGGTCTTCGTTTCTGTGCGAGGGCTTTCTCTAGTTGCGGCAAGCGGGGGCCACTCTTCATCGCGGTGCGCGGGCCTCTCACTATCGCGGCCTCTCTTGTTGCGGAGCACAGGCTCCAGACGCGCAGGCTCAGTAATCGTGGCTCACGGGCCTAGTTGCTCCGCGGCATGTGGGATCTTCCCAGACCGGGGCTCGAACCCGTGTGCCCTGCATTAGCAGGCAGATTCTTAACCACTGCACCACCAGGGAAGCCCTCATCTTTTCTACTGCTGATCTTTTTTTATTACTTTATAAGAACTCTTTATATATTAATAATAATCATTCTTTTTAAAAAATTATTTTATTTAAAAATGTACTATTAAATGTTTTATACAAAGAGACAATTAAGAATGATATATACCTTCATGCAAAGAATAATAACTCAGCTTAAGAAGTAGAACATTTCCAGTAGCTTCAAAGCTCCCTGGATTCTTCTCCCATTGTACTCACCTACCAACACTCACTCCCTACACTCCAGGAAACTATTACCCTGAATTTTGTGCTAATCATTTCTTTTCTTTTCTTTGTTATTTTACCACATATGCATATATTCCTAAACAATATATTGTTTAGTTTTGTCTGATTTTAAATTTCATATAAATACACTGTGTGTATTTTTCTGTGACCTCCTTCTTTCATTCGCATAATTTTGAGAGGCATCCACATTCATGTGTAGAAACTGTGGTTCATTAATTATTAACACTATTGAGTGTTTTATGACTATGCTATTTTAAAAAAATTCAACAAAGTTAACATTTATTTAGTATTATTTATATAATTAATATTATTCAATTTTGTCAATTACCCAATGATGTCTTTTAAAGCCCTGGCTCCCTCCATCACCCACCTCAGTTCAGGAGTGTACATTGTATTTAGTTTTCATGTCTCTTCATTCACCTTTAAAGTGGAGTGTTTCTTTTGCATTTCTTTATTTTTCATGATATTGACATTTAAAAAAAATTTTTGTTGGAGTATAGTTGATTTACAATGTTGTGTTAGTTTCAGGTGTGCAGCAAAATGAATCAGTTATACATAAACATATATCCACCATTTTTTTTTTTTTGGCTGCGTTGGGTCTTAGTTGTGGCTCATGGGATCTTCACTGAGGCATGAGGGATCTTTTGTTGCAGTGTGTGGGCTCTTCACTGTGTCGTGTGGGCTCCTCTCTAGTTGTGGTGCCCGGGCTTCTCTCTAGCTGTGGCATGCAGGTTTTCTCTTCTCTAGTTGTGGTGCGCGGGCTCCAGTGTGTGTGGGCTCTGTAGTTTGCAGCATGCAGGCTCTCTTGTTGAGGCGCGCGAGCTCAGTAGTTGTGGCACATGGGCTTAGTTGCCCCACAGCATGTGGGATCTTAGTTCCCCCACCAGGGATCAAACCTGTGTCCCCTGCATTGGAAGGCAGATTCTTTATCACTGGACCACCAAGGAAGTCCCTATCCACTCTTTTTTAGATTCTTTTCCCATATAGGCCACTACAGAGTACTGTGTAGAGTTCCCTGTGCTATACAGTAGGTCCTTACTAATCTATTTTATATATAACAGTGTGTATATGTCAATCCCAATCTTCCAACTGATTATATCATTTATATGTGAAAAGTACAACCCACTAGCAGTTTATGGGAATTTTCATGACTCTACATTCTAACCAACATTTGGTATTCTTAGGCTCCGATGGGTGAATAATGGTATCTCATTATGATTATAATTGGCATTTCCACAATTAGTGAGGTTGGGCATATTTTTGTATTTTGTAAGCCACTGATGTTTCCTCTTCTCTGAATAGGATTTGCATTTTCTCTTGTATGGTGTGTCTTCTCATTGATTCATTAGTGTTCTTTATATATTCTGGATATTAATCCTTTGTGAGTTAGGTATGTTGCAAATATGTTCAATATGTGGTTTGTCCTTTCACTCTATGAGTTATCATATGTTAATATTATGAACATTCTTAATTTTAACACAGTCATATATGTTAATCTTTAATAATTTTTGCTTCTTGCATCTTGTTTGAGGAATCTTTCCTATGTCTGAAGTCACAATAGTATTCTTCTACATTGGCTTTTGCATTTAAGAATTTAATCCATTTGAAATGGATTTTTGTTATGCTATGACATAGGAATCCAATTGTGTATTTTTGCCATATGGAGAGACAGTAGTCCCAGGACTAATGTCCATTTTTATCACTTATCTTCAATGCCACTCTGGCATAAACCAAGTCTCTTTATCTGCATGGGTCTGTTTCTGGGCTCTCTGTTCTTTTATATTGGTCTATTTTTGGTCTACTCCTGCACTTATAATACTTTCTTCCTTGTCATAGTTTTATAATAAACCTTGATATCTGATAAGACAGGTTTCCTCAGCTTCTCCTCCTTTTTTAGGAGCCTTTTGGCTCTCCATGGCTCCTTATTCTTCCATATAAATATTAGAATCAACCTTCAAGCTCCATGAAATACTCTCTTGAGATTTTGTTTAGAACTGCATTGAGTTTGTAGATCAGTTTTGAGAGAAATGATATATTTATGATACTGAAACTTCTTCTCCAAGAAAATGACACTTCTCTACATTTACTGAGTTTTTTTTTTTGGCTGCACCATGCAGCATGTGGGATCTTAGTTCCCCAACCAGGGATCAAACCCATGACCCCTGCAGTGGAAGTGCGGAGTCTTAACCACTGCACCGCCAGGGAAGTCCCTTAGGTCTTTTTATATGTCTTTCATTATGGATTTATAATTTTTTCTTAAAGGATTGCATATCTTGTTAAATTTCTTTTAAAAGGTTTATCTTTGGGGTTCATTGCAAGTGGTGTTTAAAAAAATAAATTACATTTTGTAAAATGCGATTATTTACTGAATACTGACTTTGCATCCAGTAGTCTTTCCAAACTCTCCTATTATTTTATAATTTATCTATGTATTATTTGGGTTTTCTACCTAGACAACCCTTTCACCTATGAACAATGGTACTTTTATTTGTTTCTTTCAGAGCTTGAAATCTTTTCTTTATCTTATTTTAATTCACTGGTTGGAACATCCAGTATAATGTTGATTAGTAGTGGTCATAGTGGGCATGCTTGCCTTATTCTGATAAAGGGCATGCTTTCACCATTGAATATGATTTGCTATAAAATTTTTTTGAAGGTATTCCTTATCAGGTTAAGAAAAGCTCTATCTAGTCCTAGTTTGTTAAAGTTTTTATTATGAATAAATGTTGAATTGATCATATGGTGTTTCTTTTAAAATTGTGTTTATATGATAAACAACATGCCAATATTGAGCTAAACTTGCATTCTTAGCATAGAACAAATTTGGCGGAGCTAGATTTTTTTTATATGCATTGCTGGAATCTGTTTGATAAAATTTTGTTTAGGGTTTTTGCATTTATCTCCAGGAATGAGATGGGTTCCTTCCTTGTGCTGTCATTTCCTGACTTTCTGATCAAGAAAAGGTTAAGCTAATAAAATGTACCCCCACCCAGTCTATGAAAAAAAGGTTAAGATTAAATTATCTGATGATAGCATACTTATGAAGATATCTTGTCTTGTAAAGGTTTTTGGTCCTGAGTTTTCTTTGTAGGAAGATTTTAAACTACTGATGTAATTTTTTTGTGGTCATTAGATTACTTAAATTTTTTATTTTTTCTTGAGTCACTTTTAATGAGCTATATGTCTGAGGAATTTGTCCCTTTACCTAAGTTTTCAGATAAACTGGCAAAGGTTTTCACAATTTATCTGTTTAATATCAGCTGTATCTGTGTTTATATCTCTTTTTCATTCTTAATATTGTTTATTGTGCCATTTCTTTCTTTCCTTCTTCTTCTTCTTTTTTTTTTTTGGATTAATGTAACTAGAGATTTGCCTATTAGTTTTTTCAAAGAGAAAATTCTTGGCTTTGCTGATCATTTTATTATATGTTTTATTTTTCAATAGTTTCTTTTCTTATTATTCTATCCCTTCTTTCATTTCTTTTTTTTTTGCAGGGGGAGGTTGTGCCATTGAATGCTTAGGTTACCAATGCTGAGCTTTTATTCTTTTTAAAAGTGAACATTTGAAGCGATATATTTCTCAAAAAGTTCAGTGGTAGCTGTATTGTGCAATTAAAATGTTTTAATATATCATTGCTTCTTAAATCAATGAGCTATTTAGAAATTTATTTTTATTTTTCCAATTGGTTGCTCCAGAAATTTTAACATGTTATATTGAACTAAATAAGAGAGAAAGTTAATTAATAGCTTTGCTTTCCTACTGAACAATAAAACAATCTTCAAATACTGTAGTTCCAATCATCTCCTCCCAAAATGTTCTTTTGATCATTATCTTTGTTCTATTTTATCCCCCCCAAGCTAGATATATATTGTTTATTTCATAAAAATCTATGTTTAGATTTAGCCCACATTTACTTTTTTCCTTGTTTTCCATACCTACTCATATCTCAAAATTTTCTTCTGAGATAATTATAATTTTGTCAGAAACACATCCTTTGGAACTCTTGGAGTGGTAAGCTCTCCCAGTTCTCATGTCTGAAATATATTCATTTTGCCCTGTCTGTGTGTTCATATTTAGACTGAGTTGCTTGATTACTGTACATAGTTTAATATCACTTAAAATCTAATCAATAATCTCTGCCTATGAAAATGATCTTATTGAGGCATAATTAACATATAATAAAGTGCACAAATTGCCTCATGTACAATGCTAAATAGAAGTGGTGAAAAGCAACATCTTTGTGTTCCTGATCTTAGGGAGAATGCATTCAGTTTTTTCCAATTAAGTATAGTGTTAGCTGTAGGTTTTTGGGTAAACAGTTTTTACGAGATTGAAGAATTCCCTTCTAGTCCTAGTTGGTTAAGAGTATTTTTTTAATTCAGGCAGTAAATATTGGATTTTTTTGTCAAATTTTTTTTCTGCATCTATCAAGAGGATCATATGGTTTTTCATTTTAGTTTTTACTATGGTGAATGACATTGATTGATTTTTGAATATTAGACCAGCCCATACGCCTAGGATTAAACCACATTTTGTCATGATGCATTATCCTTTCTATATATTGTTGGATTTTTAAATCAATTTTTTATTGGTGTATAGTTGACTTACAATGTTGTGTTAGTTTCTGCTGTACAGCAAAGTGAGTCACTTATACATATACATATATCCACTCTTTTTTAGGTTCTATTCCCATATAAGTCATTACAGAGTATGGAATAGAGTTCCCTGTGTGTTCCCTGTGCAGTAGGTTCCTATATATTGTTGGATATGATATGCTAAAATCTTATTTAGAATTTTTGCATCTATGTTCATGACAGACACTGGTCTATAGTTTTTTTATACTGTTATTTCTTAGTCTGGTTTTGGTATTAGTGGTATTAGGGGTACTGCTGGCCTCATAGAATAAATTGGAAAGTATTCTCTTCAGTTTTCTGGAAGTATTTGTATAGAACTAATAATATTTTTTCCTTAAATGTTTGGCACTATTTACCAGTGAAGCCATCTGGAGCCTGTAGTTTTGCTTTTGGGATGATCTTTACCTGAAATTCATTTTCTTTAATAGTTTTAGGGATATAATCTGTAGTGATGTCACTTCTCTTTTTTTCTGATATTGGTAATTGTATAATCTCTTCCTGTTTCCTGATCAGTTGATCTAGAAATTTTAAAATTGTATTGATATTTTCAAGTAACCAGTGTTTGGTTTCATTGATTTTTCTATTGTTTTTGTTTTTATTTCATTGACTTACAGTAATTTTAATTTTTTCCTTTCCTTTGCTTTCTTTGGGTTTAATTTTCTCTATTTTTCTAGTTTATCAAGGTAGAAGCTGATGTCATTAATTTGAGAATTTCTCTCTTCTCCAATAGAGGCAATTAGTGCTACAAATTTCCTTATAAGTACTGACTTGGTGGCAGCTCACAAATTTTGATATGTTGTCTTTTCACTTTCATTCAGTATGAAATATTTTCCAATTCCCCTTTTGATTTTTTCTTTGACCCCCTCAGTTATTTAGAAGTGTGTTATTTAGTTTCAAATATTTGTGGATTTTCCAGAGATCTTTCTGTTATTAATTTATAATTTGATTTTGTTGCGGTTAGAGAACATACTTTGTACAACTAGAATCCTTTAAAGTTTATTTAGACTTGTTTTATGGCCCAAAATATGGTCTTTCTCGGTAAATGTTCCTTGTGCACTTGAAAAGAATGTGTATTCTGATGTTGTTGGGTGGAGTGCTGTATAAATGCCAATTAGGTCAAGTTGGTTAATACTGTTATTCAAGTCTTTTATATCCTTACTGATTTTCTGTCTACTCTTGAGAGAAGGGTATTGAAATATTTTATTATAGTGATGGATTTGTCTGTTCCTCCTTGTAGTTCAAGTCTATCAGTTTTGCTTCATGTGTTTTGAAGCTCTGTTGTTAGGTGCATAAACACTTAGAGTTGTTATGTCTTGATGAAACGACCTGTTTATCATGATAAAATGAGCTTCTTTGTCCCTTGTAATATTCTTTGCTCTGAAATCTTCTTTGTCTGATGATATTCATATAGCCACTCCAACTTTCTTTTGATTAGGCATAACTCTTTTTTCATCCTTTTACTTTCAGTTTATTTTTGTCTTTATATGTAAAATGCATTTCCTGTAGGCAAGATATAGTTGAGCCTTGTTTCTTTCATTTTCTTTTTTAATCCAATCTGAAAATCTCTTCCCTTTAATCAGGCATGTTTAGAACTTTCACATTTAATGTGACTATATGTTTAGCTTTAAGTCTATCATCTTGATATTTATTTTCTATTTTTCTCCATCTCTTCTTTGTTTTCTTTGCCCTCATTTTTTTTTTTTTTGCCTTCTTTTGGTTTGAGTATTTTTATGATTCTATTTAATCTTCTTTGTTAGATTATTAGCCATGCTCTTTTGTAACTTTAGTGGTTGTTTTAGAGTTTATGGTGTACATCTTTATCACAATCTACCCTTACGTGATATCATGTCACTTTGCACATGAGAAACTTACAATAGAATGCTTCCATTTCCTCCTTTACAGTCTTTATGCTATTGTTACACATTTTACTTATACTAAGTTATAAACCACACTCTACATTATTATGCTTGTTTAAAGACTAAATTATCACTTAAAGAAATCTTTTATATTTACCAATTTAGTTGTCTTCTCTAGTGTTTCTCATTCCTTTCTATAGATCCAGACTTAATTCCGGTATCATTTTCCTTCTGTTTGAAGGAGGAATTCCACAAACACTTCTTGCTCTGCAGTTTACTGGTGATGAATTCTTTCAGCTTTTGCATGACTGAAAATGTTTATTTTGCTTTTGTTTTTGAAAGATATGTGTGCTGGGAATACAATTTTAGGTTACTAGGTATTTTTCCTTTGGGTACGTTAAGATATTGCTCCATTGTCTTTTGCTTGTCTTATTGTTTTCAAAAACAGATCTGCTGTCACTCTTGTCTCTGAGCCTCTGCATGTAAGTTATCTTTTTTCCCCCACTCCTGTTGCTTTTAAGATATTCTCCTTCCACCAGTTTTGAGCAATTTGATTATGATATGCCTTAGTGTAGTTTTATTCAGGTTTATTGAGCTGGAGGTTTGTTGATTTTCTTGGATCTTTAGATTTATTGTTCTCATTAAATTTGGAAAGTTTGTGGCCATTATGTCTTCAAATATTTTTTCTGTCCCTGTTGCACCTTCAGGGACTCCAATTACATGTATATTATGTCACTTGAAATCTTGCCTCAGCTCCTGATGCTCTTTTAATTTTTTAACTTATTCTGTCTCATTTTGCATAGTTTCTATTGCTGTCTTCAAATACACTCATATTTTCTTCTGCAATACATAATATACTTTTCACCTCATTCAGTGTAATTTTTCATCTCAAACACTGCAGATTTTATCTCTATAAGTTTGTCCTGACTTTTTCTGTCTTTAATGCCTTTACTTAAAAATTTGAATATCTGGAATACAATTATAATAACAAATTTAATGTCTGCTTATTCTGACATTTGTGTCAGTTCTGGGTCAGTTTTGATTGAGTTTTCTCTTCATTATGTATTATGTACTCTATTTTCTCTTCTCTGAATGCTGATAATTTTTTATTTGACACCAAACATTATGAATTTGACCTTGTTGATTGTTTTTATATTTCTGTAAATATTCTTGAGGTTTTTTTTTTTTTTTTTTCTGGGATACAGTTTAGCTGCTTAGAAACAGTTTGACCCCTTTAGGTCTTGTTTTAATGATTTATTAGATGGGATGTGAGTAGTATTTCTTCTAGAGCTAATTATTCCCTGCCTCCCTCAGAAGTAATACCCTTCTGAGTATTCTACACCTTGAATTATGTGTTTTTCCAGTCTTGCTTGTGGGAGCAGTCACTATTCCTAGCTTTTTTGAGCTCTGCGTAGTGTTCCCTCTAATTCCTTTGAGTGGTTCTTTCTCTGGCCTCAAGTAGTTTCCTTATACACATATGTTTATCAGTACTCTGTTGAAGACATGAGGAGGACCCTCTGTGGATCTCCAGAATTCTCTTTCTGTGTAGCTCTCTCCTCTCTAATACTCTGTTCATCAAATTATAGACACCTTTGCTCTTAGCTCTGTCTCCAACTCAGGGAATCCTCTGGGCTTTGTCTGGGCTTTGTCCTTCCTCCACTGCAGTCTAGAAACTCTCTTAAGACATAAGCAGGGCAATTGTAGGGTTATTTTGTGTATTTTCCAACTCTCAGGAATCATTGTCCTCTGTTCCTGATGTGCATTGTCTTGAAAAGAGCTTTCATATACTGTGTGTTTCAGTGGGAAGGTAAAAACAGTTCCTGTTGCTCCATCTTGGCCAAAATCACAGTCTTTTAATTGGAGTGGTTATCTCATTTACATGTGTTGTAATTATTAGTGTGGTTGGGCTTAAACATAACATCCTGCTATTTGTTTTCTATTTGTCTTATCTGGTTTTTTTTCCTTCAATTTTCCTTTTCTGCCTTTTAAAAAATTAATCAAGAAATTTTCATTATTCCTTTGAATATCCTCTATTGGCTTTTTAGCTATAGTTTCATTTTTTTGTTTGTTAGTTTTCTCTAGAGATTGAAATGTGCATCTTTAATTTATCACAATACATCTTCAACTAACAATATAAAACTCCATGTTTAAAAACTTTATAAAAATAGACTTCCATTAATCCTCTCTTGTCCTCTAGACTATTATTTTCATATATTTTATTTCTATTATATATTAGAAACCCCACCACACATCATTTTACTTACACTGTCAGTTGTAAGCAAAGACAAAAAGACTTTTATATTTACTTACTTATTTATTTTTTATGACACTTTGCATTCCTACTTATAGATCCAACTTTCCATCTAGTATCATTTCTCTTCAGCCCAGAGCCTTTCCTTTAGCAATTAATTTTTTTAGGTGTATCTGTGAGCTACAAATTCTCTCACTTTTTGTTTACCCTTTTATGTTATTATTTTGCCTTGTTTTGAAGAATATTTTCTTTGGATATAGAGTTATAAGTTGATAGTTTTTTTCACCCCAGTACTTTGAAGATATTTCAGAAATCGTTTATTACTTGCATTGTTTATGGTGACAAATCAATTATTATTCTTATTCTCATTAATATAATACACTTCTCTTCTGGCTCTTTTTAAGATTTTATCTTTGTTTTTCGGGAATTTTACTATGACATTTTAAAATATCTTGCTTGAGACTTATTGGGCTTCTTGGATATGTGGGTTGAGTTTTTAAAAATCAAATTTGGAAATTTTTGACCACTAATTCTTCAAATATTTCTTAGGCCACATTTTATCTCTCTCCTCTCCTTCTGAGACTTGAATTATACATATTTTAGACTGCTTTATATTATTTTGCATTATTAAACATTGTTATTACTGATGTTTTATTTATTTTTATCAATTCTTTTTCTCTTTGTACATCACTTTGAACAACTTCAATTTACTTGGGTTCAAGTTCACTGATCTTTTTTTCTGCATTGACTAATCTACTGTTAATTTCATCTAATTAATTTGTGATTTCACATATTTTAGTTCCAGAATTTACACTTTTTTTTTTTTTGAGTTTACAATTTTCTGCAGAAATACCCAATCTCATCACCATTTTACCTCTAAAATGTTGAACATATTTAAAATAGTTGTTCTGAAGTCCTTACCTGCCAACTTCAATAACTGTCTTTTGTGGGTCTGTTTCTATTGATTATGTTTCCTCTTCATTATCATAATTTTTCAATCACTCTGCTTCTTTTACTAACTGAGGTTAACTGACATACAACATTATATGTTTTCTATTTTTCTCCATCTCTTCTTTGTTTTCTTTTCCCTCATTTTTTTTTTTTTTGCCTTCTTTTGGTTTGAGTATTTTTATGATTCTATTTAATCTTCTTTGTTAGATTATTAGCCATGCTCTTTTGTAACTTTAGTGGGTTTTTTTGTATTCCAGACGTTGTGTTATTTTTTTGTATTTTTTTGTATTCCAGATGTTGTATATAAAGAGCAGTGAAGACTGAAGTTTTTTGAAATAAACAAAGAAAAGTGCTCTTCTGTCTTCTCTGCTCTTTATACATAACGTCTGGAATACAATAAAAAAGAAACAATTGGGGCTTCCCTGGTGACGCAGTGGTTGAGAATCTGCCTGCCAATGCAGGGGACACAGGTTCAAGCCCTGGTCTGGGAAGATCCCACATGCCATGGAGCAACTAGGCCCGTGAGCCACAACTACTGAGCCTGTGCGTCTGGAGCTTGTGCTCCGCAACAAGAGAGGCCGCGATAGTGAGAGGCCCGCGCACCGTGATGAAGAGTGGCCCCCGCTCGCTGCAACTAGAGAAAGCCCTTGCACAGAAACGAAGACCCAACACCGCAAAAAATAAATAAATAAATAAATTAATTAAAAAAAAAGAAGAAACAAGTTGAGATGGGTGTGTGTGTGTGTGTCAACCAAAAGCCCTATGAGGGCAAGGCAGTGAAGAAATTTGGTTGGAAGGAAAGGTATGTAATTCAGTTGTGTGTCCCCAGTTGCAAGTATCCATTAGGAGCCTCTGGAGGTAAACCAATAAATCCTTGCGCCTCCTTCAAGGAGAAAATCCTGCTCTTGAATCCACCAGGAAGTTCATGTGGTGTGTCCAGAAAACCACTAACAATTCCAAAGATAACAATATCCCACACTCACACTGCACTTTATGTTAACATGTTCAGGCCCATGGATCTCCTTTGATTCTCAGTCTTAGTAAGAGGGAAGACTGGGAAGGTCCAGTGGTCCAGTTTTGGACTGGCTTTGAAATGTCATCCTAAAGACTGACCTTTATCTCATATTCTGCCATCTTCTCATCACTGTGGTGGCCTCATTGCATGTCTTCCTGCTTCCAGGAATAAGGAAGACTTGTAATGTCTTCTTTGATCCCTTCAGTCCATCCAACATGCTGAGTAGGCAATCTAAAAGGTAAATCTCCCTTTGTCACTCTCCTGCTCTATACTCTTCAATGGCTCCCCAGTGCCTTTGGGACAAATCTATAAGGGCTTTGAGGTCTGGCTTCTTTCCACTTCTCCAGCCTCATCTTTCTTATCCTACTCCTCACTCCAGCCACATTAAGCATTCTTCAATTCCTTCACTGGGTCTTGCTCCCTCAGGCATATGTGCACAACGCACCTTTTGTCTGGGACACTGCATCCCACCCCTATAACACATACACACACACACACACACACACACACACACACACACAGAGACATACATAGACACACTCTCACACCCTCACCCCTGCTCATCCATCAGGTCTCAGCTGCAGACTCACCTCCTCTCCCTGATGCCTAAGGCTGGGCGAGCCGTGCCTGCCCTGGGCCTGGGATCACTTCCACCACGGCCCCTGCTCACCTGCTGGTAGCACTCCATTACTCTCCTGACTCCTCACTGGAATGAAAATGCAAGGAGAGCTGGGACTGTGTCCATCTTGCTTATCACTGTGTCTCTATTCCCAGGCATAATGTCTGTACATAATAAACCTCAGCGAAGATTCATTGCATTGAATAGGACCCAGGAAGCTACAGACTGCTTGTTTTGCCATATTTTCTGCCACTTGTTTAAGGGGTCAGTTCATGAGTACTTATTGTCTCTCATAGCCTAGCTCTGGACTTGGCCCTGAGGGGCTGGGTGAAGGGGACACTAAAATAGAATATTAACAATTCAGGACTTCCCTGGTGGCGCAGTGGTTAAGAATCCTCCTGCCAGTGCAGGGGACATGGGTTCAAGTCCTGGTCCGGGAAGATCCCACATGCTGCGGAGCAACTAAGCCCGCGAGCCACAACTACTGAGCCCACGTGCCACAACTACTGAAGCCCACGCACCTAGAACCTGAGCTCCACAGCAAAAGAAGCCACCACAATGCACCGCAACGAAGATTAGCCCCCTCTTGCTGCAAACTAGAGAAAGCCCACGTGCAGCAACGAAGACCCAATGCAGCCAAAAATAAATAATAAATAAATTTTTAAAACCCCAAAAACATAAAAAAACAATTCAAACATTTATTGAACGCTTTACATGCGCTATGCCATGTTAATCCTCACAACAACCCTATATATTTGGTACTATTATTATCACCCCCACTTTATAGATGAGAAAACCGAGGCATAGAGAAGGGAAGCAATTTGTCTGAAATCACAGGGTTCAAGAGCGTTGGCTCTAGGGTTCAATGGGAGCGTTGGCTCTAGGGTTCAGTCCAGGTGTGCAATGCCAGAGACTCGCTCGCTCCTCTAATGATAACGCAACAGCGGCACTGACCTCCTGAAGCTTCCAGGCTGGTCCTTGAGAAGGCTGGAGATGCCAGCACAAGATACCAAGTGCAGGGGACACACAGAGAAGGGAGGAGGTAAGTGTCACCCACCGCAGTCTCAGAAACTGGGAAAGTGATGAGTTCTGGGAGAGCAATGCAGGGGCCCTCAGGGCATCCTGGTGACCCTGGGTTCCCAAAGGAAGGCTGGGAGCCCCTTCCTCCAATTTCCCTGGGACCTCAGGGCAGGACCTCAGGGCACTGAAGCCAGGCTGGAGCTCAGGGCCAGAGACTGCCAGGAACTAAACGTCAGGATTTAGGGCCCCAGCCAGACCTGGCTGCGCTGTGCTAGCAGCGAGCCCTGGGAGGAAAAGCAGGGAGAGAATCCATAGGAGCCCACGGAAGAGCCTCCGAAAACGGCCCCCAAGCCAGGGATCTGGGAGAAGCGGCGCTCTGGCGGCCAGGTCGGGGTGGGGCAGCCGGGCCACCCGGACACCTCTGACGGGCTATTTCCAATTTCCTATGGAATTAAGCTGTAAAAGCAGAGAGTCTGTCACCGTCTGCTGCCTCCCTGGGAGAGGAGAAAGTTACCGCGGCAGGCTCAAAAAAGCTGAACTGTCCTTTCCCAAACAAAACAGCAAGCAAGGAAGCTGGTATTTGGAGGGTGGTTTCAGAGCCCTGAGCTACATGTCTGGATGTCTGTCTCTACCTGCTTGCGCGACCTTGGGCAAGTCCCTTCCTCCCTCTGGGCCTCAGTTTCTTCATCCAGAAAAGGAGGCATCGGATGCAATGATGCCAGAGGCCCTTTCCAGCTCTGAGATGCTAGCATTCTGTAATAAAGTTGGGTGTGGGAAAATATGAGGTCTAGGGGGACTGGGGGAAGGGGCTGGAACCATCCTTGGTTGGAACAGTTAAAGGAAGCTCTGTTCAGCCCCAGCCCCAAGGTTCCCAAATCCAGCAGCAGAACTGGGATCCACCCAACCAAAATCAGCGAGGGGAAGCCAAAAGCATGAGTAAGGAGAGGTTGGGTCATAAACATGTCATCTGCACAAACATCCAGCCCCCTCTGGGGTCCCATTGGCCCCGCTGGGGGAGGAGAGTGCTGCTAGGGCCTCCTCAGCTACAACCCCGAGCTCACTCGCTTGGCCCGGGATTTCAGGGTGGAGGCCTGACTGCTTAGAAGGGAACCTGGCTGTGGACGTGCCCCGAGGAGCCGTCAGGAAGGGCTGGGTGAGGCGAAGCCCTCACCAAGGCCAGGCGGCTGGGGGTGGCTCTCAGCTGAAGGGAGGCCTTCCATCCTGATGTAACGCAGGGTTTGCTGGGATGGTCTCCATTTTGGATGTGCTGAGCCTCCTGCTTCTCCAGCCCTGACCGTTCTCCCAAGTTCCAGAAAACCAGCAGCCTGGGGGACCTGGCTTCCCGGATCTCCGCAGGCATTCGAACTCACCATTCCCCAAACACAACTCTTGGTTCTCTCCAAACTGTCCTCTTCTATGGGCTCAGGGACGGTACCGTCACCCAGGCACTCAAGCCAGTGTTCCAGAAGTAATTCTTGATCCTCTTTCTTTCTCCTCATCCGTATCTAAGAGGCTCCCCAAAGTGATCTGACCCTTTGAGCGGCCTGTCCTTGCCCATTCCTCTCTCTTAACCTCACTTTCTCTCTTTCTTGACCTCAAGTACACACATCTAGACTAATCACAACCTAGTTTTCATATGACTCACTTTTTGAAAATTGTCATTTTTAATAATGAAGATAAAGGCTACGACCTTGACAATAACCTGCATTCCAAGACATTATTCCCCCATCCCATCTCCTTGCCTTCTGAGGGGACCATCATCCTGCATCCTGTGTTTATCGCTCTATTGCTTCCTTTTTAATACAATCTTTTTTCATCTATATGCACTCCTAAAGTCTAATTTCAAATTTTACAAAAGGATATCATTTTGTATGTAATCTTTTATTTATTTATTTTTATTATTTTTTTTTGGCGAGGGCGGGGTGCACTGCACCTCACGGCATGTGGGATCTTAGTTCCCCCACCAGGGATTGAACCCGCGCCCCCTGCAGTGGAAGAGTGGAGTCTTAACCACTGGACAGCCAGGGAAGTCCCTTGTACGTAATCTTTTAGAATTTACTTTTTTCACTCAATATTATCTTGTCAAGCAGGGTAGACTATTTGCAAATATGGCTGCAATTATTCCTCTTTGTGCCTCCACATTCCTTTTGCAATGTGACTTGATGCAATGGAAGCATCAAGAGGTGAAGTCTATTACCCCACCTCTTAAATCTAGGCCAGCCTTATGTATTATTTTGACTAATATAATGTGGCATAGTGCCACGTCTGAGTTCAGGCATCAAGAGGCTTTGTGCTCTCCCTCATTCTCATGGAGACTTCCATAGTCTTGTGAACAAGTCTGAGCTAGCTTGTTGGGTGATGAGAGACATGTGGCCCATTTGCCACCATCCCCCTAGCTGACAGCCTATCAACCCTCGAAAGCCAAACCTCTTAGCTGACTCTCCACTGACCATGGACTCATGAGGAAACCCAGCTAAGACCAGAAGAACTGCCCAGCTGAGCCCAGCCTACAATGCCTACCCATTTATTTAATTGTGAATTAAATAAATAATGGTTGTTTAAGCCATTAAGTTTGGAGTGGTTTGTTAACACAGCAACCACCAACTGCTATGTCAAGATTCAGCTGTATTGTTGCCTGCTTCTGTGGTTCATTCATTTTCACTGCTGAATAATATTCCACTGTGTGTATATAGCATTGTTTATTCATCCACTCTCTTGCTGATAGGCATTTGTGTTTCTGCCATCGTGAAAATGCCTCCGTTAACTTTTTTTGGTTCATGTTCTTTATTGAATATGTGCAAGAGATGAATTCACCTCTCTAGACTCACAGCTACTGGGAAACTTGAGTGCATTCTCCTCATTGTCCCAGAAGAAGCTATCAAAAACAAAAAAGATCAGGACATTCCCTGCTCAAAATCTTTCTGGGGCTCCCCACTACCCTCAGGGTAGGGTCCAATGCCTTAATCTCTGTGACCTGGTAAGTTATCTCCTCTCTGTCAATAAACTTGGTAACTAAATAGCTATGAGACCTTGGGGACAAATTACTTTACTTCTCTGTGCCTCAGTTTTCTCTTCTGGAAAATGGGGCTAATAACATACAAAAGCCAAATGGTAAAGCTGATGTTTCCTAAAGTACATCACACTTCAGGGCCTTTTCCCATGTGGGTCCCTCTGCCTAGAAAGCCTGCTCTTTCTTTGTCTACCTAGTTAACTTGCCCGTCCAGACCTCGCTTGGGTGTCACTCAGTTTCCTGAATTTACTCAGCAGTTTACTGCTTTTCCTCCCCCACCTCCCAGTAGAATTGACCTCACCCTCCTCTGGGCTCCACTCTCCCCTGCACACGTCTATCATTGTTCACGTCTGTTTACTGGGCCTCTTTGAAGGACTATGTCCCATTCATTTCTGTATCCCAGAGCCTGGCACAGAGTAGATTCAGCATAAATGTGTGGTGAATGAATAAATGAACAAATGAATTACTGACCTTGTTTCGTTCATCATTCATCCAACAATCATCTATTGAGTCTGGCTCCCTGCTAGTCACCGCCAGGGCTCAGAGGAGACCTCTGCCTTCAGAGTCTGATGGGGAGACGCAGACCACATGGCTCAGAGTGGTCTGGGCTGCAACACGTAGGTCTCCTGCCCAGAACAAGTGGAGCCAGAGGTCTGCCCTCAGGGAGCCTGCTAACCATGGAAGGAAATGGGGCTGAGACCCGAGGCTGGGCTAAAGAAACCCATGCATTCAGTGCATTTGGGATTCCGAGGATGCACAGGATGGGAGTTTAGAGTCTAGAGAGCCATGGAGATGCGTGACGGTGTCAGAAGCCTGGGTACAAGCTCCACAAGTGCAGGAACCATCCTCCTCACTCCTATAGCCCTAGGCCCAGCCAGGGTCTGACACTGAGGGGGTAGTCAACATAAATATTTGCTGAGTATTTGATAAATGAGGAGAGGGAATCCAAAGAAATGAGAACTGCATTCCAGTCCCACTCTGCCACATGGCGGTCAGTGACGACGGCCAGACACGTCTCCCCTCTGGCCTCAGATATTTTCCAACGTCCTATCCAACTCTAAATCCTATGACGATACAGAGATGTAGGTTATGCCCTCAGGGTGCTCCTTGACTGGCTGATGTGTGTGCGTGTGTGTGTGTGTGTGTGTGCACGCCTGTGCATGGGCACACATGCATTGTATCTCAGAGCCAGGGTTGGAAATGGTAACAATAGCAGCAACAAAATAGGATAACTATCATTTTGGGCACAGAATGCAAAGTTCTCAATGTTTCACGCCCACTATCTCATTTTACCCTTACACACACTGCGTGAGATGGGTGAGGTTCTTGTCCCCATTTTACAGATAAGGAAACTGAGGCTTCTGAGGAGGAATAAATGGTCCCACACCTACTAACTGGCAGATGTGGGATTCGAAGCAAGATCTGTCTGACCCCAGGCTCTTAGCCACTCCCCGCCACCACCTCCCACAAGAGGTCTGCCCTCTGGCTCCTGGGTCTTTCTGCCACTTGAGGGCAGCTTCTGATGATGGAACCTGGCTGAGAATTCAGACATGACGGAGGTCCAGGTTGGAGGGTGGTGGAAGCAGGGCGAACGAGGAGAGGGCGTTCAGCCTCACTACCTCTCCAGACCCCTGCTAACTGGAGGCAAATTCCCCGTGTGAAAGATCTGGCGTGGGTCCTCCAGGGTTTGCATGGGAGTTTTTGGAGTTTTTGCCTTTGCTTAACCGAAGGGCTTACCACGGTGCTCTGGACTGTTTCTTTTCTGGCTGGGCTAAGGGAGGGCAGAGGTCAGCGGAGGCCCTGCCTTTGGCTCACCCTCAGGGAGGTGGATTCTGAGCCAGTCCCAGAGATCCTGAAATGGCCTCTCACACTCAGGCGGGAGAACTGGGACATCGCGGCCCTCCTGGGCCCAGCTCCTTCCCTCACGTGCAACAGAGCAGCTTAGAGAGAAGCTCAGTGCTGGAAATCCAACCACACAGAAGGCTGCTACAAGCTGGCTTTTGAAAGGTGCGCTCTTTCTTCAAAAGCTTAAGGGAGGAAAAAAAAAAAAAAAGCAAGCAAGAAAGAGAGACATAAAGAAGAGAAAGATTGGCCAGATGAGGGGTCTGGTCTATTGAGCAAAATTTCCTGACCCATTCATCCTAATTATGCCTGCGGCTGAGGCCATCGTGGGGTTGTTCTTGCAAATGTACTCAGTGGACAGATCGTGGCCTTTTCTGCAGCTGCAGGCTCCCCATTCCAAGGCCCCAACTCAACAGGTCTGATGGAAGGTCTTGGATGCCGATCCCAGATCGAGTCACCCTGGCGGGGAGGGCCTTTCTGGGCCCCTGGGGAAAGATTTAGTTGGTGGGGACCTATGATCCTGCAGCTGAAGCTGCAGCCCTTCCTGGAGGGAGGGGGCTGGAGGTGGAAGGGTTTGTGGCGGTGAAGGGTGAGGGGGGCAGGAGCTGCCAGGGCTGTCTTGCTGGTCCCGGAGCCTCAGGAAGACCATCTCCTGGCTCCTCAGGGACTGTCCCTGGAAGTGACCTGAACCCCAGGGAATCGGGCCAGAAGCAACCTCCACCATGATTTCTGCACACGCCCCTGCCCCTCTGGCGAGGTGTGCGGGTAGGTGGGGGAAAGTCTTGCTCATCCAGGCCTTCGGAAATATCCCGACACACTCTCTTCCAGGCCAGCCGAAGTTACTTTCCAAGTATTTCACTTTCCATTTCTTCCCCAGATCTGGTAACAGGGTGTTCCTGCCCTCTTCCCCTTGCTGACCTTTTTGGCTGGGCCCTGCCTCTGCTGCGTTTCATCAAATCAACATGCTCTCAAGAAACCAGGCCAACTCTGCTCTCAGCCCCATGGAAGGCGCAGATGTGGGCTACGGGCCCTGCTTGGCCTACGGCAGCTTACCATCCAAACTGAGGGACACTGGACAGAGGGAAACAGGTGCCAGGGGGCCCACGGGCTGTGAGTCTGGCATCCTGCCTGCCAAGGCCAGCCCTGGCATTCTCTAGACAGCTGTGTTACCCTGGAGAAGTGTCTTGAGCTCTCTGAATCTCAACGTACTTATCTGTAAAATGGGCACTATCCTATCTGCCTTGGAATGTCGTGAGGTTGAAACAAGACAACGAAGGTGTTCGAAGTGCAAGTGCATGTCTGGGTTGATACACAGTATCTGATGCTGCTTTAAGTTTCTGAGGCAGAAGTCCACCCCTAGAATTTCCTCTCCTGGGGGTCAGCCTCTTCTGTGTGTTTCTAGGCAGGTGGGAAGAAACTGAAACAGTAGAGTCATACATAACTGGGTTTGAATTCTGATTCAACTCCCACCTCTCAGAACTCCAGTCATAAATGAAATATAATATAATATGTGGATAGAAATGCCACCATCCTCAAGGGGTGGAGGGCAGGGTTAAGTGACACAACACAAGCCTTTGGCACAGTGCCGCGTGGCGGGAGGGAGGGTGACCATCATGACGATTCTTCTCTGGGATCAGGGTGGTGACCTAGCCTGTAGTCTCTGAGATGGCCTCGGGGGTTCTTGGCTGGGAAGCCAGTCGTTTCTCTAAGAGGAAAAAGGGTGCTGTATAGCTCGTGCTCACTCAACCCCATTCCCTCCCACTCACCAACACCGTTTTTCTTTTTCCAAGCCACAGGAGTTTTGCAGAGCAGATATAGAAAGGAGGGAGTAAAGAAAAAAAAAAAGAAAAAGAAAGAAAAAAAGCAGAGCCATCTGAAGCCAGAGTGGGCATCGTGCAAGAGGCTCTGGACTTGCAGACAGCTGTAGCCTACATACGACATGCAATGAGAAAAGTCCCAGATCTAAGCAGAGCTCCGGCCTACTTTGAAGTGTTGACAAAACATAAAATTAAAAGCATCACAATGCGAATTATCACTTTGTTTTTTCCACTTTGATAGCCTCTACAAAGCATTTTATACCAATGAATCAATACAAATGTCTCTTTATGAGGACATCAGGAACCAAAAAAAAATTTTTTTTTCCTTAAGAGAAACCAAGGAAACTAACAAAAAAATTTGAGCTCTGGCTCGCATAATAGCCCTAGGTAACATTGTAAGTTGGGTCTCTCCTTTTAACAGTGGCCGTGGAGGTCATTGAGGTCCATTGGTTTGGGTCACATCATCCAGATCTTGGATGAACGTCCTGCCTGCTGATGAATTTGCACCACAGGATGAGACAGTTCAGTCACAGCTGCGTCGCTATTATCTTGCGACTGCACATGTGTGCTTGTGCACATGTATAAGAATATACATAGTGTATGTCTCCATAGGTATATGCATGTATAAATGTATATATATATATATGTATTTTGTGGCTTGGTAAAATAAAGCTCGCAAATTAGGAATAATTTATAACTCGTTATAACTCGATTATTGGCTGGGACTCCCTTTATGTTACAACAGATGGACTTTTGCGTGAAATATTTTCCCCGAGTTGCTATAGAGACATGCCAACATCTTTCTGCTGAAGTGATTCCCTGCAGGCCTGTTTGCTGTTGCGACCGGTGCAGAATCACTTGCAGGCTGAATCACTTGCAGCCCTCGCAGAGACTGATTAAAGAGGCTGGGGGCCCTGGGAGTCTCGGGCCTCTCAGCTACTGCCACCAGGGATGGGCTGCAAAAGTCGTTAGGGCTGGATTGGGGGGTGGGGACTGGGCTGGCGGGTGGAAGAGGATGCCCAGGTGAACCAGGCAGCTGCAGGGGAGAGGAAAATAACGTGGGCTCATCCAAGACCTACTGTGTGCTACTCGTGGCTCTAGGAACTTGTCCATCTCTTACCTTGTCTAGTCCCTATAGCAACCCTGTATGGTGCGTCCTGTTATTCCCATTTTTCAGGTGGGAAAGATGAGGCACAGAGGAGTTAGGTGATTTGTTTGAGTAACGACCATAGCATTCAAACCCAGGTTTCTCTGACTCTATCATCTTATCATTAGTGTCTTCCCCAAAAGGGGGTGGGGTGGGATAGATGGGGTGCATTTGGAACTTAGAATCTTTGTTGAACTGAAAAGCCACAGGCTGGGCAGGGTGGCCAGATTCAGCCCTCTGCCAGTTCCTCTGGCTGTCGGAGGATCCTCAGACAAAACCTCGAGCCTCTGTCACACAACTCACAGTCCATTTGGGCAGACACACTCAGGCCTGTCTGACCAGCAACGTAAACATGGCCAAGCACTGAGACACTGTGGGTCCCAACTCCTGAGACAGAGACTATGCATAGGCCCCTGCCGCCCCCTTCCCTTCTCAGGCAAAGTTAGGAACTGAGTGCCGTTTCCCTAGAGCAGAGTTTACAAAGAGGGTGGCCTGGAGTGATGACAAGGGCATGAACTTTGAAATCAGACAGACCCAAGTTAGAATCTTGAATCCACTCTGGTCCAGAGGTATGACTTTGGGCGACTCCCTCCTCCTCTCTGAGCTCTGATTTTCCTTATCTGTAAAGTGGGACTCATAGCACCTACCTGGCAGGGTGAGACTCCGCTCTTCCACTAGAATGGAGGCTCCCTAGTACCGTGTCTGGCACACAGTAGACATTGCTAAATATATGATGAATAAAGGAATACATTTTTAATACATCTGCCATGTAACAGGTATTCAATAAGTGGTAGAAATGATTTTCATCTGGCATTTCTTAGACTTTCGGGGCCCTTTTCTTCCTTAGTATTCTTCTTTTTTAAAAAATAAATAAATTTATTTATTTATTTATTTTTGGCTGCGTTGGGTCTTCGTTGTTGTGCACGGGCTTTCTCTAGTTGCTGCGAGCGGGGGCTACTCTTCACTGCGGCGTGCAGACATTGCAGTGGCTTCTCTTGTTGCAGAGCACGGGCTCCAGGCCCGCGGGCTTCAGTAGTTGTGGCACACGGGCTCAGCAGCTGTGGCTCGCAGGCTCCAGAGCACAGGCTCAGCAGTTGTGGCGCACGGGCCTAGTTGCCCCGTGGCATGTGGGATCTTCCCGGACCAGGCATCGAACCCGTGTCCCCTGCATTGGCAGGCGGACCCTCAACTGCTGCCCCACCAGGGAAGTCCCTTCCTTAGTATTCTTAACTTCCCTTCCTGGGCAGAGTTTCAAGGAGAACCCTGAGTCTCTGAGTCTCCTCCCCAGCCTCTTCCAACCCATAATAGACAGGATTCTTGGAGAATAAAAACAACCCAACACGTTAACAAGTATCTCAGTCCATGGAGATCTCTTCCCATGAGAGGACATTAGTCAGGACCCTTTAGATTGTTTAGAAACCTAATTAAAACTGCCTTAAGCTAATAAAGGTACATATTCCCAGGAGTAAGCAGCTTCAGGTATGGCTGGATCCAGATGTCCAGTCAATCTTCATCCATTTCTTTAATTCACTCTCTTCTAGCATGGCTTCACTTTCAGGCAGGCACTGCCCTTGTGATGGCAGGACAGCTGCCCAGCTCCAGAACTACTTCTCACCAGCTCAGCACCTTCGCAAAAAGAGAACTCTTCCCCCCAAGGTTCAAATACAAGTCCAAGAACTGAATTTCATGAGATGCACTTGGGTCACATGCCAAGGCCAATCAGGTATCCATTCTAGAAACCTGGAAGTGGAGTCAGCTCTGGCTAAGTCAATATGGCCTTAGAGTGGGGAAGGAGCAGCTCTCCAAAGGTCAAGTGGATATTCTTGCCAGAAGAAGAGGAGAGGGATGTTGAGCAGGCAAACTCAGCCAGTATCTGCCACAGAGAGAGAAATAACCTAACGTAACCTTTATTCTCATGACAGTCCTGAAGGGTAGTTATGATTTTTCTCATTTTACAGAAAGATGAAGCCCAGAGAGTCTGGGGACATTGCCCAAGGCCACGTCATGTGTCAGTGGTAGAGTCAGGGTGGGAGCCCCCAAGCCTGGATTCTTACTGGCACTTTATAGGAGGAAGTGAGCCTTGCAGAGGGTCTAGAACTAGCATTTGGAAAATGGGTGGGAGATGCAGGTGGCCCCAGGATCCCAACGTCAGCCAGAGGAAGCTTCCAGGTCAGGCTCTTTGCGGTGCTTGTTCTTGTTTGTGCCAAGTAGCACAAGTCTTGAGACAAGCAGGTGCTTGCTTCCTTCATCTTTCCAAAAATCCCAAAGCATGATACATTTGAGAATGTTGTAAGCAGTTTATCATTTTACTTTGATTATCTCAAGTCAAAAATTATTTGACCTCGGCATTATTAAGGGTCCTATTTTTAAACATCTTTTGTGGGCTCTTTGGTTTCTCTCTTTACTTGGAGAAGGTCCCTACATCTCAGGCCATCATAAACCCACAGAGCTGGGATCTTCCAAGAAGGTTTTGGATGGAAACACCTCAATCCGGGCCTGAAGACCGAGGCTGGTGCTGTTGTTTCCTCCCCTCCCAATCCACTTCCAACCCTTGTTCAATCTTAAATTTCATCACCCCTTTGAAGACTACCCTGATAGCTTCACACCCATGCTTGCTCCTGGCCCAAACATGGCCCTGCTTATCTGTGCTGCACAGAGAAACATTTTGCAACTCTGGACTAGGTCCCAGTCATCTGGACTCATAATTTAGCCTGCCCTTGAATTCATCTGTAGAATCTTGTCTTTCAAGAATAGATTCAAAATAAAGTTTGTAAAGGGCTTTGCAAACTGTAAAACAATATTATGACTCATGTTATTCTGTATCTCATCCTCACCAGTCTCTTGGTTCCTTTGTCATTGAAATTTGCTATAATTATACATATAATTATTATGTATATCAATTACATATAAATAAATATGTTTATATACCAATATACTAAACATACATATATATACCTATACACAAATATATACATTTTATGTATATACATATATATATACTATACACACACACACACACACACACACACACACACACACACACACACGCTTTATTGGATCTGTCTCCCTCACCAAACACTACGTTCCAAGAAGGTGTGCGTCGTGACTGTCTTGTTCATCATTGTTATCCCAGCACATGGTATTGTCCTGGTGGGGAATTAGATGCTCAGTAAATGTTTGCTAAATGAATGAATGCATGAGTGAATGAGTGGGTGGATGAAAAACATAGTCTGGCTTTCCCAACCAGGTGGTAAAGCAAAGGCAATGGAGTTAGGCACATCTGGTTTCAAATCACAGCTCTGTCGCTTCCTAGCAATGTGACCTTGGGTAAATGACCTTGCCGTGTTTGTTTTCTCATCTGTAAAATGGGGCTAATAACATATTTCACTGAGGATGCTAAAAGGTCACCTATGTGAATTCAGTGTCTTCAATAGTAAGCACTCAATAAATGTCAGAACCCTTCTCTCTTCCCCTCTTTAGCAATTCTACAATGCCCACAATAGTGGGCAAATATTGGATGTTTAATAAATACTTTTTGATTGATGGGTGGATGAATTTATCAAAGTGATGGGCACGACTTGGGTGTGGCATTTCCATTCCTGGTTGAGAGAAAACTGTGAGACGGGTAACTGAGTCAAGAATTCAGAGAGGCCGTGGGCAGTGATGAGAAGTTAGAACAGAGAGGTAACTAGCTAGTGTTTGCACACACGTGTGTGTGTGTGTGTGTGTTCATTTTTGCATGGATATGGATAGATGTACGCAAAGAGAGAGAACTAGTTATTCAAAGTCCTTTGATTCTTTGTTAAGAAGTTGAAGTTTATAATCAAATGGGTTCTTGGAATCCCCTGGAAGTTCTTGAGAAGGAGGAATGCGATGGAAATTCTTTTAGTATCTACATAAAGAAGAGACTTATACAGGGAAAGGCTGTGAAGGCTGTTCTAGTAATCTAGGAAAAAGAGAGAAATGGCTAGTAGGCATTCAATAAACCACGTTGACATCAAAAAGTAAAAAGAGGCAAGCCTTGAATATTCCTTGGATCCATAAATCAAGAAATATTTATTGGGTATGGAGCAAGAGAGAGTAGGGACCAAACTTGTTTTTATTTTTCCTTCTAAAACTATAAATGTGATTTTTCCATTGCAAAATAATTTAGCCCCACTACAGGATATAATTCGAAAATGAAAGGAAAAATAATCATCCATAATCCTACAACCAGAACAGCCCCATGACTGCATTTTATGTCCCCACATCTATGACCATAGGAGAATGAAAGAGTCTGCTGTGTTCATGATGGGGATATAGAAGGAGGGTCAGAAGGATGTTACAGAGAGGTCATGGCTGAACTCACTCACTCATTTGCTTATTTGATTCCATCCTCACGAGACAGACCTAAACAGCAAAACCACACCTTGACCTCGGGTTGGAATCTCCCAGTCTCTTTATGCAACTCTGGACATCAACCGAGTTGGGTTACCTACAACCTGATCACCAGAGGAGTCCTCTTCCTTCCTCACTGGATGGTAGACATTTTAGTTTTTTGTCTTTTTTGCATCTGCTACCCCTTTCTTATTGTATCTGATCTTCCTTTGGGAAGAGTCCTCGTTGCGTGGAGTCCTGGCAATAGAGTTCTTTCTGACTATTGTGTTGGTCAATGGTTGCTTAGCTGGTCCACCCATCAGATGTCCTTGGTCATTCCACATTCTTCTGTCAGTATATGAATAGGTTGGTTCATCAGCCTGATGGCCATCTGGTCAGCTGGTTATCCAGGCAGGTTAACCTATAGTCCCTTGGCTCACTGAGTGGTCTGTTGGTCTGTTCACTGGCCAGGAGTCCATCTGACTATCAACTGGGCAGTCGGGCTGTTCACTGGTGTATCAACCACTCCATTGGCTCCGCTATCCCCGGGTTATTTCCTGCATCTGGCAGCCTGGCGGTCAGTCTCTCCATTAGCTTGCTGGCGGCCAGCTCTTCTGTCAGTCAGTAAGTCAGTAAGTCTGTCAGTTGCCAGTGAGTCGGCTGTGCCCCATCCCTGTGAGCCCCTCCAGCTGGTGACCTCAGTCCTCACCTGAGCGTGGAGGGTGTGGAGGGAGAAGCTCATTTCCTCCCCGCGGAGGTCCTTTGAAGTGCTCAGTCAACCCTTGGAAACGAAATCAAAAGTTATTTATTAGGTACGAGAGTGAAAACGGCCCCATCACTCTAAGTTACTGACGGCTAACCTGAGCTTACTCATTTTCTTTCAAAACTCATTAAAATTCAGAACCATGGTTTCTTTTCTTGCCCCCTCTCCCACCCCCTGGGCCTGGCTTCTCCTTCTTCAGCTGTGGCATTGGTTTGCAGGAGCACGTGACTTCATCAGCTGATCCCGATGACAACCAGAGCTGTCAAGGTCCCTGCAGAGATGAGTCACCCTCCCGGAAAGAAGGCGTGTGGAGAGCCAGGCAGGTTCCCAGACCCCAGGCCTTGGCCCTGGGGTCCTGCTCAGGGGCTCGTGACCCCAAGAGGAAGGCAGTAGTCCAGCCTATGGGGCCATTTTCCACTTGGAGGCCTGATGTGTCTGGAAGGATGATTCACTGGGATGGGCTCCGGCAAAGGGGGTTAAAGAACGGTTTTCCTGTGGGCCCTTCTTTCTTTCAGCTGGGAGAGGAGGGGACATAAGCTGTTTAATATCCAGGGCAGATTTCCCAATGCCTAAGAGAACAGGCAGCGTACTAGGCACCAGGACACCTGGGTTCCAGGCTGGCCCACAGCTAAGAGCAGAGGAAGAAGTTGGCTCTTGACTATCTCCTAGCTCCCCACTGAGCCACTGTCTTTCCAGGTTTCCATTTCCCTCCCTCACCTCCACCTCAGGCTCTCCATGCTCATCAAGTAATCTCTAAGAACCAACCCTGTGCCTGGGTTTGAGCTGTCAAGTTCAAGTTCAAAAACAGGCATTTATTGAGTGCTTATTGGGGTCAGGGTCTCCTGTTCTTTCCTTCCAAAGGGCATACCTCTTCATTTATTTATTTGTGAAACAGATATTTACAGTTATTTGCATACTTGCTGCCTTCCAAGCACTGGACTAGGTATAGAGACAGTGTTAAGCAAAACTGGCATCATCCCTGCCTTCATGGAGATTAGTGTCTAGACAGATTCACATGGATCAGATGATCACACAAAAGAGTGTTTAATCTACTGAGATAGGTGCTTTGATGGAAAAACACCAGTGATATATGAGAGAGACTATAAGGACACCTAACCCAATTGTGGTTTTGGGGAGCCAGGGGGGGCTTCCCCAAGTAAATGACTGAATATGAAGATTAAAAGTTACCAAGGTGAAGAGAGGAAGGATCATCTCAAGTAGAGGGGACAGCATGTGACATAGCCCTGTAGAGGGAGGGAAGCTGAAGCGTCAAGGCACTGAAACAAAGTTCCTTGTAGCTTTTGCCAGAGAGTGGTGAGATTAGTTCATAGAGAGGCATTCATTTTTCTTCATTATTACATTCATTCATCCATTTGTACATTCATTCACACATACATTCATTTTCTCACGCATTCATGCACACATTCCACAAATAGTTACTGAATACCTACTCAACATCTGCCTTTCTTTCAGAGTTCACTGGTTGCAAGCGACAGAAACCAGGGCTGGCTAAACAGTGTTCGCTGGGTAGCCCTTAGAAGAATGCTGAAGAACCATAAAATTAGTGGGTCATGGGAGGAGCAGGTTTAGAAAGGAAGATTGCCATCCATCTCTGGGAACCATGGTAACCTTCTTGTAGCAGGCCCTGTAAACTCAGCCACTGCTATACCGCTATCCTCCTTTCCTTGTAGTATCAAGATCCAAAGCCCTGATAGGGAGTTCAGTCTGGCTCTCATATACTTGCCCCCTACCATACCAGGTCTATGAGAGAAAGGATATAGCCCCTTGGCTTTCTTACTGGTAGGTCAGCACGTGGATTTACTTTTCCAACAAGAATCCACGCAAAGGGGGAGTGGTTATTTTCTGAGAAATTTTTTTTTGTGTTAGTAGGGAGGGTAAATAGATATTGAGTAACCCCAAGTTATCTACCAGTCATTACAACCTTCAGATCCTAAAGGTCAAGCTAGGACTCCCATAGCTTTCTTGGCAATGGTGTGGGGAATCCCGGGCACATACTCCCATGTTCTTCCTTCCAAATCTGGCTCTCGACTGTGTCTTTAGGCACACAGCTTCCCAGCCAAGGCCTCACAGTTCTTCATTTATGAAATGGGCATACAAATCCTCCCTTTGGTACCTCCCAGCATTGCAATGAAAGTAAAGCAACTCAGTGCCTGTTGAAAGCCTTTCAGAGTCAAAGCTCTTTATTATCATGGAACCCCTGAACTCTGAGGCTGAAAATACTTGACCAAGGTGGGGCTCCTCTAAAAGGTAACAAGACCTTTCACTCGGCAGACAGGAGTAATGAAGAGTTGCATGGGAGAGAGAAGGACTTGGGCACAGAGGGCTGACCTGGGGAGTCTTGAGAAAGGCACAGGGATGCTCCCTGGATTTGTCTTCATCCCAAGTCCCTGGACTCATCTCTGGGTCGAGTAACAAGCTAGCAGCAGGCTGTCAGTAGAAGGGAAAGGTCTGTAATACACTGGGGTCCAAGCAATCCTGCTATAGGACTTGAAGAGGGCGTGAGCCATCCTCCCACTGTTACCACCATCCCCCATGCAACTTTGGCATCTGTAGGATTTACATGTAGCAGCTGCAGGAGACAGTGAACAGCCAGGGCCCTGCAGAGGGGATGTGTTCACAGGCACACATGTGGTCCTCTGGACATTCCTGGAGGTCCTTGGGTTGGAGGAGTTATTACTAGATGCTTTGGGGGAAATTTAGTTCATACGAGCAACATTTACTGACTATGTACCACGTACCAGGCATTTTCTCCCTCAGTGTCTCCACCATGATGCTTTTTCTAATATTCCTGTTTCACTTCTTTCACTGTCTCTGCTCTGAACTTGTATTTATCCATCCATCCATCCATCCATCCATCCGTTCATCCATCCATCTTCTCAGCAAAAGACGAACATTTAGTGGTGATATAGCCTAGTTGATCAACTGCTACCCATTGGCAGAAGCTTAAGTCGTATCTAGTTTTTACTGTTATAAACAATACTGTAATGAACATCTTTGTGCATGCCTTGGAAAATATTTATGGAGCACCAACTTTATAACAGGTTTATACTAAGTTCTTTGGTAATATTAGTTAACTTTTTAATGAGTATGTCTTGAGTTCCCAACCCTGGTAAAGTATGTTTTGACTTTGCCTTTGTAGCCTCCATAATTCATCCCCCTCAAGTAGCTGCTTCATAGACATTGAATGATGAATGGATCAATGGACCAAAATAATGAGCCACCTCTGGAGCCAAAGTGTGGGTCTCCAGAGAACTCCAGCTTGGCTCCTACAAATGAACTACTTCCCACCTCTGATCCAGCCTTAGCTGTGGTAGCCTGCTCTCAAGATTTGGGGCTTTTTTGGTTTTTCAAAACTTTGGAATTTGCTCTCCTTTCTGCACTTCCATCTGTGTCTCCAGCCTCATCAACGACCTGGGAGTTAGGAAGGGGAGCAGGAAGGGGGATATATGAAGTGTCAGCATGGGCTATGGGCCAGAGCTGGGTTCTTCCTTTCTGCCTCTGAACACGTAGGAACAGAGCTCATGCATCTTCTTCTTCTTTTTTTTTTTTAAATTTCATTTTATTTATTTATTTTTTTCATGCATCTTCAAATGGTGCTCCCACTGAGCTCAAACCTGCCACACCCAACTGCTCCCCATTTGGCCACCTTCCCTGCACACACACACCTACGTGCCTCTCCTTGTGCTGTTCTCTCTGCTTGGAAAGCCCTCCCCCTGCTCACACATCCATTCAAAAGCCACTGCCTAACATGTTCCCATGAACTTCCTGCCAGGCAGAACCAATCGATCCAGTGTTCTGCTCCCATGTACCTTGCAGATCTCTGTTGCAGCTCTTCCCACGTTACCCTGGCCAGTTCCACTAAGCAAGGACTATCCCTTATCCAGGGATGGCAAACAGATTACACTTCAACGTGCCAGCTCTGATAGATTAGTCGTGGCTGCCTGGAGTGTTCTGTCTAGAGCAGGACAGACCAATACGATTGTAATGGGAGACACACTGATTTAAAATTTTCCAGTAGCTACATTCAAAAAAATAAATAGGTGAAATTAATTTCAGAAGTGTATTTCAGGGAATTCCCTGGAAGTCCAGTGGTTAGGACTCAGCACTTTCACTACCTTGGCCTGGGTTCAATCCCTGGTCAGGGAACTAAGATCCTGCAAGCCGCGAGGTGTGGCCAAAAAAAAAAAAAAGTGTATTTCATTTAACCCATTATATCCAAATATTATCATTTCAACATACAATCAGTATAAAAATTATTAATGAGATGATATATTGCATTCTCTTTTTCAGACTGAGTCTTCAAAATTCCATGTGGAAATTACACTTACATTTCAATTCAGATGCTGTTTTCATCAGAAATACTTGTTGTGTATTTAGATTTCATAAAATTTATAGTTGAAGTAGATTTGCATTTCCAAGTTGTTCCAAACATTCGTAAAGTTTTCCAATAACTGGGCGATCCGTTGTTAAGTGTAAATTAATTAGGAAATTAAAAATTCAGTTTTCTGGTGGCACTAGCTACATTTGAAATGCTCAATAGCCACATGTGACCAGTGACTGCAGTGTGAGAGAGCAGATCTGGAGGTATTCTGAAGCTGCAGAATGCTGCAGTCAGCTGGCAAAGCTTGCCTTGGAGATATATTTGGGCAGCGGGCACCCCTGGGCCTGATATTTGTCATTCCTGGTTTTATTTATCTCTGTATCCCCAGTGGCTGGTGGGACTCACTCGACGTTATGGAGGAATGGCCGCATGGATATCTCAATGACTTGGGATGTGCTGAGAACTGGCACACTCTGAGCTTTCTTACCTAGAAAGGGAAATGGTGATAGGGAGTCCTGGCATTTCTCTGAGAAGGGGACTGACAGCATCAGATTAGCACGTGGCAGGTGGCTCTGGTATTGGTTGGAGAACAGCCCAGAGGGCATAAGCCTGGAGGGGGCAGTGGGCAGGGAGGAAGCATTGCAGTGACCAACTCAGAGTGAGATGAGATGGTTAAAGGCACAGTCAAGACGCTCTGGTTCCTTCTGCTTTTAGAAGGAAAGTCCCAAGAAACTGGTCATTGCTCCAGTCCTGGGGCAGGGCTCCCCTCCCTCCAGGCAGGCACTGTATTTGTTGCTGACTTTTATTGCTATTATATGCATTGACCTCACTCTGAAGAGGGAGCTAGAATACACATGAAGCGGTGGAAAGAGCAGGGCCCTGGGGTGAGAAGCTCTCCAAGCTCAGTTGAGTGGCCATGTGACCCTGGGCCAAGTGACCCCACCTCTCTGTGGCTAAGTTTTCTCACAGGAGGACTGTGAAGGTGCCCATGCAGTATTGTGTGTATGTGTCTGGTGGGATGTGTGTGTGTGTGGGGTGTTGCATGAGATGACCCATGTACCTGTAAACTGAGCCTTTATGGATCTGGCATGTAGTCATTGTAAGGGTTCAGGCTATGGCAGTTGTTGCTCTATGATCATTCCCATACGAACAGCTACTATTTATTTTCAATGCAAGGACTGAGATAAGAAAAGGTGAAATACAAACTAGAAACTCCCCACATCACCCCAGAATGGGAGGGAGCAGATATGGGTACCTTTTGTGACAGCACCCCTGGGAGACTTCCCCCATCAGAGTGAGGAGATGGCAAGGTCTAGCAGAATTATTCTGACCGTGGACACTGAAGTCAGTTTGCCCGGTGGAATCCCAGATCCACCACTTCCTAGTTGTGCCTTGGTTTCTCTGTGCTTCGGTTTCCTGTCTGTAAAATAGGTATCATAATAATTCCCTCCTCACCGAGAGTGCTGTTTGTGTTGGTATTATTTTTCTCACTCTTTATGGGCAGCAGTATAGACTGGCTCTCACATGGCCCAGCCAAACCCCCTTCTCCAGCCAGTGCAATGGAAACAGTGAGAAGGACAAGAGGCAAGGATCCCCTACATTTGGTCAAAGAGATCAATTGGGTCCCTCCCTAGCTCTGCCAGGTTCTTCAATACAGGGAGCAAGACTCTATTTAAGGAGCAATGAGGGGTTTGCAGGCTTCTCAGAGCCGGCCACACCCACTGTGCTCACAGGTGCACAGTAATGGGCAGGGAATGAGTGGGCAAGGTTAGCCGTGAGCACGTAACCAGAGGCTACATCCTCTTGGCAATGACAGCTTTACCAACAGGCATCACTGATGGTTTAGATCAATGCTTCCCCAGTGTTGGGGTAACAGACTGTCTGCAACAGAATCACCTGGGGAAGTTTTTAAAAAGTACAGATTCCCAAGCCCCGTTCCAGACCCACTGAATCTGGATCTCTAAGTGTGGACTCAGAAATCTGTATATTTTAAAAGTCTCCTCCAGGGGGATTATGATGCACAACCAGGCTTAGAAACTACTGGCTCTCAGCTCTGAAATAGGAGTTGGCACAAGAATTAATAGTGCCAACAGAACAAACCTGAGTATGTGATTGGAAAAAAAAGAACGACTCCCTCAAGTCCTCAGCTATACTAACAGATGCATGCATCTGGCCCCAGGATTAATTAATGGTAAACAGTGTGGCAGGGCGCAACACCGTGTGACTCAGTCTTGGTGGCTTTGATTTCTTGCTAGTATCACAACTTTTCTTTCTTCAAGCCCCAACTCAAATCCTGTTTAACTGCGTCCTTGGAGAGGAAAGTAGAGAGCAGATAACAGATATCAGGTAAGTGTTAAGACCAGCCCAACTAAGAAGTTCTACTTCCAGAGAAATACTAGCTTGAGTACACCAGGAAATATGACAAAGCCCTGTTTGTGATTTTTAAAAAAAGTGGAAACAGTTGTCCATCAATGGGTAAATGCATAAACAATCTGTTACTTATCTAGTGAGTACTACATGGCAGTTAAAATTAGTGTGAGACATTTCTGTGTCTCAATATGTCTCAAAAAAACAAGATGCAAAAGGATATCTATTACATGATATTATATAAATTCTAAAAACACAAAACAATTTTATATATAATTTGTGGACACACCCATACATAAAAAAGGCATTAAACCTGCATGGAAATCGTTATACACATCATCTTCAAGCTACTGATTACCTCTGGGAGGGAAGGGACAAAGCCCTGGAAAAAGATCAGAAACAAATAGGACAAATGTCAGCATCTATTAAATCTCTGTGGTAGATCAATGGGTATCCTGTTATTTTCTATTGTTTTAAATACATCTGAAATACTGTATAAGAAAAATAAAGCAAGCTGGCATTTCAGAGAAATCCAAGATGTAGGCGTTCATGTACACTGGGAAGGATGGGAATGAGTCCTGGAAGATTCGGGGTTCAGTGGGGGTACGTTTTGAAAACTTATAAGGAAAAAAAGAATGACCTTGTTTGTTGTTCTGAGGCTCAAGTCTTTGTCTTTTGATGGAGGCATTTAACCCATTTATATTTACTTCAGAGCTGATTAAAAATATTTCCCCAATATTTCCCCAATTTCTCCTCCAATAAGGGAGGCAGTACAGATGAGTGATGGATAGATTTCACAAACATGTTTGTTTCACAACTCCGTGGTCACGAACTCCACCCATGCACATGAAACATCAACAGAAAATTTAGGGTCAGTGAGCGACCTTTGTTTGGATGATAAGAGCTGTGCTAGTGCCAGGCCTTTCAACCAGATCCATGTGAAATCTAAGTGGAATTTAAAATGAGCAATCTTCATCTCAAAGTGGATGTTGTCTCACCAGTTGGGACCCCATCAAACATATTGCTAAAGGACATTTCACTAGGAGAGGCGGGGAGGCGTGATGCAAAGAACATAGATTCTGAGACAGACACAAAACAATTCCATATATAGTTTGCCACAGCTGGACACTCACTCTTGCTGAGTGGGCGCTCATCTCCACCCCACCCAGATGGCAGATTGAGAGTCGGTCAGCACCGGGTTTGAGTCACATCTCTTATACTTACTAGCACTGGATGAATTAGTTCATCACTCTGAACTTCAGGCCCACATCGTAGAACCGGGACGCTGGCAGCTACCTAACAGAGCTGTTGGCAAATTGAACCAGAGAGCTTATCTAAACCCCTGACACGTGGTGGGCCCTTGGTGGACTTTTTAATTTTATTTTCCCTCTCCCATCTCTGGGGTATGACTGACACCATCTCATTTCACCCTCCCAGGAAGGTAGGCAGGAAGTGAGCCCCACAGAAGGGTTGATGCTGGCCTTGAGGCAGGTTCCTCAGACTGGCCACCAGGCTGTTATTGTCTCTGGTTTCCTGATCAGTCCACCGACAGACAGTTCCATCAGGGAAGGCAGGGGGATTCAGCCACGGGGGAGGGGGGGAAGGAGGGGAGGGAGGAAGGACGCCCCCTCCCCGCCACCAGCCCCCATCTGAGGAGTGTCCAGCCGGCCTTCCAGTGGCTGCCAGCTCCCCTCCTGAGCTTGCATCAGCAGAGAGGAGCAGCATGTTGAGGTCTGTCTGCGCTGGCTCCACGCTCCACATGCCCTGGCCCCCATACACCATTTGTCGGGCAGCAGAACAGAATTTGCTCATAAATAAACAAGATCTTGGGTTTCACGTTGGGGAGGCGATGACAGAAGAGGGCCTGGGGCTCTCGCCGTTATCTGCACCCGGGCCTGCCAACTCCTCGCCGCCTGGAAGGGCCGAGAGCAGAGAGGAAGGAGAGCCCAGCCAAGAGCACATTTTTCGGTCATAGAGTCACTGCCTGGCGGCCAGCGCAGCTCCTCTCATTTCCCGCGACGTCCCTCACACTGGCCACCAGGGACTCTGGGCTCGGCAACCACCAAACCCCTGCCCAGCCAAACGTAAGCACCTGAACTTGGTTAGTAAGGAGGTGGGTGGAGGGTCGGCCAGAGCCTGGAAGATGTCAGGCCTGGAGGAGAGGGGTTTAGCAGTTTCTAGCCTAGACCACCTGAACTGTCCCAGATGAATTCTCAGCACAACCCCACGTGGCCAGAAATGGGGCTTGTTCCGTCCAGGGGCAAGCCCAGTGCTGGCTGAAGAGGAAACTGAGGACCATCCCACCCGGTCTAGGCACCGTGCGTTCTGTGTCCATGTCTGATGAAGATCAGATCCCAGGCAGAAAATGATCACCTTCCAGCCTTGGGAGAATGGAAGAAATGGAAAACTACACAACAAGAAAAAAGGATGAATTATTGCCACACGGATGAATCATACACACATAATGTTGACCAAAAGAAACCAGACATAAAAGAATATACACTGCATGATTCCATTTGCATAAAGTTCAAAAATAGAATTAATCTATGGTGATCAAAGTCAGAATCATGGTTACCTCTTGGAGGGGGGATTGACTTAGAAGGGGCATGGGTGCTGGTAAAGTTCTGTCTCTTGATGTAGGTGGGGATTGCATGAGTGTCTCTATCAGGGAAAGACCCTGAGCTGTGTTCGTGGGATGAATGTGCTTTTCTACTTTATCTTATGTAGGTTATCCCTCAAGGAAAAGGTTTTTTAAAAGGATTTTAAAAAGAATGAAAGCAAATCAGATCACCTCCTTCCGTGATTAAAACCTTAACACTGACTGCCTACTGCATCTCCAAACTCCCAACTTAATGTCACCTTCTCAGAGAGGCTGTCCCTGACCACTTATTTTAAGTTGCTCACCCCTAATCACTCGCTACACTGTCTTTTTAAATTGTCATCCTAACAGGTACCATCATCTGAGGTGATTTCATTTATGTATCTATTTGTGTTTTGTCAGCCGGCCTCCACTTGGATTTAAGCTCCTCCAGTTGTCCTGTTCCTTCAGGATTCCCACTGCCTGCCTGTAGGAGGTGCAGCAGGCATTTGGTGTTTGTCTTTCCAGCAACCAATCCCCCTCTCCATTTAACTGGAGATTCCACCTTTCCCCAATTCTCAGCCCATGTGGTCTGGGTGACGTTTCTGGAGGACTTTTAATCTTTCCTGCTGTACTTGAACCTGAATGAATGTGGGACTGTGTCTGTAGCTGCAGCCAGCAATGTTACTATGTGGAGGAGGGAAGAACTGATAGATGCAAAGAGACTAGGTCTTGAAAATATCACTTGAGGCCTAGTTCAAGCTATACCTGAAGCCAGAACTATACCCGAACTTTCAGTTACATGAATCATTAGATTCCCATTTTCTTAAGCTACTTTGTCTGGGTTTTCTTGCAACCAATGAGTGTCTGTGCCAAGCCCTGTGCTGAGAGTAAAGGAAACTGAGGACAGTCTTACGCAGTCTCTAGGGGGCAGTAAGCACTGTGTCCACATCTGATGAAGATCAGATCACAGACAGAAAACAACACACCTTCCCAACAGTGGGAGAGTACTAAGCTGTTCAAAATATTCACTGAGTAAATAAGTAAATGGATGGATGGATGGATGGATGGATGGATGGATGGATGGGGAAAATGGGTGAATGGGTGGATGAGTGAATGGATGGGTGTATTTCTCTTGAGGAAAGGTGCTCATCATCACCAGGCAATGGAAGTAGAAAAGAACTTTAGATTCCAGGTGGGAGAGACCACTGGGCCTGGAGGGCTTCACAGATAAGGTAGGGATTGAGTCAGATATGCAGGAAAAAACTGAGGACTAGTATTTCTTGATACCTTTACCACGAGGTTGGTATAATTATCTCCACTTTGCAGATGAAGAAACTGAGTCTCAGAAAGGTATAATGGTTAGCCAAGGTCACATGGCCAGAAAGTGGCAGCCAGGATGGAAACCCAGGTCTGGCTGATGCCAAAATTTCTCTGTGGGCTCTCTTCCCAGTCTGCTGCCTGGGACCCTGTGTCTGCAGTGTCAGAAAATGAACTTGGAGGACAGCGGTCTCAAAGTCCCATCCTGGCGATGCTCAGGGCCCCCTGGGAGGCCCAGGCCGGATCCTCTCCACCCCTCGGAAACTCATGTCAGCGGCCTGACAGCTGTATTCCACTGGCTGGCCACAGCTGCCACTGAGGTCCTTGTTCCTGATGCTGAATGTTCCACCACTTTTTCCTGGCACCCCAGGCCTGACGGCCGCTCAGGAAAGCTACTGTACTTGTGAGAAAAGTGAGGTCAGTGCATGTTTCCATCTACTCAGAGAAGGAAAACAAAAACAAATATTCTCGCTACTGAATGTGCTTTTTATTCAGCAGAATCCATCCCCAGAAGGCTTAATTTATGGTTCACCCATGTGTCCCTGAGCATATTTACCAGGGGACATCGTGGGGAAGCCTGGAGGGGCCTGTGGCCCTGGCTACGTCCTGGCAGCGGCTCCAGCTCCTACAGCAGCAAAGGCCAGAGAGTAACAGCAAGAAGATGATGGTCAGGATCACAGACAGTGAGGTCAAGCCTTGGGGGCATATATAGAACAGTGAGAAGAAATGGCTACTTGCATTTCTGCTTTGCACATGCTGTTCTGGCATACCTTTCTATTGTCCAGTCTGGCAAACTCCTACTCATTCGTCAAAGCCCAGCTCCAGCCTTCCCCGAAGGCTCTGGGCAGAGATGGCCCTACCTTCTTGGAACTCGCTGAGCCCTGCATCCATTCATCTTGGGACAGGCCACCTGGTATGCTTCTGTTTAGCCAGGGACCTCTCAGAGGCAAGGACCATGGCAATACACCTCTGAAAGCCCGACCTGAGTCATAGCACATAGTGAGTGATGAGTGAGAGAGAGACTGAGAGAGCAAACTGGGGCAAGAAAGAGCGTGGGCTACAGAGCGAGGCTGGTAGAGTCTCCGGGGCCCTGCAGGATGGTGGACTGAACAGCAGTCTGTCAGAGTTGGGCATGGGGCTTGTGTGGCTTTGGAGACCAGGTTCAAGAGGTATGTTTTAACGGTGGGAAAGAAGGCCTGGCTGAGATGGGGTGGGTGACAGCTGACCGTCACCCCCCGAGGCTACTGGATTTCAAATCCAGGCTGACCTCTCATTTCACAGATAAGGACATGAGAGCCAGCAAGGGGCTGCCTTGTTAAGCTCATTCTTGCCTGGTGCCCCATTCACAGCCCACTGTTCTCAGACGCACCCTAACCCCCTCTGGGTTCCTGCCTCTGCCCCTCCCCTCCTCTCTCCCCCAACCCAGGAGATCTATGTTCTGCTCGCTGGCACTTTCTGGGCATGTGGTCAAACCCACAGCTCTGGATGCCACTCCCTCCTCCTCCGGATCCTCAGTTTTCTCATTGCTGAAACCAAGGTTGCTATCGCTGCCTCAGCTGGGTCAGAAATGAGGTTTTACAGGTGAAGCCCTTGACATGGTGCCTGGAACAGAGCAAGCACTCAGTTCCTTCCTTCCTTCCACAGGCTCTGTTTGGCTTTTCCTCCTCTCTCTGTGAAGTCTATCCCCTCCCCCAGCCGATCTTTTGCCCACAGGCAAAAGTCTGTCCGACCCTGGAGTCTTGGCGGCCACTGATCGGGCCTGTCCCCAGCATTTGTGTCCATAGCAGCCTGTTACCCTCGTGATGTATGGCTTGGGTCGGGTGGGTGTCCGTTGGCTGCCTGCCCCATTCCCTTCCAGACGAGAAGGGCTGGGAAGCTTGATTTCATTTATTTTCATACATAAGAGACAAAGGGGCGGGGAAGAGAGAGAGAGAGAAGGGGGAGGGCTGGGGGGGTTGCTGGGAGAGCAGAGAAGGGTGTTGGGAGCCTCAGGCCCCGCTTGTCTCCTGATCGCCCAGGTCTGGCCGATGGACGCATGCCACCGCTGGAGGGGCTGACCAGGAACTTCAGAAGCCACATGGCCACTCACAGTGGATGAAGGTCTCTTGTCCTCCTCTTCCTCCTCGGCGAGCTTCTTCTCTGGAGGCTGGGGACATGTCTCCTATAAATTATTCTCCTTCACAGGCAGCGCGTTTTTCTTTATGAATCATGCAGTATCCGCCTCTGGCCTCAGTGTGTGTAAAACAACAAATCAGGAGAAATTTGACTTGACCCAAGCAGGGAAGTTTCCATCCATCACAAGAGGAAAATGTTGGTGCAGCAGGGAGAGGCACAGAGCTGGTGACAGACCGAGGGGGCGCGGGGACAGGGCAGGGGGCCCCAGTCTGGGCTCTCGGAGGCTCCAGGGTGGGTGGGAGACACCCACGGGCTCCAACAGCATCAGCTTCTGGAGTAGCCATCATTCCCTGGTCTCTCACTGAGCACTGCCCTGATCTTCTCCTGGGCTCCTCTGGGCCCTGCCACACCTGGATAAAAGTCACCTTTTCCCCCATTCTCTCCCTTCCCCTCCACACAGAGCTCCTCATAGCTCCCCAAGCAGGCCATGGTCCTCTGCACCTCTGTCTTTGTGCACGCTGTCCCCACGGACTCAAAGAACAGCCTTCCCTTCCAAAACCTGACTCGTGGGCATGCCTGTGGTGATGTTTCCTAGACCCTCAGGGAGAGCCGCCCATGCCTTCTTGGGGAGCCATCACTCTCTTGAGTCGGTGAAATCATTTTCTATGTTTCTGTCCCCCCGAGCCCACCCCAGGCTGACTGTTCCACGCAGGCCAGGCTAGGCCCTTACAGATCCCTGTATCCCTACGTGGCCACTCTACGGAGGCAGGAGTCTTGCTTTATCACCAGCACTTAGCACACAGTAGTTGCTCAATGAACACTGGAAAAAATCCCCTGGTACCCTGAATGGGGGTTGGTATATGCTCAGTGGTCTCTGATCTGCTAGAGGCCCCACTCAGGGCCTGACACTTGTTGGGGCTGATGAATGGAAGATGGAATTGACGACGGGGCAGACTGGTGTCAGGAGGTGAGGGCTGGTTCCTTCTGCGGGCAGAAACTTTTGGCTCTGGCTGCCTGCTCCAGCCCAGGAAACCAGCTGACCTGTAATGTTCAGCTTCAGCTTACTCACAGCCCGGCCCACTGTCTGGATCCAGACTGCCCCCCTGAGTGAATGCACCTCACCTGGGCCCTGGGGCAAGGGGGCTATATCACTCTGCAGCTCAGTGGACGGGCTCTCCATGAATGTGGCTTTCGGGTCCTCTCCTGGACGTCTAAAGTCAGACATACAATAGTCACCACCCTGCCCATACACATGTATGACCCCAACCCCTCCCACCTCTCTTTCTCTCTCTATCCGCAGAAAAGTCCCCTCTTGACTTCAGGGCAGAACTATGTCTAAAGAGGGGAGGGGGCAGTATGGAAATCAGACTGGGACCGGGGAAGGGGGATGAGGGTGGCTCAGAGGACTTGCCCCAATGGCTTCTGAGGATGGAAGATGCCGGACGTAGGCCATGTTCTGGAAGGCTCTGAACACATCTTTAATCAGAGGCTGCAGATTACGTGCTCTAGATTACATGTCCAGAGTCCTGGGTTCTGGTCCCAGCACTGTCATCAACTTACTGTGTGATCTAGAAGAGGTCTTTTTCCCTCTTTGGGTCTCTATTTCTGTGTTTTTGAAAAATACTAGTGCTAGTTACTAGTTATTGGCAGCTTTCTTCATGCCAGCCACTGGGCTGACCTCTTTTAGCCCTCTCAGCACTGCATTCATTATAAGAATCATTACTATCCTCTTTCTTCAGTTGTAGAACTCAGCTCAAGAGGTGACTTACTCAAGATCATACACCAGCAAGAGGTGGGGCAGAATTTGGTGCCTGAGGCACATTCTTCCTCAGCCACCACGCCAAGCCACATGGAGGGGGTTGGAGAGCATCATTCCTATGACCCTACCGCTCTGACTGGCTTGTCAAGTCCATTTCTACCCTTCCTCCAGGGAGCCCCTCAGGCCTTACTGACTGGCTTCAGGGCCCCTCCACCCTATTCTCACAAGGGCTCTGCACTGACCTCCATCCCATCTCCACTGGGGCCACCATTTCCTGGTGACCAGTCTTTCTGCTGGACCCAGCAGGGGACAGCACAGGTGCTAGGGGATGCAGTGCCTTTCCAACAGAACCCATCCTACGGGGGGCTGTTTTCAAGGATGAGGGCGGAGGGAGCTGAGAACTGCTTACTTTCAAGGTGAACAGAGCAAGATGTAGTTGAGGGTGAAGAGACGGAGCAGGGTAATGGGAGCTACCCCATGGGATTCACCAGGCATGCCTCACTCTGAGGACCTTGATCTTGACCCATCCTCACTATTCCACCTCCCTGCTGAGTCCTGGCCTCTGGTCCGCGGGCCCCCACCAGTGGCACTTGGTGAGAATCATTTTTAAATACTCCCTTTCTCTGTATTTCAAGATTATCTTTGGTAATAATTATATAATAATCAGTAATAATTGTTATTTTCTTGTTTTAGTTCTCAGCTTTCATCATTAGCAAAAATAAATTTTGCTTTTAAAAACAGTATGCAAATTCAGTAGACTAATTCATGTATGAATTAAAATTTGCACTTACCAAACAAAAAACTTACATCTCTCCATTTCCCCTCAGTTTCATGTTTTAATTTTGAAGGCTAAGTGGTCACATAGAATGACAGAATTACAGCAGCTCACATTCTATTTTTTCACCTTTTTAATTCCTCTGCTATCACTATTTAAATGCAGCAACATACAGTGCCATGAGGGATGGAAACATGGTCTGGCCTGAAATGAATTTGAAAGATTCTGAAACTTTAGGGGTTTAGTTTCAAAATGAACCCACATAGCTTCATCAGGGGTGTTCTCCAAACCAACTTCCATGTAGAATAGAAAGTTTATTAAAGGGTAAGTAATAAAAATGTGCTAATATGAAGTTTACTTCATATTTACTTATTGTTAAAACTCCACAATAACTGCAACAATTGTTTGGAACTAAGACCAACAACATTTTCTTTTTTGCGGGGGAGCAGTGTTTTATCAGTGTCATTGTTTAGAATTGCCAGCACATGGGAATAATAAAAAACAGATCGACTTGTAGTCAGTTTTATTACTGCTTTTCAGCTCCCTACAGAAAACGTACCCCCTTATTTTCTGCATCCTGATAGATGCCCCTGAACCATCTTTGGTCCGCCGCTGCCCCAGCCAAAACTCTGAGATTTCACCACAGTCCCTCCACTAGGGTCCCTGTCTCCAGGGTCCAGGCACTATCTCGCCTGCCTTGTACCATGACCTTTGCACTTCCCAAGAGAACTGATCAGACATTTTTGGTCAAATGTCCCTAAATTTAGGTTTGTTTGATATTTTTTCATGATTGTGCTTAGGTTTTGCATTTTGGCAAGAATACACAGGGATGATTTTGGAGCCTTAGTTCATAATGTTAATATATCTTATTACTGGTGATGTTGATCTCGATCTCTTGACTAAGGTAATTTCTGCCAGGTTTCTCCACTGTAAAGTAGTTACTTCTTTTTCTTTGTAGTTGATATATAGCTTGGGGGAGATATTTTGAGACTAGGCAAATTCTGTTTTGCCCCAGGCTTTCACCACTAATTTTAGCATCCACCACTTTTGTCCACAACAATTATTACTGTGTTGTTTATCTAATGGTAATTTTCTATTTCCCTTTTTCCTTCTCCATTTATTAATTGGAATTATCCAGTATGGAAGAACTGTGCCATCTCTTCTATTATTTCTTTAAACAATTACTTATATCAGTAAGACTCATGCATAATTATTTTATTTATTTATAAATATATTTTATTTTATTTATTTTTATTTTTGGCTGCGTTAGGTCTTAGTTGCTGTGAGCAGGCTTTCTTTAGTTGTGGCGAGCTGGGGCCACTCTTCGTTGCAGTGCATGGGCTTCTCTTGTTGCGGAGCATGGGCTCTAGGAGCGCGAACTTCAGTAGTTGTGGCTCACGAGCTCTAGAGCGCAGGCTCAGTAGTTGTGGCGCACGGGCTTAGTTGCTCTGTGGCTTGTGGGATCTTCCCGGACCAGGGCTCAAACCCGTGTCCCCTGCATTGGCAGGCGGATTCTTAACCACTGCGCGACCAGGGAAGTCTCTGCATATTTATTTTTTTCTATGGGTTATAATTCAATTATAACCCATAGAATTGAATATAAATATTCGATTATATTCAATTATAACCCATAGAATAATTATATCATTATTTATTTTGTTTTTCAAATTGCTTCAGTGTTGGACATTAGAAGCTCTTCAGTTTGGGTCCTATTTTTCTTTTAAGAAACCTACATATTTTTTATTTTGTGTCACCAAATGATGTTCCAGGCTCATCTCCTCATTTTATATTTTTCCTGTCTCAACCACTGGATCAACCACTTATCTAAGGAACCCTGGTGGTTTTTTTTTTTTCTTTCCAACATGCTCTTTAGAAACCAAGATCTGGTTACTAGGTGTGCTCATGACTACTTGGGTGTCGCTGCTTCTAGGCCCTCTAGTGGGGACAGGGCTACTAACCCACACATTTACTCACATTACCTGTCTGTCTGTCTATCAGCTATCTATCTTTCTATCTATCTATCTATCTATCCATCCATCCACTCATCCATCCATCATTTAAAATATGACTTTATATACTGATAATTCAGACTGCAGGCTAACATCTTAGGGTTCGTTTTAGCCTTTGCCTTTTATTTATAGCTTCTTTCTCCAATAATGAAAAACTTGATTCTTATTATCTAAAAAATATTTGTGTTTTCATACTCATTTGTATTTTCAAATTTATTTGCATAAAAATCTGCAGAGCATTTGTGTATGATTTTTAAAAATTTAACATTTCCATGGTTATTTTCCCCCTTGTCACTTCACATTTTGTATATTTGTGCTTTCTTCATTTTATGCTTAAATTAGCTAGTGCTGTGTCTATTTTGTTATTTTTTTAAACCAAGATTTTGATTAATTCATTAGGTCTTTGTTCTATTGTCTTCTTCATGAATCTCTGCTTTTTTTTTTTTTAAAGAAATTCACGTTCTTTTTTTTTAAATTTTTTTATTTATTTATGACTGTGTTGAGTCTTCGTTTCTGTGCGAGGGCTTTCTCCAGCTGCGGCAAGTGGGGACCACTCTTCATCGTGGTGCGCGGGCCTCTCACCATCGCGGCCCCTCTTGTTGCGGAGCACAGGCTCCAGACGCGCAGGCTCAGCAATTGTGGCTCACGGGCCCAGTTGCTCCGCGGCATGTGGGATCCTCCCAGACCAGGGCTCGAACCCGCATCCCCTGCATTGGCAGGCAGACTCCCAACCACTGCGCCACCAGGGAAGCCCCCAGAATCTCTGCTTTTATCTTTATTATTTCCTTGCTGTTGCTTTCTTTTGGTTTGCTTTGTTGTTATTGTTATAGTTTTTTGAGCTAGGAATTTAATTTATTTTATTTTTCATATTTACTGATAAAAGTGCTAAAATAATGAGTTTTTCTCTGATCACTGCTTTAAATGAATCCCAGATTCTGATATGGAGTATCTTCATTGTCATTATTATTATTATTTTAACTCTGTAATTTCAGTTTTTATTTTCCCTTTACCTAGGAGTTTTTTAACAGGAGATTTTTAAACTTCAAGGTAGAAGGACCTGTATGGTTTTTGTTAGTATTGCAGTTTTATTTTGATCAGAGTGTTGTTTGTAATATTTCTACCTTATGGAAGTTACTGATGTGTATTTTTTGTTTTTTTTTGTTGTTGTTGTTTGTTTTTTGCCATGCCACATGGCATGCGGGATCCTAGTTCCCCGACCAGGGATTGAATCCATGTCTCCTGCAGTGGAAGTGTGGAGTCTCAACCACTGGGCTGCCAGGGAAATCTCCTGAAGTGTTCTTTATGATAACTTTTTTGTGAATGTGCTATGGACACAATAATTTTCTATTATCAGAATGTAGACTTCAACCTATGTCTATATGATCTGCCCTATTAATTATGTTGTTTTAGATCTTCTATCTCTTTCTTCCCCCCATATCACCTATATTGTACTATGAGTGGTGTATTACAGTCTATCATTAGTATGTTTCTATATATATCTCCTTGCATCTTTTCTAGTTTTTGCTCATGAAAATGAGTGCAGTGTTATTTGGTGCATAAATATTCATATGTTATATCTTCATTTTAGATTGAAGCTTTTAGTGTTAATAAATGTCCTTCATTGTCATTTTTAATGCTTTATGGCTTGAATTCTACTTTGTCTGATATCAGTATTACTTCCTCTGATTTCTTGTTTGTTTGTTTGCTTGTCTTCACTTGCCATGTATACTTTCATCCATCTCTATTTTTAGCCTTTCTGAATTCCTTTGTTTTGTGTGTGTATATTTTACACAGCATATAATTGGGGTTTTTTTGTGAGCCACATTTAAAATCTTTTTCTTTTAAAAGGTGAGTTAAGCTCATTCACAGTTATTGAAATAACTGACAGGTTTGATCTCATTTCTATTGTACTATTTTATAATGATGTATATTTTGCTATACTCACTATGTTTCTTAGAGGACATTCTTTATATTGTTAAATCCACTTAAAAGTTTGAGACTTGGGGCTTCCCTGGTGGTGCAGTGGTTAAGAATCCGCCTGCCAATGCAGTAGACACGGGTTCGAGCCCTAGTCCGGGAGGATCCCACATGCCGCGGAGCAACTAAGCCCGTGCACCACAACTACTGAGCCTGCACTCTAGAGCCTTTGAGCCACAGCTACTGAAGTCCGCACACCTAGAGCCCATGCTCTACAGCAAGAGAAGCCACCACAATGAGAAGCCTGTGCATGGCAATGAAGAGTAGCCCCTGTTCGCCACAACTAGAGAAAGCCTGTGCGCAGCAACGAACACCCAATGCAGCCAAAAATAAATAAATAAATTAATTAATTAATTAATTAATTAATTAATTTTTAAAAAAAGTTTGAGACTTACTTTATGGCCCATTGTATGGTTTATCTGGTTTTTGTAATTGATTTGTAAGAGCTCTTTATATATTAAGGATACAGATCCTTTGTCAAATACATTATAAATCCTCTCTACTTTTAGTTGATGGAAAGAGTGGTTGTCTGAGGAGAACAGAGAGTCAAATAAGGAGCTGTATATTTAAAAAGGTAAATATTTTTCTATTACTCATATAAACAACTTGAGTATGTTCTCTCTCTCTATCTTCAATTGCCTTTATTTAGATCTTCATCATTTCTCTCCTGTATTATTAGACAACCCAATTAACTATTTGGCACTAAAATTCCTTGTTTGTAGATTATATACTGCCTCCAAGTTATCTTTTTTCTTAAATTTATTTGGTTTGACAGCTTGTCTACAAATTCCCTGGTTTTATACAGTTGAAAGGTATCAATCATTCAAATAACAAAATGCAACTGAAACAAAATAGTTATTTGTAGTGAGGTGGATGGACCTAGAGTCTGTCATACAGAGTGAAATAAGTCAGAAAGAGAAAAACAAATACTGTATGCTAACACATATATATGGAATCTAAAAAAAAAAAAAGGTTCTGAAGAACCTAGGGGCAGGACAGGAATAAAGATGCAGACGTAGAGAATGGAATGAGGACACGGGGAACGGGAAAGGTAAGCCGGGACGAAGTGAGAGAGTGGCATGGACATATATACACTACCAAATGTAAAACAGATGGCTAGTGGGAAGCAGCCGCATAGCACAGGGAGATCAGTTCGGTGCTTTGTGACCACCTAGAGGGGTGGGATAGGGAGGGTGGGAGGGAGCTGCAAGAGGGAGGAGATATGGGGATATATGTATATGTATAGCTGATTCACTTTGTTATAAAGCAGAAACTAACACACCATCGTAAAGCAATTATACTCCAATAAAGGTGTTAAAAAAAATTGCAACTAACGCTCAGCTCTTGTATGGGCAGATTTTAACAAATTGTCATGATCCAGCTGATGTGTTTGGTAATAAAGTGTCATGTGTGATATAATCACTTCACTACAAATTAATTCAATCCAGACAGGATGATCATACACACTGTGAGTCTCCTAAAAGTCACCTGGGAAGTGGGAATAATTAACATGAAGCAATACCTTCAGTCAGCTCTCCTCCCCAACCCCAGCCTGTCACACTCCAGTCACACTTAGCTGGAAGGTCTTCAATAACATCAGGCTCTCTCAAACTTCCTTGCCTCAAGCCTTTCTTAACTGCTGCCTTAACTAGAAAATTCCAGCTCATTTCAGGAGCCTGCTCAGTTGTCATTTCTCTGTGATAGGGACAGAACTTGAGGTCCTCTTCCAGGAAGTAAGGGCATTAACTGTCGAAGAGAGACTGTGTTCCTCACTCTCTTTCCCAGAACGGCTCCTTCTCATCTTCCAGGATTTTTCATCTTACATGTCTTGTCAATCAGGAAGCCTTCCCTAACCCCTGAGTCCCAGTCAGGAAACTCCTCTTGTGCTTTTTCTTTCCTCTCTCCTTACCCTGTAGAGTCATTGTCTGTTTTCTAGTCTATTCCCCCATTAGACTGGGAACTTTCTTGTTCACCTTGGGGTCTCTAGATCCTAGCACAGTGCCTTACACATGAGAGGGCTGAATACATCTTTTTTGAAAAGAGAAATTCGTATCATTACTGCATACGATGATATGATGCTTATCAAAGCAATTATTTAAGCCTCAGTTTCTATATCTATAAAATGGTGAGAATTCCATAAAACAGTATTTGCAAAATGCTTACCAGTATGGCCAGCACTTTGTAAGTGCTCAGTAAATGGTGTTGATTGTTATTATTACTCAGGAATTACCAACGGGCTTCATTCTGTTGCAAAGTTGTCTCTGAGATGTAGTTTGAGAAAGTAAATAATAAAAGATGACGAGCATAAAATTAAGGGTCTTTGAAAAAAATAACCACTAACAGATATCCAGGGTTACAGCCATAATAACAGGTTCACAAGCTCTGGTCGGCAGTATTGACAATTTGCTACTTTGGAAAAATAAATATTCCAGTAATGTTCTAGATACCCTATTTTGAAGAAATCCTAGAAAGCTCATTCAGAAGAACCTTACTGAGAGTGGTCTTGGTTAGTGCCACAAAGCAAAAGTGGAAATTGAAGAACTCAAAAAGAACTATTAATATTATAATTCCGGGAAGACAGCTGACTTCTCAAATATTAACTAACTACTTAGTGAAAGTAAAACTCATTTGTGTGAGTGATAAGTGAAAAGTTCATATCATACCCCATGCTTGAAACTGTCTAATGTCTCCTCTTGCATTAAGAAAAAGCCTAGGGCTTCCCTGGTGGCGCAGTGGTTGAGAAACTGCCTGCCAATGCAGGGGACACGGGTTTGAGCTCTGGTCTGGGAAGATCCCACATGCCGCGGAGCAACTAGGCCCGTGAGCCACAACTACTGAGCCTGAGTGTCTGGAGCCTGTGCTCTGCAACAAGAGAGGCCGCGATAGTGAGAGGCCCGTGCATCGCGATGAGGAGTGGTCCCCACTCACCGCAACTAGAGAAAGCCCTCACACAGAAACGAAGACCCAACACAGCCAAAAATAAATAATAAGTAAATTAAAAAAAAAAAAAAAGAAAAAGCCTAGCTCTTCACTATGGCCCTTCAGGTCCTACTGATGATGTCCCTGCCCCCTCCTCTGATTTCATCTCCTACGTTCCTTCTGCACGTTCCTTCCAACACATCTGCTAGATTCCTCCTGGCCTCAGGGCCTTTGCACTTGCTGCCTGGAGTGCTCTTCCTCCAGGTCTTTGCCCAGTTACTCTTTATCATTCCAGCCTCACCTTCAGTGTCACCTCTCCAAGGGAAACTCCAGCCTGCTCTAAGTACATCCATTTCAGATTCTCTTTCTGTCCCATTACTTTTTGCATTTGTCACCATCTAAAATAATACTATTGTGTCAGTAGTTGTTTATTGTCTGTCTCTCTGTGAGGTAAGAGACATCGTAGGTCTTATTTACCCATGTCTCTAGCACCTAGAACAATGCTTGGTGTATAGTTGGTGCTCAGCAAATATTTGTTGACAGGTGCTGCTTCTGGATGCTTTGACAGCCTCAGGTGAATTTTTGCCTGAGCGACTTGGCCATCAGTCTGAGGCCTATTCTGATCAGCGTACACCTAGCTCACTGAAGGTATGGAAATTAAACAACAATAATAATAATGGCCAATGAATAGTTGTTTGTTTTTATTTCATCTTATTCTGGAAAGTAGCTGTGGTAGATTAGTACTCACAGTAGAAAAAATCACAAGTTAACTTTCAGGATCAGAAAAATGACCATTTAAACAGGAGGCCGATGTGGGAGAAAGTGAAAGGTATTTGGGACATGAAATCTGAAAAGCCATCTACTGCAATTTAACTGTAAATGTGTTCCTGAGCTTCCTGGCAGCTAGAGCAAAAATGGAAACACAAATATTTATTTAATTCTCCATTGCCAATAAAGTAAAAAACATCCCCTTTTTGTCAAGAGAATCAAAACTCTTTCCCTGGCACAGATTTCTTATGAAAATTTGTCCCCTGGGGCAGGTGACAAACCCACTGAGGAATAAAAGTAGATGATGCCTTTAAGCCACATCCCTTCAGTCCGCTCAGTGACTGGTTCCATTAGATCGTTTCTTGCAAAGCCTGGACACGTGGCGGGATACCCAAGTGCATCGCTGCAGTGAAACAATGGTGGTTGATTCCATTTCAGTGGAACAAGCTTTGTTACCTTGTGCTGATCATTTCCCCTTTCTGAGCCTTGGCTTTCTCAGCTGAAATATGGGATACGTGATATTCATTGTGAATAGTACCAGCACTTAATGGGAGAACAAAAGAACAAAATTATTACCTTTATAATTCAGCCCTTAGACTGTGATCGGAGGATGGGCAGCTGGAGACATAGTCTTCCTGAAGTTTGTCCAAGAGCTTGGGTGTCCAAGAGCTTGGGTGGACAGTATCTTGGGTGAAGTTTGTCCAAGAGCTGGGCAAACTTTTGATGAATCCATGGGAGACTTACCTTCTGCTGGCTAATTTACTGCAAAGCTGTTGGGGAATAGCAGCCACAGGAAGACAAGGCTTGATTTCCCAGGACGGGGCGGCGAGGGAGGTCTCCCTTGGACATGGAGAAGAAAGGGTAATTATGTTTCATCTTCTTTCAGAGCGGATTGCTGCTGTGGGCCTGCCCACCTGGAGTCTGAGAGCCCTGACAGCTCCAAGACCAACTGTCATTTTCCCAGGTGTGAGGGTATCTCTAGCAAGCGCTCCTGGGAAACTGTCACACACACTCTGCCTGGCCCTGCACAGGATCCCAGAGGAAGAGATAGATTCCGGGCAGCGGCATCGCTGTGTCTGTCTGCCAATGTCCCGATTCACCCAACCCAGGTCACCGGAGAGCCTGGGCAGCCACTTGAAGGTCTGTGTGTGTCTCAGTGTTCAGGGCAGGTTAGCATCCCACCAGGTGGGGGTCCTATCTCTGGCCCCAGATGAGGCAAACCCTTGCATTACAGGGCAGTAAGGGACATGCAGAGAAATACACATCTATCAAGTGGCCACCATGCACTACTTCCATTTCTTCTAACTCCCCACAGCGAGTCAGGGAGTTGGCATTGACTCCAGATGAGAACACTGTGATTCAGAGAAGCAAAGGAACTTGTTCAGACTCACACAGCCAGCAAGCGGTGCAGCTGGGATTTGAACCCAACTTAGAGATGCTAAAAATCTGTGGTGGAGAAGGGAGAGGAATAGGAGGTAGAGAAAGGGGAGCAGGACAAGTGGATGGAAAAGGAAAAGGAGAATGAGATGGAGTTGGAAGAGAGAAGGCACTACAGGAAGAGGGGACAGTGGAGGAGGAGGAAACAGGAGAAAGAGGAGTGGAGACGGCAGAAAAGGAGAGCAGAGAAGGGGAAGGATGTATTCCTCTTGCTGCTGTAACAAGTCACCACAAACTCAGTGGATTGAACCGAGACAAATTTATTATTTTATAGTGATGGAGTCAGAAGTCTGAAATGAAAATTATGGGGCTAAAATCAAGGTGGTGGCAGGGCTGGTCCCTTCTGGGGGCTTCCGGGGAGAATCTGCTTCCCTGACTTTCCCAGCTTCTAGTGACACCAGCATTCTTTGGCCTGTGGCCCCTTTCTCCATTTTCAAAGCTCTGGTCTCTTTCCAGCCGCACATGGCCTTGGCTACCTCTGACCCTCCAGCCTTCTGCCACCCTCTTGTAAGGAATCTTGTGATAATATCAGGCCCACCCAGATAACATGGGGTAACACATCTCTAGATGTTTAACTTAATCCTATCTGCAAAGACGCTCTTGTCATATAAGATGATCTTCACAGATTCTGAGGATTACAATGTAGCTTTTAGGGGCCATGATTTGGCCTACCATAGACGTGAAAGAAGAAGAAGAAAAGATACATAGGAAAAGATATAGGAGGATGTGATGGCAGAAGTGAAAGGAGAAAAGAGGGACTGGAGGAGGACCTCGAGCAGATTCTTTCCCTCTCAGGGCCTCAGTTTCCTGCTCTGTACAATGGGGATATGAGAGCCTCTATTCCTAGGGGTTGCGAAGATTCTACAGAATTGTGCCACCCAGGGGCTCAGCCCAGCTACCACCATGGCCATGTTGTCTCTTTACCTCTCTGTCAGCCCAACCCCTGCCTTCCAGGGTCTTACCCTAGAGTTCCCACTTTCTTGCTTCTCCCTGGAAGCATAACCCTACCCTCACCCCAGCCAGGACCCTGGACTAATACTTTGCAGCTTGAGCCTGCAGACTGCCTGCTGGCTCCTTCACCCTGCTCATTCCCCGCCCAGCCCCACCCGTCACTTCCAATCACTCCAATACAAAGCATTCCGCCAGATCCATCTCAGCTGCCTTTCCCTGCCCTTGAACGCCAGCGCCTGGCCTTGAGCTCAGACCTGCAGGGGTGGAGGCATATGAACTCCAAGGGCCATGGCTCACCATCCCCTCTCCCTCCATGGCCTTGGGGCTTTTGAAAAACACCAACCTGTGCACTGTACCCTCTCCTGACCATCAGCATCCCCCATTCTTTCTCCCTCCCAGTCACAAGAGAAAGCCACCATGGACATTTGCCACCAAGGATCCCTCAAGGCATCACTGTTTCTTCATGGTGAGGAAACTGACATTTCTTGAGTATCTCTGTGAACCGGGTCCCTTGCAGACATTAGCTCAGATAATCCTCATAGCACCCAGGGAAGTGGGATGGCTGAGGCACAGAGCAGGCATGCCTCTCTCCAAGGGCACACAGCATTCTTCCTCGCCTGTCTCACTCTGTATGTCTCTCCCCACCCACCAGCCCCAGTTATGGAGCGCCTCCCATGGCCAGGCACTTTATGGATGGTGTATCGGGTTGTGTCCCCCCAAAAGAGTCCTAAGCCCTGGTACCTGTGTGACCTTATTTGGAACTGGTCTGCAGATGTAATCAAGTTAAGATGAGGTCATACTAGATCAGAGTGGCCTCTGATCCCATGACTGGTGACCTTATAAGAAGAAGGAAGTTTGGACACAGACACACACTGAGGGAAGAAAGCCACGTGAAGGCAGAGGCAGAAATTGGAGTGATGTATTTACTGGCCAAGGAATGCCAAGGATTGCTGGCAACAATCAGTAGCTAGAGGAGGCAAGGAAAGATTCTTCCCTGAACACTTTGGAGGGAGTGTGGCCCTGCTGACACCTTGATTTTGGACTTCTGGCCTCTAGGATGGAACAATAAATCTCAATTGTTTTAAGCCGCCAGTTGGTGGAAATTTGTTACAGCAGCTCTAGGAAACTAATACAGATAGTATTTAATCCTTGCTACAACCTTATGAAATAGGAACTATTTTTATTTAACAGATGAGAAGATTGAAGCTTAGAAAAAAGAAAATGTGTTGCTGTGAGTCCCACAGCCAGGGAAGATCTGTGACTTAAACCCTGGCCCAGCAAACCCCCAAACCTGTACCTCCTTCTCCCCACCAGTAATGGATCTGCAAACCTGGATGCACCCCAGAGTTACCAGGGAAGCTGATTAAAATACTAATTCCAGGACCCCATCCTGAAGATTGCAACGCGGTCGGCCTGGGCTGGGGCCCCACATGGTGCATTTCCCCAGCATCCCTGGAGTTTCTAAGGCAGTTGTGTTGGGTAAATGTCACTTCTCACCATGCTCCTCTCACCCAAAGAAGCGCGTCCTCAGGGGTCTGCGAGTTGAGTCATTTGGTGATTTGTCACAAGGAGGAAGAGATGTGGATGAGGTGGGAAGGTGGGTGGGAGGTGGCAGTGGGGGATGGCCGGGGTAAGGAGGACATTCCCTCCACCCCTGCCCAGGGAAGCTCGGTCCTCTTGTCACCCATATCACAGGACCCCAGCCACGTCAGCTCTACCCTAACCCTATCCAAGCCACCACCTTGTTACAGTCGGGAAAACTGGAGCCCTAAGAGGGAGGGTTCTTGTCCCAAAACACATCCCTGACAAAGCTCTGCTTTAAATTCGGGCCCCCCGACTCCTAGAACATACCGTGCTAAGCCAGAAAGCAGCCGATGGCAGGAGTCACAGCAGCAAAGAGCAGATGATGGGCCTCAGAAGAGGTGGGCAGACAAGGTGAGGGACTGGAGGGGAGCTCGCATACGCGGAGCACACCGTGTGCCAGCACTACCGTGTATGTCCATTTTACAGATGCAGAAACAAAGCCTCAGAGGATAAAGAGGGGTAAAGGCACCTGCTCAGACTCTACGAGCTCGAAAGTGACCGAGCGGGGATGTGAACCCAATTCTGCTCGCCTCTCAAGCCCCGTGCCTTCTCCATCCTGCCTGTCCACCTCTCCAGCCCTTCAGCCCTGTTCCCAGACCACACCCTCCCAAATATGAAACTAATTTGCAAACCAAGCGTTCAGTGCCATTGGCAAGAGACGCAGGCCTCGGAGCTATTAGTACACAGCAAGCGCTCAGCGGAGCTCCAAAAGACGCATCCAGTGGGTGTTGGCAGCAGGGCCCAACCCCCCCACCAATATTTCAAGAGAGAGATTGAAGCCACATGTTTGGAGACCATAAGCTGATTGCTGGAAGCACATCCCATATAAACAGCAAGAGGCAGAACCTGTCACTTGGCCTCACCTTTGGTCTCTGACCCAGGCTCCAGCCCCCAGGGCCAGCTATTGCCAAGTACCCCCCTCCCCAAATGCCAGCTCCAGAGTGCTGAGGGGCACTGAGCTCTGGCTAGCTGAGAAAGGGTTAAGCAGAAGACAGCAGGTGCAAGGGCAGAGCAAAGACAGGCTCTCCTGGGCCTCAGGGTGGGTGGACGGGAAGAGAGAGAGCCAGAAAGTTGGGGGAAAGCTGCTCTCCAATTGGCCTCGATCCCCTCCCGCTGCCTGTGGAGTCTGGGGTCAAGCTCCCACTTGGCCCTTTGTCCCCAGCAAGCCGGGCTCCCTCTGTGGGCCTCAACACCTCCTTCTGAGACACAGCAGCTCTGGTGGGGTGGGGAGTGTCTCCCAGCCCCAAGCTCTTCGGGTCTTGGAGACCCAGGCAGCTTCCCCTCGCAGGGGCTGAGCGTGCGAAGCAGGCCCCTGGGAGACCCAGGTGGGGCGGGGAGGAGAGGGAGGGGGGACCACTGGACCACACGGACTGAGGGCTCAGGGTTACCAGAGCCAAGGCGACACACGTGCGTTCAGAATTTCCTTTCAAGTCTTCTCAGGGCCTGCTTGCTCCCATCCCTCCCCCCAGCCTTCTTGTTCTGGGCTGTAATCAGTTTGGATGGAGAACAGCAGACACACTTGGGAGGGGGGAATGTGTGGGGAGCAGTTGGGGCTGGGAATCATTTGGGGGTTTTGTTACCTGCCAGCAGCTTGCAGGCCCATCTGAGGGGGAGGGGCATGCAGATGTTGATGCTGGCTGCGTCCTGGTGGGCAGAAGTGCTGGGTGGGGACTTGGGGGAGGGGCAGAAGAGGCAGCCCTGGAGCTCCAGCTGCAACCAGGGCCTACATCCTGGCTCTGGCCCTTGCTGGCTGAGTGACCTTGGCTGTATTGTTTGACCTCTCTGAGCCTCACTGGCCTCATCTGTGAAATGGGGCCTTAATGCATATCCTGGCTGTGAAGGTTAAATAAGCTTACAGAGGGCGTAGCACAGATAGGCAGTCTGCTGGCATGGACTCCCTTGCCCTTTGGGGGAGTGGGGAAGGGGGATGAAACAGGGCCCCTTGCCTGGAAACTGTGAGGCCGCAAAGCCAGCGCTTGGACTGCTGAGGCCATCAGCTCAGCATAACTCAGGCCTGAATAGCAAGTCAGGCTTTCTGCAGTTCCTGACCGTCACCTGGGTCTGCAGGTATCACTGACAGGGCAAGAGACATCTGTGTCCTCCAGGCAGAGCCCCTCACCCCTACCCCACCCCCGAAAGCTGCTTCCCTCCCCAGACGGCCGAGCGCCCACCTAGGCCTATCTTGCACTGACTATTGATGACTGCCGTCCCTGACACCCATCACCCAGTATCTGCTCAGACACATCTGAGCTCCTTGCTCCCGCTTCAGGGACACCCCCATTTGGGCTGTGAGGGGCTTAGTTGTTCTCTCCCGTCAGTCCGGGGATGTCACTATAGATGGGGCAGGTCCAGGCCATTCATTTTGGACCTTTTTAAGGTCACAGGGTCCCATGAGAATCAGATGAGAACTCTGCTCCCTGCTGCTGGGAAAACTCTTCCCACCCTGTCAGGGGCTCACAGATGCCCTCAGAGCCACTAAGTCAACAGGATCCCTGCTCAAGGATTTGAACCCCATCCCGCCAGAGAGAGTCGATCCTCAGGTTGAAAAATCCCTGCTCTGAGCCCTGCCCCAGGGAGACGGAAGGCCCTTGGTGCTAGATGGTCAGACCCCAGTAAAGGGGGGGTCCGGAATTCTGATGGGCAACCCCCAGGAAGGGCCAACACTCATTCATCCTGCCCAGCGGCTGCCCTCCAATCTGAAGGCCTTCCCCTCCCCAGACCTCGGGGACATGTTTGCTTCCCCACGTCAGAGCCAGAGGACGTGTGGAGCTGTGCTGGCCCCATCCACCCTCATCTCACAAACAGGGAAACCGAGGCTCAGAGGGGCTCGCTGGGTCAGCCGAGGGCACCGGGCTTTCTCCCAGCTCAAGCTCAGGTCTCGGTGTCTGAGGCCCAGAGCACACGGTGGGCCTGGAGCAGGGGACCTGGCTGACGCAGGATCAGCCAGGGCATGGGGGCAAGGAGGGGTAACCCTCACCCTCTCCCCACCCCTCGGCTTTTGTTAGCAACTGATGGAAAGTGGCAACTCGGAAAGCAGAGGTTTCCGGCTTGCCAGATCATAGCTGGGAGAACAGATGGCCAATTCATCCCATCAAACTTGGCACCTCGAACAAAAGAAACAATATGTGTTTGGCTCCCTAATCTTTTCCTCAGGTTCCCAGGCAGGTGACTGGAAAGTCTGATGACAAGAAAGCTTCGACTCACTTCTGTTAGGACACAAACCACAAACCCGGCCTGGTTATGTTCTGCATGCTCCCTCCACCCCATCCTGCTCTCGCCCTCACTCCCCCTCCTCCAGGGACTACCCAGCCCTCTCAGCAGCAGCTCCGAGTCTCCCCCAGAACCAGTCCCCTGTGAGGGTGGGGTGGGGACAGGGGGTGCCCGTTCTCTGAGCATCACACCCTTTCTCTCTCACAGCAGCCCTATTATGATCCCCTTTTGCAGATGAGAAAACTGAGGCTCTAAGGGGTTAATTGCCAGGCCACATGGTCTAGAAGTGGCAGAGCCAAGCGTGATAACAGCAGCTGCTGTGTTTTGAGCTTCTCCTGAGGCCAGGGCACTACCCCACTTTCTAGATCTCAGAGAGGTGGCATTGCCTGGGATCTGGTGAGCTGGGCATGGAAACACTCCCGTGGAGAAGTCTGAAGATGTGGCCCAGGTCTCCTGCAGAGTTGTGAAGTTGGGGAGCTAGGGGGCTCCATGGGAAGGCCTGGAGATGCACCCCTGCAGCTGTGGGTGACTGAGCACCTACTGTGTGTCTGGCACTTTGTAGGTACTTCACATGAGCTCCCCCTAATGGGCTCTGTTTTGTGTGAAAAATTGCCCCAGTTTTACAGATGAAAAATTGGAGGCAGGGAGAAATGATTTGCCAGAGCCATGCAAGCAGTTAAGTTCCCCAGCGAGCTAGGACTCTTTCCACAGCCTCAGCGGTTTCTCTTTGCCCTCCGGCCCAGCCCAGGGAGGGTGTTAATGAGGCTGGTGCTGGGAGAGGCAGGGGGAAGGAGTTCTGTCCACAGGTGCTGGCAGGTCTTCCCGTGGCGGCCAGACCCGGGCCTGGCGCCACTCTGCCCCTGCCTGTCTGCTCTCCCCCGCGTGGGGCGGTGGCTGATACCCCTCTGGGGTGGCCTGGGGGGCCCTGCATGTGTCTGGGCCCTGCCAAGACCCCGCCCTGGAGACCCAGAGTCTGTCTCTCTAGGATGGCAGTCATTCCCACTCTGGAATCCCTGGGCGGGGCACGTGGGGCTCAGGGAGTCACAGTGCTGGCTCCGAGGGCCAGGGGGTCGAGGGAGGTAGGAGGTGGTGAAGTGTGAGCCCCAAGGCTTGGGGCACCTGGTCTCCTTTTGTGTTTTTCTCTCTCTGTACCGGCTGGTTGCATCTTTGATTCTTTCCTCTCTGCCTCTGGGTGACTCAGGGGTCAAAGAGTTTGTGGTGTGATGGAAAAGCCAGGATGGAAAGCCTGGAGACTGAGTTTTGGCCCCAACTCTGCTGGGGGACTCTGGGATGTCCTTTTCCCTCTCTGGGCCTCAAGCTGCTGGTCACACCTGCTGCACACAGTTCAGGGCCCTGCTGGCCCCTTACACTCCAATGCCCAGGTCATCCCAGAACAGTGAGGCGCTCGGGAGACAATGTTTGTCTGTTTTTCTCCACCCAGAGAACTCCTGAAGAGCAGCTCCGGGCTCTCAGTGGAAAGGGATTTAAAGAGGAAAATAAATAAAGTGTGAAAGTGCCTCTTACTGACAAGCTCAAGCCTTGTTAGCTTGGCCTCTGCTCCTGTCCTGCCTCTCCATCCTCTCTGTGACTTGGGAGCCATTTCTCAACCCCCCAGCCCCTTCTCACTCCGTCCTCCTCTTCAATCTTCTGCTCAGGAAATGTGAGGTCAAGGGAGGATCAAAACGAGAAGGTTTTCAACCACAGAAGTGATTGGAGACAAAATGTACCACCAGCGCCATCACCACCGCTGCCATCGCCACCATCATCACCATTATACCACCATTGTACGGTTTCCTTTTGCTGTGGTAACAAATTACCACAAATTTGGTGTACTGAACCTCTGGTTCAAGCTACTATTACAAAACACCCACAGACCGCATGGCTTATGAATAACAGAAATTTATTTCTCACAGTTCTGAAGGCTGGGATGTCCAAGATCACGGTGCTAGAAGATTTGGTGTTCGGTCCAAGGCCTTCCTTGTTCACAGACGATCATGGTTTTTTTCCTGTGTCCTCGCATAGCAGAAAGGGCTAGGGAGCTCTGTGGGATCTCTTATAAGAGCACTAATCCCATTCATGTGGGCTCCACCCTCATGATTTCATCACCCCCAAAGGCTCCATCTTCTAATACCATCACATTAGGCATTAGGATTTCAACATATGAATTTGTGGGGGATACAAACATTTAGACCATAGCACTAGGTGACTTAGAACAACATAAAATATATTATCTTACAGTTCTGGAGGCAGAAATTTGGAACGTGTCTCACTGGGCTAAAATTGAAGTGTTGGCAGAGCCATGTTCCTTCTGGAGGCTCCCTGCATTCCTTGGCCTGTGGCCCCCCTCTTCCATCTTCAAAGCCAGTAAGTCATTCTTACGCTGCATCACTCAGACTCTCACTCCTGCTTCCCTCTTTCACTATTAAGAATGCTTGTGATTCTACTGAGCCCACCCAGGTCATCTAGGATAATCTCCCTATCTCAGGGTGGGATGATTAGCAACCTTAATTAACCCTTGCTATAAAACATAACATATCCACAGCTTCTAGAGGTTAGGACATGGGCATCTTTGGGCACTCATTATTCTGCCTATCATAAACATCATCATCACCATCTCCAAAACTATCACCGCTACCTCACTTATATCGCCATCACCACCACTATCACCACTACCATTTTCAGCAGCATCACCATCATCATCACCACAAGCATCTTCAACACCACCATCACCACCACCCCACTTCCACCATCACCACTACCACCACCACCATCATCAGTATCACCACCATTCCCCCACCATCACTACCATTATTTTCAACACCACCACCATCCCTGCTAGCACCCCACTTCACCTCTACTATTTAAATCCCAGCTCAAATCTTGTTTCCTTTTAATGGTCTTCTCAGACCACTCTATCTAAAGTAAGGCTTCCTTCTGACCCTCTCCCCCATCACACACAGACACAGACACTGGAACGTAACTCCTTGAGAACGGGGACTTAATCTGATTTGTTCACTGCTGCATTTAATGCCTGGCACAGAGGAGGCACTCAAAAATTATCCACTGAATGAATACACAAATGAATGAACAAATAAATGGATGTATGTGAGCCTATAATAAGAGATTTGACCTAGTCCCGAATGCCAAGGAAGGTGTCTCTAAAGGGTAACATATACACACTACTATATATGAAATAGATAACCAACAAGGACCTACTATATAGCACACGGAATTATACTCAATATTTTGTAATAACTTATAAAGGAAAAGAATCTGAAAAAAGATATATATGTAGATATATAGATATATCTATATCTATATCGATATATACATAACTGAATCACTTTGCTATACACCCGAAACTAACACAACATTGTAAATCAACTAAACTTCAATAGAAAAATAAAAATTAACAAAAAAAATAAAAGAGTGACATCAGAGCTGAGATTTGGTAGAAGACTGGGGGTTAGCAAAGTGATTGAAGAGCCACAGGAGAAAAGCTGGACTCCAGAAGGGAGAGCTGTGCATTCTGGAAACTAACAGCAAGCAGGGTGGGGAGCTTAAGACCACGGTGCAGGGGAGCCCAGGTGAGGTGTGACCAGAGCAGCAGGCAAGCCCTGCAAGTATGTCAAGAACATTGCTCTTTATCCTCAGAGAAAGGGTAGCTTTTGGAGAGTCGTTAGGCTTGGATCAGACATGCATTTCCGGACGATCACTATCGCTTCACTGGGATGAGTAGGTAGTTAGCGGTTCGGGACAAGAAGTGTGTGGCAGCTACTTAAAAGACCTTCTTGCTATTGTCCGGGAGTGAAGGGTGGGGATGGCTCTAACTTGGACCAGATTGGCGGGTGTGGAGATGGAGAGAAGTAGACAGAGTCTGGATCTGTAAGAGATAAAAATCAAAAGCACTTGGGGATGGCTTAGGTTTGGGAGTGAGGGGAAGGGTGGTACCAAGGATGCTGCCTAGGTTTCTGCTTCCACAGCTGGATGGCGGTGACACTGGCTGGTAGCTAGATGGCGGAGACAATGCCTTATGAGGACAAGAGTACATCCATACTTATTATTGTTGTTGTTAATAGTACTATATAATAAAAGCTATAATATAGTCCAATAATACTACTGGAATGCTTACCAGAGGCTATGTATCATACTAAGTTAAGTAATCTATCCCGGTCACCTAGGTAGTGTCTTAGTTTGGGCTCCCCAGAAACCAAATCTTGGAACAAGTTTTCGAATGCAAGTAATTCATTTGGGAGGTGAAATAGCAAAATGGGGAAGTAAGACAGGGGAGGAAAGGCAGCAGGTGAAGGGTGTATTATCAAGCAAGTTACGTCTGTGGGGAAATGGAGCTTAATCCTGCGGGGAGAGAGGGGGAGTCTAGGATCCATGAAGAATTCTCACTCAGAGTCATCTTACCCAGTGATGAGGAAGCTGGGCTATTTATACACCAACTCTGGCTAATCCTTGATTGGAGGCTGCTCCCAAGGGGAGTTAATTCCCCATCACTTCCAGCCTTCCACACATAAGGACAGATAAGGCTCAGTGGCAAGGAAAAGCCCTCAGGCAAAAAGATTTAGGTTGTAGCAGTTGGAGGCCAGACTTGTGTGCACTGAGTTGGTAAGGCCTGGGTGATGTGGGAAGAGAATTGAGAGCATCAGCTACTGGCAAGAAGTGGTGAAATAAGGATTCAAATCCAGGTCTTCGGGATTTCAAAATCTATGTATGGATATGCATACAGATGGATGGACAAATAGACACAGATGGACAGAGAGATGATCAGATGACTGGAAGGTTAGGTGTTCAAAGAAATGAATGGTTAGGTGGGTGAGCAATGGATGGATGGATGGACGGATGGATGTTTAAGTAAGTGAGTGGATGGGCAGACATGTAATGGATGGATAAATAGATGAGGAATGGGTGGGTAGATGGATGGATGGATGGATGGATGGATGAAAACTTTAGTGTATGGGTAAATGGGTAGACTGTTTAAAAATTGTGTTTATGACTGAATGGATGGATAGAAATATGAGTAGATGGGGGTTAGCGGGGTGGGATATATAAGTAGATGGATGAGAAGGTAGATAGCATGGATGACCAGGTTTGGGAAAAGAGAAGCGCTATGGCTTAGATAGCAGAGCCTCAAGAGTGGCCTCGTTTGACGTGAGCTCAGCTAATATCACCCCCATGACCCCCCCACTGCTCCAGGAAGTCCCCAGTCTCTAAGTCTCAGAGGCATTCCAGCTGTGGTCTCATACTGATGACCAAGCCCATCAGGAAAGAAGTGCAGGGAGCAAGGCAGGCCCAGCGTGGCTGTAGCAGAGGTTGGGGGAAGCCCGTGGGTTGGAACTGGAGAGCAGGGTGGAGCCCAATGGGTCTTGCACCTAGAAGAGTGCTGCCTGCCCACAGCTGGCTGGGTGCCTGCCCAGAAGACAACGTCAGAGGGCTGGCTCTGACCACCCTGCCATGTGGGTAGGGGCTGGACATATTTGTCCCACCACCCAAGTAAAGTAATAGCTGCAGCATGGGAAGGCAGCTCTCCCAGTGAGAGCAGTACTGGCTCAGAACAGCTGGGAAACGAGGCCAATATCAGGACAGGGAGTCCCTTCATCTTGGCAGAGCTGAACAGAGCCCGGGGACACCGGCTCCAGCCCAAGCACAGTTGATGGAACTGGCTCTGCCAAGTTTCACTGCCTGGAGCACATTTTTATGACTGAGGAATAATGAGAGGCAGGCATCCTAGCCCTGGCCTTTCCCTGGTGCAGCGTGTGTGTGTGTGTGCGCACACATGCACACATACACATGGTTTGTATGAGTGAACATGGATGTCGTAAGTGGGTCTCTGCATGGGTTTGTTTGTGTGTATGTCAGGGTTGAGTATACACACTAGGACATTTGGCACGTGTGAGTTTGAGTGTGTGAGCATGCTTGTGTGTATACGTGAGTGTGTTTGCATGTGGGTAGATGTGTTTATGTGTATGTGAGCACATTTGTGCACATGTTATTGTTTGTGTGTATGCTTGCACGTGGATGAGCATATTGGCGTTTGCATGAGCATGTGTGGGTGCAAAGATATTCACATCTGCATATTTGTGCTTATACTTGCTGTTTGCAAGTGTGGAAACTTGTGTGTGTGGGGGGGGAGTGTGTGCGTGCACGTGCATATGCACATGCATGCGAGTGAACCTGAGTGCTCACCAGGGAGTGGACTTCATGGAATAAAGGTCCCCCTTCTTTGGCCACAGCCCTATCTCTTACCATCCCCTTCCCCAACCTCATCCCTTCATACAAACTTCAGAAGCTAAACAGTAGTTTCAAAAACATTCTAGGCTATTTCAGGCCTCTATGATTTTGCAGGTGCTGCCTGGAATGCCATCTTCTTCCGTTCTGCTTGGCAAAACTCTTGTTCATCTTCCAGGTCCAGGTTTCACACTTTCTGTTCTATCTTCCTGGTCGCCTCAGACTCCATCCTCTGGGCCTCCTGCTGCCTCTCAGACATCCTTCTCTTACGGCCAAGAGGTGTTTTCTGCTCCTCCTATAGACTGGGAGTTCCTTGAGGGTAGGGTCTGTCTAATTCCTTTCTGCATCCCCAGGGTCTGGAATAGGATCTAGCATGCAAAGGGATGGGTGGATGAATGGGTGGATGGACAGAAGGATGGATGGATGGATGGATGGACAGGCAGATGGCTGTATCAATGGACAAGCAGATGGATGGATAGATGTGTGGATGGATGGGGGAACAGGTGGGTGCATGGGTGAGTAATGACTAAACCCAGCACTTTTGCTCCCGAATCCTGGATTCAGAAAGGAGACTGCTTGCAGCTCTTGCTCAGCTTTCCTTTACTCTGGTACAGAAGCAGTGGTCTCTGCTTGCAGAGGAAGGCTGCAACCTCCGAGCTGGCCTGCTGTCTCCCCTCTCAGCTCTGGCTCTCAGGAGGGCTGGTTCCAGACTGGCCACCTACCTTACGAAGGAGCAGATTAGGCCTGAAGAGGCATTGCTGAGTGGCTTAAGTTAGCCCCTGTTTGTGCTCAGGGCTTTCAAAAGCTGGGGAGACTGCAGAGGAGGGGTCCGACTTCAGGGCCCACTGCTAAGTGGGCAGGGATTGTGTGGGCTTCAGGCCTTGACGGCAGGCGGCTTAAGGCAGGGCCCTGGGAGTTTTGAGACAGGAAAATGGTGTTTTGTCTTGTTAATGCATTCACATGGCTTTGAACTGGAGAGTAGTCAGGTGTCCCCAGACGGCTGCTTTTGAGCTGGTCTAGGGAGGGGGCAGGGCATAGCCAGGCCCCGGATTACAGAGGCCTTCCCCGGGGGAAGGGGGCCTTTGATGGGGCCGGGTCTGTTGTCCGGAGTCTGCTTTGCTGGTGGCTGGAGCCCCTAATGAGGGGAAGGGCTGTTCTGAAGCATTCCCCTGGTCCCCCTTGGGCAGCAGGCGGAGGCCTCCTTTGATGTTGGAGTCCTTAAGCCAAGTGGGGACTAATTGCCACAAGGTACAGAATATTCTGGTTGCTTGGGGGGTCTGCAGCTTGCCCACAATGCGACAGCCACCCTGGGGTGGGGGGAAAGGCAGCCACTGTCCTGATGTGAGACAACTCAGGAGGGTTTGGGGTTGGTTTTTTCCCTCTCTTTCATGCACACAGGCCCAGCGCAGAATGGGAAACACACTATACATCACACACACACACATACATGCACACATGCGTGCACACACACGCGCACTCACACGCACACACACACATGCACACATACCTTACTCTGCTGCAACTTTGTAAACAGGATTACGTTTGAAAGCACGATTTTTTTAAATCAAAAAGTCAGTGTGGTCAGAGGGATAATGGCAAAGAGAAAAAGGCAGACTCTGGTAGGCCGGTGGCAGACGGATTCAGATCCAAGCCCCAGTTTAGCCACTTGTTAGCTGGGGCAGGTCTCTGAAGCTCGCTGGACCCCAGCATCCTGCTCTGCCAAAGGCAAGACTATGCCTGACACCAGTAGGTGCTTACAGGTATTTGTTCTGTCTTTCAACAGCTAAGGTGACTGCATTCTTGAGACAGTTCACTGAAAATAGGTGTCTGTTTTCCTGGCCGGCATGGAGGCAGGTGGAGAGCCTAATTGGCAGACATCAGTTAGATCACTCTCATTTGATCAGAGAACAGGGAGAGGATGGTTTCCTTTGCTTTTTAATATTTGTGCCTACGTGGTTTCCATCTCAAAGGAAGATGACCTTCTTCTCCCTGTATTATGCTCACTTACACCCAACCCTCACCTCGACCTCTCAGTAGAATCTGGAATTATTGTGTTTTCACACTATACTAGGCATGGGACTAGATGATCTGATTATATTATCTCTAATCTTCATGGTGACACTTTTAGAGATTAGTAATCCCATTGGACAGATCGGGAACCCTGGAGTCACAGAGACAAATGACTTGCCTGAGACCATCCTATGTGTGGATGGGGGAGCCAGCTTTCTGATCAGCCTGGCTCCAAAGCCCAGGCCCTCTCAAGCCTGCCCCAGCTGAATCTTCTGATCAAGCTCCTCTGAGCTTCATTTCCCCCTTCTGGTCAATAGGAACAATAACAGTACACACTGCCGGGATACAGAGCCATTTAAATGAGATAATCCCTGCCAAAGACCCTAGCGAGTGCCTGATGTACGTGTGCATGGCAGGCACTCAGTACACCTGCTGTGACCCTCCACACCACCCTCATCACCTACTTCCCCCGAAACACACACACACACATACACACACACACACACAGTCCCTCCACTCTCTGGATCTGGAGAAGGGGCAGATCTGGGCAAACGGGACACAGTGTTCATCAAAGTTGTTCTTGCAGTTCGTGGCACTCCTTCTGTGTGGTTCTGGCCTGACCTTCTGACTGCTTGAGAGGGGCCCTCCCCCAGCCCCACCAGTGACAGAACCCTCCATGAGCAGCTTCCTGGGTGGAGGACAGAGGAGGGCCTACCCCGCCGGCCGATTCCCCAGTAAGCAGCTGAAAAGCAGGAGCGAGGAGCTCGTGCCAGGTCAAGAGGAACAGGTGGAGAGCAAAAGGAGATACGGTGCCACCTTCGGTTCTTCCAAGGCTGGAGGCCAGCGCAAGAGATCACACATCACCTACATCCTTTTGCTCATCGAATCCTTCCCACACCCCACAGTCTAGATACGGTGACCCTCGGTTACACACAAGAGGAGGGGCAACGTGATGCAGCTGATAAAAGGCTGAGCAGAGCCTGGTACCCAGCCCCGGCTGACTTAGGGCTCTAGACCAGACCCCAGGCCTAGAAGCGGCTGAGAAGGGGCCTCAGGCACGGCCTGTGGTCATCGCCGACTGGGATGGGTCCTCAGGCCCCCAACTGAGAGGTCCCCCAAAGACCTGTCCTGAGACAGGTGCCACAGCTGGCAAAGGGCGCACAGTCCCAGGCCTCTGTTCACCCACAGCTGCCCTCAGCAGCCCCAGTTGCTCCAGTCTGGGGTAGGGGGGAGTTGGGGTCTCCCTGGCCGAGCTCAGGACACGTGGGAGAGGGAAGTCCAAGAAAGTCTGACACACTTCCTTTCTCCTTTTAAAAGATCAGTGTGGAAACGGCTTTATTGTTTTATAACAATACATAATAAATGTTTTTTCAGTGTCGAAAATACAGGTGGGAAAAAATGAAAATAAAGGTGCCCAAAGATAGCCACTGTCGTCCAGAGTCAATGGGGGTACACACACACACGGGGGATGGGTGGAGGCTGTCTCTCCCCACTTAACATGCCTTGGGTGTCTTTCCATACATCCATCCCCATCGTGATTTTAAATGCTCACATAACATTCCCAAGGACTGTCATAGCTTCTTTAACCAGTCCCCCACTGTTGAGCATTTGGATTGTTTCCAACATTTTGTGGTGAGACATCTTTCCCCACTGGTGCAGCCCCTCCCGAGGCTCTGTTCTGAGAGGTGGCATTGCTGTGTTGAAGAACACGGGCGTTTTGGATGCTTTCAATGGCCATGCTATCTGCTGGGAAGATCTGTAACGATACCATCAACTGAAGGGCCCAGAGAGCTGTTTCCCCTCCCTGGGGCCAACATTGGGTAGGAACAATCACATTTTCATCTTTGGTGATCTGACAGGTGAAAATAGTACCTTGTTTCCAAGTGAATGTCTTTGCTGCCTGAGCTTTTTTATTCATTCCTTCACTCAAAAAAAAAAATGTATTGAGCGCCTATCCTGTGCTAGGCTCTACTGCAGGGCAGGGGGCATGATTTTAAGCAGAAAATCAAACAGATGATCTCTCCATTATAGTCGTAATCAGTGTTATGAAGAATGGTGGCCAGGGGGGATGGGCTAGTGGAGTGTCTTCCCCTCCGTAATCTCTAGTGGATTTGCCTTTCCTTGGTATGGAAAATCAACCCTTCTCAATCTTACATAAAGGGCTCCATAAATGCAGCTTCATTTCACCCCAGCAACTAACCCTTCTCACCAGATCTCTCCTAAACTCCAACAAAGATATTTAGCGTGACTCTCGTTAAGGAGAAAAGTGCAAGGGGTTATTATTTGTCTGGTGAGACAGTCTAGACATCATCTGAGGTCCACTCTGGATTCCACTTTTTCCAAAAAGGCTTTCTGGGCTCCCAAAGATAACTTCCTCTCTTTTGATAAGTGCAGTGATGTAATCAAGGATGAACTGGTTTTCCCCTCCACAGTAGCTGGTCAGGATCAGTCCTATGTACCCCCAAGAGCACCAGCCCTGGGATGTAGCATGGGGCTGGTGGGTGCACTTATGTATGTATTGTTTAAACATCCTTTAAACTGGGAGCATCTTTTCATGATAACTGAGGTTCACAGAGGACTTTTCAGTTGTTTGCTTGGATCCTTGCATTATGTCCACTTCCCAGAGAAGGACCAGGGGCCTGCCCAAGGTCCCAAAAGCAGGATGGACTCCAGGGCAGGACACTTGCATCATGACTAAAACTCCTGTGAGTCCCGGGCCTTTCAGATTCTGGAGCTTCTAAGAAAGGGTCTTGTCAGGGGTGCCCTGGGCTGGGGCTTGTTGATACCCCCAATTGCAAACCAGGTCCAGAAGCCCAAAGGCCAGCTTTGCAGATAGGCATCTGGGCAGTGCCAACAGGTGGTTCTAGTTGTGACCGGCCATGGGCTAGGCATGCCTTCCCTGCTGGCTGATGTCGTGAGCTCATTAGAGCAATGGGGTTTATTGTACAAGGCAACTGTCCAAACAATAAATTAAGCTGCACAATTTAGCACTTAATTATCCTCTCCCGTCTACTTCACTCTTGTTCCCTGGGTGTCTGTCTGGGCCCTGCAGCTAGATGGTAAGATCTTCCCTCTGCCTCACACCCCACAGTCGATCCATCACGAAGCCCTTTTGGTGCCGTCTCAGGAATGTCTCTCAAATACTTTCTCTTCTCCATAACCCCATGGCCTTGACCTCAGCCAGCCCTCACTCTCTCCGCTGGATTATTGCCACCCTGATTTCTCCTGCTACAATTCCCCTTTGCTCTGCCCAAGTGATATGAATGTGGCTTCCCTTGGTCTGAAGTACACAATCCCAAGTCCTCATCTTGGCATTCAAAGCCCCCATGACCAGGGTGTCCTGCCTACCTCATCAGCCTCCTCTTCCCAACCCCCCACACGGGCTACCCACCCCCTCACATGCTGAAGAGCTTGCAGTTCTGCCCCAAGGAGGGGCAAAAGCAAACTCCAGGCTATTTCACTGCATGAACTCCCACACATGCACTTGCTCTCTGTGAATTCTCCCCACACTCAGCCCTCGCCATTCAACTTGTAAACTCATGCTTGGCCCAGTATTCAGCTCTGGAATCTCCTCCTTCCAGAAACCCAAGGGTATTTTCTTGGCAAACCCCACAGATGAGACTCATTTCCTTTCCCCTCTTGGGGCTTCTCTTAGGATGCAAGTCCACAGGGATGCCTGGGATAATGATATCAACAAAACTGCCTGTGGAGAGCGCTCTCACGCCCATTCACTGTACAGTCCCCAGAGTCAAATCCTCACAATCATGCCATGAGGAGCCGTGTTAAAGGTCCCTCTGCAGGTGAGGAAACTGAGGTTTGGTCTCCAGAGCCAGGTCCCCATTTGGCCAACTTGGCCTAGAAGGGCAGGGGCGGTGTGCCGGGACTCAGGGCAGACAAGCTGGAGGACCACATAGGGCATCATGGTGGGTGGGGAGGCCCAGGGAGGGCACGAGGGGATGGGGGAGGGTGACAATTTGGAGTAGGACCACTTTTTGACCCAAAGGAATTTGGCTGGTGAAATAATAGCACCTCCACCAAGCATTCCCTTTTGCTCCCCCATTTCACAGTTGGGCAAACGGAGGTTCAGAGAGAAAGAAGGAGGCACAAAGAGCAAAGTTATAGAGGAATAAGGACCAAGTTAGAACCAGGTGTCTTGAGTTTCAGTCCAGCTGAGCCAGTGGGCTGCGGGTCCAGTGAGACCCCACTAGTGCCCTTTCTCCTCTCCCTCCCTCCCTGGACCCACTGCTTCCATCAGACAGTCCTCCGAGGGCCAGGTTCTCTGCTACTTGTTAAAGGTCCAGAGGGCCCCCATCTGGTTTGCTCTTCATTGGGCTTGCCTGGCACAGAGTGGGCTCCCACTAAACATTTGCTTACTGAATTAATAAATGAGTAAGCAGTGGGAAAGTAACCTGCCTCTGTTCATGCCCAGAAGGACCTGAAGGAATGGATAAGCACCCACCTAAGCCCTTTATGCCCACGGTCTCCTCACAGCCATCCTATGAGGTCAGCGTCATCACACCCATTTTACAGATGAGGACACCAAGGCTCACAGAGGGGACAAGACTTGCTCAAAGCTCTGCAGTTAGAAAGCAGTTCTCAGCCACCCTAGGAATAAAACATTCCCCATGCTATGTTTTTTTAAAGAGAGGATGTTTTCCTTCTGGTGTGTAAACAGGAGAAGGGCTCCCCGAGAAGGCTGTTGTAAATATCATCACTTCTCCTCGGGGCCCTGTCAGCTTATGTTACTTTATTTATCAACATTCCACAAGGGGTGGATCCAAGAATATGTCCTCAAGTGGGACACCAAAGAAGATGTGTGCTTTGGGGGGATCAGGAAGGAGGGCTTTCCAAGCACAAAGTGCGGGTCTGGGCAGGAGTAGGAAGCTGGGTCCAGGCGCAGGGCAGGGTGGGGTGGGCCCTTCCCAGCATCCCCGCCTGGGTAGAGCAGCAGGTTGGAGTTCAGCAGCATGTCCCTCATTTCCATAAGGGGGAGCTTGTGCACAGGAGATTTCCTCTCGGCTAGAGGGGCCTCAGCATCCAGGGACCGGCTCTGGGAAGTGGCCATTTGGGTGGCACCTGCAGGCGTCTGCCCTGAGCACTGTGTCCTGCCCTGGTTGGGGGGTAGCCAGGAGGATATATGCAGGCTGCCCCCTCCTCATTTATCCACCCAGGGAACCAAGGCAAACGAGGGGCATGGCCCCATGTGGAAAGAGCACAGCTTTGGAGCCAGACAGGACTGGGGCTCGCTCCAGTGCCATCACAGACTAGCCGCATGACCTTGGGCTCGTCACCTCCCCTGGACCTTGGTTTCTTCATCTGTAAAATGGGAACAATACCAACTTTTGGAGTTACACAGAGCAGCAACTACACTGCTTGGAGCACGATACATGCTTAAAAACAAAAGGAATATTACTATGATGATCGTTGTCTGGACTATTCATGCAGATCTTAATTGCCACCCTTGCCTTCACAGAAATTTCTGCTTGTTATTCCCCAGCCAAACCTTGGTGGTGATTTGCACAAGGTTTGGCCTCCCTGGGTCCAGACCAAGACAAGCCCAGCAGAAAAGCATCTGGGCTTGGATCTGCAAACGCAAAACCAGGTGCTTCTCTGAACAGAAATGATGACAAAGCAAAAATGTTAAAGAATATTTTAGAAAGAGGAGAGAGAGAGGGGAGTCCACATAACTTAATTCCTCACCCAGATTCAACCACCAGTTTCTCTCCTTTCTGAGTGCAAACCCCCTGGTCCACACAGATGTTTTGGTGGGCTTGTAATCCTAGTGACTCTACCAGGTGCTGTTTTATTACCAACTTGCTGTGGTCTTTGGTCTGACTCACTCCATCTCCTTTCCTTTGGCTCCTGCCAGAAAGCAAAGCACATATTTCACGGTCCCCTCTCCCTGGGAGGAGGAATTTCTCCCCAGGCCTTCCTCTGCATGCGCTCATGGAGTTGCATTTGGGGCAGAAAGATGGGATGGCAACACAGTCTGCTGCCCTTTGGCTGCCTTCTTAAAATTCTTTTTTTTTTTTTTTCCAAAATGGAAATAGCATTTTCTCCCTGATTATCAAAGTAAGCATTGTAAGAAATGGGGCAGTTCTGGAAAGTTCAAAGGACAAAAGTCACCCAGAAAAATAAAGCACTGCTGACATTTGGGTGTGTCTTTTCAGATTTTAGTTCATCCATGCACGTACCAACCCAGTTACAAGGGAATCTTATAGGGTACGTTGTTTTGTATTCTGATTTTCTTGGTCTACCTATGTGGTTTTACTTGCTTGCTATAAATGGCTCTGCATCATTTTATTGTATGGATAGAGCACAGTTCATTTAACCAACCCCCTATTGTTGGGCATTTCAGGTATTTCTGTTTCTTTCTTTTTTAAAAAATTTTATTCTGAAATAATTCTAGGTTCACAGGAAGTTGCAAAGATAGTACAAACAGTGTCTGTTTATGCTTCATCCAGTTTCTCCAATGGTTATGTAATCATTGTACAGTATCAAAGTCAGGATATTGATATTGGCACAATCCGTGTATAGCTCTGTGTCATTTCATCACATGTGCAGATCTGTGTAACCGCTACCACTGCCAAGATACAGAACTCCCCCATCATGCTACCCCTTATTGTCACCCCCAGCTCTCTCATCTCCCTTCTCCCTAACCCCTGGCAACCACTAATCTATTCTCTACCCCTGTACTTTTGCCATTTTGAGAATGTTATATATATACACACACATATATATATATACACACATTTTTTTTCACTCAGCATAATGCCCTTGAGATCCATCCAATTATTGCTTATAGAAATTTTTCCTTCTTATAGCCTAGTAGTATTACATGGCATGGGTGAACCACACCTATTCACCATTCATCTATTTTAGGGCATTTTTGTTGTATCTATTTTTTAGTTATTACAAATAAAAACTGCTATGAATATTCTTGTAGAGGTTTTTGCATGGACATATTTTCATTTCCCTGGGATAAATGTCCAGAGTACGATCACTGAGTTATTTGGTAAGTGTATGTTGAGTTTTCTTAAGAGACTGCTAAACTATTTTCCAGAGTGGCTGGACCATTTTACATTTCCACCAGCAATGTTATGAGAGATCTAGCTTCTCCAAAACCTCACCATCATTTGATATCATCCCCATTTAAAATTCTACCTGTTCTAATAGGTGCATAGTGGTATCTTGTGGTCTTAATATTTGTTTCCCTGATGGCTCATGATGGAGACATTTTTTCATGGGCTTATTTGCCATCCATATGTCCTCTTTGGTGAAATGTCTCTTCATATCTTTTGACTGTTTTCTTATCAGATTATTTGTGATCTTACTGTTGAATTTTGGGTCTGTACATACATATGTGTAATATATATTAGATATACTAGAATATGCATATATTCTAGATATGAATCCTTTGTCAGGTATGTGGTTTGCAAATATTTTCTCCTAGTCTGTAATTTATCATCTTCTTTAGCGGATCAAAAGTTTTTCATTTTGATGAGGTCCAATTTATTGACTTTTTTCTTTTATATATCAAGATTTTGGTGTCATGTCTAAGAACTCTTCACCAGGCCCCAGGTCCCAAAGATTATTTCTGCTCTTTCTCCTTTAAGAACATTCCTGTGTTAGACAGAATAATGTCCTTCCGAAGATATCCACACCCAAATCTCCAGAACCTGTGAATATGTGACCTTACATGGCAGAGGGGAACTTGCAAATGTGATGAAGTTAAAGACCTTGAGAGGGTAGATAACCCCGGATTATCCAGGTGGGTCTAGTTTAATCACAGGCGTCTTCCTGTGGGAAAGAGTGGGCCAGGTCGGGACTTCCCTGGTGGCACAGTGGTTAAGACTCCGTATTCCCAATGCAGGGGGCCCAGGTTCCATCCCTGGTCAGGGAACTAGATCCCACATGCATGCCGCAACTAAGAGTTCACATGCCACAACTAAGGAGTCCGTGTGCTGCAACTAATGAGCCCGCCTGCCGCAACCAAGACCCGGCATGACCAGATAAATAAATATTAAAATAAATAAATAAATAAAATAAAAAAAATAATAAAGTGCTTATAACAGTGCCTAGGATATAGCAAGCACTTTAAAAGTATTTGCGCCTTCAAGTAACTTGAAAAAAAAAAAAAAGTGGGCCAGGCAAGTTGGAGGAGACGTGAATATGGAAGCAGTAGTTGGAGTGATAATATCACTGACTAGAAGGGTAGAATCTCGAAGCTGAAAAAGGCAAGGCCACAGACTCTTAGAGGCTGCAGAAGGAATGCAGCCTGCTGACACCTTGATTTTAGCCCACTGAGATCCATTTTAGTTTCTGATTTCCAGAACTGTAAGATAATAAATTTGTGGTGTTTTAAGCCACTAAGTTTGTGATGATTTGTTACAGCAGCAAGAAGAAGCTAATGCAAACCCTCTGATAAATATCCTTATACATAAATCTTTGCATATTTTCCCAGCTATTTCCTTACGATCAAATCCTATAATTCAAACTGGTGAGTCAAAAGGTATGTACCCAAATTGGTACCCATTTAAACCTCATCGTTAGCTTTTAAGCTAATTACCCATAATCATCATTACCCATATTCATCATTAGCTTTTGAGGATTCCTGTTTCCTTGCTTCACTAAATACTGGCTCTTACTAGTGTAAAACACGTATTTGGAGTTGTCTTGATTTTCTTGTGTGTGTGGATCCTGCATGTGTGTGTATAGGAGGTGAGGGAGAGGAGAGTGAGAAGGGCAAATGTTTTCTCTTATTCATTCAAACTTGCCCAGTTCAATATGGTAGCCACTAGCTAAGGGTGGTTCTTAAGCACTCAAAACATGGCTACTCCAATTGAGATAGACTGTAAGTATAAAATACGCACTGGATTTCATATCCCTAGTACCAAGAAGAGAGAGACTCTTTAAAGATCTAGATGTAATGGATTATGAAGAATCATTGTTTTTTCCTTCAGACACTAACATTTGTTGAATTTGAAGACATTACAAAGTCTACATCATGAAGCCTTTTAATTACAAGTAAGCAAAAAATTATTATTAATATTTATGGTGCAAAAAGGAATTCTTTAACACCAAAGCAAAGAAGAACCAGAGAGAGTTCAGAAACACTGACTCAAAGAACCGTCATGAACACCAGGGTTCCTCTCTGTAAAAGTCAAGTCATTCACCATCTACATTATTAACATATTTTATAAACAGAAAGGATTTCTATATGATGACATGGAGTCTCACTTATGCCCCAAAAAATCAATGCAGATTAAACTTCACTAATTAATATTATACTAGAATTAATAAAAAATCTGAATTAAAGGTTAATTTTTAAAAAAGAGAGAATGAAAGAAGGAAGGGAGGGAGGGAGGAAGGAAGGAAGGAAATAAGGAAGAAAGGAAGGGAGGAGAGAAGAAAGAAAGAAAGAAAGAAAGAAAGAAAGAAAGAAATGAAGAAAGAAAGAAAGAAAGAAAGGAAGAAAGAAAGAAAGAAAGGGAGAGAGAGAAAGAAAGAAAAAAGAAAGAAAAAGAAAAAGAGAGAAAGAAAGAAAGAAAGAGAGAAGGCGGGCGGGAGGAAGGGAGGAAGGAAGGAACGGAGAAAGAAAGAGATAAATCTCGAGTGATGTTTTATATTGATTACATACTGAATTTACAGTATCTGGATATATATTAGGTTAAGTAAAGTATATTAATAAGATTAATTTTACAGGTTTCTCACTACTTTTTTAAAATGCGGCTACTAGAAAATTTTAAATTATACATGTGGCTTGCATTTGTGGCTCATGCTGTGCTTCTACTGGTCAGCGTGGATCCAAACTCTCTCACCCACAGCCCTTTATGATCGGCAGAGGACGGTGACAGTGGAGTGGTCAGGGCGGGGGGCTCAGTTTTCAGCTACCACAGGGGAGTCAGCCAGGCCCTGTGGTCCTGGTCTCAGCAGCCAGTGTCCAACCACAGACCCCACAGTGTGGTGGAAAAAAACCTGGGCTCAGAGAGACCTTGGTTTGAATCCCAGCTTCTTCCGTCAGAATTTTCTTGTATTTGAAACTTTCTCCATTTCAGTTTCCTTATCCGCAACATGGGGAAATAACTCCATAACATACGGAGACATTCCTTTCTTCAACCAGCTTGGAGCAAACCTACCGTGTGCCAGGCACTGTTCTAGGCTCTGGCAATAAGGCAACACACAACCCAGAAGGAGCCTAGCATGGTGTGCTGACACTCAGTGGGTCCTCTTTCCTGCCTCTCTATTGCTAAAAAGAATGTTTTGGTGGAACAGGACATCCTATTCACCACTTTTTATGAGTCTGCTGGTTCCTGGATTTGGAATAGCAGCCCTAGGCATGGATGTGAATTATCTTAGCCATCACTTTGCGACTTGAAGAAATTCCCTGCTCGATGAATGGATAAAGAAGGTGTGGCATATATACACAATGGAATATTTGCCGTAAAAAAAAATGAAATAATGCCATTTGCAGCAATATGGATGGACCTAGAGATTATCATACTAAGCAAAGTAAGTCAGAAAGAGAAAGACAAATACCATATGATATCACATATGTGGAATCTGAAATATGACACAAATGAACATATCTATGAAACAGAAACAGACTCACAGACATAGAGAGCAGACTTGTGGTTGCCAAGGGGGAGGGGGAGGGGGGGAGGGAAGGATTGGGAGTTTGGGATTAGCAGATGCAAACTATTTATATAGGATAGATAAACAGCAAGGTCCTACTATATAGCACAGGGAAATATAGTCAATATCCTGTGATAAACCATAAGGGAAAAGAATATGAAAAAGAATATATATATATACACATATATCTGAATCACTTTGCTGTACAGCAGAAATTAACACAACATTGTAAATCAACTACACTTCAATAAAATTAAAAAAAAATAAATTCCCTGCTCTGTTCTTCATTTCCCATCTGTAAAATGGGGCTAATAACATTACTCTCCTCACAGGGTTGCTGTGAGCATTAAATAAGATAATATATGTAGGGCATAATTCCTGGACCTTTGTAGATGCTAAAAGTAGTAGCTGCTAGTAGTGAGAGTAGTACTAGTGTTATTATTTTCTTTGCCTTAGAATCCCAAGGATTTCAGGGCACTCCTAAGAGAGATGACCCAGAAACAGAAAGAAAGATCTGGAAAGACTGCATTTGATAAGGCCTTAGGCCTTTATCCGAGTGATGATATGTTGCTGGACATCTTGTGGCTCATGTCAAGAAGAGCTGCCTAGTCTTTTTTTAAATTATTATTTATTTATTTATTTATTTATTTATTTATTTATTTATTTATTTATGGCTGTGTTGGGTCTTCGTTTCTGTGCGAGGGCTTTCTCTAGTTGCGGCAAGTGGGGTCCACTCTTCATCGCGGTGCGCGGGCCTCTCACTATCGCGGCCTCTCCCGTTGCGGAGCACAGGCTCCAGACGCGCAGGCTCAGTAGCTGTGGCTCACGGGCCTAGTTGCTCCGCGGCATGTGGGATCTTCCCAGACCAGGGCTCGAACCCATGTCCCCTGCATTGGCAGGCAGATTCTCAACCACTGCGCCACCAGGGAAGCCCCTGCCTAGTCTCGATCACGCTAAGAAAGTCAACCCTTTTCTCTGGATGAAAAGAGCGCTCATTGCTGGCTGCCAACCCAGGCTTCATCCCTCTGTTTCAGATACAGTCAGTGCCTCTCCCATAGTCCCCTGGAGGCTCACCTCCACCTGCGATCCTCTGCCTGAGGGTTTTTCCAAACTACTGGAACTTGCTAGGTTTGTGCTCAGGGCCAGCGAGATACTGGGTTCATGGCACTGTTAGTAGCCCTGAACCAGTGGGGAAAGGGGTGCTGATGGAGAAATAGCTTCCTCAGCCCTCGGTCAGGGCACCCCTGAGGTGTGTTCTACATTATCACGCAGGTTTCTCAGTGGATTAAAGTCCAGTTACCCACAGTGGCTACTGGCCTGATAAAGCACCCTCATTGACTGTCTTCCCATCCCTGTCCCATTTCCTCATCCTCCTGCTGGTGTTTCCTTAGCAGTTCAAATTCTGCTTCTAGAGGAACCCAACGGAAGAAAAAGAAAAACCTATTTTGGATCAGTTACTTCCCCTCCTGGAGAGTCCTGTACCTCGAGGAGGTTGACCCCCCAATCCCGTGCTAGCCTCATGGGCCTTGACAATAATTGGTTCAGACTGGGCAGATAACGGAGCTCTGGACAGGTTGATGTGAGGGCAGGCCTGCTGCTAGCCATAGTTTTCTCCCTCCTAAAAACTGAGCTGCAGGAGAGGCACTAGTCCTCTGATGGATGTTTCTATGTTTGGACGTGATGCTAGGGACTCCTGGAGTCATCCCGTTTTCATCCTGGGAATGAGGAATAGAGCCATCAGTACAGACGGCAGAGCAGAGGGTTTGGAAGAACCTGTGCTTCTGATGACAACATTGAACCATTGACCCAACCCACCTGGAAATCAGTGCGCCTCTGAACTTCCGTTTACATGAGATCATAAATTTTAAGGAAATTTCAAGCCACTCCACAATTTGAGTTGGGGATTTTGCTACTTATACTGCTAACAAAAGTGTCTAAACTGCTCAGTTCATCTTAATACAACTCAGAAAGCTAGCCATTATTATTGACATCTCTACTTTGCAGATGAGCAAACCGAAGCTTGGGGATTGGATACAGATGAGAGCCTTCTCCAGATGTGGGAGGTCTTCTCGTGTGTCCATGCAATGACTACATGCTTGAGAAACTGCAGGTGTTACAAATGGAGGTCAAGTTCATGGGTTCTGTGTCAATTCCCTTTATAAAGTGACAAATCCTTTCACAAAGTGACAGTGCATTTCCTAGCTTAAAATAAAATCATTATTGAAGGTACAGTCCAGCTATCATTCCCATTTCATAGTTGAGGACACAGGCTCAGAGATGGCCAGTCACTTCCCCAAGATCACACAGCTAGGTAGGTGGAACTTCAACCCCGGGTTTGACCCCAGGGCTTTTTCCACCAATGCAAGCTGCTCCCACAGAGTCTGCTTTAGGCTGAAACGAGGGAATGTTGTGAAAGTGCTTTGCAGACAGTAATGATGCCCACTTCTTAGTTTGCCTGGCTTTGTCCTCCCCTTGCTCTGCCGCCACCCCAGATTTCGCCGGTGCCAGCAAGTACACCTCCCCACCCTCACTCCATTTTCTCTCCTTTCAGAGCCAAAATTCCTGAAGGCCGTCTCCCAGAATGCTAGGTTCCCCACGTGTTCCCCACCAATTAAAAAATCTATTATTTTAGAGATAATTTTTTTTTGGTTGGTTGTCTGTAATGCACCGTTTTCTATTGCCTGTTTGGCTCCTTCCGTTCGTAGGAGCAGCAAGAAAGAGGAAAAGAAAACCCATTATTGTCGTCTTTAAAAAACTTGGCTATTCTGATGTTTCCACAAAGACGGGGCCTAGCAGAGAGCTTCCTCCTCAGACTCATATCATACTCTGCAATTTTTAAAGATAAAACTTGTAAGCTGTTCAGTTGTTGTTCTTCGGGCTGTTGACATTTGATACCATTAGACGTGAGCAAGTGACTTGGCTTTCTCTGCTACGCAGCCTAATTTGGACAGGGCTGTGTCCCATGCAGCAACTCCCCCTCCACCCCTATTGATCTTACCAGAGCCCTAGTGTCACGGCTTTTCTCCCTGGGAGTCTGGGAGGATGTTTTTCTAGGGAAATGCACAGAAGACACCATCATTTCACACCCTCATTCATTTAAGACAATCAGTGGTACAGAAGGGCAGCAACTAGTCATCTTGGCCAGTGGTTCCCCTCTCCTGGTGACTCCACCTTCCCGGAGGGCTACTTGCTATTGGGGTGCTACCACTATGAGGAGGATTGGGGTTCCTGATTTTAAACACAAATTCAGATTTAAGAAGCAGATACATGGAGAAGGGATATGTAATGGGTTGAATCCCCTGTCCCCACCCCCCAAAGGATAGGCCCATGGTCTAACCCTGAGAACCTGTGAATGTGATCTTAATTGGGAAAAGGATGTTTGCAGATGTAATTAAATTAAAGGTCTCAAGGTGAGTTCTTCTGGATTATCCAGATGGACCATAAATCCAACGACAGGCGCCCTTATAAGAGAAACACAGAGGGAGATTTGAGACTCACAGAGAAGTGGGGAGAGGGACTGCTTTTTGAAGAACAAATGCCATCACATATTTGCTACACTTCTCAAAGACTTCAGCTATTTTGAAGTCAGGACTTTGTTCTCCACGCTAGGCCTCAGCATTACATGGGAGGGCCTGCTGTGTGGCTTTAAACATGATGGTGGCCCTCTCTGAACCTGTTTTTTCCACTGTTACAGAAGGATGGCCATGGTGCCTACCAGCCAGGGCCATTATGAGGGTCAAGGAATCGTGGGGCATCAGAGGTTGGACAGCTCACAGGCCACTTCAGGACACAGACATATTTGGTTTGTCCCAAACAATCTCTTAAAATTTCGAATTTGTTCCCAACCTTCAAGTACCAGGAGACTTCACACAAAATCCCAGGTGCGCTTGAGAAGTCAAACACCTGCCAACAGAATGTCACCATGAAATAATTGGCTGGCGCTGCCTTGCAGCTGGCCCAGCATGGATGCCTCAGTTCCCCGCATCCTCATCCCTCTTATAATACCTGCCGGTTCCCCGCTTCATTCATTCCTCTCACCTAACTGGCTCCTGTGGGCAGCTGAGTTTGTAACCTCAGTGTGGGGAGAGCTTTTTGTAAATGGTTTGCTAATTTCATTTCTGTTTCGCAAAAGAGAGATCCCAAGCCAGCGTTCTCTTTCAGGAGAGTGTCTCCAGTAGGGAGAGGGACTGATGAAAACCTCTGTCAGACAGAATTTTTTCCTTAATAGAATGTGTTATAACCAGATCAGCAACCTCCTTTAATCCCAGGCCTCTGACTTGTGGAAATCTCTTTGTTACCCAGAACTAGATACAAATGATGGTACTTGTTAAAACCAGGCGTGCTGGTGGAGAGAGACCTACGTTTAGGCTTGTTCTTGCCAAGATTTTGATGTTCCAGTCCTTCTCTGGTTTAACAGTTAAGTAAACGTTCATTTTGGATTCTGGTTCAAACTAGTTCAAAAGGCACTTTTAGGAAAAAAACAGCACCATCGGTTTTGCAATTTGTCACCAAAACTAGTTATGATTTTCTTGGACTTCAGGGTTTAGAAAGTGAGTCCAGTTTATGGAATCAGACTCAAAATTTGACTCTGCCTCCTGCTAGCTGTGTGACTTCGGGCTGTCGCTTAACCTCTCTGAGCCTCCGTTTCCTCTTCTTTAAGAGGATCAGGGTAATAACCTTCATATCACAGGGTTGCTGTAGGGATGCGAGATGAGGTGTGTTCAGCTTTGGCATAGGAGCCAGGACACCAGAGATAAGTATTATTATGACTGATTACTGTTTTATGAGGCTGCCTTTCTTGTAGCTTGGGAAGTAGAAATACGGATTGTGAAGATTTTATTGTTCACACATACCTGTAGAATCCTGCCTTGATCTGCAAACCTTAGAAGTAATAATAATGAGCTTGATTATAACTCTGAAGGCCAGTATTTATTGGATATTTCCAGAACAGATAGAATTCTCCTCCCCTCTCCCCTTTTGGTCTCTCTCCCCTTCTCTATCAATATCTTTGGCACTGGTGCGTTAGTTGTACATCAACATGTGATGTCTTCAAAATCTAGAATAAGAAAACATTCTCCAAGCCTATGATTTGCACATCAAATCATATACTTTCTAAATGTGGGTGCTGCCTGCCTGGGGTCAGACCAAGAGTTGGTAAATGGGGAGTACTGTTGGCACACTAAGGGGACAATTCTCCAATCCTCAGCTCTATTTCTCGCATTGCAGGAGATTTAGCATTCCTGGGCCCCTGGCACTAATGTCAATCACTGCAACAACCAAAGATGCCCTCCCATGCGTCTGAATGTCTTCAGAGGAGTTTGAGAACACCTGATGAGAATATGCAAGCTCTCCTAAGCCTGCAAATTTGGGCCAGACCCTCAATGTATCTCTCTGAACCTCAGTTTTCTGACCTGTTAAATGGGAAGTCATACCCATCCCACTGGGCTGTTGGGGAACTAAGAGGGAGGGTATATGGGAAGTGCCTGGTGTGAGCCTGGCATAGAGCAAGTGCCCAGCGCCTGGGGTTGTGGGGGCTGCGAGGTGTCAGGCACTTCATGGTGTAAGCTAGCATCCGCAGACCCTGGCTCCCCTCTTTCCACTGATTGTGTCTCCAAGTGACAGGGCCGGGGAGGGGGGAGCTTCAAAGCCCTCCAGACTTCACTCACTATAATTGGAAGTCATTGTGGAACGAAGTCCAGTATTTAATTTGGCCTGTGTTTGACAGATCCTGTGTGCACCGCTAACAGAGCTCACACAGGGCCCGTGATACAGGGGGGATTCTTGGCCTGGGCTCAGGGCAGATTGGTGGAGAAAATGTCGCATTCGATTAAGGCTGATTGGCCCTGACAGTTGTCTGGGTGAAGTTTATAAGGTACATCTAATCTGGATGCATCTGGTCATAAAAATGCAAAACAAGCCATTCCCACCCAAGTTCTAACTCCAGATGTGGGTTGATTCTCAGTGATTGACACCATATTTTTTGCAGCTGTCCCACATTTCAAATCTTTTTCTATTTAAAATATATTCATCATAATTATGGAATGCAATAAACAAACTTCAGCCTGATGACAAGCATTAAATATAAGAATGTTTCGGCTTAAAATAAATGCCATGATTTCTCAGCCCAGGATGGAGTGTTCTCCAAAGAAGCCCTGACCTTGTCACCATGAACCAGACAGAGTTATTTTCTCTCCAGTATTGACTGATATTTGGAGGGGGGCAGGGGGAGAAAAATCAAAAAGCTGTTTATATCAGATAGAAAAATGTACATAACCATCAGAAAGCCACCTTTGTAAGACAAAGAAAAAAAAACTGGATTCAACCTATTCACATTTGAGGACTCCCCATTGTGCAAGTTCTTCGCAAGACAGTGTAGGGCAGGGTAGATGTTACACGCCCTGGGGCCAGGTCCCTGAATGCAGCTTCCACACTCCACACACACTCTGTTACCTTGAGCATTACTTTATCACCTCAACTCTCTGTGCCTCAGTTTCCTCATCTATGAAATGGAAGGTGATAATAGTACTTACTTCGTAGTGCAATTATGAGAACTAAGTGAGTAAAGTGCTTAGAATAACGCCTGGCGTGTAGCAAGTGCATGGTAATCAATATCAGCAGACCTCTTCCCCAGTTCTTCTAAGGGAGACACTGAAAGTCACCTGACCTGCATGAGGTCACATATAGTGAGTGCACGGCAAAGCAGAGGTGCAAACCTTGATCATCTGACCTCACTACAAAACATGCGTACAAGGGGTGAGTTTTGCTTGTGTTAGCATTTTTCTGTCTCTGAATGCCTCACCAAGTCTTATCTGATGGCTGTTCTCCTAGTCGGTGGCTAGTCAGGCATCCTTTTATGCCTAGACAAAAGATCACCTTCTATTTCTTCTCCTGTTCCTGGGGCTCATCTTTTATTTTTAATGCTATTTAAATAGACCTGTAATTGAGATAGTTAAATAAACAAACATTTAGGATAATTATAGATGGGTCATCCTATTACCAAGCTGCTGGATCTTTCTAGCCACTTATGGACTTCAGCCACGTCCGAATGGTTCTCCCGTAAACTGCGTGTACCACTTGGTTCTCTGAGAAAAACGGGAACTACCCGGAGTTCGTGTCAACAATCTGCTCCTCTTTTAAATGAGGCCATAAGTCACAAACCCTGTGAGTTCCCAAAAAAGTGTCTGGAGCTAAATTTGTATCCTGACTCTGATGATTGTTCTCTTATTAGGCTGATGAGAGAATTAGCAGAGCCAGGGCCTCCTGGGGCTGTGCTCACAGCTCGTGCCAAGATGGAAATGACTCTGTGAGTTTTATTTCTGAGATGTGTAAAAGGCTTGTCCATCACTGGGCCCGTGGGCACATGTTCAGTATCAAAATAGTGTGTGCAACCTCTCTCAGGAGATGGACTGCAGTCCTGGCAGGCCCTCTGTTTCCAGCAGGAATGAGAACTCTCCACCGGAAAGGGGGTGGCTGTGTTTTACTTCTCCTAGAGCCCTCTGGGTGGCCCCGGTGAAGTCTCTGAGCCTTGCCTTTCCTGCTAGATTCCTGTTTGGGAAAGGTAGTGTGGAACATTGGCAAGAGTGTGCCCTTGAGACACAGACCCTGGTTCAAATAGAAACACCATTAATTGCAAACTGGGTGAACTGGGGTAAGCAGCCCAGCCATCTTGCAGACTAGCATGTGAAATGGAAATGATTATGTCTGACTTACTCGCAGGGTTGTTTTGAGGATTAGATGAGATAATGTGGGGCAAGGATTAGGCTCCATGTCGGCACTGAGGTTTGAGCTGGGGGGTCAAGAAGGTACTTAATCTGGTGCCTGGAATTGGGAAGTTTGTTTTTCCCTCTGTAGCCAGGATGGCAAATAGGCTGTACCTCTCATTTTGATATCAATCAATTGGAGATGCCACTTAAAGTGCAGTGATTGATTTGTAATGTCTGCCACAGACTAGGAGGAAGTAGTAAGAGCATTCCATGCCCTGCTATCTCCCTTCTAGAATCTAAGTTCTGAAGTCAGGAACTGGATCTGAAAAGTATTCTCTCAACTTGTACATGCTACAAAGCAATTTTTTGCATCTATAATCTCCTCAGACATGGCGCCCTGTGACTCCACATCCCTGGTGTTAAATCCTGTGACAATTATCATCTCCATTTGATGGATGTGGAAACTGAGGCCAGAGATCAAATGAATGATGTAAGCAACTGATAAAACAAGATTAGATTTTTAAAATTATCTGTAGTATCACTCCAGAAAACTGCCACTGCCTACCATCTCCCATGGGAATCTTGATACACACACACACACACACACACACACACACACACACACACACACAATAAGGCACAGGAGATATGGGTTCTAGCCTCTGCCCTCCTGCCAACCAACCGAGGAACTTGGAAAAGTCACTTTACCTTTCTAAGGCTCAGTTTACCTGTCTGCAAAATGGACATAATAACTACCCCATCCTCCCAATATCAAAGGGCTGTGTAAAGATGAGGGAAACAGTGAGTGTGTGATAATTAAGGCTTGGGTAAAATCACCCTTCCTGCCATTATTTGTGAGAGGCAGGAGATACTTGTCAAACAGAGTCTTTGAAAGCTTATTTCTGGGGCTAGCAAATTACCTGCAGATTTCCTCATACTGCCGAGTGGGGTGCTTCCGTACTGGAGGTTTCAAGGCTAGACTGACTTTGTGACCTTGGCCAAGTCACTTCACCTCTCTGACCTGCAGGCTCTTTACCTGCATGATCAGATGACTATCTTCCTGACAGGGCTTCTATGAGGCCCAGAGTCAAGGTCGAAAGTCATATGGAATGCAGAAGTCACTCAGCAAGGTCCAGGTTCCCTCTTCCCGAGGACCTGGTAGGATAACCTTGCCAGAGAGTCAAGGTACAGAATTTCTTTTCTTCAAAGAAATGGCAATAAGAAATGTGTGAGTGTGTGTGTGTGTGTATGGGGGGTGGTGTGCATGTGTGCCAATGTGTGTGAGTTTGTGTGTGAGTGAGTGTGTGTGTAGGAGAGGGTTATGGAGAAATAAAGTCATAGTGGGGAATAAGCAACAGAACATCTTGGTGACTTGCAGATGAAAGCTTCTTTTCGCTGGATTCATTTGCCTTCTAACACCGGCTTAGCTGTGTTTGGAAAAATACTTAACTTGCCATAGGATGCCAAGTCGTGACTATGTCAGAGAGAGAGTCAATTTTAGAGATTTGCATATCCTTCTCCTAAGAGAAAAAGTTCTATTGGAACAAAGTGCTTGGGGCTTGTGGGTAACATCTCTTTATTTGTTCTTTGTGTGAGGAGGTTGGAAGAAAGTCAGGAGTAAAAGGTTTATGCAGATTCTTCTGGGAGATGGAGAGAGAGGAGGCAAAGAGAAAAGAAGAAAGAGGAGAAAAGACAGACTGAAAAAGAGCAAAAGAGATGGAAGCAGGGAAGACAGAGAGAGAAGGGCCAGAAAGGCGTGAGGAGGGAGACAGAGCAGAGAGACGAGTAGCAGGGAAGGGGGACAGAGAGGAAGAGAAGGAGGCGAGAGGAGAGCCTGGCAGATGCTCAGAGCCCCAGGACAGACAGACGAAGGGAGGGGAGACGGAGCGGGCCCCACCCATCCCCCTTCATCTTGACCCTGCCTTGACTTACGACAGGTTGACGTCCTCCGTTTTCAGACCTCGAAGCTTGTCTCGGGGCCTGCCTGCCCCACCGGCTGTAATGTTTAAATGCCCATTTCTCAAGTGGAGCCAGATGGTGGATGTGAGCCAGCTTGCGTTTGACAACCAGATGCTGAGCTCGCACAAAGGGGTTCTCCAGCCTGGCTGCTGGCTGGGAGCTTCGATTCGCTTCGCAGACCACTGTCCACTCTCCATGCCTGAGACCCAAGGACAGGCCCTGCCACAGCCTCTGCCACCAGGAGGGGCCCCGGAGGCTGGCGGGACCATGGCCATGGAATCAGACAGAGCTGGGTTTGAATCAGGACCCACCCTTTACCAGTGGCTCTGGGCATGTGGTTTTGAGCCTCCATTTCCTCATCTGTGAAATGGGTCTAACCAAAAAAAAAAAGCAGGTCTCATGGCTGGTTAGAAGATTAAAGGTGAAACGAAGTGTAAAGAATCTGGTACAGAGAAGAGCAGAGGTTGTAGACCCAGGTGGAGCGGGCTGACTTCAACCTGAAAAGGGCTTCATAGTTTTTGAATTAATTGCCCACATTTAAAAAACCCAGGAGATTTCTTATAAAAATCTGTATTACTGTTTTCTTGTGAAAGCCTAGTACCAAAGGCTGGAAGTGAGCAATAGGCCGCCCTCTCTGCCTCAGACCCCTGCCTGCTCTGTCTACCACAACCCCCTTCCCTCATTTCCAGCCCCTGAATTCATCTGACCCTCCCTGAGAGTCCAGATTATCCTCCGGGCACCCAAGTTGTGTCCGTTGGCATTTCTGCGGTGGTTGACACTGCCTTTCACGGAGAAAGGAAAGCAAAAATCACTGAGGTGAGTCGTCATCTCATCTCAGCACAGAGATAGGTTTCCAGGGCAACTCCTGTCATCACCATCAACCCAAGGGGCTGGACCCACAGGGAGGACACCCCGATTGTCTGAGATTCCAATGAGCAGCTGCTTCTCTTTGGAAGAATATGTTTCGATTTAGTGTTTAAATGACATGGCTTTCAATCAAGCCATTGTCTGGGGCTCTCCAAGAATCTAGGCATAAAATAGGTAAAAATATGTGCCTCCCACCCCGCCCTACCACCAAATGGATGCATCCTATAGCTTCTCAAGAACTGGGGACTTGGGTGTACACACTCGGAAGGATACAACAGGCCAAAGAGGGAGAAGGGGCCGGGCTGATGGAGGAAGTTGCCTGCCATGGGTTGAGACTCTATCGTGTCCTGCAGCCAGGGATGTGGTCACCACATATGACCTGCTCACTCAGAGTTTATAGCCTAGCGTGGAGGGGACAAGAGGTAAACAGACAATGACGAATTTCCAAAGAGACCAGCACAAGGAGCTGAGGGAGCCCTGAAGAAAACAACCAACTCAGCTCAGAGGAGAGCAATTTGGCTCCTGGAGGTGGTGAAGCCCAAGCTGAGCCCTGAATGACAAGTGGGAGTTGGGATGGGGCAGAATTGCAGATGGGCCCTCCAGGGAGGAGGTGAGAATGATGGAGGTGTGTTTGCGGGTCTGGAAAGATTTGGGGGCGCTGGAGCATAATGTGAGGATTGATGAGCAGGGATGGGTGCACAGGGTCCAATGGGGAAGGGCTCAGAATGCCATGCTGAGGGGTTGGGAGTTAAGTTGGAGATAATCTTGTGGGCAGCGGGAAGCCACAGACAGGTGTTTAGAACAGGAGCAGCATGACCAGATTTACGCTGCAAACATGATTTTGGAGGCTGTGTTGAGATAGCTGGAAGACGGTGAGCCTGAAGGTAGGAAAACCACAGAGAAAACTTGTGGTGATGGCAGCTGTGAGGACAGAGTGGAGGCAGTAGGTGGGGGAGATCAGTGTCGCTAGAAAAGCCACTAAGACTTGGTGACAGCTGTGGAGTCCCCGAAAGACTCTGATTTGCATAAACACAGGGCCTCTGCAACATTCCATCCCAGTCGATGGGTGGTTAATTGAATTCATTCATCCAACAGCAAACATGTATAGATGCTGACTTCGCTGAGAGCCCCAAGCTGGGTGCTGAGAGGAAGAACAGGATTCTCTCTTTATATAGACTGGTTCCCCGGGGGGGAAGTCAATATACCTCCAGTCCCAACCACCTGGGATGTGGTTAAAAAGGCAAATTCCCAGGCCCCGTCTCAGATTGTCAGAAGCAGACTCTGTGGGTGGGATCAAGGGATATGCCCTCTGACAAAGTTCTGGGGGTGATTCTGATGCACCCCAACGCGTGAGAGCCCAGTCTATTGGCTTCTTGGGAAGATTCAATAAATCAGCCCGCACAGCCCCAGGCCTGCATGCAGCACACCTATGATTTACGGAGCAGTCCCTAGGAGCTGCACTCTTGACCTGAATCAGTTTACCGAATCATTGTGAGAGACAGTATTACTTTCATTCCCATCTTACAGATGAGACGACTAAGAATGCCAGAAAAGCAGACACTTGTGTGAGTTGGGTGGGTAACCATTGGCCTGGACACAATAATAGCCGGTTCCCTTCCTCTTCCCTTTCATGGTTGGGGCAGGACATGAGATGGGCTGTGTGTAGCTATGGGCCAAAGCCAGAGGACCCCCCCCCCCCACCAGAGAAAGTTCAAGGGCTGAAGGGGAAAGGCCATGGACTCACAGGAAACTGCAGATGAGGGGCCACCTAGGAGGACCTGGCAAATTCATCCAAGCCGGCACAGCCTCAGGAGAGCCGTGCAACCTCTGCTGAGCTGTGAAATCTCAGTGGGTCATGTTAAATCAGCCAGGGTGTGTAATTCACATGAAGGGATTGCAAGCTCCAAATAGAGCTTTTTTTTTTTTTTTTTTTCCCCCTTCTTTCAAATCAGGCAATGGGATTTGTCCATGGCAAGGGATCCTAAATACCCTGATTCCTTCTGAGAGGGGGAATTATGTCTTGGTGAAATCGAGGCTTCTTTCACTGGCATCTTTGTGTGGAGGTACCTAGAGATGTATTTTTTAAAGCTTATAAATCATAAACCTTGTTTGAATCCCAATCCAGAACAGATGTAATGCATATGGTCAGTAGACTTGGAATTGCAAATAAATATGTTTGGAGACCAAATATTTGAAAAGCAATTCTTCTTCTCAGTCTTCTCTTTTTTAAGTGCCACTGCCAAGATCGGTTCAGGGATTTGGTTTCCCTCGAAGCTGTTGCCACAGGACTATACTCTCTCAGCCAAAACAGAGATGCAATGCCCCAGACTAGGAGAACACAGAAGTTTCAACTTGCTCAGCAGTTCAGGTTGATTGTTTGTGGCTGCCTAGAGTGCTGTGCTGAGACTGGACCTCAAGCTCAGCTAGAAAGAGTGCCATGATCTATTAACAATGTCTGTCTTAGGACCAGCAGTAGGAAGTGGAGGTATAAGTGCCACATAATTGCCCTCCCTTTCCTGCATGTTTTGGGATCTGCTAACTCTGGACTACCTGCTTCTCTAATAAGACTGTGCTTTATTTTGATTGTAGTGCAGTGAGAATTTTAGGGTGCAAAAGAATCAGGGACATTGAAGGGTTTCAACTATGTACCCTTTAAATGTAATGCCTAAGTAATATCAAAACCGTCCTCTTGCTAATTCAGCCGTCTGCCTGAAGGTGGGAATCTTTAATCATCTGAAGAGTCCTGGCATGCAGAGGTGGCACTTTTCACAGACAGCGGTTCTTTTGTTTATTTGTCTCTGTACTTGATTATTGCCTGTTTCTCCCTAGGGTATGAGCTTCATGAGAACTGGGACTTCGTTTTGTTCATTGCTTTATTCCTCACATCTAGCTAGAAGTGTATGCCACATAGTAGGGACTAGATAAATCTTTGCTGAATAAAGTTAATTTCTTTCCTTTCATTCCCCTGTACATATGCTTATTTGTGCCATCACTACACTGGGCTTGGCAGGGCTGGGTGTATAGATCCAGACACAATAAAACAAGTGAGAAACCTCCAGCCTGATGAGGGAGACAGATGTATAAACTGATGATTCTAAAACAGCATGAAAAAGCCAACAATAGACATAGGTGCTGGGGCAGAGGTGATTGACTTCATGGAGAGATGATGAAGTTGGCACACTGAAAGAGACTTCCTAGAGGCTTCCCATTGACCTAGGGTTTTGAAGGATGAATAGAAGTTTTCCAAACAAAGTGTTGGATGTGGTCTGCTTTTTTTTTCAAGCCAGATTCCTGTCTCGTGTGAGAAGGACAGTGTGATACATATTGCTTTAGTGAAACGAGCAGTGGAATTGTCTTAAAGAGACAGACACATAAGTAGTTGAATCTGAGTCTGTCACGGTTCAACCTTGGGCAAGTCACCTATCCTCTCTGAGCCTCAGTTTCTACCCGGCAGACTGAGAATTCAGAGGAAATAGGGGTGAAATGCCTGGCACTGGCCCCAATACCTCACAGGCCTCAGGATGTGACAGTTCATCCTAGTAGGGTGTGATTAGAACCCCACTCTTACCCCAGTCTTTGAAGCTTCCCTGGGGCAATTCAGAGGAAGGCAGGTCTCTCTGGACCTGGTCCAAAGGGACTCAGCTAAGGACATCCTGCAAGGACCTTGTTATCAGTGGAGCCTTGTCTCCAGGGGCTCTGCAGTGAGCTCCCATCCCCCTCCCCCACCCCTGCCCTGGGGATACTGTCCTGGCTGCCTCCCTGCCCCACCCAAGGGCACGTGCAGGCTGTTTTTACAGCTTTTCACTGAGCTGTGCTGTGAGAAAATGCCAGCTTGATCCATTTTTCCTTCCTGTTCTTCAGACACGTGCAGCCAAAAACGCTGGCTCAGCAGACTGCTCCAAGTTCAGAATCTCATCATTTAAAAGACCCGCTCTCTTCAAACATAATGATAATAAAAATAACAACAATTACAGTTACCATGGATGCCAGGCTCACTCTGGGCAGGCATTTACATGTTTTGTATAAGTCTCACCAGGGCCTTGTGGCAGCTATTATTTTCTCATTTCTGATATGAACCGTAAGTCCAAATTTACACGGCTATGAGTGACAGGGCTGGAAAGGGAACCTATGTTTTCAGTCTTCTAAACTCACACCTCCCCTTTCCATTTATATGTTTGTTTTTCATTTCTTTACTGATACTTTCGCCTTTCAAAAAGATTTGAAGCAACTAGTGGAAACACAAACAGCAAAAAAGAATAAAACCAACCAAGGAAATCAGAGCCAAGAGAATCTGAGACAGGAAAGTAAGGTGTTCCCTGCAATGGTTTGGTACAGTGTTCTAGAGATAGCAGACAGAGATCATGTTATTCAGATCTTCTCTATCTTTAATGATTTTTGCCTGCTTCTTCTACCAGTCACTGAGAAGTCTGTGCTAAGACCTCCCACTGTGATTTCAGATTTGTCCCTTTCTCTTTTTGGTTTTCACAGTTTTTGCTTTGTTTTAAAAATTTTGTTACTAGGTGCATGCACATTTAAAATTATTGTGTCTCCAGTGGGATGATGCATTTTATCCTCATGATGAAGAATCTCTGGTAATGGTTCCTCCTTTAAAGTCTCCATTGCTGAGAGCATAGTTTAGCCACATGTGGATGGCCTGTGTTTTTTTCCTTTTTACTCAATCAACTTTTCTGGGTCCTTATATTTAAGATGTGTCTCTTGTAAACAGCACAGAGTTGTTGCTTTTTAAAATCCTAGCTTGACAATCATAGTCTTTTTCTTTCTTTTAGTTTTATAGAGATATAACTGACATACAGCATTGCATAAGTTTAAGGTGTACAGCATAATGATTTGACTTACATACCTCGTGAAATGATTATCGCAATAAACTTAGTGAACATCCACCATCTCATTTAATACAAAGACATTTTTAAAAATATTTTTTCCTTGTGATGATAGCTCTTAGGATTTACTGTCTTAACAACTTTCACATACACAGCGATGTTAATTATATTAATCATGTTGTACATTACATCCCTAGAACTTATTTATCTTATAACTGGAAGTTTGTACCTTTTGACCACCTTCATCCAGTTCCCCCTCCCCCACCTTCCATCATCTTTTTAATGGAATATTTAGTTCATTCACCTTTAATGTGATTACCCTTATACTTGAGTATGGATGTATCACCATATTATTTATTCTCCGCTTTTCCCATCTTTTCTATAGTCTTCTATCTTGACCTTTTTGCCTTCTTTTTTTATTTTTATTTTTTTGCACCCCTGGTGACCATTAGAGTGCCTTCTTTTTTATTTTGATTTTTTATTATTATTATTTAAATTTTACCCTCTGTTATCTTGTTAGTTTACATTCTTGCACTATTTTTTGAGGAGTGGTTCTTAGCATTTACAATAGGCATCCTTGACTTAATTAAAGCCTAATATAAGTCAGTACTTTTACCATTTATGGACAATAAAATTAAAATCCTTTAATTTATTTAAATCAAATTAAGTCAGATTTTACCCTCTTTGAATTTATATGTTATTGCTGTCAAATATATGATTTTACATATATTTTAAACTTCACAAGACACCATTATTATAATTATTTTATACAAACTTCATCTAGATTTACCTACGTATTTATCCCTTCCATTGCTTGTCAATCCTTCCTGCATTTCTGTGCATCTTTCCGGGATGATATTTCTTTTCCTTGAAAAAGCTCCTTTTACTATTTCTTTTAGTGCAAGTCTTCTGAAAGTAAATTCTCTGCTGTTGTTTATCTGGCAGTGTCTTTAGGCTTCATTTTTTTTTTTTAATTAATTAGTTAATTAATTTATTTATGGCTGTGTTGGGTCTTCGTTTCTGTGCGAGGGCTTTCTCCAGTTGTGGCGAGCGGGGGCCACTCTTCATCGCGGTGCGCGGGCCTCTCACTATCGCGGCCTCTCTTGTTGCGGAGCACAGGCTCCAGACGCGCAGGCTCAGTAATTGTGGCTCACGGGCCCAGTTGCTCCGCGGCATGTGGGATCCTCCCAGACCAGGGCTCGAACCCGTGTCCCCTGCATTGGCAGGCAGACTCTCAACCACTGCGCCACCAGGGAAGCCCCTAGGCTTCATTTTTAATAGATACTTTCACTGAGTATGAGTGCTATGCTGATAACAATTTTCTTCCAGCATTCTCAATATGTTATTCCATTGTCTTCTGGTTTACATCACTTCAGTTTAAGTCTTAGTTTGCTTCTTTGATGGGAAAGTGTCATTTTCACTCTGCCTGATTTTATAACTTCTCATCTTTAGCTTTCATCAGTTTTATTTGTATTTTTCCTTGTATTTATCCTGCTTGGGATCATAGTGATTCTGTGGTTTGACATTTTCATCAGCTTTTTAAAATATTCAGTCATTATCTCCTTAAAGATTACTCTTTTTCTCTCTCTTACCCTTGTAGGACACCAATTACATGTAGGTAAGAACTTTTCAGCATATTCATGTGTGTTTTATGTTCTTTTTCTGTATTTCCATTCTTCTAATCTTCACGCTTCAATCTAATATTTTCTATGAACCCATCTTTCAGGTCACTAAAACTTTCTTCAGCTATGTCTAATCTGCTGTTAAAACCATCACCTATTTTCAATTTTAATTATTATATTTTTAATTTTTAGATTTTTTTCACTTGACTCTCTTTCAAAGATTCTAGTTCTCTGGTGAAAATTTTCACCTTGTCATATATTTTCTTGAATATATTAGTATTAGTTTTTTAAAGACCATGTCAGATAATTCCCATATCTGGATCACCTGTGGGTCTGTTTCTTTTACATATTTTTTCTCATGGTCCTGTTATTGGTTCGCCTGATAAATTTTTATTAAATACTGGAAAAATTGTACAAAAAATTATAGAGGCTGAAGTTGATGCTGTTTTCCTCCAGAGAGGATTTTCTTTAGCTTCTGGCAGGTTGTTAAGTAGAAGTTCACTTTGAGGTAATCAGAGATTGAGATAATTCAAGGCTGACTTTTAATCTTTGTAAGGCCTGGCTTATTTCCAGTTCACTTTTACTCCTAGGGCATAGGTTGATATGAATCCCATCTGAAAGCCAACTCAAATTAGTGCAGGAAAAAATGTAAGATTTATTAGTTGAGCATTATTACTATGAGAAAGTAGGAGTGCATCTGATCCTCAAGAACCAGGGGGTTGAACTCTTGCTTCTCCACCTGGCATGCCTCTTTCCCTCTGCTTTCTGTCTTTACTCTCTCAGACAGGATGTGGCTGGGAACATGGTCACTAGCAACTCCCAAGAGCACATTTCCAAGATTTTCTATCGTAGAAAGACTAAGACTTGCTCTCTCTAGTCTCCAGATCAAAAATCTCAAGAAAGAGCAATAATTGGTTCAGTTTGCATCAATCATGACAACTAGGTGGGAAGATTCCTGGGGAACACAGCCTGCTCTTCTAGAACTACAAGGCTGTGTGGAGAAAGAAACGTTTCTCAAAATAATGAAGGGGGATGAGTGGTCACAAAATTATATATGCCTAGTGCAGCTAGGCACTCTTTGATATTTCCCAGATAGATGTGCTTCTCTTAAAGTGAAATGAAATGAATTCCCTGTCATTGATACACTGTGAGTACTGAAGCGTTTTTCCAGGCTCCTAGGAAAAAGAAACTTCCCTGCAGTATCTCTTGTGATAACAATCATAATAATAACTGCTATCTATAAGCAGCCCAATCCTGTCAGCAGAGCCATTTACACAAATCTCATATGAACATCTCCTATCTGCTTTTAAAGATGTAACCATACCAATTTTCCAAGAAGATCCAGATATAGAGGGACCTGAAGCTTACAAAATTAGAAATAAAAATGAGGTACAAGAGTGAGTATTTATTTAGTGGAAGAAAAGCAACAACACACATATTTTAAAAAGCTGACAGAGATCACAAAAGTTAGAAAATTTTACTTAATATTTTTAATTAATTAACTACCTATTACTTCTCTGTAATACACTTATCCCCTCATTTTTTTGGCTGCATATTTGATCATCTTTATATATGACAAGGATGTAATATTATTTCCTATGGAGAGAACAGAAAGATCATTCAGTCTTTCCTCTAGCATGGTTGGGCAAAATTTATTTTTTTTATTGAGAACTGAAACGCAAAAACATGCAAATTCAGGTAAGATCATATTAGCTGTTTGTAGTTCTGCTAGAGGTTTGTGCTGTACAGACAAATTCAATACATGATATTTCTCACAGTTCCCATCAAAAGAAGAAAAAAGACTAGCGAGTTTATAATCGTATATGCCACATTACTGAGCACATTTCTGAGAAGAAAGAATTTCTGTTTTAATTAGATATCTATGAAAACCAAATCTCCTGCTTACAATTTTACACAGCTAATGATTGGAAGGTTAGCTCTTGGCTCCATACGTTTCAAACTTTGTTTTTCTTCTGCTACTCACATACTTCTAGTGTGAAGCACTCTAGGAAACAAGGCCTCTGGCTCTGCATCTTCGTGCCAAGACTCCTGGTCTTGGGAGTTAAGAGTATTCAAGGGGAGGTAGAAGTATTTTTAGAAGCCATTCCTACCCTAAGAAGGCACCTGCACAAATATGTTCTCCTAAATTCAAGGCGAATGTAGTCCAGTTCATCTTTACCTTAGCCAGATCCCCAAAGTGACCATGGCAGATTGTGACAGAGAGGAAATCAAGTGGAAAGAGACAGTAGTCCTTGACCAATTGTTAAGGACTACTTACTTTTCAAATTTTACTAAAACATGTGAACACGTTGCCAGGGCTCCTTCCCGGGCTCAGAGGAGACCTCTGCAAGGGAGAGACCCTGAAACTTTAGCTTCATTAGCTCCATGGGAAATATGTCATTTCCACTCTCAGATGAAACTGGGGTTGAGAGAGAAGAAGTCACTTGGTCAAGGTCTTGTGGCTAATAAATGATGATGCTGGGAAATGGCAAATGTGGTCTTTGGAAAACAGTGGAGGTCTAAGGTGTGTAGGTTCCCCTCTCTCAGCCTCCTCCCCTTCCACTGGCCTGGAAGAAAGTGGGGACACGGAGATGGTAAAGAGTTTGTCAAGGTTAGACTAAGAGTGACTGTTTTAGCAGCACCCAGAACCCAGGGTACCTGGTTCCACCACCACAAACAACCTCTGTCTAGACATCAGCATAAACCAGTGGTCTTTGACAGAATCCAGAGGACCCCTGGAGGATCCACCGGGGCCAACATGGAAAGTCAAAGCTCTGGAATCCAGGCCAAAGCTGTGTTTCTCATCTCTCTTCTTCCTTGGGGAGATTCTGCTGCCTCTTGTGCCAGACCTTCTTCATTTCATGACCCTGAAAAGGTGCACAGGTGCAGGATGCAAGAACCTCTCCGTGTCACCTCGCTGTCACGCGGCGTGGAGCGCGTTGCAATGAAGGGTGCCTCTTGTACACAGAAGACGGGCCTTCGTCTCTTTAAAAGCAAAAATGCAGGGAAAGGTTGGAGTCAGTGGGATAACTTTCCTTCCTAAACTCTTCGTTGCATCTGTGTTTGAAAGTCGGTGCTCACACATCCCTCCCACCATGCCTGAGGGGTGAGCAAGATTCCAAGATAGAATCTCCAAGAGCGTCTTACCCCAGAATCATTGGAAACAGACAGGCGATGCACTGTGTAGTGTTAACACGCAGGAGGTTAAGTCAAGCTCTCAGGCTCTTTGATGTATTAAATACCAAGGACTTTAACGTAATAGAACTGTAAACCTCAAATCAGAGCTAATCACACTAATTTGCTGAACTCCAAAACCAAACCGAAATGTTCATTTCTTCTTAAACAAATCCAAGTTGTTTTGATCTACAAATCTATCTAACAAAAGATTTGAGGGGGCTTACAAGAAATACATGCAATAAAACAGAAATCTAAGCAGATAAAAACCAGGATCTGGGTAAAAAAATCAAAACCAGAGGGAATATTACGACATAGATATGTAAGACCTATATAGTAATTTGAGTTCCTGAGCCCCCTGGCAGCCAAAGCAATATGGAAGATACATTAGTTACATGACATGCGTTATCCACAGAGAGAAATAATTTTTAAATAGAAGTTAATTGGTTTGAAACCAAACTAAATCTCAGATAGTAGGGGGAAAAATAACAAAATATTCTCTGAGTCACACTTAAAGTACTTCATTTTGTTCAAGAGCTGGGTTAATACGCATAATGGTTTCAAAAACTCTAATTTCTTTGTCATTTAGCTTCTATTTTCTACTGGCTCTCAAAACCTGCTTAGAGACATTACAATTCCCATTAACCCCGCGTGTCCAGATTTTCCATTTTTGCATTCTTTCTTTAAATTCTCTCAAGTTCTTGCTGTATCTGTTTTGTACTGGACCTCATTGTTTTAGCAATTAAAGAATAAAACTTGCACGTGTGTCTCCAGGGAAATGAGGATTCAAGAGGTTAAGTGCTGGCCTTGCACTGCAGAATGTGGTTCCTAAGCCCCAGAGGGCTCCCCTAAATTGTTTGGATAAACTGAGGAAATGTCAAGGGGAGTTCTGACACTGAGCATGACATTAATCTTCATAACCATTCCTCCAGATGTGCACACATGTTCTGAGGATGCTGAACATCCAAGTTCGCTGTGGCAGCCTCCTCCTCTCTGGGGATGGAGGTGGTTAGATGAAGGGGCCGCGGGGCAGCTAGTTTGGTTCTCTTTCCTAAGTGTTCTTGAATCTTGAGATCTTGAGAAGGTCTGTGTGCTTGTGCTTGCAGAGAGTGTCATCTTGGTTACTTGAAATGATATTAAAAACAATGAGAAAGTGTTTAGCATCTATTGTTAAATGAACAAACAAATTCTAAAACTGTATTTGCAAGTGTACAGATAGCTATATCTATATCTACGTGGAGATATAGATATATTAAGTGTTTATACACTTAAATGATAACAATATTTTATAAATATTTATTTAAAATAATACCAGTTTTCTCTGGGTGAGTTTTATTTTTACTCTTTACATTTTTCTAAGTCTCCTACAACAAACATATACTGTTTTTACAATGACAAGAAAACCCAATAGCTGTTTCTTCTCTAAGCCTTACACTTAGTCATTTTAGGATAGCCGAAGTCTCTTATCTATCTGTGGCAGAAAACTCTCTGTACAAACATGATGTATCAATCTTTTTTTCCTAGTGGCCATAGTCAGGTTGTGGCCAATATTTACTTGGGGACACATGCACTCCAGGCAAGGCATGCATTAAAGATTTTTAAATAGCCCCACTTTTCAGAGAGATTGGAATGGGGTCTCAGATTATACACTTTCTCTTATTGCTTCTGGGGGGCTCATATCAGTTTGCAAATATTGTTGAATTTAGAAAGGAGTTTTAATACCCGCTGTGTAATTTGTCCTCACCCCATCTGTCGACTGCAGAAACAAATTAGCTTCTCTCCACATGGCCTGCCACTACCCAGTTCCTTCCCCATCCCCCAGCTTCTCACGCTGCGAGCCCTTTCCAAGAATCCAGGACTTGGAAAGAAAAGCCAAGTGCAGAAAAGGCAAGAACTTTTCTTGCCAAGACAATAAGCAGAGTGGGCAGCATGTGTCTGCATCTGTGTGTGTGTTATGTGTTTATGTATGTGTGTGGATGTGGATGTGTGTGTAAGCATGTGTATATGTGAAGTGTGTCTATGTGTCTGTGAATGCGTGTATGTGTACATGTATATACGTGTATGTCTGTGTATGTGTGTGTATATATGTATATATACATACATATATATTCATACATGTGTGTGTGCGCACACGTGTGTAAATATGTGTGCATATGTGTTTCTCTGTGCACATACGTGCATGGTTATAAATGTGTTTAAAAGCATCTGTGTAGGACTTCCCTGGTGGCGCAGTGGTTGAGAATCCGCCTGCCAAAGCAGGGGACACAGGTTCGAGCCCTGGTCCGGGAAGATCCCACATGCCGCGGAGCAACTAAGCCCGCAAGCCACAACTACTGAGCCCATGTGCCACAACTACTAAAGCCTGCGTGCCTAGAGCCTGTGCTCCGCAACAAGAGAAGCTACCGCAATGAGAAGCACATGCACCGCAACGAAGAGTAGTCCCCACTCACTGCAACTAGAGAAAGCCCGTGCGCAGCCCGAAGACCCAAAGCAGCCAAAAGTAAATAAATAAGATTAAAAGTAAATAAATAAGATTAAAAAAAAAAAGTATCTGTGTGTATGGAAAGTCATGCAGGTAACCAGTATGTCCATTTCTCCAGCTCAAGGCACAAAATGAGGTCACATTTCTCTTAATGGTCAAATTATAGCATCTTTTGCTCATTAAGAAAAAGCCATTCTTTCCCAGTGGCCCTTCTGTTATGAGCAAGTGGTCCAGGGCCTACTTGGTCCAGGAGGTAAAACCTGATTTCTATCTTCTGGAAGAGGAAATCTGACCATGGCCTCAGCTGCCGCTGTCACCACATGGTGTTTCTGCAGAAACAGACAGACTCTGATGCAAAGTCCCTCTCACCCCATGTAGCATGGCAGAAGCTGCCACTCACCCCCCCAGGAAACCAGGACTGTCCGGTTTTGTTGGCTGCATCGATCGCTTCAATAGCTCAGGCCCCTCCAGTCAGACTTTCTCAGTGTGGGATGGGGACAGGAAATCCCATCCTTCCGGTGGTATGTGCCACTATGGGTCTCTGTGCCCAAGGAGGCGATGCCAGTGGCTGGGCCAGAAGGGACTGTGCCCAGAATTGACACCCTGGCCACCTTCCTCAGCCATAGTATTGTGCCCTGATTCCCAGGCCAGACCTCCTTTCTGGATGAGGAGCTTCTCATCAAAGTGCTCAACTCCCATCAGAGGCCTTCTCAGAGCTTTGAACCTCAAAGGTGTCTGGGTCTCAATCGCCTTTCTTTCAGAGGTCCTCTTGACCTGTGTGCAGATTGACTCACCTCCTTCCAGTGACCCTTGAGCACAGTGGATAAGGTAGGTGGGGAAACTGAGTCCCCTAAAAAAAAATGAAGCCCAGGCTACAAAGAAGACAAATAGTGACCCCCTACCAAAGTCCCAACTCAACCCCAAGAGTGAGTGTCTATTTGTCTGACATCCACATAATTAGGAAGACAATTCGAGTGCTTTGGGCTTGAACATAAAAGACTGTTTCTGCTAGCCACAGAACTGGATGACAATTTTTAAATGACAGTTTTTGTTTTAAAAAATAATAAAATGGAATAATAAAAACAAACCTCACCTCCCTAAAACTCCAGTACATGTGTATGTGAATATCTGTCTATAATAATCCTTATCATTTAATGAGCACCACATATGTGCCAGGCATTGTGTCAAGCCCCTCAAGGGCAATGGATTCTATTATTCTCCAAACAACCCAGTGAGCTGAAAAGTCCTCCACTGCAAATGAGGAAACAGAGGCTTAAAGGGGTTAAAACAATTTGTCCAAGGTCACACGGCCAAAAGTTGTATTATTAAATCCAGCATGCAAGCCCAAGCTATCAGACCCAAAGTCCTCATGGTGTGTGTGTGATTTTTTAAATTAATAGATTTTAATTCATAACCTTTATTTTTTTAGAACAGTCAGATTTACAGAGAAACTGAGCAAATAGTACAGAGACTTTTACACCACCCCCTCCCACCTGCGTGGTTTCCCCTATGACACATTAGTTACAATGAACGAACCAATACCGATACATGATTATGAACAAAAGTCCATAGTTTACTCTGATTTTTAAAGTTTTTACCTAATGTCTTTTTTCTATTCCAGGATCCCATCCGAGATACCACATAACATTTAGTCACCATGTCTCCTTATGTTCCTCCTGGCTGTGGCAGTTTCACAGACTTTCTTTGTTTTTGATGACTTGACAGTTTTTGTGATTCCTGCTCAGGTATTTTGCAGGAAGCCCCTCTATTGAAATTTGTCTGATATTTTTCTCTTGATTAGACTGGAGTTGTAGGTCTTGGGGAGAGAGATCATGGAGGTAAAGTACCATTTCCATCACATCCTATCAAGAGTGCATACTATCAACATGATTTGTGACAGCTAATGTTGACCTCGACCGCATAGATGAAGTAGTATGTTGGTGTGATTTTGAGACCCAAGCAGAAGGAACTCTTGGAGGTGGAATTTGTTGGTCTCTGCTCAGGATTCTACAAAACCTTCCAGGCAGCTTCATGTTGGTCCTCGGGGCAGCATTCACGACTCTGAGTCATGGACCCCCAGACACCACTCACTCCGCAGGCTCCAGGCAGCAGGACCAGGCCCCCTGTCTCCATCCCTGAGACTGAGGAGGATAGTCCCTGCTTGCCCCAGGTGTCCCATTACTTCCTTAATTACCACAAACATTCCAGTCTAGACACTCCAGGGTCCAAGAAGGCAGTGATGAGGTCTTGATCTATCCTTTATTCCAGGAAGCCTAAGACTGGCCACTTAACCCCAGACAGGGTGCCTGGGCTGTGGCCCAGAACTTTCACCTCTTTATGGCTGCTTTTGTTACTTTGTGCCAATCAGGGCATCTGATAGGCAGGTACAGGCATCTCTGACATGACTACAACCTACATATTCTGACCTAATATGTACACTGGTTGGGAAAGATGAAGTCTTGAAACCAAGTGGTGCTTGGGTTTGAAGAGGTAGGGTCAGCTTTTCAGGGGTCACATGCTGGCAGTTGGTGGACCCTCAGGCCACATCCAGCCCATAAGCAGGATGTTGTTAATTTTTAAAATTAATACACTTTACTTTTTAGAGCAGTTTTAGATTTCACAGCAAAATTGAGCAAAAGGTACAGAGAGTTCCCATACAGCCTCTGCCCCCCACACGCATAACCTCCTCCACTATTGACGTCACCCACCAGAGTGGGACATTTGTTACAATCAATGAATCTGCACAGACACACCATTATTGCCTGGAGTCCATAGTTTACATTAGGTTCACTCTTGGTGTTGTACATTCTATGGGTTTGGACAAATGTATAATGACATGTATCCACCATCATAGTATCATACAGAATAGTTTCACTGCCCTAAAACTCCTTTGTTCTCTACCTATTCATCCTTCCCTCCTTCCAAACCCTGGCAACCACTGATTTTTTACGGTCTCCAGAGTTTTGCCTTTTCCAGATTGTCATATAGGTGTAATCATACAGTATGTAGGCTTTTCAGATTGATTTCTCTCAGTTAGAAAATGTATTTAAGTTTCCTCCATTTCCTTTTGTGGCTTGGTAGCTCCTTTCTTTTCAGCTCTGAATAATATTCCATTGTCTGGATGTACCACAGTTTACCCATTCACCTGCCAAAAGACATCTTGGTTGTTTCCAGGTTTTGACAATTATGAATAAAACTGCTATAAACATTCATGTGCAGTGTTTTTGTGGGGATGTACATCTTGACATCATTTGGGTAAATACCAAGGAGCACGATTCCTGGATTGTATGGGAAGAGTATGTTTAGGTTTATAAGAAACTGCCAAACTCTCTTCCAAAGTGGCTGTACCATATTGCATTCCCACCCGCAATGTATGAGAGTTCCTGCTGTCGTATTAGTACGACGTGACCACACCCCCTGGCCCTGCTCTTTGGTACAGGACGAGCATGTGACCCACACAAGGTCCATTCCACTTGTTCCCCATGAATTTGAAATTTGGAACTGAACTGGTAGTTGTTGGAACTGCAGAGAATGGCAGCTACTGAAGTAGAGTCACATAAAAGGTGATGCTAAGAAGAGAAGGTTCTATGAACTCCAAACATTGAAGGCCTCCCTTCCTGTAACTCATTAATTCATGCCTCTCTGAATTCCATGAGACCACTTGAGTATCCGCCCCAAGTAAAAAAAAATTCACTCACTCACCTTACTATCAAATTGTCTGTGAACCAGACTCACAGGTATAGGAATCAAGGTGAAACATGCCAAGATAACTAGAAGACCAAAAGAATGACACAGAAATCAGGTTCTTGTAGCCACTCTGTTACTACTGAGCAGCCCCCTCTCTTCTTTTTTCAGCTTCTCTGGGAATTTTCTACTTAGAGCTGCCAAAGGGTGAGGTTGGAAATGTGTGAGCCCTGATATTGATGGTGGCCACACCTTCTCAGTGGAAAAAAGTCACCTCTGAGAAGGAGAGAAGGAACCAACAGGCAAAGACCAGAGGGGTAGAGAAAGACTCCTAGCAGTGCCTGAGGCTATCCCTGCGTTTGGTGATAGGTGACAATAAGGTCCCCCTTGACCTGAGCTAAGCTAAATTTGGTTACTTGGTCCCCAAACCTTCTGACCTAGGCAGACATTTCTAGCAAGGATGATCCTGAGGACAGGATGTCTCTTCCAATCATGGGCCTTGGCACAGAGTAGGCCCTCAATAAATGTTTGTTGAATGACGACATGATTGAGCAGAATCCAACTGGAAGCTTCCTGCTCTTGGAGATCGGCACCATTGGACAGACTGGGCTTAGGAGGACTAGCAAAGAATGGACAGAGAAGATGATGGACTTCGGAAAACTTCCTCATCCCAGACTCCCCACAACTAGAGAAGACCCCAACTAGCAGCCCTGCCCATCACAGTCACAGTGGGCAGAAGCAGAGGTGGCCATTGTGGGGTGCTATAGAGGCAATCCTTGGGGGCAGTCATGGTTGGACTTGCCTTTGCATCACCGTGCTTGTCCAGCACCTGGCACAGTGCCCAGTACGCAGTGAGCACTCACTGTATAGTAATGAGGGCAAGAATAAGTGAGTGGGCATCCATGAACGTAGCCCCCTCTGCATGCTGAGCATGGCCTGCCCCACAAGGGAGGGAAAAGACCCAACCCTCACCCTCTAGTTGAGGACAGCAAACTAAAGCACATTAACTGTAAAGTAAGAATTAAGGGTTAAGCTGCAGTGGCTAAAGACCCAATGAGAGACTGACATCCCTTCAACACATACTGAGAGAGGACCTTTTTTGTGGGTCTGCAGCTAGGCCCTGGGAATTCAGATGTAAGATACTGCCCCTGTAATTATGATCCGAGCAGGAGAGTTCCATAAAAACACTCATATAGTCATTTGTTCATTTATTCAAGAAATCTTACCAAACTCCTGCTACTTGTAAGGGAGGATGCCAGAGGCATGGCGTGGTGCTAAGGCAGCTCCATCTTGTTAAAATCTTGGGGAAATCCCTCTTCCTCTCTGGGCCTTAGTTTCTCCATCTGTAAAAGTCAGGTAACAAGACCAAATCATCATCCAAGGGCCCTTCCATTTATGACAACTAAGACAGATCCCCATGGGTGGAGTTGAAACCTAGTCCTCAATTTCCTCACCTGTGAAATGGGTTTATAGCAAACAGCACCTACTTCACCGAGTTCTTGTGAGAATTAAATGAAAGAATAGATGTAAATTTCTCAGGACCATCCCTGGCACCCAGTCAATGCTCTCTACCCAAGAGCCTCAATCAGTATTATTACTATTATTCTGGCACCTGCCTTGTGCCCTCCATGTGCCCAGCACTGAGCTAGGCATAGTGGAGGAGAGCATGAAAGACCCTCCAGGGCCCACCCTCTAGGAATCTTCAGTGGAGTGGGTGGAAGGAAGGAATTCAAATCCAGAGTAGGAAGTAAGTCTGGGAGCCTGCTGGGGGACAGAGCCGCACAGGAGAAAGGAGGAAGGGAAGAGGGGGAAACCCTGGATGGGAGGGCAGCGAGTGGGGGGATCCAAGGATGCCTCCGGGTGGGGGAGGGGCCGGGCCAGCATCCTTCTCTTCCAGGAGCCCGTGGTTGCTGGGTCTGGGCTGGGGGTGCCGAAAGGTGGCCTTGTGGGTAAGTCCTTCCAGCTGTGGACAGGTAATCCCTGGCCTTCGAGCAGGAGAGATGATACCCCCCGAGGGCCAGGCCTGGTCCCGCTCAGGATGCTTCCCCTGCGAAAATGCTCAGCAGCCCTGGCGTTTAGGAGTGCTTAGGTCCAGTATGAATCATTCCTTTCTGAACTTGTCTAAATGTGTTTATAAAATAAAGCTGCGGCCCAGGGCTGCTCCAGGCGGAGTGGGAAGGTAATATGTTTTTAATTGGAGAGATTGGGGGAAGGAGGCAGCGGGCCAGGGTGAGCTCACCCCGCATGCATGCGGCTGGGCGGAGAACAATGTACGTTCACATTCCTGGACTACAACGGACCCAGCTCGGTGGGCAGTCCTCGGCCGCATCTCAGCCATCGCGCACGCAGTACGAGGTTAGCCAGGAGCCTGCGGCCGGCCTGGGGCGGGGGAGCCAGAAACCCTGGGTGTGATGTCAGCGTGGGTCAGAGCAGGGGTCGCAAACTGCAACGCACTGGGGAGCCAGGCTGGAGCCGGCGACCTGCGCGCACTCCGCACAGACCTGGTGGATTGGAGGTGCCGTGGCCCTTGTGAAGGGGCGAGTCACCACTCAACTCGCCCTCCCCCATCACCAGATCTAAGGATTTCTCAGGAGAAACCAGAAATCATATGTGGATGTGAAATCTCATTTTCAATGTTAGCTTTATTTGATTTTATCCTATTTTCTTACTTTGGCTGCGTGGGCCAAATAAAACAGATGTGTAGACCATATTCGGCCCTGCAGCTGCTCCGTGAAACCCCTCTTTGAGACCGTGGTGTGAACCTCACTTTGTCATTTACTGGCCATCATGACTTTAGGAAAGTTACTTAGCTTCTCTGAGCTTTGGTTTCCTCAACTAGAAAATCTGGTACTTTAATACTAGTTTTCCCAACTTTTCAAATGGTTTCCAAGTTGAGGGTAAGAAGGAAGGGAGGGAGGGAGGGAGGAAGGGAGGAAGGAAGGAAGGAAGGGAAGTAATATTCATCGGGTATCTGCTAGCACGGTGCTAAGTGATTTACATGTTTTTATTGTTGTTATTGTTTTCTTTTTTCAATCGTCACCATGATTCTCTAAGCTAGATATTATTCCCATTCTCCAGATGAGGAAACAGAAGCTTGAAGAGCTGAAACTGGAAGTTTAACCAGTATTTCCAACTTTAAGAACTTGAAATCATCCTCCAAGTTTAACAAACACTTATCATGATAAGAATGGAGAAATTGAGTCAAGAGTTAACATTGCACAGCCATGACTAGTAAAGGCACCAACTATTTTGGATCCTAGCTCAGTAATAAAGATTCACCTATTCAATAGTAACAGTTTTCTTTACAAAGTGAAATAGGCAGAGCCATCAAGGGTATAATGAAGGGAGTACTTCCCTACAGCTGCTCCAGCTATGAACTTTCCAAAGGAAGGTATGGCAATATGAATGAAAAGATTCATACTCTCTGAAAGATTTACACTCTTTCACCCAGTAATTCATCTTGGAGGACTCAACCCTAAAGAAATAAAAGAGCCGTGGGCAGAGATTTTCAAAAAAGGATTCACAACAAATCAAATGTTCATCATCAATGAAATAGTTAAATAAGTTATATAATACCCATCCCAAGGAATATTATATAGACTTGAAAGATAAATGTTTATGGAGAATGTGCAATAACATGAGAAAATGCTTATGATATGACGTTAAGAAAATAAAATGCAGAATTATATATATATATATATATATATATATATATATATATATATATATATTATACTCAAAGAAGTGCAAAGAAAAAAGACAGGAAGGAAATTCACCCCAATGTCAATTCTCTGGGTGGTGGGATTTTAATTGAATTGTCTTCTCTCTTTTCTTGAAATTTTTAGATTTTCTCTAATGAACATATTGCATTTTATATTTAGAAATGTATATAGTTGCAGGATGGAATGGCCCTCATCTCATCCAGTCTGGGAAGTGGATAGGTCTGGAGCCAGGTATCACATTTATTTTAAAAATAAAAGCCCAGAAAGAAACTCTAGAGAGAGAAATACCACAACGTAAAGTGGTTATTACTGGCTGATAGGATTACGGGTGATTTTTTCCCCCTACTTCTTTATACCTCTATGTGTTTTTCAAACTTTCTTGCATCGAGATTTCTTTGAAATTGGCAATCAAAGAGACAAACCATAAAACACTCCCTTGCATTGACGACTGTTCCAAGCAGGGAGATATTCTTGGCAGGAGAGCTGTACCAGAATCCTGAATTGCTCTATCTCCATGCTGGGCTTTGTACCTGTACCCACAGCTGCTACCACCACCAATCCTGAAGGTTTTAAACCCGTTAAGTATCCATTTAGACCTAAAGAAACATGAAATTGGGGATTCTTTTTTTTTAATTTTATTTATTTATTTATTTATTTATTTATGGCTGTGCTGGGTCCCCGCTTCTGTGTGAGGGCTTTCTCTAATTGTGGCAAGTGGGGGCCACTCTTCATCGCGGTGCATGGGCCCCTCACCATCGCGGTCTCTCTTGTTGTGGAGCACAGGCTCCAGACGCACAGGCTCAGTAATTGTGGCTCACGGGCCCAGTTGCTCCGCGGCACGTGGGATCTTCCCAGACCAGGGCTCGAACCCTTGTCCCCTGCATCGGCAGGCAGATTCTCAACCACTGCGCCACCAGGGAAGCCCAAGTGGGGGATTCTTTTGTAGCTTACAGAGGAATGGCTTGGCTCAGTCTGTTCTTGAAACCTGTTTCCTACCACACTGCCAAGTTAAAATGGCCTAGTGTGGATTATATTTAATTGAGACAAACAGGCTTATAATCAGGACACTGCTGACCAATGGGGTACATTTCTCTGACACTGCCCAGAGATCTGAACTGGGTCCTCGCTTCCTATATCCACCTTCAGGGAACTCATCATTCTTCTGGCTTGGAAGTCCACGTTAAGTATCCTTGCTAAGAGTGAAGGCCCTCCCATTCTCTGGTCAGAGCTGCCTTGGGTCCCTTGTGGGATTTACCACCCGTGTTCTCTGAGAGTCCCCAGGCTTTATAGCCCGGAAGACCTGGAATTGAATCCTGTGTGGACTTGAACTGGTTGCTGCACTTTCCTCAGGCTTCTTTCTACATCTCCAGATAGGAATATAACACCAATTTGACCCAGTTGTTCAGAGGCTCAAACTAAGACACCTTGTTACATAATGCCTTGAACACAGAGCCTTTGACTAGCCTGCTTTCAAACACGCATTTTGGCGAATTTCAACATGTCACCAAATTCTCATAATTGTGTTCTCCTCATAGGACCGCTATGGGAATGACCCGGGAGAAGGCAGAGATAGCTCTTAACTCGGACCCAGGCGTGTGGCACACCTGGATTCCATTTTACATGGTCCTCAGCATGGGTAGCTCTGTGAAACACGGGTTATAACCATCAGTCCCATTTTACAGGATGCTGAAGCATAGGGAGGTGATGTGACAAAAGCCGGCAGGCCTCTTAGTGGGGATTTTGTGTTGGTTCATGCTTTCCCACCTCCTTTCTGTTCAGCCCTCCTTTCCTTCTCTTCACTGAGGATTCTTCCGGGTTCACAAAAACTAAAATCTTTCTAAAACAGGAACACAAAATAAATCAGAATCCCTATTCTGGGCCAAATTACCTCATTTATTTAGACTCGAGTTAGTTCTTGATGAGTGTGCCTAGAGCCAGTCTTTCTAAAAGCCAGATAATGTAAATTTCATATTTACCAAGATAGCAATTGTTCTTGGTCAATGGAATGGTGCCAGCCTCTTTGGGAAGTTTCTAGATCCTCTTTAGCACCTTCTTCTACTTTTGGAAATCTTCAACGTTTCAAGGTCTTTTTTGTTTTGTTTAAAACTTATCACCTACGGTCATTCTACCTTAATTTCAAGAAAACAAGCACATTTTAAGTTGTTAACTAGAAGGCCAGGTCATGAATAACCAGAGGAAGTGAAGAAAAAAATGGCAATCACCCTAGTGTGTGACCTTGGGCAAGTTACTTAAGCCTCAGTTTTCCTCATCTATAAAATAGGGGTAATAATTTCTATCTTATGGGGATGTTGATGACTCACTTCAGTGCCATAAGTTGTGCAAAGCACAGAGAACTCTACTCTACAGTAAATATTCAATTACGCACAACAACAGTTATCTCTTTAACTAGGGAAAAGTGACCACAGCCTTACCCGTCTTCCTGTAACTTATGGTATCTCTGCTTCTGTTTGGCCTGGAGAAGAGAGAAGCAGCTCAGGATGGGAGAGAAGGGAACTTGGAAGTGTAAATGAGGCCCCCTCCTCTTGCAAATTAGAAACCTTTCATATCATACCATACGCTGAAATGCATTCCAGATGCACCGAAGAATTGAATATTAAAAAAAAAAAATCAAACCATAGAGGGGGAAAGGCTTGAATATTTATCAGACCTCTGGGGAGAAAAAGCTGGTTAAACTCAGAAGCATCAGAAAAGATCACAAAGAAAGAGATGGACAGAATTGACTGCAGAAAAATTTAGCACATCTGTACATAAAAAAAGGATAGGAAAATGTATGCAGCCAAAATGCCTGGCAAAGGCATCACATCTCTATTATATAAAGAACTTGTACTATATGTATGTATATATGTATGGAGAGAGATGAGGAAGTTATCTAGACCCTACTAGACAAATGAGCAAAGAATTTAAATAAATAATTCACAAATGAAGAAGTATATTTGGAGATAAAAGGGAGAAACCAATCTCATTGGCAATCCAATAAATTCGTTAACACTTTTCTACCATCAGAGAGCACTGTTTTTTAAAATCATAATAATACCTAGTGTTAAAGAGGGTGAAGTGAAATCAGTACACTTATACAAAAATGGGAATGTAAATCATTCTAAACCTTTTGAAAAAAAATTTATAGCATCAGGTGCTGTAAAAAAATTATCTAATGTTTGGGGAAAACTGGAGAAAAATAAAACTGGACCTCCACCTTAAACTATGTACAAAGGTGGATTCCAAGTGGATTAAACACCTACCCATGAAAGGTAAAAGTATAAAGCTAATTACAGATAATGTAGAAGATAGTCTCACTCTGACACTTATTAGCTGTATGGCCTTGGGCAGGACATTTCACCCCTTTGAGTCTCAGTTTTCTCTTCTGTAAAATTGGGGATTTAATACTCACCTTACAAGGTAATGTATGTAAAGTACCTGGCACAGGTAGGTGTCTTTGACAAAAGTAGCTGATTATTCCTTTTCTCCTGGGTACACAGCTAGATCCTCTTGCCTGGCCTCTCTTATGTTGTTATGTCCATGTGAGTGAGTTCTGGCCACTAGAAGGTGAGTAAAAATGATGAGTGCACTTCTAGGCCTCTCATGCATAATTCCATATTCTCTTCCCCATCCACTGGGTGAATAGAGAGGATCTGGGGCCATAGGTCCTCTATGGAGGATGTGCAACAAGATGGAAGGAGCCTGGGTCCCTGAATCACCACCTGGAAGGCTGCTTGGCCAAGAACTGCTGATGAGACTTTATGTGCATAAGGTATAAACTTCTATTGGGTTAAGTCACTGCAATTTGGAGGCTCTCTACTATTGCAGCTAGCAATACCTATCCTAAACAACACAGGGCCCAATAATTATCATGCAGTTTGACCAACAGATTTCACTTCTGGGAATCTAATGGTCTGGGTTCATTAAATCTGGTTCCCGGTATAGCTCCTGGTAGGCAGCAGTGGGGTTTCTTAATCCAGTCAGTAATCAAAAGTGCACACTGGAGGATTTCCAGAGAAGTGGCTAATAGAAAAATCAATTCTGTTGGTTGACTTAAGGTTTTGTTCTAAATTGTTTCAGTTGGGTTTTTGTACTCTGAGGTTGGGATGGGCTAGAGTGTTTTGACTAGACTAGACTAGAGCTCAAAAAATATTCAAAGGGTAAGCCAAACTAAAAGTAGAAAAGGGAAAAATATGGAAGTAATCAGATTGTCTATATCAGCTGATAATAGTCTGTCCCTGGGCACACAGCCAAAAAACATTAACCCTGGGCAGCCGCTCACACACTCCAGGTGATCTGCTAAGACAGAGACCTGTGACAGCTAGCCTGGGGGAAGGCACAGCTCCAGGGGCTGTGAGATGCAGATAATTCCTCTGACCACGTGCCTCCAGCCTCAATTCCCAAGATAAAACACGGCGCTTAAGGGAACACCGAGGTGTGTGTGTGTGTGTGTGTGCCCAACCATCTCACCAAGGAGACCATTTTAAATGTGGGAAAATCTTTATGCAAAAGAATATTTAGGACAGTATTACTTACATAGTGAAAAACTTCCAAAGCAACTGAAAGGCCTATGACAGTCACCTTACCCAATAGCCATTCCGGCTTCTTCCTTAGAAAACAGTATCCCAATTGTGCTCTGGCTCCAAAAATTGAGTCAGGATTGTTCTAAGCCAGTCATGGTTCTTCCATTTCTTCTTGTCGGTGATTAATCTAGGATCGGACATATGATTCTGGCCAATGAGTTGTAAGGGAAAGTTTGCTAGGGGATTTTCAGAAAGACAAATGACAGAGGCATTCAGGAAAATGACCTGTCCTCCCACACCGGCATTTGCACTTTGGACCCTGATGATGAAGATGTGATTCCTGGAGATTCTGTGCCTTCCTCTGCCGTGGCTTTTATCACTCTGATTTCATGGTCTGCCTCTGCTAGTCTCCTTGTCTGTGAGCTCCTTGAGGTCAGGGACCTCTCCTGATTCATTTCTGAGCCCCCAGTGCCTGGCGTAGGGTCTGACACCACGTGGGTGAGTTGATGGGTCAGGTGGATGAATCAATCAATAAATGCATAAATGGAGAGCCAACGTGTACGGTATCCAATGTCATGGTAAACAAGGAAAGACTGGGGAGCTTTTGTAGACTGGAGGAGACCAAGGCAATATGAAGACAAACGCAATGTGGTCTCCTGGATGGGAGACTGGAACAGAAAGAGGACATTAGGGAAAAAACTAGCAAAATTCAAATAAAGTAGATGCACTGTGAGTTGCTTAGTTTATAGGGCATATCAGTGTTCTTAGTTGAGACAAATGTTATATAAGATGTTAACATTAGAGGGAGCTGGGTAGAGGGTTTTTACTATCTTTATAGCTCTTTTGTAAATCCAAAGTTATTTCAAACTGAAAACCTAAATGCATAAATGCTGAGGAAGAACAGAAGCTAGGATTATCCAGGGATTTACTAAGTTGGTGAATAAACTAGGACTTGAAAGAGAAGATAGAGGAACTTGGGATCAGGGACCCAAAGGGAACAAATGTCTTTTCGGGACCCAGTGGAAGGAAAGAACCAGTTTTGCTCAATTTTGGCAAGCCCTCTTGTCTCATCATCTGCGAAATGGGTGAAAACCTACCTGTCAGATGGGGCCTTGCTAGCACTGCAGGTCTAGCTAGGATTGCCTAAAAACCCCAGTTCCAATGGCCTGGAGCAGTTTAGAACTTTCTGAGATTTCTGCAAATTTTCAGAGCTTTAAAGTCTCATCCTCTGCCCCCTTGTTGGTTCCTGCACTATGTGTGTGGTCTGAGAGTGTCATTCGCTGGATTTACCACACACACAACCCACTGGCGAGTTCAGGGGAGTATCTGAATGTTTGGGAGTCACAGGGCAGAGAGACACCCAACACAGCAGAACCTTCCCTTCTCTTGCTGACTCAACTCCTCACCCTCCTCCTCTCCTGTCCCCTTACCTCCTCTCCCCCACCCCAGGGGCTGTCTCTGTGGTGGGCAACCAAGCTCTCCTCTAGGAAGTCCTGCCCCCCCAGGACCTTCAGCATCCTAACTCCCGCGATTCAGTCCATGTTAAAACACAATTCCTTTCTTAGGAGGAATTTTGACACCAGCTATTAAAATACAATCTGCTTTAGCTCCTTGGTGAAGCTAGGGCCAGGGCTGTCTCCTCTTGGACTCATGACAGCTGTGACTTTGATCCACTGTGTCTAGACAACCTTGTGGGTCAGAATCAGTTGGGAGAAAACTGGCAAGGTAATTATTTGCTAACGACAAAACACCGATATTTCAAATGATTTGGGTTAAAATCGACGACTTAGAGTCTATCCAAGGTTAGTCCTATGACAATGTCATCCTTCCTCATTTGCATGCTAATGTGCTCTCTTAAGTGGGAGGGAAAGGGATAAAATGTAGGAGTGGCCTATGGGAATTGTGCACAGGAGAACACCACGTGTGTGACAACCTCGGCAGGTGTGCGTCAAGAGAAAAATAGGTTGAGAACTGCTGGGTCAGAGGATCTAGCGAGATCTTTACAAACTGTAAAATACTTAAGCAAAGTTAATGACCAAGGTTCACATTTGCCCCGGAAGAGGTGAGCTGGCCCAGTCCAAGCCACTGTCATTTTACAGCTGGGGAAATCGAAGACTCCTTAGGAAGGAAGTGACATGCCATGAGCTAACGACAACCCGGGGCTGGATCCCAGGGCTGCCACCCGGCACCTTGCAGCCTCTCTTTACACCTAGAGGCATTCAGATGAAAATGGGACGGCCATGGGGAGAGGTCAGTGGCTGGCCACGTGGCCCTCTGTTTTCCTCCCAAATTTCTAAGAATGCTGGGAGAGGAGCACTGTCCTTGGCCACCCAAGGACAGCATTGCTCTATCACACTTTTGCTTTCCTTTCTCACTGGAGTGCATATTGCTTGACAATTTTAGGGATCATTAGGACCAAACACGTGGAGTCAGTGAAGTTCCAAGCGGGAAAGGATGCCGCGTATTGGGAAGAGTTGGGATCTCTGCCCTGTGGCACCTACTGCCTGACCTTGGCCAAGTGAGTGGACCTGAGTAGGCCTGGCTTTCCTCCTCTGTAAACCTGGGACTTGATGTGAAAAGTCCCAGGTTTACAGAGGACTGATGTGAAAAGTGAGTGTCCCTGGCGCTCAGTAGGTGCTTCCTTAGACTTTCCACTGTCTGCCCCAGCCCAGAACACATGACTGTGCTGTTTATGAGACAGGAACGTTTCTGCACCTTATTCTTCCTTCCACAGGCGTATAGGCTGCTTTTCTTCCCTCCTCTTCCCCCCCAAAATCCTGTAAGAGGTGAAGGCACCACAGGCCTTCTGTGCCTGGCACAAGTGTCCAGAGTGGCGAGGAAGGGCACATGAATGAATTGGAATCTTTCTTTTGTGAGAGACAGAAGGCCACTTTGGACCACTGTATTCATCTCTTCACTCACATCCCTTCTCCCCCAACCCAACATTTTAACACCGTGCCTTGCAATCCATTGGCAGTTCATTGGTATGTTAAGTAATGATGTAGCTTATAATCAATGGAATTTTAGACTCTGTGAAACATGGTACCTGAAGCAACTCAGGGAACGCATTAGGTCCTGTAACTAAGCCATGGAAAGGAGCAATCCTCAGGAGACAGGAGGGACTTGAGGACCTGGGGGTCCATTCTTTCTCTCCGTCTCCTTCTCTGTCTTCCTCCTCTCCCCCTCTCACTCCCCAGCCCATTCCCCATTCCTCTCTTCTCTGTGCCCTCTCTCCCTCTCACCTCTACTTCTCCAGGTTACCTTGGCTTTGTCCCCCTCAGGTCAGCTCCCCCATAAAGCTGGAAGCACGGCCCAGGCATCTCCAGGCTTATAGAAAAGACAGCTCTTCCCCATCATCTCTTGTAAGAAAAACCACAGCAAGGGGCCCTGGTTGGGTCACATGCCCATTCCTGGGCCAATCACTTCTGAGCCTTGGCCACGTTCCCCCTCACACTATGGCTGGGAAAGTGGGATGCTGTGAGTGCCAGCCTCCATCAGACCCACATGGCTGAAACTGGGATTGAGGGCTATTCTTCTGGGCAGACCGCACAAGAGAAGCCCACTATCTTGAGGCCTAAATTCATGTGTTCCATGGCAACCAGCAGCCTGGTTCCAAGAGCTCCTGGTACTTTCCCTTTTTGCTCCTCACCAAGTCAAGGTAATGTAGTCACTTAACGTTAATGTTATGGGTCACTATGGCCCCCATTTAGACTATACACTTGTGTAGGACAAGCACATGCTCCTCCATTTATTTTGAGATGGAGGTCTCCTAATGCAATAGGCAGTCACTAAATCATTCTAGAAATTACTAATACTGCAGTTAATATTTACTGAGCACTTACAATGGGTCAGGCACAGTTCAAGTAGATTGCTTGTATTTTGTCATTTAACCCTCAAACCCACCCAATGAGGTAGATGCTGTCGTTATTCCCATTTTACAGGTGACGCAACTGAGGCACAGGGAAGTTGAGTAACTTGCACAGTTAGTGGGGGAGACTGAATTCAGAGGTAAACAGCTGGTCTCCAGCATTCATGCTCCCCACCATCACAGTGGCCTAGTGGGGCAGGGCTGAGTCTGTCCATTGAGTCCCACTGAGCTGAAGCCCCTGAAGGCCCATCCTGAACTCAAGTTCCTACTGTCCTCCAAATGGCCAGCCTGGGTGCCAGAACAGCAGGCGTTCGAATCCTCATGGATTTTATTTTAATCCTTGATAATAGTAGTTACTGTTTGTTGGCACTGGCTTAAGACCTTAAATTATGATCTCATTTTTCTTCTAAACAACTCATTTTGCAGATGAGGAAAAAGAGGTTCAGAGAGGGTAAGTAATTTATCTAGAGACACACAGCTCGGAAAGTGGGGAGTCAAGGTTGTAACCCAGGACTACCTGACTCCAGTACCTGAGCTCTAACCACACACTGCTCCCCAGAGTGAGGAACCCCCAGTCTGAGTCTGGAGTGAGGGTGTGGGCTCTGGTCAGAAGGAGAGCCTTTGGGAAAGTAGACTCTCCTCTGCCCACATTCCCATGCCCATTCCCACCCTGAGAACTGCTGTGGCCTCAGGGGAAGGCTGAGAGGAGCTGCCCATTTCCTCCCATGCTCTTAAACCTATCGCAGCCCGAGTCTCCAAGTGTCCAGGAACAATGCCGCCACCATGTAGGAAAACTCTTGGGATGCTTGTGTGGGAACTGTTCCGCCTCTGGACTGCATCACTGTCAAGATTGTCTGTGATTTTTAGAGGACTGCCTTCACTGGGCCAATACGTAATAGTAGTCATAACTACCACTTAAGAAATGCTTCATACAGGCCAGTCACTGAGCCAAGGGAAGTGGAAATTCCTTCACTCATTCTTTCTAATGACCCTTTATAATGCATGTTCAGGAAGTTGAGGCTCAAGGAAGTAGAGTGGTCGAGGCTGCATAGGTAGCAGGTGGCAGAGCCGGAACTTGAACCCGGGTCTGATTGACTTCAAAGTCCATGACTTTAACGCCAAGTTTATGCTGCTTCTTAGCCTGTGCCAAGACAACAGAGATCAAGAAGGTACAGTCCTTGTTCCCAAGAAGCTCAGCGTCCAGGAGCAGGGAAACATGAACACACCCAAATTGCAGTCGGGTGAGGATAGGAATAATGGATGTATGTGTCGGTCCTGAGGTCGCACAGGGAAGGAAGGTGTCATCCTGGATGATGTATTCTTCACGACTCATGACAAGTGACAGGAGTCCAACTCAAACGGGCAGAGAGTAATTGGCTCATATTTTAGAAAAGTTCACGGAGTGGCTTCAAGCATGGCTTGATCCAGGAACTGAAGAAGGCTAACAAGTGTCTCTCCCCAGCTTCAGGCTGTGCTTTTGGCCTCGTTGACTTTAGTTTTAAGAAGGTTCTGCTCCCTGACAGGCAAGACATCCACCGAAGGCACCTGGTCAGCACTCTGTGAAGTCAAGGTGGTTAGCAAACCTAAGGGGTGTCCCTGTTTACTTTTCATTTCAGCCAAATGCCCAGAATGGAGGGTCTTTGAGTTTCCTGGGGTGATAAGCCACTCTCTTCCGTGGTCAGAGGTGGAACCACTGCTCAGCTATTGGCCAGATCTGGGTCACCTGCTCACTCCTGAAATTAAAGGAGAGAGCCAGCCCCCAGCACACCGCGGTGCTGGCACTGGAGAAGGGGCAGCGGGGGCTGAGTGGCAGACAGGCAGTGCCCACCCAAGGTCAGTCAGGCCAGGGAGGTTTACGGAGGAGAACCCCTGCAGGGAGCTTGGTCCTGAGGGACAGACAGAAGCTCCCTGAACAGAGCTGGGACTGGGAAGAGAAGGGCGTCTCCCTCCAGGGAAACAGCCTGTGCCCGGCCATGAATGTGTGAACTAATAGTCTGGCAGAGCTGGAGGCCAGAGCGTACATGGGAGAGGAGTGTGACATGAGACTTCAGGTGGACAGGCCAGGGCCTGCAGGCCTGGGGGCCGTGCTCGGGAGTTGGAACTTGCTCCTGCAGACACCCCCGGGGAGGTAGGGCCTGATGAGCAAGGGCAAGGGCTCTGGGCTGGACCTCCTGCCCTGCCCCTCCCTCTCTGTGGAACTCTGATTCTCAGCCTCCCCTTCTGTAAACTGGGGAGGATATGACACAGCCTTTGCAGAACTGAAGTGAGGGCAAGATGAGGCAAATCCACGGTGAGCACAGAAACAGTACATAGGAAGTGCTCAGAAACACAAACCATTACTGTGGACAGATTTTAAGCATCAGAGGGACATGCTCTGATCTACGCTCTAGGAAGCTCCCCCTGGGATAAGGTGGAGGATGGAGGCCAGGAGACCAGTGGGAAGAGGCAAATGGGATGGTTCTGGTGAGAGACAGAGAATGGCTGCAGGGAGATGGAGAACACAGGGCTGAAGGGAGAGAACTGACGGAGAGAAAATTCCACTGCACTTGGCAAAGGATGCGATGTGGGGAGAGGGAAGAATGCAGGATAAAAATAAACAGGAAGACAAAAATCTATCCTTGACCTTGGATCCCTTAACTTTTCACTTTTGAACAAATAAATTGTCTCACATAAAATTCAACCATTTACCCTAGGCTTTTTTTTTTTTTTTTTTTACTTTAAATATCTCAAAAATATACCTCTGGACAATTTGATTCCCAGTTTTGAAATCTTAGAGCTTTGTGTTTAACCTGAATGTGCTTTGAATGTCCCACCTGCTCCCACTTGCTTCACCTGAGAAGTTTGCCCAGTTTTCTAGGCCATGAACTTGGGCTTGTTTGTGTGAATTTGCAAGCAATTTTATTCACCAGGATGAATCTAAAGCTAAATAAGTTTCTGGGACTCAAGTTCTAATGAATCCTGACGAAAAATAAATGAAGAAGAGGAGGAGGATGGGGAGGAGGAGAAAGGGGAGGGGGAGGAGGTGGGAGAGAAAAAGAAACAGCAGCAGCCATTGAGAATTCAAAAGAAAACAGAAACAACCAGAAAAGCCCCTCAGCCACTTAACAAAATCTTTCACAAGAGCCATTTGATGTCTAACTGTTAATAGTGATGACGCTGAGACTTTGTACTGAGCTCTGTCATTTCGAAGCCATTTTTTACAATCGTTAGTTAATCCGTAAATGAATCAGAAACACATGGATCATATTTCACTGGAATCACATGATTTGAAATCAGAGGAAAACTGATGTAGGGAAAACAAACAATAAAAGGGCTTTAAAAATTTTTTTTTCTTATTTTTTGGTTTTGTTAAGGCTGAGCGCTTGATGACTGAGAGAAACGTATGTGGATACAGATAGGATCAGGTTGTTCATGGAGTTTAATGAGAACATAAACCTCGGATTTCCATTACAACACCCAAGCTTCCCTGGGTGGAAACGCTAGAGGGAAGGAAGGAATAAACAGGTATATTTACCTGTCCAGGAACCCAATAAATCTTCCCTGGGGAACCAGCTGCTGGGTACAACAAAGCAAATGCCCCTTAGGCACTCCGATGTCAAACTGCGGTGCAAGTTTCAGAAGAAGGACTCGTGGCCTTTCGGTGCATCGCTCTCTGCTGGCGGGATGTGGGCAATTCCCCAGACACCTGGAGCCTGGTTATTAATAATAAAAACAATAGTAACTGAAGCCTAGTGAACTGTTACTATGAGCCAGGCACTGTTCCAGTACTTGACATTCATTAATTCATTTAATCTCATGCCGACCCTATGTCCTATCTTCCCCTGTATACATAGGAAAGAGGGGTGGAGGATGGTCAAGTATGTTATTCCCGATTACCAGCGGTTACATGGTGAAGTGTACCTTCAAACCCATGCAGTGGGCTCTTAAGCACGAAGCTGGACTGCCCTTCTCGGCCTGGTGGGGGTCTGGGGAACCTTCCTCTCCTTTCTCCTTGTCACCCAGCACACACGGGGAGGCTTAAAACATTCTTTTGTCATGTTCCCCAGGGTTGTCTCTCCCAAGGATGGGACCTCATGGAGACACCAACTCCAAGCCCAAGCCTGGAGACCCCTTGTTCCTTCTGGGCCCTGGAGAATGAGCTCCCCACTGGGCTTGGCCTCCAGCCCCCCTGCACAGAGTGGCTGACAGAGTGGATGGCCCCTTGTGGAGGCAGGGGATGCCAGTGGCCGGCAACACACACTTTCCCTAGAAAGCATCATTTCTGTTCAAAGAGCAGGGTCTTCCAGGGTGAGAAAGACCCGCACTCCAAGGAAGATGGGAGAAGAGGCCTCTGGGTGCTTTTGCACGTTCCTCCCTCACTCCACTCCAGCCGTGTGGGCCCCCCTTCTGTTCCTCACAAGCACCAACCACTTCCCCACCCTGCCTCCCCAGCCTTTGCCAATGCTGGTCCCTTGGCCTGGAAAACCCTTTCCCAAGGCCTTCAGGCCTCAGCTTAGCTGAGAAAGCTCTCCCAGCCACCTCTGACCACATGGTCCAAGTAGGCCCCCTCTACTCTCTTGTGGCCCATGGCTTTCCCCCTTCCGTGCCTTATCCCAGTTTGTAATTGCATGTTTATTTGCTCACTGATGTGTTGACTCTCTCTCCCCTTCTCATCTGTGCCCCCTTGGAAGCTGTGTCTCTTTGCACCTTACGTAATAGTATCCAACAAAACCGTACCTAGCCCAGAGCAGCATACTGAGCCTGGACCACACAGTATGTGCTCAAAAAATATTTAATTAAATGAAAAAGTATCAGTCAGATTCTGATCTCTCAGTGCAACTCTGATGAGAGAATTTTCTCTTCTTCGTTTGCTACTTCTGGCGCTTAAACTCCATGGCAGCTGGACTGGAGTCCTGGGAGAATCGCAGAAAAGTATTTTCATTTTATTTTAATTTGACAAACGCATGGAGCTGGGAACCTGGGACATGGAAACTGGAAGTACGAGGCCCTGCCCTCAGGGGCTCCAGTCCATTGCAAGAGAACAATTCAAACTTTTGCCAGCTTGAGGGGGGCATCCAAGAAGACTGCAGCGGAGCTGGGATGGATGAGCGTGACCTTGCCCGGCAAAGCAGGGCCAAGGGCATCCCAGGCAGAGGGCAGAAGAGGCAAAGGCCTAGAGGTGGGAGAGATCAGAGCATATTTGGGGAAGTTCTCATGCGTTAGCACGGCTGGCATGGAAAAGGTGGCAGAAGGTTAGGCTGGAGAGAGCCAAGCCACAGCCAAACCCTCAAATGTGTCAGGGTTATGCAGTGGGGACCCCTGAAGGCTTTGCACCCAGAAGTGTGGTCAGGTCCTTCTGTTCGCACAGTGGCCAGCATGGAGGGGGCAAGACTGGGGGCAGGGAGACCAAGAGGGGGTGAGGGAACAGATCGGAGTGCTCTTCAGAGGTAGGCCTGACTGGAGTGGGCTGAGATTCCACGTTCAGGGAGAGGAAGAAAGTCCGAGAGATTCGGGAGTCCCTGCAGGAGTGGTATCTCCTGCATCCCATGTCCCAGGGGTGCCGGGCTCTTGCGGCAGACTGTCGTCTGAATAAGCCTCATCCTCAAGGTCTGATCCCACGTTCACTGGCAAATCCCCCGCAGTACCCATCTCCACGCTGCCCCCAATAGAATTTCTGGAAGACTCTCTGAATGTCGAGGCCTTTTAAATTCATCAACTGCAGGGTGAAGCTGCCCAGCTCTCACCCCCAGCAATAACTCCTGGGTTCAAGGGCTGCAGGGAGGAGGATCTACTCTTCGGCACAGCTGAAATTGTTGTTTCCCTCACAATATAAAACCCCCAGTTCATGAGGGTGGGCGGGCAGGGCTCCAAGAGCAGAATGCCGCTTTCTTGCTCTGGGTTCAGAGCCAAGATTTAATTTTTAATTTTCGAAAACATGAGTGGTCAGGCCATGGCTGGAAAATTGAAACCATCCTCTGAGCACCTCAGCATCTCCCACATGGACCTTCCCGACTGCAGAGCAGGATGAACCTGGAAGGAGCCGCACCTCACAGCTTCCCAGCCTGATGAGCTATGGAGGTTTAGGTTTTCTTCTTGGGCTGCAACCAACGATACCTGCCCAGCTTCTCATTCTCGAGCTCTGTGTGACCTCGAGCTAGAGTGTGATTCTGAGCTTCTTCAAACCTTAGTTTTCTCATCTGGTAAAAGGGAGCATTAACATATAACCTCACAGAGCTGTTGTGAGGAACAAAAGAGATACACATGCTAACTCTTAAGACCATGTCTGTCATATATTAGGTGTGTAATAGGAAATAGTCTAGATTTTGCTTGGTTATAAACTGACCTAAGGCTTTTAATTTAGAGGATTGAAAGTTACATCAACAAGAACTTTGCCCACTCATGCCCCCATATCCTCCTCCTCTTTGGCCAAGTCTGTGGAAACTTTGAGAAGAGAGGGAAGCTGGGAGGCTGTGTGATCTTTAGCAAGTCTCTGAACCACTCTGGGCCTTAGTTTATTCATATGGAAAATGGGAGCAGTAATGCCCACCAATCTCAACATGTGGATCCAAAAGGGAGTTATGCTTACCCAGCGCTCAGGGGTGAATCCCCTGACGGAGGGATGAGCTATGTGAGTGGTTCAGGATGCTGACCATGAGAGGGCAAGAGGATTTCCCCTCCTTTCCCTTTCAAGAAGGAAAGGAGCACTTTGTGCCCTAGAGGACCAATGTTTCCCCGGCCCATGAAAGAGATAAGGGGCTTTGCCATTTTCAAAATTTTAAGATCAGAGACACAAAGAACTCACTTGTCTGAAAGGGGCTGATTCCGAGGGGAGGAAGAGGGTGGGATGTGCAAGGATGGGTACGTGGTGGAGGGTGGTAGGCACCAGATGCAGCAGACAGGGGCCTCCCACCCCCATGAATGGCCCTAGGGGAGTAGAATCTCCAAGGAGGACAACACATGGCTGGACCTTCGAAGCAGGACCAGCTACGTGATATGCAGGGCCCAGGGCAAAATGAAAATGTGATCCTTCGTTCAAAAGTTATTCAGAATTGCAAGACAGTGACAAGAATGTTAAACCAAGCACTGGGCCCTTCTGTGCATGGGGCCTTGTGCAACAGCACGGGTCAGACACCCATGAAGCTGGTTTTGCCTTGCTTTGGCCTCAGAAGCCCCAGCAAAGTTTCCATGGCTTAGGTGGGCATTAAGGGAGTGAACGCCGCGAGCAGAGAAGCCCTTGCCCTACATTGGACCTGGGGACCTTGGATAAGTGAGGAAGACCTGATGCCCCGCTCTGAGTTTTGCTCTGCATAAAGTTCCCAGAATTCTTCACTAGTTTAGGGAAACAAAGCTCCTCCCCACTCTGTACCCCTAAAGAGCTGAGGCTGAATATCCTGCCAGCCAGCTGGGTATGGAGCCAGATTTGACGTGACTTAGAAGAACGGAGAAACATGACCATCCTTGTGTCAGAGGGCTGTGTGGCAAAGGCTGCTCAGGCTGAATTTCATTTAATCCACAGAACAGTCCTATCTGCAAGCCTATGTTGACTCAGTAATAAAACTCACACTCTAAGCCAAGCTCTGTGCTAAGCTATTGCTTTAGCTCAGGTAACCCTCAGAACTGCTACCCTATGGGACAGTCGCTATTATTAGTCTCGTTTTGCAGATGGGGACACAGAGACTCAGAGAGGTTAAATAATTTGCCCAAATTCTAAGAACTAGTATGTGGTGGAGCTGAGATTTGAGCCTCGCTATCTGGCTTCAAGGGTCTCTGCTTAACCACTCCACTGCACCGTGGACTAAGCCGGAATGGCTGTCTTCTTTAGCCCTTGTGATGTAACTTCTCCCCTCTCTCCCTAGTTCATTTTTGTCTTTCACTCTGCATTCCTCAGTCTTAGTCTCTGCCCGTGCCTCCAGTCCTGGATGGAAGCGGATGGAGTGATCAGAATGATCTTCCTGGCTCCCCTGCAAGTCGCCTTGCCCCTTTGCACCCCACACGACTGCATGAGAGAAGGAGGGGTGGTGCCCTGTCACGTATGAGGAACCTGAGGCTCCAAGAGGTGAAGCCACTTGGCCAAGGTCACTCAGCTGGGATTGAAGCCAGGTCTGGGTGATCTCAGAGTCCCACTAACAAAAGTCAGGGTGCATTTTCTGCAGCAATTCGGTGAAGCAGGAAAAAAAAAAAATCCAGACTTTTTCACATCAGGGAGTACATGTTCTCTGATGTCCTGCTGTGTAAGACAATTCCTTCTCCTTCTGGCCTCAGCTTCTCCATCTATAAAATGGGAAGCACTGAGCCACTTACAAGAGCACATGTTCTACTGTCTAAACTCCCAGTTTAAATTCCAGCATTGCTGGCTGTGTGATCTTGGGCAAGTTACTTAACCTCTCTGTGCCTCAATTACCTTATCTATAAAACAGGGATGGGGATAGTTATGTCTCTACCTCTTAAAGTTGCAAAGTTAGATGAGATTAAAGTGTGGAAAGCATTCAGCCCAGAGCCTGGCACATAGTAGGCACTAAGTAAATGTTAGGTCTTCTTATGAACATGAAAGGTTGGTTGAGATCTTTTCCAGCTGGATCCTAAAGACCCCCATGCGTGGCCCCCAAGAAGTCCAGACCTGGTTCCCTGCAGCTTTGGAACAGATGCACAGCTGGGATTGGCACTCTCCCCTTCTCACTGCCCCAGTGGGGGCATTGGTGGGAGGGGCAGCTGACACCCTGAACATGAGCCTGACCAGTGACCCGGGAGGTGTCACCTGGGCATGAGGTAATGGAAGACTGGAGCTTGCAGCAAGTGTGATGGCACACATCATCCCTCGAGTGGCAAGAAACAGGTGACTAAAGTACACCGGGGCTCTCTGCTGGGGGGCAGCCTGATCCAGTTCTGGCTGCCCATCACACTGTGTCTTTGTGTCCACCCTCCGGTGGGGGGGACCTGGGCTGGAGCTGAGCCGAAAAGACTTCCTCGCCACTGAACGAACATGCGTCTGTTGCAGGGTTGCTCCACCCTGAGAAGGAGAAAGGCGAATGGAATCAAGTCAGACTAAATGGGTGGAGTGAGCCGTGACTTCCTCATCTATTCACACTGGTGGGTACCTGACTCCGAGCCAGACCCTTGAGGTTCAAGAGGTAAGAGGACCTGACTCTGACCTACCAAGTGTTTGGGGCATGGAGGGGAGACAGACCTCAGAAAGTGCAGTGGTGCTATTTATGACGATTTAGAGGCGCACAGAGAAAGAAGCAACCAAGGGGAGGAGAATCGGAGAGGACTTCTCAGAGGAAGTGACCCTTGAGCTGGGTCTTACAAGGTGAGTAGTCTTCCAGGCAGTCAGTCACAGGGAGGGTGTTCCAAGCAGAGGGCACTGTATCAGCAAAGGCAGGAGGCATGAAATAGCACCAAGCTTTCCAGTATCTACAAGCACTAGCTGTAAAGGATACAAGTAGGTAAGAGATGGGTGATAAGAAGGTTTTCAGGGGCCACAGAGATGTTACTTATTGGAAGCTTCCTGGGACATACAGGCATCATCTCATTTCCTGTGCCCATTTTACAGATGAGGAATCTGAGGCTCAGGGAAGTAGTGTACTTTCTGCAAGATCAACTAATAGTAAGTGGGGCATCTTAGACTGGAAGCCAAGTTCACCTGCTCTAAAGCTTAAGGTCTTGACGGCCCTGACCACCTCTTAAAACCCTGGGGACACTCAAAAGCCTTGGTAAGGAGTTTGGATTTTACCCTGAGGGCTGTGGGGGTCTGTAGAGCATTCAAGCAAGAGAACGAGGGGGTCACATTTGCAATTAGCAGGCTCACCGTGGGATAGAGCAGAGGATGAACACGAAGCATCCAGATGGCGTGAATTCAGAAAATCAAGCCAGCCCAGTGTACGCCAGCCCCGGTGTCACCTCCTGACTCGGCACCATAGCGCCACAACCTGGGCCCTGATCATCTTTCCAGCCCTTCCTCTCCATATACGCTCCAAGCATAGTGCAATTATTTCAGCTCTGCCCTGCTCCAGGCCTTCTCTTTTCCCATTTAGCAGCCCCTGGGCAACCAGGGGAACTGGGGTTCCAAGGTGGCAACACCTCTTGAGAAAACCCTCCGTTCTATCACCTCCCTGAACCACAAACTCACCCCAAATGTCCATTCCCCCATACTCATTCACCACCTCCCTCCTGGTCTTAGAGACATTATCTAACAAACCAGGCACCCAAGAACAGTTTTAAGGAAAGTTTCCAATCATCAGGTCTGAGCATTTGTGTTGTCTTAAGACTTGGAAAAAAGTGGGTCAGTTCAGGGGCCTTCTATTCTGAGAAGACTGATTTGTCTACTCCCCACTGTTCAGCCCCTGCCAGGCTGGGTTGGGGTCCCCCCTAGGCTCCTCCATCACCTGAGCCTTCATCCCTCTGGGTTTGCATGCCCACCTCTCCCACCAGGCCAGGTCTTACGGAGCTCCCCGTCTGAAGCCTGGCACGTGGCAGGTGCTCAGCGCCTGCTGAACTACTGATTGCCCGAATGAATATGGAGCATCGTAATGATCAGCTCAGATGGAAGGATGCCCAAGGTTGGACTGTGAACGTGGAGGCCGCCTGGGCTCAGCATGGAGGGATCCATTTATGAGCCATCTCCACCTCTGATCAGGGACCAGGATGGGCAGTGCCTGCAGGTGATGGAGACATGCTGCGACAAGGTGGGTACCTCACTTCTTGGGTGTCTCCTGCTCCTGGGGGCTGGTTGCTTCCATCCTTGATTCTCATCTGAGGGAGTCATAGAGTATCAGCCGCCTGGTCAGCCTGTTGTAGGCACCTGCTGACCCAGGTCCCTATCGCAAGGGACCCATAGTCTTGCCCTCCTTCATCTTGGGAGGTGGGGGGGAGCAGGGGATGCCCAGGGCTACCTATTCCTAGAAATGTTGGGATACCCAGTGCTTGGAGTGAAAAGCACTGTGGTCCCTAAGGCACAGCAGTGAATTTTTCCATATTAGCAAGAAGATGGGGAGTTAAAAATCTGTTAGCATCTCCAATGTGCCAAACACTTTACATACTTTGTCTCTAATATTTACACCAGCCTTAGAGATGGCTACCCACCTACCCCCACTTAACAGATGAGAAAACTGAGGCTCAGAGAGGCAAAGTGGCAGGTCCAAGGTAACACGCTGAATTGGTGGTCGAGCGGGGTTTGAACTAGTTTCTACATGGCCTGAGAGTGCTCCCAGGAACACTTCAGCTGCTGGATGCTGCACCCTAGTGCTCTGTGCCCTTCTCCCATCGCCAGGACAGGGGTTCTTGGCCTCCTCCACCCACTCAAGGCTCATGCTGCCCAGTCCCTGTTGCAGCTGCCAAGGGCTGGGACCTGATTTGAATTTTGGTTTCTCTCCACTGCAGCCCAACAAAGGTTTTTATTGGAATGCCCCTCAGATTTCCAGACTTTGAAGATGTTTCAACAGCGCAGTAAAAGGCAGGTCTTTGCCACAACAAAAGGCAGAAATATCACCGAGGAGTAAACAGAATTCCTTGGCCTCTTCAGAGCATGTGTCAACATCTCTTTTTCTTCTCCTTTCTCCCATTTTTCTTTTCTTTTCTGCAGATTCAGAGCTTGCTGGGGAGGGTGCCTTGCTGGCACTGATGGGGTGGGCCACGGGCTGCCCCAAGTTCAGCATCTCCGCCTCAGAACAGATGCTGGGGCTTTGGTAAACTGAGAAAGCGTAAACTGCTGCGAGATGCTTTCCTGACGACCACAATTACCCACATGGAAAAGCCATTCCGCAGTCCCAGCCCCCTCGCCCTGCCCCCTGGCACACACATGTGGCGTGCCGCGGCTCCAGAAACAGGCCTTCCCAGAACGAAAATGTATGTGACAAGTACAAAACGGCTTGATTTCAACTGATGGCTGGAAATTAAATGGTTTTGAAATGTACATGCTTAAAAACAATTTCGGCCGAAAGCATACCCATTTAATATTGCGTCTCTAAATGAGGCCTTGCTCCTCAGGCAGGCTCGTAACGTGATGAAAACCAGCAGTCAGACCCCACCTGGGACCCCCAATCACCAAGGACACGATACCCAGGGGCAGGGTGTATATGTAAGTGTGTGTGAACGTGTGAGTCCATGAGTATGTGTATGAGTGTATGGCGGCATGAGTCCGTGTGTATGTGTGTGTGTGTGTGTGTGTGTGTGTGTGTGAAGGGATAGGATGGGGAGCAAGATCCTGCCCTTCCATATTTTTTCAAGTCAGCAAATGTCATCTGAGCACACACCTTGTGCCTGAACAAGGGAGGGGGTGGGGAGGGTGTTGATCACAGGAAAGGAGAGGTCATGGCCTCTCAGAGCTTATAGGCTATTTGAGGTACTGCAACCAAGTCAAGGAAACAGAGCAAGCCAAGACCATTTTTGTGTTGAACTAGAAAAGGGAGAAGGAAATGAACTGATTAGGCATACACAGAGCATTGGTATGGAATCGTGAAGAGTAGCTGAGCTCTGAAACCAGTGAGCTGGATTCATCTCTACAGCTTCTTGACTGTGGGACCTGGAGCAAATCACTTCTCCCTGGGCCTCCGTCTCCTTGCCGATAAAACGGGGCTCATAGAAGGTATCGTGTTCGTGCCAAGCACTCAAGAAATAATGTTCATGTTATAATCACTTTCCCTGGATGGCACCTATGGGGTAGGCATCATCTGCCCATTTTAGAGATGAGAAAACCGAGGCCTCCCAGCCACACAGCGACAGAGTGAAGACTGGAATCCAGAGCCATCTGGCTTCAGAGCCCACCCCGTCACCTCCCCTGCTGAGGCTCTGACCTCCAGAAATACTGGTTTTAGAGACAGGAAAGCCGATTCAATGGGGTAGGAAGGAGAGGTCCAGCAGAGGGAAAGCTTTCCTGGTGGGGAACATCATGGACACAGACACCCAGACAGGACCTCTTTTTCAGAGTGAGAGAGGTAAATAGTTCTTCTCTGTGGGATCTGGGAAAGACCCTGGGGGTTGAGTGGAGACCAAGATCCAGCCCTGGGCCCTATAAAATACCATTTCACCCTGACCATATCTTCCCCCCCGACCAATGATCGTTCAATAGGCCCTGTTGACCCCTTCCCAAGAAGAGAGGCTGCACATCACAGTTAGAAGCGACTACCTTTTCTAATGTTCACATCCATCAAAAATAAAACGGGCTCCCTGAAAGGGAAGGAGATCCCCATCAACGGCTAGTCTGGGATATTGTTGCAGAACTGAATAGATCCTAGAACATGCAGCCGTTCAGTGGCTGGTACACTTTAGTGTGACATTATATAACAAGAGGCTCCCTTCATCCAATCAGATATTCGGCAAACATTTATTAAGCACTGACTGTATGCTAAGACCTGTGCTGTGCACAGGGGATTCCGAATTAATATAACGTAATCCTTGCCCTCAAGAAGCTCCTGTTTCTAACTTAATTCTCTCTCTGCCCCCTCAGCCCTTTTCCGATTCTCAGTTTGTTTTGGTTGTGGACTAAGTTTTTTTTTTTAATTTTATTTATTTATTTATTTATGGCTGTGTTGGGTCTTCGTTTCTGTGCGAGGGCTTTCTCTAGTTGCGGCAAGTGGGGGCTACTCTTCATCGTGGTGCGCAGGCCTCTCACTATCGCGGCCTCTCTTGTTGCGGAGCACAGACTCCAGACCTGCAGGCTCAGTAATTGTGGCTCACGGGCCCAGTTGCTCTGCGGCATGTGGGATCTTCCCAGACCATGGCTCGAACCCGTGTCCCCTGCATTGGCAGGCAGATTCTCAACCACTGCGCCACCAGGGAAGCCCTGGCTGTGGACTATGTTTGATGGACTATGGTTTCCACTATCTAGGTAAGTATGTTGAATCTTGGGTATTTATGATTCTTTTAAAAAAGTCTTTAAAACAAGGCATTTTAGGTTGCTTTAGATTGTCCTTGCTAGCATGAGGCCTATTTTCTTCTCCAGCAGGGCTCCTCAACATCAGCACTATTGACTTTTGGGGTCATGTAATTCTTCCTTGTGGGGGTCTGTCTTGTGTTAACAGCCTCCCTGGGCTCTACCCTCTGGATGCCAGTAACATCTCTCTGCCCAGTTGTGACAACCAAAATGTCTCCAGATATTGCCAAATGCCCCCAGGGGACAAAATAGTCCTCAGTTGAGAACAACTGTTCTAAAGGATTCTCTCCACTAATACAAGGACCAAAATAAGATCAATAAAGGAAATTCAGGGTCCCTGCACCTCAAGAACTTATAATTCTCTAGGGCCTACACAAATTAGCCACATGGAGAATAAAGCCTCACCAAGGACCTACTGTGCACGAGGCATCTGACAAAGTGCTGCTGGGGAGGAGAGAGCCCTGGTTCTAGGTCAGACACTCTGACTGTCAAATCCCATAGAAAAACCATGGGGTTCCAGTACCAGTTTCCTCATCAGTAAATGGTATTATTGTGAGCATTTGCGTGAAATCGAATTGGTACAAAGCACAAAGTAGGTACAAAGTGGGTGTCCAGGCAAGGTGAATCCCCTTCCTTCCTCCAACCCTGTCCCCACTTTTCCAGGTCCTGGGGTCAGCTGTAGCAAATGCATCTGGCTAGCCACTTCACCTCCCACCTCCACTGTCCCCATCCAGACCAAGCAGCAAGGTAATACGGTGTCCCCTTGGGGAGCCTGGTAAACAGATTACCCCAGTATCTCCAAGTTGGAACTTCCAGGGTCTGGAGTAAACCCATCGCCCTTCCCAGGCTGCCCTTCTTTTATTCCACTCACACAGCATCCAAAAAAAAAAAAAGAAAAGACGGTTCCACAAGGCCAGGCTTCGAAAGCATAAAATTAACGTCAGAAAAGTCCTGAACTTTAGCTAGCACAGTATTGGGCAAATCTGGAGTGCCATTTGCATTCGTTTCAAACAGCTCTTGGAGGGGTTCTGGGAAACCTGTTGGGCAGTGATTTAAGGTTTCATTAGTCACTGGATGCACAGGCATCGTAGAGCTCTGAGTATCATGGTTCGTGAGCAGCTGAAAACCTGAGATCAAGTGCAGGGAGGACTCTGGCTGCCAAATTTCAGGGCAGAGGGAAAAAAAAAAAAAAAAGAAATCTGGAATGTGTTTCTACTTACTGTCCATTCCAGTAAAATGAAACGGTCTCTCCTCCAAACATGTGTTACTGCTTAGGCCAGAAACTGTATATATTGGTCTAAATCCAGAATGGTCTATGTGACATATTACTCCATATGACAAAATTACTACAACCTGCATTCTCTGTAGAAAGCCTGTTGCAACAGTATAGGATGATAATTTGTTGTACAACAAAAGTACATAATAATTTCATGTCAATGTGGGCCAGGCCTTGGGATTTTCAAAGGGAAATTTCGGGTACATATGGACCAGTGCTGAATAGGCACCCCCCAAGCCCCCCACCTCCACTCGCACACATGCTCATATGGTGTGTGATCAGGATGGGAGAAAGTGGGGCTTTATTTATAACACACCATATTCTACATGAAAGTGACAAGAACACACACACACACACACACACACACACACACACACAAAATCGAAAACCTAAAAATAAAGCCAAATGGAAATCTGGTGTTCTCATGCGTGAGGCATCAGTGGCCAGAGCTGATTCACCTACCAAAGGGGGAGGAGAAAAAAGCCAGGCATGTTCATCTTTCAGCGCTGAGCTCTTTCGAACCCATCCAGAGCGAAGCCACGTGAATTCCTCAAGACCCCCCAAACCACAGCCTCCTCTTTGGCCCTTGTCTGGGTTAAGGTTTCATTACGAACCCCGGGCCTCGTTCCAATCCTCTCATCTGTCCCTCTAAGCGGCTCCGACAGATCACTCCACAGTACACGGATTCTCGTCGGGATAATGTCTTGGAGAGGAACAACCTGGAATCTGATCCAGTCAGAGTGCGTTAACGGGAAAGCATTTCTTTATGACACTTTTCACAAAGCAAGATTGCAAACCGGGGAGAAATATATGACTAGAAAAATTGAATGCAGAACATAAAACAGCTCAATTGTTAATACTTTGTAGTGTGACACCATTTTTCCTGCTGTGGAAACTTCGGTTATGGGATAACGTTAAAACGGTCTTTTCTCTTCCCTCCCTCCGTCATTCCCTAAATTCTTTCCCTTTCTTCCTTCTTTCTTTTCCTCCCTTGCTCTTTATCTCTCCTCCCTTTCTCTTTCCTTCCATCTTCTTTCCCAGTGGATATATTTTCAAAGTGGGAGAAAAAAAGAGATTTTTCTGGGGAGCTTTTGCAAAGTCCCTCTTCCTACATGTTCCCCCAGAGAAATAGGACATCCAAACACCACTGATTCCTCCCACATCATGTCTGAATTTCAAACCTACTGTTCTCCCAGAAAATTAGCTGGGCTCTTCTCAAACACACTGAAAGTGTTCCTATAAGGAAAAGATCTTGTAAAAGCCCTTTATGTCTCAATTACATCAAAATCTTACTTAAAGTGTGTCTGCTATCAAGGGCCATGGCTTAAGCTACCGTGGCTTAAGGGAAACGAGCTTTTCTCTCCAGTCAGCCTGGAAAGCTCGACCTGTCTCCCGGGTTTGGTGACCGTCGAAAATCTATCTTCTTAGAGTTTTTTGGTTCAATAAAACCTGAAACATATTTTGCCTGGCATTTTTCCTCAGGATTTTAAAACCCGTATGCACTTTATGGCAAATGAGATCCATATGGCCCTGATTCATTGATACTTAAGCCATTAGGATGCTGTTTTGTAAGAACACTTTGATGTCCAAGGGCCAACGAGCTGTTTGGAGGGCTTTTTTCTTCTTCACAAACAGGAAGTTTTCCTTTCTTGAGGCGTACACAAAGTGAGAGGTCAGCTCCCCCAGAATGAGTGACATGAGCAGGAAATGGTTCCGGCCCACCAGGATGTGTTTATCCTTGTGGCCACAGGATGGCCCCTGACCCTGCTCCCGGGCGTAGGGTGGGAAGGCATCTTGTGTAAGGAGCCTTGGAGCAGGGAAGGAGCCTGGCCCTGGCGCCTGGGTCATGAATGCACTGCCCACACCCTTGGGACTCAGATCCATCTCCCAGAGTGGACTCAACATGCCTTGGCATGTTTATGGCTTTTATGGGACATCAAAATAACATGTGACAAACAGCAAAAGAGCATGGCTGGGCAGCAGAGGTGGGGTGGCATCTGCCCTCTTTTCTCCTGGACTGCTGTGGGGAGGGGGACCTTGGCTTGGTTCAGGGGATGGGTAGGAGTCAAGAAAGGAAGTTTGGGGACAGTCGCAGGTGTGGCAGAGGCCATTCCTGGGGCTCCTGAAGGCTGCGGTATTTGATGTGGTGATCGGGGACCAGCCTGCAGCTTACAAGGTCCCGGTGGACTCCACCACCCCCAGGATGGGGAGAGAGCAAGCCAAGGCTTTGAACTCCAGCAGGCCTGGGCTGGGAAGGCCACTCTGTCACCTGACAACTTGGATGAGTGGCTTCACGCTTTGGAGACTCCGTGTCCCCCTATGTGAGCAGTAATACACAGCCCTAAGCGTTGTTACAAGAAATCATGAAAATCACCCCAGCTGTCACTTCCACGTCCGATGGACATTTGCTACTTGTTGGGCGTTTCAGAATCAGATTTGCGCTTTCCTGTCTGATCGACTGTGAGTATATCTTGTATGACATTTGCTGGAACTTTTAGGAAAGTGCAGCTCCCTTTCAGCTAGAGTTGCTAAACTAGTTGGTTGCAGACCTGGAGCTTCAGCAGGCAAAGATGGACACTGCAAGGGAAGAGACTACCAAAAAGTGAAGCCAACACAAGAGAGCAGAGATGAGAGAAAAAGACAGTGTCTTGATGACATTGTTTACACCCCTGGATCTAGCCATGCCTGAAACTGTCACAGCCCTGGACTTGCTGGATACATGAACCAATCTATTCAAGCCAGCTGAAGTTGGGATTTGGTCAATTACAGTGGAAAGAAAGCTGATTAATACACCACCTTAAACCCCATGACTGTTCACTTGGACCAGTCTTACCAATCCCCTTGGTTCCCTTGTTCTTCTATTGCTCCCATCTAGCAAAACACAAATCCTAGGTAAATCTGACTATTGACCTTCCTTGTTCCAGCTCTCAGGCTACAGAGAGCTGCTGGGAAAGACCACATCAGACACACTGGAGTTACTTCAACTTCATGGTCTCCAAACTCAACCCAGATCTCGATGGTGACTTAAAATACTGCTGGGGTCCCTTGGTGAGCTCCCTCACTCCTGGACCAATGCAGCTGTCCCAGACATTCAACTCCTCTTCCAAATCCCCTGTCTCAACAGTTTCCTCCTGCTCTTATCAAATGTTCTTGCCTATGTTAATCAGCTCATTTGTGGTGATCATTTCACAATGTAGACATACATCAAAACATTAAGTTGCATACCTTAAATATATAGAATTTTTATTTTTCAGGTATACATCTATAAAGCTAAAAAAAAGGCCACCCTCAACATTCTGCCCTTTCTGTCCACACACTCACACACTAGCCTCACAAAATTGGTTAGGATAGGCACACCTATCCAAGTGGGCTGTCTCTTGTCCAAATCTGACTCTTCATCCCTTCTCTCTTGGCTTTGGGATCAGACACACCTGAGTTCAACCCCAGCTCTGCCACGAAACTAGCCACACATGGCCGTGGTCACTGGCTCACTGTCGTCAGGCCCTCCTGGGCTTCGTCCTCAGAATGGTCATGCTTGCGTAATTGCAATGTGACTGCTCACGGTGGTGTCACTTCATTATTATATGACCTGTAGGTCATGCAGCAATACGGTCCTGCTGGTATGGGAACCAGTTACTCCTGTAATTCAATTTTTATAACTATACAAAGTATTTGTGCTGGAGTTCCTAGAGGATGGGGCTGGGAATAGGGTGGGAGACAAGAGGCCTGAAAGGCATCCACTCCAGGCTTCCCATCACCTGGCGTGATCCCACACTGGATAGACAAAAAACCATCCCTGCCATTACCCAAGGGCATCTCTTGAAAGGAAATTGGAGGAAACCTAAGAAGACGCATGGCCTGAACCCCCTAAACTTACATCCCCTAGTGTCTTTCACTATGACTGGACCTCTTTGGACTTATGCCATGGGCAATATCGTATAGGGGTATGTATGTGTGTATGTGTGTGTGTGTGTGTGTGTGTGTGTGTGTGTGTGTGTGTGCGCGCCAGAGCACTCATTTCACCAACCCTCAAGTGCAGTATTTCAAGGAAGATTTCACCGTGTGTCTCGGGGAAGCCTTTCTGAGTTTGGTTGCCTCGTCTGCAGGATCAGGATGATGGGACCCAGAATGATGGGACCGTCTCCTCTGAGGGCTGCGGGGAAGATGGGAGGAGGAGATGGAGTGTTGCCCTTGGCATGGCGCCTGGTGTGAGGTCAGTACATGATGAATAGTGCCTCATTCCCCACCCACCCAATTGGAATGTGCAGCCTCTTTCATACCATTAATTCCTCTCCCTCCCCCCGTAAGCCCGTTCCAGTTTCTTGTCTTTTAAATTACAATAAGGAAAAAAACCTTTCCTCAGCCCACATCCAGCCATAGTGCCATCTCTCTCTCCCCCCTATAAGCAAAAGTCGTGAGAGTTCCTGCCCTGGCAATTTCTACTCCTGCATTTCCCGCGAGTCTCCCTCCCATTTGGTTTCTGACTTAACCTCTCCTGCAAGGGCTCTCCTTGGGTTTACTAAGGACCCGTGGCAAGGCCTCTTTTTGTATGTACCTCCATGGCATAAATACAGAAGAAGCTGCTGGAAGGCAGGGATGTGTTGGAGAAAAAATCCTCAGTAAGTTCAGGACTAGGGTGTGGTGAGCAAGATGCCTAGAGCACAAAGCTCCAGGAGGCACTCAATCTCAGGGTTGTGCAATTTTGCATCCCAGACATCTCACCCACTTCACCCCAGGCCTGGCCCTGCTTCTCAAGATAATCCAAAGTTTAGTTTATTTTCGATCTAAAAGGATACAAAATTCCCACACACAGTAGAAAACTGCAGTCACTAAGAGGAATGAAATGGATGCAGGTACTCCCTCTGGCCATCTGTTGCCATAGAAACACAGGCCCAGGGTTGCCAGACCCTCTAACGTTTCAAGAGAAGTTGGAAATGCAGATTTTTGTGTGGAAAGCTCATGACTTTAAAATGTTGGCATCCAAGTCAAATTAAAAACCAAACATTGTGTGTGTCCCCAAAAACGTATGTTAGGCTAGACTCAGCCCTCATGCTGTGGGTCACAGACCTCTGGCTTGAACTGGCTGAAGAGATGATGGTCAGGGTCAGAGAGGTGTAGATGTGTGTTGGGGGTGAAGAGAAACCAGAGAGGTAAGGACACACAGAGTGAGGAAAGGGATATATCCGGGTCCAGGAAGAGTGAGGGATCAATCCCCCCCACCTCCAGTGGCAGTGCCCTAGGGGAGAGTAGGACCCATGTGTGTGGTGTGACCCTACACACTGGGGTTTCCATTCTCCTTGAAGACTCCATTACCATGTGGACTGGAGGAGAACATATTGGCCAAGGCAATGAGTGTCTCCTTGGCAATTAGCATGAGCTGGGGTGACCAAGGAACCAAAGTTCCTTCCTAACATAACCCAGGGGTGGGGGAGTCCGTTTAATGACAGAAGCTGAGTGTGCTGCTAAAACATCAGGACAGCACCTTTAGATCCCATTTAAAGCTGGTTGGAAAAAAATAGGAAATTCTTTTTTCTTGCCTATCTGATGTTCACCTCCTCTATGTTTTTAAGTGCACTTTCACATTTTCGTCTACATTTAGCCTTTTAGAGATTTTTTTTAAAAAAGATTTTTTCTAACCTAAGAACTGCCATTCCTTATGTCTGCTCTTCTCACCACTATATTCCTGGTGTCTACACAAAACCATCCAATAGAAATAGAACACAGCCATGTATAAAATTATAAATTTTCTAATATTAAGTAAAAGGAAACATAAAATTAATTTAATAACATATTTTATTAACTCAATAGATCAAAATAAATCATTTCAATGGGTAATCAACATAAAAAACTAAAGAGATATTTTGTATTCTCTTATTTGTAAGCCTTCAAAATTCATTGTGTGGTGTATGTGCAGTACGTGCATCTTCGTGTGGACTTGTGTGTGTTGTACTGTGCTTGAAACATTGTTTGATCAAGGAATAATGTGTATGTCTGTCAACAGCACTTATTAATATTCCCTGGCACTGAAATTCTGCAGAAAACCCTTTAGGAAATGTTGATCTAACTGTATAATCTTCAGTTAAAAAAAAAAAAAAAATAGAATGGCCTCCCCAGCCATTTGTGAGAGTACAATTTGCGAGAATTCTTCAGACACACTACCCCTCAAATATCCCTTCTTCCCATAGTCACCAAGGTGGAAATTCTGTAGATAATTGCCTTTTGAGGCTTGATGTCTTCTTCAGGCATTGCCTATGGAAATGAAACTACCCTTGGGAGAGGTTCGATAACGTTCATTCATTCAACACGCTTGCCCTGTGCTTGATCTTCAGAGACACAGAGATGAAGACATCCTCTTCCCCTTCCAGAAGCTCATGGCTTAGTGAGAATGACAAGCATGTTGGTCAACGATTATGACACAGTAGGAAAACCTCCGTGAGGAGCACTGCAGCTGACTTGAGTCAGGGGGGCTTAGGCACGCCTCCCTGATGAGATAGCATCTGAATAGGACTTTGACAGCTGAATGGGTGGTTTGCAGGTAAAAGGGAGAGGGAGAGGGCAAGGCAAAGGGTGTTTTGGAGGAAAAGTCCATCGGAGGTAGGCTTGGCATAGCCGCTGCTTCCCTTGATAAGAGACAAGACCCAGACACACTACGAGACCCTAATTGCTCTCCCTGCATCCACTGTGGGGCTCTCCAGTCCTTTCTGTCACAGCAGCCCAGATCATCTTTCAGTGGGAATACCTGCTAAGAATTCTTCAATGGATTCCCAGAGCTTTTAAGATAAGGATCAAAATCCCCAAGTAGATTCGTCCCCAGCCTGCCTCTCATATCCTGCCTTCCTCTTACTACTCAGCTCTCCAGCCTCTGCAGCCTGATCTCTAGTCTCAAGGCTGCCATTCTCCCTCCCACCTCAAGTCCTTTGTTCATGCTGTTCCCTGGAACACCCTTCCCAGGCCATGCCCACACTCCTTACTTGAGTGTGCTCCTACTCCTCCTTCAAAACTTGGTTCCAAATGCCACTCATCAGGGAAGCTGTCCTACCCTTCAGATGATATCGTGTCCCCTCACAGTCCTCTAAACTTTTTTCAACCATAGCATTTATCATAGGGTATCACTGTATATTTGCTTGTCGGAGTATTTGACTAAAGCCTGCCTCTCCCACTAGTTCCACGAGGTCAGGGACCACGTCTGACTTGTTCTCTGCACGGTATCTGGTATAGAGTAAGTGTCCAATAAATATTTGTTGCAAATATTAATGAAATATCAGTGGGAGACCAAGACTTGTCCCAGGGAGAGAGCTTGGAGAGAAAAGAGTGCACGCATAGGGAAAATGACATTGTTCAACCAGCAAAGCAGAACCAATAGGAGATTGAGAGATTTATTAGAAGGAATTGGCTTACACAATTGTGGGACCTGGCTAGGCAATCTGAAATCCATAGGACAGGCTGTCAGGAGGGCAGACTGGAAACTCTCCAGCATAGATGGGCACTGCTGTCTACAGGTGGTATTTTTTCTTTATCAGAGAAGGCTTGCAACTGATTGAATCAGGCCCACCCAGATTCTCTAGGATAATCCCCTTTACTTAAAGCCAACTGATTACGGACTTTAATCACATCTATGAAATACCTTCACAGCAACACCTAGATTAGTGCTTGAATGAATAACTGGAGACTGTAGCCTAGCCAAGCTGACACATCAAAAGACCATTGCAGATATCAAATAAAATCTTTGATTCAAAACTGGGAGGCAACTTAGAGAAAAACTGAAAGATACTGAGCTTCAGAATCAAGCTGATCAGTTCCCCTTCTGCAACTTCTAGCTGAGTGATGCCACTGTGGCAGAGACTATCAGGCTCTTTAGCAAAATGTTTCCTCTTCTTCCTGGGCACATAGCTAGACTACCTTTCCCAGATTCCCTTGCAGTTAGATTTGGCCATGTGACTGAGTTCCAGCCAATAAAATGTGAGAAAATGTATGTGCCGCTTCTTGAGCCGGTTCATAAACTCTCTCCTGCCCTTCTCCATGCTCTTTTCCCCTTCTCACTGGCTGGGATAGAGATGATCTCCAGGATAAATTTGGAATTTACATGTTGATGATGGAAGCACTTCTATTATCCTGGATTTCTGATGACTGAAGAGAAAAGGCTGCCCCACTGACTTTTTTACCCACTCACTACTGTTAAGAGATCAAGAAATAAACATCACAGAGTTTAAGATCATATATGTTTGGTATTGGGTCTATTTGTTACAGCAATAGTGTTACACTAACTAATACACTTTGGGCAAGTTATTAATTTTTTTGAGGCTTGTTTTTCTCATCTCAACAAAGGATGGAAGCATGTTCTCATAATGATGTATATTACTGTTGGGGTCTCTTTTAAAACAGAACTCCTAGAAAATATTGCGGTTGCAAATGATGCAACCGACAAGGGATTCATCTCCAAAATATAAAAACAGCTCATACAGCTCAATATCATAAAAACAAACAGCCCAATCAAAACCTGGGCAGAAGATCTAAATAGATATTTCTCCAAATGTCCAAAAGGCACATGAAAAGATGCTCAACATTGCTAATTATTGGAGAAATGTAAATCAAAACTATGATGAGGTATCACATCACACCAGTCAGAATGGCCATCATCAAAAAGTCTACAAATAATAAATGCTGGAGAGGGTGTGGAGAAAAGGGAACCCTCCTACACTGTTGGTGGGAATGTAAATTGGTACAGCCACTATGGAAAACAGTATGGAAGTTCCTTAAAACACTAAAAATATAGCTACCTTATGATCCTGCAATCCCACTCCTGGGCATATATCCAGAGAAAACCTTAATTCGAAAAGATACATGCACACCAATGTTCACTGTAGCACTATTTACAATAGCCAAGACATGAAAGCAACCTAAATGCCCATCAACAGATGAATGGATAAAGAAGATGTGCTATACACACACACACACACACACACACACCACACACACACACACACACGCACGCACAATGTAATACTACTCAGCCATAAAAAAGAATGAAATAATGCCATTTGCAGCAACCTGGATGAACCCAGAGATTATCACACTAAGTGAAGTAAGTCAAACAAAGACAAATATCATATGATATCACTTATATGTGGACTCTAAAAAAAATGAAACAAATGAACTTATTTGCAAAACAGAAACAGACTCAGAGACATAGAAAACAATCTTATGGTTAGCAAAAGGGAAAGGTGGGGGAGAGGGATAAATTAGGAATTTGGGAGTAACATATACACACTACTATGTATAAAATAGATAAACAACAAGGATCTATTATATAGCACAGGGAACTATACTAAGTAGTTTGTAATAAACTATATGGGAAAAGAATCTGAAAAAGAATATATCTATATATATATCTATATATATCTATATATATATATATATATATCTGAATCACTTTTCTGTGTACCTGAAACTAACACATTGTAAATTAACTATACTTCAAAAAAAAAAAAAAACCAGAACTCCTATTAAACATCATAG